>NC_138655.1:145305639-145905639 GCF_964273445.1 Streptopelia decaocto | reverse complement strand
CCGGAGCCGGGGCTTGCCATGGCGGAGGCGAACCGGCGGGGTGGGCGAGGAGAGGCAAACTGCAACCCAGGCGGCCTGAGCGAGTGTGCGTGAGTGTGAGTGTGCGGGTGTGTAAGTGCATGCGTCTGCGCCAGGCGGCGGCAGGCAAAGGGGCGGGGGCGCCCCGGGCACGCGTGGGCGGGAGCGTCTCCCGTGGGCGCCCCCGGGGCGCGCTCCGCCGGGCTGCCGCGATCGGTCCCTGCGGGCGCCGCTGGCCGCTGTCCTTCGCCTGGGACGGGACGGGCGGGGGCCGGGGGAGGTGGTCCACGAGGTGCGCAGCGGCGCCGGCGGCTGCTGTGAAGGGTCCCCCGCCCTCTGCACCGAGGGGGCGGTGAGGAGGCGCTCGGGGCAGACCCGAGCCCTGGGGGCAGCCTGGGCTGGAGCTGCAGCTGCCTTTGAGGAGAAGGCGAGCGACGTGCCTTGTGCCGTTTCCACCCCGCCGGCGGCCCCGCCGCACATGCAGCCGCGGCGGCCCGAGAGCGAGGGGACGAGCCGTCTGGCGCCGCCGAGCGCTGCGCGCAGGGGAAGGATGATTTTCCGAGCCTTGGTGCGGGCGGCCGTGGCGGTACAACCCGGTGCCCCGAGGAGTGGGCTGGGACACCGGTCTGGGGTGCTAAGGGGAAGCGTCCCCGATCCCGGGAGCCGCAAAGCGCCGAGAAAACTACCCGCCCCTCACCCACTGCACCGGAGCACCCCGGTGGCTGCGAGCCGGGGACTCCAGGGCTGAGGCGCCGAGGTCGGGGCAGCCCCTGCTGCAGGCGGCGGAGTAGGGGCCCAGTCCCGGAGCGGGCAAGGAACAGCCCTCCCGAGCACCCGCTGTCCTCCCGGCCCGGCCCTGCCCTGCCCTCAGCGACCGGTGGGGGCGGCTCCCGCTCTCCCCTCCCGGTCCCGGGCTGGGCAAAGGGGTCCCGGCTGCGCGCTCGCGGAGGCGGCGAGAGGAGCCCTGCGCAGCTGCATAGTGGTCCCCGGCTCCGGCACCTGCCTGCCCCGACATCTCTCCGGGCATCCCCAGGGCGCTTCCGGGGTCCCCCCCCCGCACCCCGGGGATGGGGAGCCCGGTGGAGCCGCCTTCCCCTCTCCAGCCCCGTGGGAACAGCAGGTCTTGGAGGCGAGACTGGAGAAGGGGAAAAACAACCGCTCCGCTTCTCTCCCGGACGTCGTTTGTGAAAGGAACCAAACCTGCCCTTTCCACCCGAGCCAGTTCCCCACAGGAGCACGATGCCCTTGCTTGCCGTGGCTCCATCCCCACTCAGCACAGGAAGGATTTCAAACCCTAACCCTAGGAGGGGGGCAGACGAGACCACACCAGTCCAGGGTTCGGTCCTGCCGAGAGCTCTGGTCACCCAGGCTCCGCACTGCTCCCCGCACCCAGGCCCGGGGGGCTCCCAGGCTGTGCTCAGCCGAGGCCATTGCTCTTGGCCGAGGCCATTGCTCTTGGGCGAGGCCATGCACCCACATGGTTACTAGGAAGGTCCCCCTGAAGTCTCACGGCAGTGTCCTGATGTTTTTCAACACTGTCCTGATGGGAAAGTAAAAGAAAACCACTCCAGGCTTCTCTGAAACTAAAGGTCTGTTCCAGTTTCCAGATCACATCGGCTTTAAGGAAATGTAGACGATCACTCAGGCTTTCCGTGGTGAGAGGCTGCTGTGAGCTCTTCCCCGCCTTGCTCACTCACGCCTCAGTCCGGTGTTCTGTCAGTTCTGGGTGTTAATTCAGATACAGCCAACCATATAACTGCTTTGTGCATTTTTATTTAGCTTTTAATGATACATGAGAAAGCAACTTTAAAACTGATTTCAAAATTTAAACAATTTATCACAAATTTTACACTGCAGCAAATTTTAATCTGATGCACATCCTTCTAAGTAGTTAAAGATCAGGAAGCAATGGTTACCTGTCTCTGGGGAAAGGGGCAAGTGTGTGGTAGGAATGGACACAAACCCAGCCCCTGTGGCTTGTTGCTGCTGCCAATTGTAGTATTTAGGAGAGCTAAGCAACGGAGCAGGATCAGGGCCCTATACAGCATCATGAAATTTGCTTTCTCTTGCTTTGCAGCTGGGAACATGCAATTATGATTCCTGAAAGGAAGTGCAGCAATTCTTAATATCTGTGTGGTTTCTGTGGAATAAAGTATTTTGAATAAGGAATGGGGGAAAATTTGAACACGGTGGCTATTGCTTTTATTTCCACTTAATTTCTAGTGGAACTGATTAAGAATGATGATTACATTTAGGCAGCAATCAACCAGAGAGCATATTTCTATTCCTTTCTTGGCACCCCAGAGATTAAGATTCCTAAAAATCTAAAGCAAAGGAAAACAAAGCAAACACAATTTAAAAGTTTATCATTAGTCACAAAGCCCAGAGGCAGAGGAGAAGGCTGGATACACTTCCCATAAATGGACATCTCCAGCATAAGGATTATACACACAATATTGACCTTTAAAACCGCTACTCGCTTTACAATAAAGTCAATAATGAAATAAACTGCCACAGTATGCTATCCAACTAATCATTTATGTTTGTTTTCATTAGAGGGACACTTGCCACACAGTTCATCCCAAAATTTAGGCATTGTAAACCTAAATGAGCAGAAATTCCCCTATGGCATTCTTGTAATTCTTCTTTCCCATAAAACAATTAATTAAGAACAATAACTAAGGTTTTTTGAAGGTGCATATGGGAATTTGAAAGCTTGACTAGGGAACTATAAACTAAATGATCTATTTTAATTGGATGAGGCTGATGAAATGCTAAAAAAGTAAGAAATATGCATTGAAGAAAGTAAACTAGATTTAAGGTGCTTAATGTCTAATAATTTTAAGATGTAGCACTGGCATCCGAAGGAAATCTGATTTTTACACTACATTTTCTTAAAGGATATGAAATGTGACTGACAATGTCCCTTTGCAACGGTGTTGGGCTGTAAACCACAGTATATTCACACGAACACACACGTTGTAAACTTGAAACATTGGAGATTAAAAAAAAAAAAAAGGAAGCACATGGTATAAAATGATAAAAAAGATTATGCTAATAAAAGCCGAACAGCAGCAGCAGCTAGAACTGCTGGATAAGGCGCCGGCGCTGTGAGGTCTTGCGCAGCAGCCGTCTGTAGTCATAGGGATTATCTTCGGTTTTACTCTCTTCCAGGGGGCTTTCTGCAACCCTCGACCTAGGGATTAAGCACAGAAGTGTTTCAGAAATTAAAGTAAGAATATTTACCTTGGCAAACACGCTTAATCAACTGCTTAACTTCCTCCCTTGGGTGGGGGTAGGGGGGGAAATAAAAGGAGACAGAAAAAAAATTAACTGACTTTGCTAGGCCTCTTCCCCGGCTGCATAAAGCAGGCACCTCGGAACAAACACATTATACACTAAGAGTGGATGAACACAGAAGAACAACATGTTCTTCTACAAAGGAGACATAATAGAAGGACATTAAAATGTTGAGAACATGGGGGTGCTGTGCAGTAGTGTTTTCCTCAGGGTTACTGAACCAGATTTTCAGCTACCATAATTGTGTTTGCTCTGTTCTTAACCTGCCTGTGGAGCTCACTGTACATGTCCTTTTTCTTTTTTTGTTTTGGAAGCCACCTTTGACAGGCTGGAATGGTGACCTGGCACCAAGTGTTACCATGAAGCAAAATTAAATTAAAACTCAGTTATTTAAAAAGTGTATTACTCTGAAATAACTACATAACATCGTAGTGTTCTACATTAGAGGCATACCTCACCACTGGTCCTACACCAGCACCAAAGTGAAACTGCCAAATAAAAAATATTCAGTGATTCAGTTCTGTAGATTGAAATGACTGTATAGTCCTTATCCAGATGAGCCCATTCAAGAGCTATTGAAGTGCAGAAATGTTTCTTAATTGCATTCATCTGCCCTCAGAGGTAGCAGTGTAAATGTTAAAGTTACACAGATTTTTTTCACTATAGCTGATGAGGATGCAATCAAAGCAGCACACAGTAAAAGGTAAGAAATCCCTTTTAGTGGCAAAATTCTCATTCGTCTAAACCAGAGCTCAGGGCGACACGCTTGGCATAATTAACAATGCTAGAAATGCAACATTTTCCATGGGATGTAAACACCTTTTCTAAAACTATTTCAAATCCTACCTGAAAAATGCCAAAAAAAAAAAAAAAAAAAAAAAAAAAAGTAAGGGGCATAAAATATTCTACAAACATTTCCTCTGTTAGTATGGATACATTTTCAAACTCAACAATCATCCCAGGCTTAGTGTTTCCCTTAAGCCTTTGACCTAGATATTTTCCAAGTTCTTCTTACATATCTGAAGACACAAGAAGATACAAACATATAAAGATGTATAAATATGTATTTGCATGTGCCATGTGTGCGGGTGCATTGGCAAGAGCGAGAACCTGAATTCCTTAGCCCAGCAGATGTCACACTCTCTGAAGTGTGTGTGAAGAGAGGAGGCTGAGCAAGCCCGCCCTGTAGCGCTTTCCTCCTCCTGCCCACCCTGGTGGGGTCCACCACATGCAATGGACATGTGTGACACAGGACAACACACGGAGGCAGCCAAGCTGGTGTCCTGTCCGCAGAACGTGGGCAGCAAGCTGAGCACACATCCACCCGGTTTAAAGCTCAACTGAGGCAGAAATAGAAGTTTTAGGTTCTGCTTTAGTTTAATTGATTTTAGATCAGAGATTTACAGTAGATGTCCACCCATCTCATCTGGCACTTGGGAAGCCAAAAACTAGCACGTAGCCTGAACACCAGTCATATAGCAAGCATTTTCCCTGCTGCATAAAGATGGGGAATTTTCAGCTATACATTTTACAAGATAATTTGACAAGATTCCATGAATAAAACAATATATTTATGTCTAATTTATGTGTTTCTTTTTATGAATCTTTTGAATATCTCAACAAGTATATACAACATTTTTCCCCTATTATTATTTTTTATGAATTACCGCTCAGTAGCTCTTAAAACTGAAGTCCTGCGCTCAGTATCTCTTAAAATGGAAGTCCGGCGCTCAGCTGGGTGTCTCTTCCTTTTTATGGTACAACCGCTGTCCTTTGAGGTGGAATCAGTAGATGAAATTTCTTGGTAGTAGATATCTAAATCTAGCACTTTGCTCAGGCTGTCAATAAATAAGTACACTAAGTTAACAGTTTCACTTTTCAATATTATATTCAACATTCAAAAATAAGGCAACAAATAAAATTATTAGTTGTGTCTATGTGTTGAGGATCTAAGAAAATATATATTTATATATAAGCACAAGAAATCAGTCTCTAAAGCGTGACTCCTGTATGATGCAGATAATGAAAATTTTGAAATGCTAAATACTTTTAGATGTTCATAAAGTAGATACATATGACTGAAATCATTTGGGTTTGCCATTATACTCATGGAGAGTAATTTTCATGGTATAATTCACCTGACCTATTTTAGATATCTTTTTGAAGAGGAGTTGAATCATTTTCCTAAAGATTACTATTTTTTTTTTTTTTTCTGAGTAGAAGAAGAGAGTCTAAAACAACTAGTTCAGATATCGGTGTCAATAATGCAGATGTCTGTTATTTTGTCAGATGAATGCTATCCAGGGTATCATGTGTACAGAAAAAAACAATCCCAAAATCCAGTTTAGAATTGCTACAGAAAAAAGAATATCCTAAAAGCAACCAAAAATAAAGGTTCAGAATTCAATTCTGGCAGTGGTAGAAAGCAGAAATAACTAACTGATTCCAGTTGTGATGTTCTACTAATACCGAGTCAGCACATGAAAGAAGATGCAGCCATGGAACTGGTTAACTAGATCTAAAATGATTGAAACCTAACTGAGGCCAAATAAGAAAAAACACTGGGGAGCTGCCCAAAAGCTCAAGTATAGAAATACAAATAAAAGAAAGCTATGATGTATGTCAGGAGGTGTGAATGAGGTCTACAGCACACATAAGGATCCAAGATACAGAAGGGCAGAATTTATCTATTGCTTCCTTTATTTCTGCAGAGATCCATCAACATAGGTTAGGTATATTTTCAAGAAAAGACTTTCGGTTGAAATTTCAATAGCTCTTCTTAACTGTTATTAATAATTCCTTTTTTTTTTTTTTTTTTTTTAATTTAATGATCTATTTCCAAACAATCATATGTTTTTTTTTAGGAAAGAATTTTAGCAGGCTTTGTATTTTTGCTAATAAAAAAGAACTGGTTGCTCATTTGCTTTGACTGCAATTTTAAGCACCTTCAATTATTTTCTGTGTCAGAACTAGCTTTGATGTGGACCTTATCTTAACTTATTATTGTGCTTGTGTTGCCATGGTAAAGGGCCATGCTGTAGGAAAACTGAATGACTGAATTCTATAATGGATTTTTGTCACTGAAAATTGCATATTTTAACTTCGTATACAGTGTCCTTCCTGTGAATCATCAAATTACCAGGCTATTTTAATGCTTTATTCTCCTGGTCAAGAACAGCTAAAAACTATTTCTAGACTACTAATAGTGAAATAATGAAAAAAATTACCTTTCTTTTCTTGGTCTCCGTTTTTCATCTTGTATTGATTTCTAAGAAAATACAAAGTAATTAAAAAATACTAAAAGAAAAGCTTATGCAAAGATACAATTTATCGATACGTTAGGTAGGAGAGTGTTGTATATTTTTTGTTAAAAAGAAAATACAGAGAATCAAATTTGCTGAGCAAATGCCTCAGAAAAAATCTCTTTTCAGGATCCTTGCGATTAAGAATGAGATTAGCATTGTTACTCCCAAATTTCAGTTGCCATACTGTGAAAAAAAGCTGAAGTAATCGTGATCAGAACAAAATGGAGATCTAAAACTTTCAAATATCTATAGTTGTTTTAATGAAGTGGATAACACTATCTCACTGAGGCAAAGGTCCTGCGATGCCATGAGAATTTCCATGAATACAGGCAATACAGTGGCAGCAGGTATAATCTTCTCATTAATGTCAATGCAGTCTTGTCACAGGTTTTAGTAGACCAAAATGGACATATAAAAAGCAATATACTAGGTGGCAAAAGCACCTTTAGGATATAAAACATCCAGAAATGCAGAAGGGAGAGATGTAAAGGAAATATGAATAATTTCTTATCTCTGTCCCTGCAGCCAAAACAATGCTATGCTGCAGCATCTAAAGCATCACACTTCAAAAGCAATATTTTTAAGTGCAGATGGTCTTAATTTTGATCTCTTGTTTTTCTTGCAAACTGATGAAAACTTATTAGAATTAGAGAATTGTACCACTGCAAAGCCACTGAGAACCAGAAATCCTGATGGGCTGACACTTGTGCAGGTAAATGCACAAGACACGTAATTTTAACATGATAGGCTGATCTAAAGAAATAACCCCCAAAATAAACTTTTAGTGCCTTGTATGAGCAATGGACTATTGTCAGACTTTGTTTGTATCTGTGCACCACTTGAGCCCATTTGATATGTAAGGAGATGAGTCAGAAGGCAAGGTGTCTAATTAATATCTGTAACATGTGAGAGAAATAATATGTTTTTGCAGAAGACAGAGGAAATTTTTTTAATTTTTTTTTTTTTTTTTTTTCTGGTCTTGATAATCATCTGCAAACACCTGCAGGTCACAGAGATTTTTAATAAGGTAGAAAATTCATGATAGCTAGAAAAGCTGACTGCCCTCAAGTTAGAGCTCAATGGCTTGGCCAAGGTCTGAGAATATACAAACTAGTAGGTCTCATTTCTAAGCTTCAGTGTATAGATATTTATACTGAACCCTTCCCTTACCAGTGTTAGGAAGACAGGCTTCTCTTTTTCACGGCTTCATGAAAAACACAACTAATTGAGGTTAATATTGATTAATACCTTGAAAAACTGCTGCTAAAAATTTGTTTAAAAATTCCCTGGCATTACTGCAGTTTTTGTTTGCACTGATGTGACGGCTGTTTTCTGACATTGAGCTGGTCATGTAACAAATAAGCTTTCAGAAAATATTATGTTCCTGACAGTATAGTCTCAGTTTCCTAAATGCGAATTTACTTCAGAATTACACTTCACTTTCGAAATTTCCTAATACAGAATTCAGTGTCATGCCTTTCATTTCAGTCCTTTATGTCACCAGTCTTGCTTTCACAAAACGAATCTTATTCTTACATGCCAATTTATTTTTAAGAATGTCATTTATTTTCAGAATACCATGGTTCCAAAGCAGTGTTATTTCAAAGCCACCATAATAAAACATAGCTGTATTTGTCTTTTTTGGTATGCCAGACACAGCTCTCCCTGAAGGCCCTGGTGACACCTTCTGTTGAAAGGAGAAGCAATTGCTACGGTTAGTTTATTAGCTGGGCTCTCACCGGCTGTTAAAATAGGTCACAAAGATACAGCCACCTCGAGCAAATGAGTTTAATTGCTTTTCTGTTGGAACTGCTTTCTGAGCTGCTTTTACGTTTTCTCTCTGCTTTCTTACCTTTTTTTTCTTTTAAGGGCACTGACGTCAAGAGTGGAAAGCAGCCCTTGGTATCTGAACTTGGACCACAGGCTATATATAGAGACACTCAAATCCATTAGTCTCCTAGGCTGTTGGTATTTGCCAGTTCCTTCATAATCACAATCTGACACATTTGTAAAGGAAGTTACAGTATGCATACTAATACAGCCTATTTTAATATTTGCTCTCTCTGCAAGATCAAGCACTAATTTAGACACTCAAAATAGCTCTCCGAATGAACCTGTTTCTCTCTCGTGACTTACAAGGAACTACAGAGACTGGGCACTTAATGTGAGTATGGAAAGTGCAAATGCTGCTTATGCATATAAAGAATCTGTGTATGTTTAGGTACAAAACTAAAAATTGGCCTGACCCAGGGCACAAATCAACCTTAATAATATAAATTGAACCTTAATAATATCAAATCCAGTTCAAAATGTGAAGTCTGTGGCCTGCCTCCTTTCTGGAGGACAAAGGTCTTATGTTGTGGTAGAAATGAATACAGGGAATCGGGCAATAAGAAAGACAGTTTAGGTGGGAATTATCTGACGGTCTTAGCCAACAAAAGCTTGCTAAACTCACATGTATTAGAGTGTAGTAGGTGGAGTCTTCAGGATTATTTAATGTCTTAGGCTTCCGTGGCCTCCTTGGGGGTCTCTGCTTTGGGCGAGAGTCTTCTACTTTGGCTGCAACTGTAAAAAAGCAGAAGATAGTAAAGCTTTTTTCTTCACAGAATGGGAGGCTTCAATAAAAACAGGAGAGAATTTCACAAAAGAGAGCAAAAAATTCCATGTAGCCAGTTTGACTGCTTGCAGTGACCCAAGAAAGCAAGCGGGGCACTTCCATGACCAGACTGGAAACCGTTTGAGGCCTGACTGCCACGTGGACACGTGCCGCATAACGAATGCCAGCCCAGCAGTCTGCCGGGCACAGGTTTCTCCTTCTGAAAAGGGTTGATGCTCCACATTCTAAAAAGGGCTCTGAAAGGTAATGGCTACTGGAAGGTTATCATCTCCTAACAGGGACCTGGGTGGTGGGGGTGATATCTTTTCAGACTCAAGTCAATCACTAAGGTGCCGAATGATGGAATTACCATTAGGCCTCTGATTCAGAGGTTAGCCCTCTACATTATCAAAGTGTAGACTTTCTGCAGGGTCTCCTGCTGAGGCTGTTCTGTTTCAAGCCAAATCACATACCACCGGGCAATACGGTGTGACCGCATCCAATGTATTTTGGTTTAGAGTATTCAGCTTCCATTTCTATAAAAACTTTCTGCAAACGTGCAAAAAATGTCTCATTCTAATGCAAACAAAACCAAGATTTTAACACAAAATGGAACTGCTGTCCCCTGGCAGTCTCCAAACTCAGAGTTAGACAGTGACATGGGGGTTATACTGGCTGGCACATAGCGAACTACCTGAATGTGTTGGATATTTGCTTGTTAAAAATCTATATGCAATTCTCACTGTTCTAAGACATAGGGCTACTAAGGGTTCATGGGCTGATAGGTTCTGAGACCACAGAACTGACCCTGGGGGGCTGAGGAAACACAAATGAATAGCCTGGTGAGCATGATCACCTTACATTCAGCTCCAGCTATAGGAGAAGTTAATAGGGGGCTACGTGAATTCCTTTCTGATGCAGCAGGTGGGTGTTGCAGGGCAGCAGAACACCTGCAATAGAGATGGGTCATAGGGACACATGTAGGGCAATGAGTGAACGCACAGCACCACAAGGTCTAGGCACAGTGAACCATGTGTCCAGGTATATTGCATAATATGGTGAGGTTTTAGATTGTTCCTGTCCCATCACAGAAGTATTCAGAGGACAGTCCATGGGAGAAAAAACATCTCCTTTCTCATAAATGAATATAGTATGAGGATGGAATGAGGGTCTGCTCCCAATGAATTGCTGAGTTGTGTTTTGCTGATCTAATCCTCTTTCACATGAAGTGAACTCCATAAGCCCGATGTGCTAACTACATGTGATTGAGTCTTAGAAGGAAGAATGTATTTGGTCTCTAATGACCATCAGAAACCATTTTACATGACAAAAATAAAAACTCTCCCATGTACATCGGGTATCTTTTTAATTAAGGAGGTGGTGCAATCATTTAAAATGAGAAACGATCAGCAATACATCAGTGTTGACTCCTGCAAAATTAGCTGTGCAAGTTTTTTGTTATGTGTGATAAATAAAGGCTTGTAAAGGTCACGGATATACAGAGGAGGCAGGATTAATAATGTTAATTTAAATTGTAGCTGGATAATGATTACATTTGTTGTTTTAGTTCCTTATCTGAAATGCAGACTGCTTCTCATGTAATGAATGAACAAATATCTTTTAACATTTTGCACTTAAGAGAACAATGGTGTTTTTCTAAGCCAGGGTACAGATAATTCATGTTAAACAATGACATTTAGATGCAATAAATTCATTTCAGTAACCTGCATTAAATATAAATCACATTATTTGATTTGAATAGGTATAGCAGGCTTGACTGTGCTCTTATGTGGGCTGTTGAATTTCAAGTGGGCCACCTGGAGTTATCCAAGTTTCCATTTGTGACAGAGGCATATCTTCCTTATTTTATTTTTAAACACAACAGGAGCCTAAGATGGAAACAATGCCTAAAAAAAAACCCCTTAAAATTCAGTATAGTTGAATAGAAACACTTAACCCTGTGTCTGTAGGACATTTTCAAAAATGGTATCAAAAATCTTGACTGCATGAAAATCTGGAAAAAGAAAATGAAACCAAATTAGGAACTTTTGGAAAATCCCGAGGAAAATGCTCTCATACCTAAAAAGAATTATCGTTCCCTAAGAATTCGTCACTATATTTGCTTTTACATTATTTAATTCATCACTGTCAAACACACAAAGCATTATTGTATTCTAGATTACAATTTTTCCAGCTGAAGTTACTTGTATACTTCTTGCATATGTGCTCTGCAAAGAAGACTCCTCTTACATTCAAAAACCATCATTTTGACAATGATAAGGGTTTCAGTAAAAACAGCTTTTCATTTCAGCTTCTGTGTTGTACATATGTATGAGCTATGCAAAAGAACTGAGAGGACAGAAATACCATGTTGGGGCAGCCAGACTTCTAAGCTTGCACCTCCATCGTTCCTTTATAAAATTGCAGAGGGCTGGAAATGCAATTCTCAGTGTTGTCTCCAAATCACACAGTAAGTAAAAAATAGTTTGATGGATTTAGCTTTCTTTGTTTCACCAGAAAGTGAACCTGTGATTTTCTTCTACACTTAGATTTTTGTGTTCATTGCTACTGAAATAAAGCTGATGTGGTAGTTGCTTGTATTGGATAACTCACTGTGCAAAGTAAAATTTGCTTTTTCATTAGTTGCTGGTAATTCCAGAACTCATTTACTTAGTGGAATTAAAGGTGGAAGGCAAATTAGATACCCAAGCCCAATAAATGGTGAGTTTGATGCCCTTGTTTTCCAGATGGCCTATACCTTTGTGCAGTAGGCAATGAAGCAGAAAGCAGGAGTAAAACCATTCACTTATTAACAGGCCAATTATGTTGCTTCTAGAGTCCATTACAAAGAAGAGCTTTCTATTGAAGCTCAATCCCTCCATAGTGAAATATCTTAGAGCCCATTTTTCCTTAGGACTTCAGGTATCTCTAGCAAGATCTGGCCATGTACTTCATATGTAAAGGGAAAACTGAGGCTTTCTATCTAACAAACATTTAACTACATACGTCACAACATTGATAGGAAAACCATTCATAACAGCAGCTGCCAAAGAACTTTGGAAATGTCAGGTGGGCACTATCATCCCAATCCTACTAGCAGGGTAAATGAGACGCATAAAGCAAGACGCACCGAGACTTGTTACGTCCCAGTTGGTCAGTACCACAGCTAGTGCACAGGACACATCCCAGTTAGCTGGTGGCACAGCTAAGGAGCAGGACCAAAGGCCTGTGCTGAGGCTCCCGGCTCTGCAGCCAGCCTGTGTCCTATGGTTGTATCTACCTGCACAGGTGCTGTCTGTGCTGTGACACATTCCTGTGCCTTAGAGGCAACGCATAGGAGAAACTGGAAACAAAAACATTTGATGCTACACAAACATTCCTTTTTAAAGGCTTTACCAACAGGAAGATGAGTTGAACAAGTTGAAAGGGACAAAGATTTTCCTCAAACTGCCCAAGTGCATGCAGTCAGTACTCAATTAGTCAAAAGAAAGATGTTTTGCTTTTATTTTGAATCTTAACAGCAAATGTCAGCAATGCTGTAACCCATACTCAGGAAGTGACATCTCTCTGCTGCCCAAACCTGAAGCAGACTGTCAAAACATACATTTGGTCAAGTGATGATGGAAAGTCTAATAAAAGTTAAGGTCATTCTCCATGATAGTGAATGAATTAGAGTCAGGGGTCAGCAAAGGAGTGTGCACAGTGTGGCTGCCAGGTAACATTAAAGAAGGTTTAACAAAACTATGGAAAATTCCTTATTCTTATCAGTATCTCAGCCAGCTTGTCTAACACCACTCCAAAGGTTCTTACATAACTTGCACACAAAACCTTGGACTCTACGGCGTTCAATTACAATGTATTACTACTTTCACACTCAGTTCTCACTGAAAGCTCTAAATACACTTAAAAAATAAGAAAAGGGACAATGAAACATAGGACCAGCTCATTTAATATATATACATCCTGAATACCACCAGAAACTATGGAAACTGCAAAGAGCTGCATGTGCTTGAAACATTCAAGTGTGAGCAAGAAATGCTTGCATAAAGATGAGACCGTATCAACAGCCCTTTAGGTTGAACTGTGTCTACACATTCTGACATACGATAAGCTTGGAAGACAATAATCTTGAGGAATCAACAACCACAGATGCTAATGTAAATTAACGTATGACTTACAACAGATCTTATACTGAAGACTGGAGAAATAGTGTGGTTACAGCTGTGATAAGCATCTAAGTGATGAAAGGTCTCTATTTACTAGGCCACCTGGCAAAACAGATAAAACTGTCTTCAGGTCATTTAAGTGAAATGTTACGTGTTTGATTCAGTGCCATTCCACATCTTGTGGGGATAGGAAGTATAAAGACAGGCTCAGAACAAAGCAGGAAGAAAAATAGAGGGAGAGCAGTGATCGTATGGGTTTTGTAGTGGGGCTTGGAAGTAACAGAAAAAGGCAAATATAGTAACTGGAATTCCAGGATTTGACAATAAGAAGTGAACAGCTACTACTGCTTACAACATTTATGTGCATACCTTTTTACTGTCCTAATAGTACACAGTATTAGGATTTAGTTACTCAAGTCTGGGATTGGCACATAGAAAAGCACTGCTCTCTAACATTCTGGTCAGAAATTTTTAGTTATTGTTTATTCATGGGATGTTTACCACAGCCACATTTGGAAATTACAGTTGATGGGTGCAAATACTTAGCAGTCTGGAGAAAACAGAGGCATTATTCTGGCACAGACCTAGAATTAGGAACTGCAAGAGACCAAGAACTTCCCAACTTCATCCAGCAGGAGCTGGGAGTGCTGGATCTCTTGCGCCTAAGTCCTGTGAGACTCACTGCGGGAAGCAGTTTCAGTCTCTAGCTGACACTAAAACTCTCATTGAGGAGCATCTGGTGACCTGGGATTATTGCTATTTAGGAGAGGATGTTTAAGGAAAATGGCTGTACTCCACTTCTGTGACCTCCCAAATCTTATGCTCTGCATGGATCTGACCAGTTCTCCACACAGATCTTCTGTGGCCTGGTGTCCACTCCAGTAGCTGACAACGACTGAACAGCAGAAGCACTTGACTACCCTGCTTTTCTCCAGTCCCACCTTGGTGGTCCCTGGCTGGCCGCTCACTTGGGAAGAAAGACCAGCCCGTGAACACTGCTCTGCTCGCCCAGGGCTACACGGGCTCCCTTCTTGCAAAGGCTGCCCACAAACCCCACACAAACAGTGCTGCGGCAGCCTACAGCAGGAGGAATCCTGGATGAAAACCCTGCCCATATCACAGCTTTGTGTTGCCGAAAAAGTCCCCAGCTGCACTGGAGTTCCTTGCACCATGTAAATTTATTTCTAAATATAGAAAATTCTCTTCCTGAGATTTTTGTACTTGAACTGTCATTTAATACTTACAAGGATGAGCGCCATGATTCATCTGGAGAAAAAAATAAAAACTTGCTACCATAATGATCAAATTCTCCTCACTTCAGGCTTTCACCTCAAAAAACTTGACAGTGGCTATTTGTGCATCTGTTCTGACACCACTGTAATCCAAAGCTCACTAGCAGTCCAAAGGTGCAGTCCTGAGATGCAGCCATTATGTTTAGCTGAATGCATTTAGCAAGCAAATATAACCTACTCAGAAATTCGAGCCACAGGGAATGTTGTTTATTCCAGGAAACTTGTGCAGCTTGCTTTATGCATTTTTATAAATACAAATAAATTCACTTAAGAACAACTTAACCTTGTGGATTTAAGATTAATTTTTTTTTGCTCATATGTTCTTTAAACTGCAGGCTTTGTATTTTTATTAAAATAAACAGTTTTGATAATCTGAACATCTGTCATAGTACACCATCCAGCTGCCCCACAGTTCCTCCTCTTCTGTGGGTAGCAATGTAATAAAATATTTCATCAGAGGAGCCAGTAAATTCTCAAACTGAACAATGGCCATCTACCCACTGATGAAGGCAGATGAGTATTCCTATCTAGCATACAGCTATAAAACACGATTCACATACTATGGCTGTAAAACGACGTATAAAACTAGTGAAGCTAAGGAAGAAGTGTAAATAAATGTAAATGACCAAAGTAATTACAAACAGGTAAATACTACATGATTTAAAGAACAGCTAAAGCTAAACAGCCATTGCCTTTGTAAAGGTAGGACAGCAAAGGTAGCCCTAGAGGGAAACCTGCAGTAAAATAATATTCTTCTGTAAATATGTGTGAATAAATTATACTGTAACACATAATGTTGGCAAGAAGGTAGGAAGGCTCCTCCCTGTTTAATAGACAGTGGATCACCCACCACGTCTACTCGCTTCACTTCAGCATGATAGTCTGCAGTGAGTCACTTCAAGTGTTTGTTTTATGTAGTTATCTTCCTATATAGCATATAGGAAGAAAGTATGATATTCAGAATGCTGATAACTCCTGTGCTGTAGACAGCCCAACCTAAATGAACTGAACACAGGCCTGTTTTTACTTAAATATTGTCTACATCTAGTTAGGTCAGGTTTTCTATAATAAACTTCTACTTAAGACAACACAGCTTTGTGATTGGGCTCTGTAATGCTTAGGCTCCAACTGGCTTACAGGCAAGCTAGGGAATTACCACAGTGTTTTCCTTCAGTAGCCTGTGCATTGATCAGAGCTGGAAAGGAAACAGTTTTCCTGTTGTAGGAATTACATTCAATGTAGAAAAAGAAAGTTCGTGTTCCACACCAAGAAAGGTCTTCCAGTGGACTGGTTAGCAGTTAGGAATCTGGCTGTGGGGATGTGAGAAAACAGGGCCTGGGTCCCTGCTGCCATCGCTCCATATCCCCAGTGAGCAGCTGAGCCTGGTGCCCACTGTCACACTGTGCTGCAGTGAGTGAAACTTCATGTCATGGCCAGGAAGGCTGGCAGAACCCGGTGTCTGGCTGGAGCCCAGCCGGCCTTCTTTCTTACTTTTTCAAAGTTCAATGCCTGGCAAAAGTCACCTTCATGACATTTATCGTGAGTAGCCACACAAGTTGTCTGAGGTGTTTGGGCTAACAACAGAAACCAGGAAACACAAACTATGGCTGCCCAGCTCAGAGCAGTGGGGCAAGAGGGACAGAGGAGCCAGACCCAGCTCCAAGTGTGATACTGCCTGGTGTATCAAGCGAGAGTTTGCTACAGAAAGACTGGGAACATGAGTTCTAACAAGAACTGAATGAGGACTGGTTTTGGGGTGGTTTGACTGACTGGAGCAAAGCATTCAAGTGAGTGACTGGCTGTGCAGCAGTGACCAGGCTGGAAGGGCCAGTTTAGTTTGAGATAGAGGGGCCCAGCTCATGCTTTATGATGTTTAAGGGCAGATATCAGCAGGTGGGACAACTTTACTTGGCCTGTGCTTTAGTGGCAATTTCTCTGTAGTGAGTTCAGTTATAGCTTCTTAGTCAAATAGCACCCACTACTCCATTTTAAATGCAGTCACCTTTGAAAAGAGTAGCTCCTCTTGAGCTCTGTATCCACCTTGTCTACATGACAACTTGCACCAATTTAATAAAGAACAAAGCGTGTGTCCATCATATTTATTTTGAAAAAATAAAATTGCAAAAATTCTGCATGAGGCATGTATTGCTGACATTGTTTGCAAAAGGCAGTCAAGACAGCAAACGTTCAATTTTTGCAGCCATAAGAGAAAAAGCTGGGGACTTGTAAGGCATCAGAATTTCTATAAAGATTTTGCCTGGTGCACAAAAGAACTAAGTGTCGTTGTGTCGCATATGCAGACCTTTGTCGGGAGAAAACATAAAGAAAATAAATCCTCCTTTTGTTAAGGCCACACAACATTAGCTTGTAGAAAAATCTTATTTCCTTCTATTTATTAAAATGAGGCAAAAGACCTGATCTCTTATGCAACTCAACAACTGTTTCAGTGTTGTTGTAAAAAGCATTTTGACTCTGCTCGAA
Source organism: Streptopelia decaocto (assembly GCF_964273445.1). Lineage (NCBI taxonomy): Eukaryota > Metazoa > Chordata > Aves > Columbiformes > Columbidae > Streptopelia > Streptopelia decaocto. Next base: position 145,888,481 of record NC_138655.1, on the reverse strand, counting down.
GAAACGTATGACATTTTTCATGTCAGTGTTCAAAGGGATACAATGCAGCACTTTCACACACTTTACCATTGGCAAAACACTGTATTATAAGATGACAGAGGTTTAAAGCAGTGGGACAATTTCAGAGATAAAGGGAAGTGAAGTGTCTGACTGGTCAACACTTTAAGCAGGTTTGCATGCACAGATGACGAACTCTGGCATCCTTTTGCTTCCTGTAGAGCTACTTAAATTTATAGCAATGTGAAGGGTAGACTGCTAAATTTTGCACATGGCATGAACATACTGATATATTTTCACCTGGTTCACTTGTGTAAGTAGTGAGATCTTTAACTGATAAATCAGGGATTTGTGTATTCTCTTTCCCTCTTCTCTAGCTTCTGTAGGAAAATATGTAAGAACAAAGATTTATTTTCCAAAACGTGAATTCCCCAAGTTTATCTTGTCAAAAATCAGCAATATTTAATAGAGAAGTCAGTACAAACCTGTTAATGACAAATACGAGCACTGTTCTGTCTTTAATGAAAGATAATGGCACTTATTTTTCCATTTCACATCTGTCTTCTCTTAAAGTCTTTGGTTTTGGAAACAGGTTGAACTATATGGATTATCTACTACCAGCCAGTTTGCACTTAGAGGTTTAGATTTTGTAAACACCAGGCCCTCATTTTAGCATCTTGCCCATTTGAGAGAACTGCAAAGTGGGGGTGAAGTACTTTTAGGGTCTCTTCAATGTAACAGTGGGAACAGAAGTTTCAGCATACATGATAACTGAATCCACAACGTTATAATGAAAATAGTACAATTAGCTCTGGGCAGCAAGGGACAGTCCTGGATATGGCCCCAGATGAGCAGGGAGGAGCAGAGATCTTCCCCACAGGCAGTGCGGTGGCACGGGCTGGCACAAGTCCCCCTGCAGAAATGGAAACCAGCCCCCGTCATCTGCCACATTTGCCCTCAAATTCCTCCACATCTGTGGCCCAAGACACAGGCTGACGAAGTCTCTTGTTACATCTATTCCAACTGAAGAGATGCAAGCAGCTCAGTCAGCTGTTGTGGATTTCCCCATGGGCACAGGGCTTAGTGATCTGCCTGCTCTGAATCCCATGTCTTCCACCTTGATTCTCCCAGTACTCCTCCCCACTGCCGCCTAACCTGACCCAAGTGTTAACTGCCCCCGTTAACTGGAATATGAATAACTTTAGAGTGTATTTTCAGAGGTAATGATGTCCTCTTAAGTGTCTGAGTTAAATGGATGCCAATTATTAATAAAACTTTACTTGCAGTTTTAAGAACATGCCCACCAACACGGTTACAAGTTTTGACAGCCTCAGTTGCATTTGGGGATAGTTAAAACTTTACTCAACATAAATGTGACAAACTCTGGTAAACTGTTTGACACAGTACCTAAAAAGAATATTTTGTTTTTGAAACATAGTCCTATATCTTACCAATAGCACACACAGATGAGTAACATGAGTAAAAAAGAGCCAGTGAGGAATTTTTACCGAACAAAAGTATTTCTAGAGATGCTATGTCTAGGTCTCACAATGCATCATTCACCAATCTAAATCAATACTGAAACAAAATATCAAGAAAAATGGTGAATATGTAAACCACAATCAAGTTTGGCTACTTCTCTGGAAACTATGTTCCAGACGTATACTGACACAGTACCAAACCAAACAGCTTGAGTTATATAAGAAGCCAGAGCTAGCTCATTTAGCCTTTAAAATAATGACTAGGAGCTGCTTCTTGACAGACCTGTTTACAAATGAAAAGTCTGCTAACAGTAAGGTTCAACATTACCTGGCTGACAAATATGAGAAGGAAGTCGACCATTAGCTTGCTTATCTTTGGACAGCATCACGGGTCTCAACTGATGTGACAATATCATTTCATTCAATTTTTGTTGCAATGCTAGGTAGTCTTCAGATAATTTCGATATCTGAAAAACATAACACAGGATTTTACATTATTATATAAGTGCATATGTTCCAAGGCAATCAAAGGTAAAACAGTGAGAATGAATTTAAAAGGTATTGCTCCACCTACTGCATTTAGGCTCCTACCGCACTTATCTCCCTGCTCCTCTTAAAAAAAAAAAAAAAAGAAAAAAGAAGAGAAGAAAGACAGGTAGGAAACTCCACACTGCAGCCCAGTCCTGCAGGTACTTTATCTTGGGTCACACATGTGAGCAGATGATGTCTTGCTGATGCAAAATAGCTTCTATAGCTGTAGGCAAACTTCTCTGCACATCTGTGAGTCTCTGACATTGACACACCAACTTCTATTTGCATTTACAGAGACATTTCACAAGTTAACTGATTTAATGCCTTGCCTGGTAAACACACATTTTGACAAAGGCAAAACTGCTGCATTTAACCTAATTTAACATAAACCAGGTTAAAACTAGCTTTTTTTTTTTTTTTTTTTTTGCCAGTGCTCTAACTTTGCCTTTCCCTCCTTCCTGAAAAGGGTACTTTCTCTTGCAGCTCAAAATATGCATTTTTATAGAACACTTATTACAAAATCTCAGTCTCAGTTTAGAGAGTGAAATTTTGCCACTGAAGCCAGTAAAATAACTTTGCCATTCTGTCATTGCTCAGAGTATATTGAGATTGCCCAGAGTATTATGCTCAACATATGTAGCTTACAAGCTTCTTACCTGCCGTGAAAAGGCTGCCAAATCACAAGCCTCTTTCTCTGAGTCTCCCTTCAGCGTCTTAGAGTTTTCAGCCTCCGTATTGGTGCTTTCCCTGTCTTTTGTTGGTTTGGAATCATTATTTTGAATGTGTACTGCTTCTGTTGGCTCCTTTATAGTTTTCTCTTGAGTTTTGCAAGGTAGTTTCCCTTCTTTTCTGAGTTGTCCCCTTCTTCTGTAACACCGGTAACTGCTCTGAATAACCACTGCTGCCTTCTCTTTGTCTTCTGAACCTTGTTTTTCTGCCTCAACTTGCTTCCGTGAGCCTCTTAGTGACTGTCTTCTTATAATTCCTTTATGTCCTGTAGGCACCACTGCTTCATGTTTCAGGTGGTTTCTTTCCACATCTCTGTCAGTCCTGGGCTGGACCACAGCAGATTCTTGGTTTTGTCCATTTGCACTGAGTGTGTCTTGATTATCTTGCTCTTGCTGGGAACAAGGTTCAGCTGTGATTTTGACACAAGATTTCCTAGACAGCTCTTCCGAAGAGGCTTGTTCTTCACCTTCACCAACACGTTCTACTGAAGGGTTCTGCTTCACAGAAGCTCCCTCTCCTTTGGTAATTGTTTCCTGTTGCTCCTGTATGTTCCTTGTGTCAATGTACCCAGAGCACTCACTGTCAGTAACAGCATCAGCTTCATCTTGAGTCTCCTCGTTTGCTGCCTCTTCCCGTGTATCATTTTGAGCTGGCTGCAGTTGTGCTTCAAGGAATTCCACAGCAGATAATTCTTCCTCTGCTATGTTTTTGTGCTCTTCCTTCATTTTTTTACGGATTCTGTAGCCTCTGTAATGGCTCTGAACGACGACAGCTGCTTCTTCTTCTGTTTTAGTGAGGGCACTCTTCACTCCAGCTGGACTTTCCTCTTCAAGCTCTTCATCCTTTTCCTTTTCACTAATTGATGCTGCATTTTCAGTTTGTTCCTTTCTAAGTGATTGCCTGAATGGAAGAGAGTTTTGGGCAAAAATTATAGCTGAAGGAGATGAAAGAGAATGACAACTTTACCTCTGGTGGTGTTTGTGTACTAAATGTCAACCTGATACATTGTAACACTGGAAAGACTTAGTGCATAGAGCTGGAATTGAAGTCAGCAAACCAATCTCTGTCTTTCTGATGATTATTATTTCTGAAAGCGAAAAGGGACATCCCCTGTTAAACTGTTCATGGAAAATTGCTAGGGGGACAATCTTGGCTGCATGAGGGCTGGAAAAACAGGAAATAATTAATTTAAATATTAACAAAAACATAAGGCAGAAACTTCTGAGCACCTCAAATATGTATAAATACATGCAATACTAAATATGTTAATGAAAGAAATCTGCCCCAAGTCACCCTAGAAATGCAAAAAGAATGATCCTTGGTCTAAGTCAAATTTAAAAGACTTTTTCCCTAAACTGTCTTTGTTACTATCAATGAAACTTAAGTGCCAGGTGAAACCTGCCACCCTGTTCCTTCCCTCTGAAAGACTGTGGACTCCTTCACAGCCTTTTGCACCCCTCTGGACTAGTGTCCATCTACTTAAATGCTATCATTGAAAAAATGATGGTGATGAGCAAAGTGCTACTAGCTCCACTTCAGAGACTGGGACTACAACTACATTGTGGAGATGTTTAGAATGTGATTGAACTCACCTAACTTTTAGCTGTTTGGTCTGAGCAAGACAATATTGTTGATCTTTCCCTATTCCCTGGGCTTAAAAGTATGAGAAAATTGGCTACTGACGTTAAAAACCTCCACATAAATGTACATTACCTCTGCATACATATCTAGAATAATTCTAATTTGTTCAATCTTTATCTTGCATTGCTGCTCTTCAGCAGTCTACTTACTGAAAAGGGACACATTTGAATGACATAAGAGATTGAAAATAACACTACCTCCTCCTTTCGAAGATCTTCCTCTCCTGGTATCCCCTGTAGTGAGACTGAATTGTTATTGCTGCTTTGTTTCTTGTCTCAGCTAGTTCTTTTCTTTTCTTCCTGACTAAGTATCCTCTGGCAACTGATAAAAATTGTAATATAAAACAACCTTAGGCAACAAGCAATGGCTGTCCCACGCATTTCAGAGAGTCGAATGATAATAGTGTTAAACACAGAACAATAGCAAAATATGGACCACGGTGGTTATTATGATTACATTTAATCTGAAATTATTCCGTCCCACAAAATCTTTTTGAGATTTCAGAAAGTTGTACTCCTTCTACATGAGGTTACAAACAAGCTCTTTCTTTGTATTTTATTGGACTAAAGAAAATACAGGAAGAGGCAGAATGATGCAGAAGAGCAGTGCTATAGACGTGCCTCTAGAACACAGTGCTCTCAGTTTCATGTACCTGCTTGGCCTGATTCAGGCAATTGATTTGACTCAGTCTTTCATTTCCCTGGGAAATGGCTGATTATCAGGCTACAGAGATTACCAGGCTCTCTTCTGGCACAGGCTTGAAATTAGCTGAATATTCACTAGATCAGAGAGAAACTGAAAATTTTCTAGCTCAGCAGTTACAGAAGACTTAGCTCATGATCCCTTTGCAAAGACTCATTATTCAAAATAAAAAAGCTCAGCCTGGAAGATGTGCTAAGCTCCACAGTGACCAGGTACACTTTGGCTTGTGCCTTGTGGGAGGCACAAGTCCAAGTTTCTGGTCTGAATAAGGACTCAAACATGGCTATTCCCTGAGATGTGTAGGTGCTGACTAGTCACTAGGGGCTTGATGCAGTTGCTGGCACATGGGTATCTGGTGCCATCTGAAGTGCTCCAGGATAGCCAAGGGATCTATGTGGAGCTGGCAGAAAGAACAAGACAGATGGGACATTCTGGAGAGAGAAAGCTGGGTATCCCACATGACATAAAGCTAAAGGCCAGGCAAGATAACCCAGGGCACCTCAAATGACACTAGATACCAATATGGGGGCAAATGAGCTGAGCATTTGGTGGTTTTGAATAAAATAAATCGAACTCTAGGTTCTGCTGACTATAAGAAGAGTTTAGACACCTAGGTCACTTTTAGACATTTACACTGAAATGTCTTAATCAGAAACTGAATTGCATTCAGAATGTTGCCTCAAAAATTCCTGAACTTGCAAATAATTCCCTAATGGGAACTGGCACAGTCTCCACAGTGCTCTGATTTGGACAAGTCTGCAATTCCAGGGATTCAGCACAAATCTGCCAATCCCTTGCAAAGTAAAAAGAACACAGTATTTTGTCAAAATATTTCTGTTGAACTCTAATTCCAAATGCAGTACCAAGACTATGGAGACAGAGGATTCAGGTGATTTAAATAACACAAGGAGCTGGGAGCTCTGGGATCAGGGAGCTGGGATCAGGGAGCTCTTACTCCAGCTCTGCTGAGAGCGTTCTGCATCACAGGAAAAGGTCAAGCTCACTTAAGAATGGGAAGGGAGCATATGTAGTCTATTCCAACACATTAGTGTAACTTGGTGCTAGGTTTTATTTGCTTTAGCATTCCATACTCATAATTTAGACCATCTTGGGCTCCACCAGATGTGTTGGTTCAGTCTAAGAAGCACTGTATAAATGGAACATAAGTTACATCTTGATAATTTGATATAGAGTAAAGGAGCCCAAATACTTATTGGAAGAGGCACAATTGGTTCTTATACTGCAGTCTGACAGAGCCTTAGAAAAGTGCAAATTGTAAAGCATTTGGAACAGTTCTAGAATTTCTTGGACTTCTGAGACAATCCTCATTCTGTTTTCATGCAAAAGCAATTCAACAGGAGTCATTGTGAAGTAAGCAACATTGTCAATGGACATACCAACTAATGCTATGTCTGGTCTTTTTAGACTTATTCTAGTTCACTTTTGAAGTTTCTCAAGAACTTTGTTGTGAGACAGTAGCTGTCTTAATTTTGTTTTCAAACTGGAAGAGGAGTTTTGTATTGCTTTAGAGATAAATGTGGAGGAAGGGTGTGTGAACTGAGAGCGCTAAATAAAAATGGACTTCCATTTTTATTCTGGCTTCTCATGCACTGAAGAAAGTTGAAATGAAACTGCACACAAGACAGAGAAGGTGGACAAGAAGAAACATTGGGGAGATCAACAAACAGAGAAAGGTGGTAAATTTATACTTTTGCATTTGCTAAATATCCCAATATAATTGACAACTTTCAGAGGTGTAATTATTTTTGGCACATCACTGGATTTATTCTGGTTTTAGATTGTTTTCTACATCAATGAAGTTCTACCAACCTCAGTGAAGTGCTCTTCAGTACACAGTAACATTAACAGATGCATCTGACAATGATTAAAACCAGCACTGATGTCAGTAGATAGTCATGAAGATCTATCTGAGGCAGCGTGAATCTAGGTAGCCTGGATAATGGCAGCACCAGCCTATATTTGGGGTTGCCACCTTTGTAATTACTGAAAAGTGCTATGTGGATTTGTGCCAGCTGTTTTCAGACCTGTGTCTCTCTAGCTGTGCTGCTGCTGATTTCGGAGCTGCCTTGACTACACCTGGCTTGGGGACATCTCTGGCAGGGATGGAGGAGACAGAAATAGAGGGAGGAAAAAGGGATATCACATGGTATACATCTGGAACCAAGGTAATTATTGCTGCAGAAGAGAGGGAAAATTTTGCTAGGTTGGATTGAGCGATGGCAAAAAAGAATGCAAGACATGAGTGAAATCACAGGTGGGAAACTTCTCAAATGTAACTATTACTGATATGTTACAAAACCTATTCCTAACAGAACACCGCGCTCACACATGATATGTAGATAGTCTCATGTGAGGCTTCAACAATATCAGCTGTAATACTCAGACGTATCAGACTAGGAGTGAAAAACCTTCATATGGAGTTTAACTTCACATCTATGGAAAGTGTCTCTAAGCCAGCCTGAGGTACAGGGAATGGAATACACTGACCTGTTTCAACCACTGTATACAGCCATACAATAGACAAATTGTACCTCAGAATGCATAAATGAGCACAGTCAATCAGTGTAGCTAGGTAGCAGCAAAGAGTCTGAATCAACATATTGTATAGAGGTAGCACACTAAAAGCCACAAAAGCAAATAATTCTTACTTGCTTGAAGTCTAGTAATATATTCTTCCACTTTTTTATTATGTTTTGCATTTGTGTATTCTTTACGAGCAACAAAACCCCTGTAAGCTGAAAAGAGATGTCAAAAATTAAATAATCCATTAGATACACAAAAGGCTGCAAGAACAAAAAAAGTTTGGAAGGAATTACAGACTTCCATTAAAATATTCATAAATATTTTCAGGCTTTATATAATAAAAATTGCAAACAAGCACAAGCAGTAAATCTACATAAAAACTATGTTTTCTGGCAAGCAAAGTTATTATGAATGAAATTAATACAAAACACAAGAGAATCAGAATGTAAAATAAGATGATGTTTGAAATGTATTAAAAATTTAAGTTGATGTCTCCATCAACAGTGTAATTGGTCTTATTATCTAGGCTGGTTAATACATTTTATTTTCATTATTATAGTATATCATACAACCTTGTAAGAGCATGCCAGAATATTATTAATAATGGTATCATCTGTGCAATCACATCCTTTCATTGTTAAAATCGCCTTTTAAATGTAATGTTGACAAACGTAACTTCAGTAAAGAGATTGTCATAAACTAGCTAAAAGAATTTTTTTCTTCATAAGAACAGATATCACCAAGTATAAGATATTTTGTCAAATGTAACAGCAGGAAAATAACAAAATCCACGCCCAGCATGCACATCCATCTATCAACTGTACACGCACTAGCTTTGAGCAAAATGTTTAATGTTTTAAAGCTATTACCTGATTGTATTTTAATAGCACTTTGTTCCCTTTGTTCCTTTATCTTTTTGTATCTCCTTGAACCCAGCCACCCTCTGACATAAGCTTGAATCAAAATAATCATGTCAACTGTCTCCTTCCGCATTAAATTTAGCTGCTCCACATGATAGTATTTGAGGAATACCTTAAAAAGAGTAGGCAGACAAGCAAAAGTTTTAGTTGCCCTCCCAGGTCCTGTATGCGCTCAATCCACTTAATCAACTAGAGTTACAAATTGGTTTTAAATGACGAACAGATTATTTACCTGTAGTATCTAAAGGATCATTCTTGTTAAAGACAGCATTTTGATTGTTTTGGGTATTAGTTTACCTTACTCTCCCCTTCAACATCTGTTGTCAGTCCCCGCTTATTCATGCTTTCATGGGAAGATGTGCAAAACTTCAGTCTGTAACTATAAACCTGTTTTCAAAACTATGAAGCTGACAGTTTTGCTAACTTCACAAATCTGATGTATGTTACACAAATGTGACCCAAATCTGGAACCTTCAACCTCTCTGCTTTCCAATGAAGTCTCAGGCATTGTTTATTTACTAAATGGCTTTTATCAAGCATGGAGCTCATATAATCCTTGAAAAACTAGTCCAGCACAAGAGATACAAACACATTTCTGATGTATATTAGGATGAAATAAAATGTGTAGAAAGAACTTGTGCAATTAAGACAATAATTATGCTTATTTTGCAGAATTCCCCTGATCTTTGATCACTCATTGGTACAGATACAGGTTAACCCTAATTTAAGTAAATGTAAGCTATAGATCTCACATCTCAGGATCTGCTTCCTTGGGCTTCATGTTGCCCATTAGCCTCACTAAGTCAGCAGAGGGAAATAAAGATTGAGGAGGGAGTAACTTCATGGCTTCTGTCCCACCCACGCAGGAAGATGTCTCAGAAGTTGCTCCTTCTCCACTGAGGTGATTTCAAATAGTTTAGGATCCATCTGCCTCTCTATCCATATCCTTCCCAGGCACTTCTGTTACATTAGCAAATAGAGAGACTTAGAGCAGTAACTTGTGTGACACTTTTCTCTGGCAGACCTGAGATCTGTCAGTCGGGGGTGGGTGGGTGGGTGAGTGTCCCTCTCTGGCACACTGCGAAGACTAGTGAGCCAGAATCAAAAGCAAGAGTATAGGAACAGTCATGTGTTTCTCTTATAACAAAGTCTTTCCCTCACTTCACAGATAGGGGATCATCCTGCTATCTCTTCCCCAGTGCTCAGCAGTCTCCCACAGGTGCCTCTGTCTGGAAAGCCCAAACTTTCTCCTCTCCCTTTGTGGGTCTGATTGCTCCAGGGAAGAAGTATAACTTCTTTTCCTTAAGAAAGCTTGCACTTAGCTCTCTAGGATCCTTACTACCACATTTTTTCAAAGAAAATGCAAGCAGTGTCATTGTCACATACTGCTTGGCAGTGTGGCCTTGCTAAAGGTGATCAGAATTTGAACACTTTACAGGGTCAGGATTTCAGCCAGGTATCAGGAAACAGTACCCAGCAAGGGGTATTTTTTGTAAACCAAGAGAGAGCAAGAGCTACCCACCCAAATGGATGAGAAAGCAAATTGCTTAAGAAGCTAGCAATGACATATTGCAATTATGTAGATATAGTATATGAAAAAATTACTTTAGTTTTTCCAAGAACCCAGTTGTCAAGGTGGGCTTTTTCCAAGATGGCAGCACAGGTTTCCGGGCTGACTGGAGGATCATCATTTGTTTTGTAACAGATGAGGTAATATCTAAAGACAAATACATGATTCTTTATTCCATTAATAGTGAGCAACAGATGCAAATACATTTAAATAATTGATTTAAATAATGAAACAGTTGCATGAAAGAAAACACCGCACTAAAAAAAACAAAATAGCATATGAAAGAAATTGCTGTGATTTATATGCAGTACTGAGAAATTCAATGTAAAGTGGCTGAGTGACATATTATACACCCTCGAGGGTTATTTTATGCTATATTAATACCAGAAGGCTTTTAAAAAGTGTGCAACCCAAGTAGAGCTGTGCAGCAGTTCCTTGCTGCTTTGGCTCTCGTAGCAAAATAAAAATATTTTAAAAGCTTTTCTGCCTAAATTAGCTTATTTCATATCTAGAAATGTCGTGAAAATTTTGAATCTTATGTGCTAGACCATCTACGTTTGAGATAGTTAACATGACGTGAGATGCATCTCAGCTCTTGTTACCTCCTTGGATTCAGCTTTGCAGATCCTCTTGGAACACACATGTGCCATTATGACATACCATATGTAAGCATTTAATCTGGCAAATTCATTACACAGAACTAATTCTGACTAAGAAAAGAGGTCAGGATGCTCATGCACAAATATTACCTGTAACATACCAGCTCAGCTGCTGGGTAGGAAAGTTCCTGTGTGTTCTGGGACTTTCCAAAATGCTCCTTTACAAAATGCACCATACCTATCTTCTTGTGCCTTTTTTTTTTTTTTTAAAGGAAAATTATATGAATTATGTGTGCTTCCTGACAGTACATTCTGCTTTTTTTCTTGTTATTCAGCCTTCATACACAAAGCTTGGGTTGCACTGGCTTTAAATAGAGGCAACAATTTCCTCATGGAATAATAAACCAAGAAACAATGATGATTCCTGCATTATCATCAATTCCTACAGATTATTTTTATTTTTTCTTTTTTACTGGACAATGACTTAGCTTATTTTTATTCTAACAAAATAATTTTGCCATTTTCCAAGATCTACTTTTAACTCTCAACTATTAAAAAAATAGACAAGGAGATACACTGAATAAAGATCCCTTTTTGTTTGAAGGCTACATCCTCAGTGCCAGAGACCTGCACAGCCTCACTGCAATCAGGGGCACCCTCTCTGGAGAGCTATCCTGTTATGTTCACTGCTTTCCTCTCTATTACCCAAACAGTAACATTTTTTATAAAAAGCAGTGACCAAAGCCACCCATACTGCACTCTTCCAAAACAGTAATAGTCTCAGGATTATTCTTTCCAGAAACAGTGCTATAAAAACATCACTTTGTCCTGCACTTTGTCCTTGTGCACCTGCAGCACTCTGCTGCTGGCTCTCTGCTTCTGCACTATTACTATCAAGTGCCTCTGTCTGAAGGGGTGTCAGTTGTTTCTTCCCAGTTTCAATCTCCATTCCATAAAGCTCAGTTCCAATTGAGGCAAATACTCAGGGTCTTTATTTGTAAGAGAAAAGTACAGATTAAGTGCTCAGGATTAATTTTTGGGGGCGGAGAAAGAAGAGATAGTAAAAGCAATTTTAAAATCATAGTGAGTTAATTATTCTTCTTAAAAAGTGACTAATACATAGAAATTATATTTTAAACAAAATTCTGCACTTAATGAACTTCTCCGCCCTAGATTAGCAATACCAAATTATCATCCACCCTGCACAAGCAGATGCTGCACAGTGCTGAATGTCAGGAGCTAGAGAAGCTGTGGTTCTCCTTGTATGCTATTGCTCCAAATTCTGTGCATTAAATTTCTAAACCTCAACTCTTTGAAGAAAACTTGCAGATTATAAACAAGGCAATTTTTATCCAAATGCACAGGGAGACTGAAACAATCATCCTGAGATGCCTTATCTTCCCCCAACAACCCAAAACAGGTCACTAATCTAGTGCCTGAACTGCTCTCTGTCATCCAGTCTGTAATCTTTGTCACAGGAAATGTCTTCTATTTCTTTCTTTAAAGATGATACCAAAGATACTGATGATGCTTAGCAGACATCAGGCAGCAATGATAGGAAAGAGAAAGGCTTATTCACATCAATGTTACCGTTTTATGAAGTTAGCGAAGAGTATACGGTGTGAATAACCCTGTCTTCGAATTCTTGCTGTCTCCAGAATTCCTGTGTAACGCAGCTGAACCAACACTTTTTCTTTATCAAACTTGTTTGCCTGTCGGTCATTGTTTGGCTTAATGCACCTGACAAAATGAGGCTGGCCAACGACCATTTTGGATAACAAATCCATCAGAGAATACTGCAAGAAAATAACAAGATATCTGCCACCAGGATGTTTATAAAACTTGTATATAGGTCCATGTGTATCTGAAATTTTATTTCATCCCATCAGAATCATGTCCAAACCCATTTACATTTCAGTAAGCTAGTACTTCAATGGTAGATGAAGTAAGTGACCCAACAACAACTCTAGCTTTGATAAGATCTCTAAGTTACTAGTGTATACTACTTAAGAGAACCATTGATTCCATATGGATGTACCAAATTACACACAGAACATTCTCATGAGCTGCCATAATGTCTAAATACAACAGAAACTCTGCTTACACTTATTTGCTTCTCCTGGAGCCTTGTTAGGTAATCACAGCTCACTTTTTCCTCTTGACACCTATTTGAAGATCCTAATTCACCCAGAGAGTAAATCATCCTTCTATGGATGGGAAGTGTAAGACCAGCATTGCCATCCCTTCATTAGACTGGAGGAAACTCAGGCCACCCCAGAAGAGGGGCTGCTCAAACTGCTCTGATCTAGCATGTCCTGTTCACTGTGTAGGCTGATGGTGATACCATAGCTACCCTGCCAAGAGGAAACTTCTGAGGAGGGCAAAACTAGAAGTACACAAATCACAGTTCCAAAGTTGCACTTTTCCCACCTCAGTAGGGTACCAGCCTAGTAGAGGGGATGCAGTTTGTAGCTCCCCATGCTAACTGAGGGGAATCTGGCTGTAAACAACCTTGACTGGTGTTTTGTAAAATTGCTTCATGGGAGGATCTTATTGAAACACAAATGAAGAGGCTCATTCCTCAAGATTCAACCTGACTCAACAGAAAGAGGCAGCCAGGAGGTAATGCAGTTCAGCAGTAGGTTGGATACATGAAACTAGTGTAGGATGTCAAGAGCCATATGTTTCCTATTAAAATGTGCAATTTCATTCTGGACAGACGCTGCTCCGTGCAGCAAAATGCTTAATTAGCTTCATCACTAGTGTGCCAATCGAACACAAACAAGTAGGACACACTAATGGATAATTTTTTTTTTTTTCCACTCAGTCTGAGGTGGCAGATGCTTTTCTCAGTCACCCACAGGTTTCTGTGTATGAGTAAACAAATGAGGCTGAATCTGAATCTTCATTTCAGAGCATTAGCTAGCATGATCTGAGCAGGGATTTTCACTGCAGAAAATAATAACAGAAAAGTGTAAATAAAATTAACTCATCTGCAGCCTCTGATGCTAGATGGACTAGTAATGCACTGAATTACAGACTTTAGCTCTGAATGAGATTCAATAATTTTTTCCATCTAGAACTCTAAAACACCATCCAGCTTTGGACCACCATGATATCTAGGCTGAAATTACCCTTCACAGTCCAGAGAGCTGTGCAACTGTATCTACTAAACAGAGATCTTGCTCCTTATTGTTCTCTGTCATAGATACAGATGAACTCTTAGAGGTCATGAACATCACCTCAGCCACCTTCATGTTTTTACTGGGAGATATGACTAAATAAGAATCGAGCCCAAGTGAACCAACCCTGTGCACCACTTTGGAGGAAAGAATGCTCTTCACAGCTATTTTCTATTGCAGGACCAGCATCAAAGCCAGTGCTTGGGAAGGTCTTAAGCACTGCTGAACAAGCCACAAGGATGGACTCAGGACAGCCTCTGAGAAGTGACCATCAAGATGTTTCTCTGGAGCTCCTGCTCCAAATTGACTTTGCCTTCTTGCTTCCTAAACTCTTAAAGAAATGCTATACCACTAATGTCCAACCTCCCTTTATCTCCCTTGGTAGAAAAAAAAAAAAAGCAAGTGAAGGATTAATATTGATCATAATATATCATCATGACAGAAATGTGGCCATGTAATCAAGTATAATTAAAGGTTAAACATCACGATCTCCTCTAGATATCTGTACTGCACAAACCGCTGCACCATATATGCAGTTCACAAACTCTAAAGGGATCACTGTTGACTCTAAGTCTACAGATGCATTTGAAAAGGTGAAAGAATAAACGCTGATTCTACTCTAGAAAAGTTTATTAAAAGATCTGGTGTCTTACTCTGAAATAAGAAGCGACTGTCTGTGTTTTCATGCTGGTCGTCTCTCTCGGATGATGTCCAGTATCTCCTGCTTCATGCTATAAAGTTGAAGAAAGAAAATGACATTTTTTATCTTTGTTGAGCCTGTAGAGCCCTTTCCAATGCCACAACAAAGCGTCCCTCAGAGAACACTATTAATTAAAAATAAAGTCTTCTAAACAGAAAACGTTACAGCATGATCACTAGCACAAATAATTTACACCAGTACATTACATTACTTTGCTACACAATACACAAACATTCACACACAGAGGACACAACTTGATAATGGGGCATCTAAATATGTCACAAATAACCTGACAAAGTCTGAAGTCCTGTCTTTTATCATCATTGTTATTTTGGTAGTTCTCTAAGAAACTTGACTATACACCACACCAACATTTTAATTTCTCTTTTTGCTACAACACAGCTAGGAAATAATACTTTTTCCCAGAATTTGTTATAAAACTATAGCCAGAAAGAAGGGAAATGTTAGGTTTTTTTTACCTCACGGAAGGGATATGAATTGCACAACACAAAGATATCCAGCTAAACAGAAAAGAAAATAAGAGAGGGAGAAAAACCAAGGAAGGGGTTACTTGCTTACTTTTAGTACCAATAACAGTATTGCCTTTCTAGTTTAAATTAGGGTTCAATGCAGAATCACAAAGTCAGTTTTCTTACCTTTGTATGACTGATTGATTTCTGGGGGGTCCACATTTGGTAACTGATCGTAGTTTTGCTTTTAGTGTGTGCCAGGTTACCTACGGGAAAATGAAAGAAAACAACCTACCAAAGTGCTTATATCTCATCTAAACTAAAAACTACGCTAAACCACCTTATTCATGGCCCAGTGTAACCATATGACTATAAAGGTCGTTGACTTTTTTCGAGTATGTCCTCATTTCCCCTTTTACCCTTGGGATGGAACCAGCTCTGAAGAAGTTGCATGAAGATGGAACATAGGCTGAATTTTCCTCCTTCAGCACTTATGTCATCTACTAGAGCAAAAAAATAAACAGACTGCTGCAGAAGGTAAGAAAGACACATCTTAGAGCATCCATGTGGTTTTACACTAAGGATGTTCTTGCACTATTGTAGTTCTAAGGCTACAACTTATATTAGTTAAAAAGAAAGAAAAGCTAGGAACCTTCTCTGGTCCTAAGGGCAAGTAAAATGGCATTATACAAGTCTATATAGATAAACTCTATATTTCACTGCTCTTTTAACCCCTTGGTAAAAATAAGGTTGTATCTTTCCACAGAGCTTGTTGGAAACCATTCTGGTCTGCACTTTCTCTTGAAGTGGGCATTTCTGGGAGACCACTGACTGACATGGTTCAAAACCATCCCAGGGTAGCATGCTAACAATCCAAATGGGCAATCCTTGGGGGGTGTTGCAGCTACCGTTGACTGGCTCTGTTTGGTTTACTAGTGTAGACATAATTTTAAGCCTCTAACCTTGAAATTCTTAATCAAGCAAGTAACTTGAAGGACTGGGTGCACTGGAGTGGTTTACACAGACACTGGTCTTCTAAAGGAATAATGAAAATTCTGATGAGCTTTCCATCATGTCACTCCATGCTGATAAACCCCAACCATTGCTGCATGCTCCCAGTGCTTCTCCTAATAACACAACACCTCTGGAATCTCACTCTCCACTGGGAGTGCCTGTAATGTCTCTGTGCTCAGCTACTACCAGCAAGAGGTGGATAAGAGTTGGATAAATGGCTGCAAATATACAGCATGCCGAGCTAATGCGTCATATATTATGTGATGATATCAAGTGCTAAATCCCTCTTGGGCTTAGCTGAATATCACAGGGTAGGAAGGAGAGACAATTACTCACACCTAACTTTAGCTATCTGAAAGTGAGGTGTCTGCAGGATCCTCGCTGTGTTCAGTGGAGAGAAGCACCTTCAGAGGAGATTTATCCCATCCTGAGAGAAACACCTCAATCACACTCTGGGTAAACTTTTGCATTTCCATGGATTCTAGATGAATAACTGAGATCAGAAATCTAACTTTTAGTTGGCTATAGCTGGATGGTTTGGATCAGTTTTGAAAGGCTACACACAGTATTTCATAATACTAATATTTAACAAGAAGACTAAAACAACTTTCAGAGTTACCTTGCAAAACATTACAGAAGACTTGCGATCAGTTCTTGGGACCATTTAGGCCCAGACTTTGGCTCTACAGAAATTATAGTTTAGTATCTTAGCTGATATGAAAAAGAAAGTTCAGGCAAGGACATTGAGTTCAATGTTTTTCCAGGAACGACTTAAAATGGAACTTCAAGACCAAATTTTGCGTTCCACCAGCAAAGCTCTCTTTGTGAAAAACAAGACCCTTGCCAAAACCTTAGTTTCTGTAAGCTATGATAACATTCTAGAGAAATTTCCATTAGACTCTTCCAATTTTGCTTTTCTGTTCTACTACAAGTACATCTCCCGTGTAGTTGTACAAGAAAGTAATGTTGTAAAGTACGCACTGTATGGCATCAGTGCCATCACACAGGGAGTAATACAACACAATAGCAAACTGGTTGTGAAGAGACTTACCCATCATCATAAAATGGCAGGTAGGACACAGTGCAAAGGCCTGGTTCAACTATGGTGTTCAACTAAGGTTCAACTAAGGAGTAATTTCTGTAGAGCCAGTCATATTCCTCCACCCCAACTTAAGAACTCCCCAAGGAAGGGCTCCCTACTAGGACCCCATAAGTTATCTACTGTAAAGGACTAAAAGACTGGGGAAAAAGAGGAGTGTATCCTCACTCTTTGCAGCGAATGTTAGGAGCCCCAACCTTGGTTCTCTACTACTTCAGAGAAAAATTGCACGGAGAGAAAATAGGCAATTTATATATGCCCTGTCCAAAAAAGGCCAGTGACTTACCTGATCCTTTCTGTTCAGTCCTCAACAAAACGGATGCACTCCATTCCCTGTCTTGCTCCCCTACCCTGAAGAGAGGACCCTGAAAGAAGCCTCTACCATTTCCTTGGCACTTGACCAGACCAATCCCTCCCCTGCAGCTTGAGATGGCTGGGGCTCCATTCTGTATAGATTCTAGGGTTGGAAAGTTAAGCCACAAAGTGTATAATGTCATCAACAAATGGTCATATGAAACCTAGCAGTGGTCATCACGAAGGCTAGAGAAGAATAAGATTACCACAATAGTAATACCTGTTTTTGTGAGAGGATGGGTTACCAACTGTCGCGTCAGATTGTTTTCAGATGATCGCAGTAGCAGCACAATATCAGCTGGCAGAGTATCTCTATTTTTGGCTAAGAATCCACTTGCATTATATAGAACCTGTTTAAAAATGCATTTATGTATCTTGAGAGCTTTTGAAAAGTAATTGTAAACTTAAGCACTCTGGCATGTGGCTTTTAATATATCAAGATACACAAGTAGTTTTTCAGCCATCAGCCTTCTTCTTGCTTACCGTCCTTCTTTTGATCACTGGAAGTTCTAACTTTTGAATACTGAGAACCATTATGATGCAAAATCACTAAAAGCAAACCCATCATTCTAAAGCACCTTGAGACATTTATTTTCCCTAATGCAGGTATGTTAATATAAGTTTTAGCCAGTGTGGATTTATCACTAGGACAAGTGTATTGCAATCCTCCTTTGTGCCACTACCTGTGTAAATGCACAATTAACAACGCACTTGATTTCAACAATACAATACAGCATTACCCATATGATTGTACAATCTTTCTGTCCCATTCATATTGTGCTGTACTGGACCCAGGACTTACCACTCTTCCTGGAAGTTTCTGTATTAATTGTACAGGAAGTCTGCAAAATCACGAACTGCATATTGACAGTTGAAATCTCTAAAAATACCAGGAACTGTGTACCTAACTCAAAATGTACCTCCATGGCTCTACCTCAATGATGCTGTAAAGGATCAACAAGAAAACCTGGCCTGTGAAGAAGGGTAGAAGATACTGACATAATTTATTTAGAAAAAAAAATCCTCACAAAACAGCCCAGTAACAATCTTAAATTAAAAACATAAAGCTTGTAGATGAAGTAGAAATAAATAGTTCTCCAGTTTCACAGTAAACAGGACTAAGAGTAACGAACTTACATCACAGGAATGGAGATGTAAGTTAGGCAGTAGGCAAAACTTCCTTATGAAAAAGCTTATTGAACACTGGAAAGGGCTGACGGGACACTGGTGGAATCCCCATTTTCACTGGCTGGTATCAGGAACGGTACAGGGAGAGCTGGTTCTCTACTCCTCAGCAGTGAGATATGCAATGCTGGTGAAGCATAATTCAGTTGGAGAGAAGGTTTGGAGGAGTTTCTGCTGACCTTTTGTAGCTGACTGTCTTACACCAGGTGCAAGTTATGATCCATCAGTGATGAGCAGTGTGTTGCCTCTTCCCAGGCCAGCTGCTCCAGCACTGCACAGACCTACTCCATACTCTTGAAAAGAGCTGAAAAGGAGGTGGGAGCTCTTGCTTTTACAAGGCAAGGTTCAGGTGACCAGTGACATCTTTTCAAGTTACTTTTGATGTGTAAGGCACTGTCAAGATTTCCATGTTAGCCGTGAATAGATGAAGGTTAAGAACTAACCCAACTGACCTCTTCTGTTTCCTTACAGCCCTACCAGTCCACAATCCTCAACTAATATAATTAGGTCTCTTACCTTTCCCGCATAGTGATAAATCCCAAAGGTTAGATCTACTCTTTTGGGTCTCCAAAAATATTTTGACTTCAAATTATCTTCAAATTTTTCTGAAAGGAAACACATAGCTTATCTTACTGGAGTTACTGTACAATATTCATCTTATGAAGCTGTATCCCTCTAAGGATATTGCCTGGCTTCTCAGACAATGCAGAGGCACAAAACAGACTGATGTTTTTAAGGACAAAAATACCATGATGATATTGTAAGAAAAGGCACTGGACAGAGAATATGGAAGCTCTTGGATCAGTTACTTTGTACTAATATTTTCTGTGAAACCTCAGAAAATCGTTTGCCTTTCTAAGCTTTTGGTCTTCATATATGGAATAATGTAGTAATCCTTCCTAAGGATTCCTCGGGGAATTGTGAGGGAACATTGACCAGTTGACTGAGGGCCTCTATACTGTAGACTAAAAAGTATGAGGATGGAAAGACAACAAGGTCATATAATTTCTTTAGCATGGGCACCATTACTGGATTTATCAGGTTTTGTGACTGGGGGTTGCTTAAAACTCTCATCTGACACTTTCCACATTCAAAAATGAGTAAAATGAGGATTTATCTGCACAGAAACCCCACTGAAATAATTAAGTCAACTCTAACTGCAACTACTCAGCAGCATTGAAATATTCAGGATCTGAATTACAACAAATTTAGGTGTTTTAATTTTAATTTATTAATAGAAAAAAACAGGAAGCATAATTTGATGAAAGGCACTGAGGCAGGTTTGCAGCCATTACTCTTAAAAAGCACTAAAATTCTTGTTCAGATACGGCTCACCAAAAATCTCAAAGCTAAACATGATTCAACTTTGAAAATAGTGTTCTTGGCATATGAACCTAGACTTTTAACTCAGTTTGATCCTTACCTTTCAAACTCTGCAGCTGAAAATTCCTGAAGGCAGAAGAATTCAAAATCTGGATCAGCAGCTTAGGTTATTTGTACTCGTGATGCTTCTCTATCAAAGACACTGCATGCTTGCCTCCCTCAAACATGCTGTGACACTGGAATGTGGAATCACTGAAAACATAACTAGCATATAGCCTAAACTGGACATGCCAAACAGAAATCTAACAGGGAGACAGCCTACAAAACTGTGAAATAAACCATATACTTACCTACAAGTGTCTGATCTGTTGCTTGTGGGAATCGACTTTCCTCATCCAGCAGGGACAATAAACCCATCGGTTTCTGCAGGAACATATCTAAAAGGGGCCTGTTGTCCTCGTATTCTATAACTCTTGCATCAACACCTTCATATAGGTATTCATTCTGTAACAAGCAACAGAAGGCACGTTTTGTCTATGTATACAGAACCACTTCAGAAAATAATTCACAAATTGTCAACTGTGACAAATTAGAACTACATTGAAAAAGTATGCCCCAGGGCTAAAGACACCAAGGTTTTCCAGGAACAAATGTCAGTTGGGATGTATCACACTGTCAGCCTATAGATTTTAATTTGATGTTGGATATGTAAGTGCTCCCTGTGGCATATTTGGTAAAATAAGATGCTTTCCAGGAACATGCAAGAATTAAAGGAACAGAGCTGAAGACGATATAGTGTTTGCAGATGGACACCTCAGTGTCTATTTACTTCCCTGATCTGCAACGTAAAAATATTTCTTAATAATTTAGAGCTACATTTACATTCCCAATTGGTTGCTCAGATCTATGTGATGTACAATGGCCAAGATTTACAAACATGCCTAAAGATTACAGAGACCTCACTTGTTTAATCCCTTTCCTCAAACACCTGGGAAAGTTCTTATGTGGAGAAGAATGGTGCACACACTTTCTAACAACTAAAGAATGGTGTACATAATTTCTAAAAATTAAATAAATTGTCCAAGGTTGGCATCTACAGCATTTTCACTCCTTTCAATGAACTAGGAAAAGGTATTCCATAAGATTAAGAAAACAATAGAAAAGTTGGCGAATAGAAGAGCTGGTGGAGTTCTGTTTTGTTTTGTTCTTTCTTTCTGAATGCTGCAAATATCTTTGGATTCCTAGCAGACTGAGAAAAACCTGATAACAACTGCTGGGTCCACCGTGTGTTGTGATGGTTTTCTCTTGAAAATAATTTAAATTATAGCTGAAGAATACAAGAACGACTTTCTTTAATCCTTCAGCAAGGCAGAGGACAGTCATAGATTCACCAAGAGAAGGATGCTCTAGGGACTGCCAGCCCTCTGTTATTCTCACTGGCATCGCATAATGCAGTAGCAGTTACCACTGCACAGCACTCCCATATGTGCCAGGGCTATATCATGAAACACATAACTGAAGCTTTTGATCTACTTTAAAAACCATCCCTCTTCCAAAGGATGGGACTGTATAAAATGTTGTATTAATGTATGGTGTTAACATCACAGTTGTGCTATCCTGAATTCATTGTGAGAAGAGTGTCATAAACATGAATGATGGCTAATACTAATGAGTTCAAATACCTCTAACCCTGAGAGACCTCTCCTTCTGTGTCATTCACTTGAGTCTGCATAAGAAGGCAATTACACTGAGCATTTTGAAAAGGAGTTAACTGCCATATACAACAGAAAAGCAGATGTTTTTAGACTTCATACCTTTTAATCTCTAAGTCAGAGAGAAACAGCAAAATTAATAAAATCAAAAACACTGTTCTGGAAATACAGGCCCAAACACATAAATCTGCTGATTCATTTGAAAGAGGACACAAAATATATAACTAAACCCTTCCAGTATCCAGATTGATCTAACTTCCCAGGACACTCTTCACTCTAAGGATAGGTTATGGCTCAGTTTGTATGCCCGTTCAAGGGTGTAAGCAGTAAGAATCTCTCCCAAAGCCCTATGGGGGCTCCTCATCTCAGACATATAACATTAAGTTCATTCATGTCTCCCCTGGAGCAGTGGACAGGTGAAGTTTTGCTTTTTATTTTGACCAATGACCTGAGTAGCAGGACAAGACAGGAGAGCAATAAATGTATCACTGATACAGGCAAGAAGTTAATTATGTACCTGTAGGAGCTAGTGGCAGGAAGGGAATAAGTCTGTGTTATCTTCCAAAGATAACACTAGAGAAGGGGCAGCTTAACCGAGGGCTACGGTTGTGCTGACACACAGATGGTATGTTCAGGAAACCAGCTGTTACTGCTTAGGATTATGAAGAGTACAGTTATCAAGGGAGAAAAAGGAAGAGATTGCTCAGGATGAATCTATCAGAGAAGAGTGTTCTGTGACACTCAGACATCCTCCAACAAGCTCTCACAGACAACCTATCTAATGATTGATTAACTTTTTCAAATGCTTTGTGTGGGAGGCTGGTTTAGAGAGCTGATAAAAGAGTTCTCTTCCAAACCGAGAGGAGTTCTGTAATAGCTGTGCTACTGCACCGTGACAGCAGCATCTGACCTCCAAGCCTGCAGCATATGTGACCATGCAAACTTTTGTGTCTGCACCTTGACAACTGAAAGATCATCAGTGCTGACGGTTTCGGCAATGCTGCCATCTGCCCAGGAGGGTATGGAAGGAGCTCACTCCATCACTTCCCATGGGCTCCTGGAGGATGACTGATAACCAAGTTGTCCAGGCACTGGTGTGACAGATGGCTCAGAAATAAGATACCATATTACATTTTCTTACGCAACGCTGGTCTTCAACCATATTATTAGGATACAAGCAGCAAGGATAAAAGCCTTAATGATACACATCATCAAAACATAATAAAATAAATCTTATTTGAATTAATAAGCTGAATCAGCTACAGGATTCTGTGATCCCCCACGACGTTTTATGACAAGAAAGCTCCTAAAAATAGCAGCTGCTCATTGAAATTCTAAAGTATAATCCACTAGGAAGCATTCCTATGGATAAGATGTCAAAGGGGATGACTGAATTACACTAATACTTGGGCTCCTACCTCATCTTGATATTGCATGGTATCTTTTCTATGATCAAAACTAGATAATATTAGCTTGGGTAATTCAAAGGAATTACTTAATGCATTAGGAAATGGTCTTCATGTTTAATAAAAAAAGTTAATGGCATTTTGCTGAGAACATGGTATGATGACACTTTGGTTTAAATGGGAACACTGAAGACTTATTGAGAATTAATATTTTCCAGCTTAAAGTAGTAGATTAAATTGTCATATAAATGTAAAATAAACAATGCATATATTTAATGCTAAAGTAGCAGCCTTACAACTGACAGTAAACTTGCCAGTTTCCAAAATATTTTAGGTATTTGACATTATATCTTTTACTTTTTATGGAGGAATCACAAATGAGAAAGAAATGTGAAGGTTGTCTTGCTGTGCAATGTTACCTGCAGATCATGGAGTTGACAGAGCATTAACTTACATCAGTACCTACATGTAGGAGAAACACCTTGAAGGACAGGACTGAAGAAGTTGTGCTTTGCTTAGTAGTAACCTAAAAAAACCTTGTGCCAACCTGGGTCCCCAGCAACAGGATAGCTCCATCAGCAGAGCAGTCAGCTTCTGCTGAGCAAAAGTCAAGGCAAAGGTCTCAGTGGGCATCAGCTTTCTAAACATAACTCCTGTCTTTTAGTATTAAAGACACAAACCCTTACACGTGTGTAAAGTCAGGAAGGCTCACCAGCGAAGGGCAGGGGTCATCCTGTTGTTTGGCTTTTGCATAAGTCATACTTCGTATGATTAACAAGAACAATGATATGCTGAAATTTTAATTTCAGTTATATGATTTTGAAAATATTTTCCTTTTTTATGTATAGAAAATTTTGGAATTATTTTCCTGCAAATAGCTTTCTCTTATTTGTCAGCAGGGAGGACCTGATTTTGAAGCCACCTGCTTTCTCTTATGATGTAAAACTGAAACAAACACATTACACATAAGTGAAAAGTTATGCCTTATAATGATTATGAATCATACTGCAAATCATCCCCTGCCATTAGGCTGTAATGCTGAATAATACATTTGTCATTTCCTGGTTCTGAAAGCAGGGGGATTTACACCCACACTTGCATGAACTTAACCTGTATAGCTCATTCTGCATTGCCACAGTAACACCTTTGGAGACTACTACAAGATAATATAATGAAGCTTGATATAATCTGGTGTACTGGTGACACAAATTAAAGTAGACCTCTTACTCGGTTCGTGTTAAAGGTAGAATGCGAACACTCATAATAGTAATATTATCACTGGTATAAATGAAAACCTTGACTTCAGTAAAGCCTTTGACACAGTCTCCCACAGCATCCTCACAGCTAAGTTGAGGAGGTGTGGTCTAGACAATAGAGTAGTGAGGTGGGTTGCAAACTGGCTTAGGGAGAGAAGCCAGAGAGTGGTAGTCAATGGTGCGGAGTCTAGTTGGAGGCCAGTATCTAGTGGAGTGCCCCAAGGGTCAGTGCTGGGGCCAATATTATTCAATATATTCATTAACGACTTGGACGAGGGAATTGAGTGTACTATCAGCAAGTTTGCTGATGACACCAAGCTAGGAGGAGTGGCTGACACGCCGGAGGGCTGTGCTGCCATCCAGCGGGACCTGGACAGGCTGGAGAGCTGGGCAGGGAATAACCTGATGAAATTTAACAAGGACAAGTGTAGAGTCCTGCATCTGGGCAGGAACAACCCCAGGTTCCAGTATAGGTTGGGAGATTACATATTAGAGAGCAGTGTAGGGGAAAGGGACCTGGGGGTCCTGGTGGACAACAGGATGACCATGAGCCAGCACTGTGCCCTTGTGGCCAGGAAGGCCAATGGCATCCTGGGGTGTATTAGAAGGGGGGTGGTTAGTAGATCGAGAGAGGTTCTCCTTCCCCTCTACTCTGCCCTGGTGAGACCACATCTGGAATATTGTGTCCAGTTCTGGGCCCCTCAGTTCAAGAAGGACAGGGAACTGCTGGAGAGGGTCCAGCGTAGGGCAACGAAGATGATTAAGGGAGTGGAGCACCTCCCTTATGAAGAAAGGCTGAGGGAGCTGGGTCTCTTTAGTTTGGAGAAGAGGAGACTAAGGGGGGACCTTATTAATGTTTATAAATATATAAAGGGTGAGTGCCATGAGGATGGAGCCAGACTCTTCTCAGTGGCAAACAATGATAGGACAAGGGGTAATGGGATCAAGCTGGAACACAAGAGGTTCCACTTAAATTTGAGAAGAAACTTCTTCTCAGTGAGGGTGACAGAGCACTGGAACAGGCTGCCCAGGGAAGTTGTGGAGTCTCCTTCTCTGGAGACATTCAAAACCCGCCTGGACATGTTCCTGTGCGACCTCACCTAGGTGTTCCTGCTCCAGCAGGGGGATTGGACTAGATGATCTTTTGAGGTCCCTTCCAATCCCAAACATACTGTGATACTGTGAAATATCAATGGAAATGTGCATATTAGTATCAGAAGAGTCTTAAAAGAATGGCCTGTGATTTGAATGAAGAGCATTTGTTCACAGCAATAAAATCAAGGAAAGTGTTGTTTACATCAAGACCAGAAAGCCTGCACATGTATAAAAACCCCACACAGCCAGCCAGCGAGTGGAACACCCTCTAAACCTGACAACAGGAGGATGACAGCAAGGTTACGGCACATGACATAAGCCTTTCCTTTTCCCACCAAGGAAACAGACTGTAGGCATAATGATGTTTATATTTCAAACAAGCAAAAACTGATCTTGCTTAAAGATTCCAGAGGCTCAAATAAGTAAGGTTCTGAGCCAAAGAACTGCCCTGTAACAACTGTTGACTGCTAAAGGGTGTAAGAGATCTGTCCAAAAACTGTCTCAGCAAGAAGAACCCAAGAAACATGACCTTGCTAGTTGGTGTCCCTTATTCTCTGTGTTGCTCACAAATGATCCTGGTCAGACCACTTGAACACACACATCTTGGTGCTTTCTATGTGAGTGTGAGTCAATGAAATCTATGTGAGAATCAGTGGGAGCGGGTAAAATTCCCTTCCATAAGGTCTTTCATAAGGTTTTCCCTTTCCATAAGGTCTCTCATTGTCATACTAATTTCCTACAAGAAGAAATGAGTAAACCATGTGTTGTCAAAAGGCTCATTTCCTCCCCCCTCACCTTCTCAGTAGCAAAACAACCACTTGATCTCTCTGCAGTGGGGTGTGTGCAGGAGAACAAACTGTTCCTACTAGATGGTGACACCATAAACCTCTGCATTAACATAGGTCTGGCCAAAATGTTCTGTAGTAGGATACCTAGAAACAAGTAAAGGCAGATCACACTGACTAGGACCCAAGTTTAATTAAAAAAGAGAAGGAATATTAAGCCAGTATTTGGATGTACAGGGGTAGGGTCAGGAAAGCCAAGGGAGGTCCATCAGCAGCAAAAAGGCAACTAGGGAAAATGTGGGTCTGCTGTTAAACAGGAGTGGATGCCACAAAAAAGGCTGAGATACTTGACGTCATCTTTGCCTTGTTCTTGACCAATAATCCGAGGCCCCTGACATGAGAGGGAAAGCCTGGAGCAAGGAAGACTTACCCTTGGTGGGGGAGGATCAAGTTGGGGTACATTTGAGCAAAGTGGGTGCACACAAGTCTACGGGACCTGGTCAGTGCCTGGATTTGACAGGAATAAATACCAGTGATGCAGTCAGTGCTATTTCCATCTACCAACTGTTAGAAACAGCAGTGATCAAGTGCTCTTTTTGTGTGAATTTATGCACTTTGGAAAGAAGATGCCTAAGTAACTATAGTAGTTCACGCTAATTTCTCTCTGACTTTTAGATGGTATTAAGGACAAGGAATTAGTTGTGAATTAAAATCTCTCACATAAATCTATAAAAACAACCACAAGGTCTAACACTGCAAGACAGCATTTCTTGAAATAACTGGAAACAGGATAAAGCATTGACCTGTATTAAAAAAAAATCCATTTTACATATAGATATATAACCTGTAGACTGACACATGCATGTACACACCTGCATACACAGACACATTCCAAACTTGCATATATCTCATCCTTAAAAAAAGCAGTGATTAAAACAGACAAAATACTCTTTTTCTACTAATAGTTTAAATTGGTGTTCAGGCAGATTTTTGTCTGTGTATCATAAAAGCCAATTATTCCAATAAAAGAGAGAAGGTATTATTTCACCTAAAATTTGAATGACTGTTCTGCTCATATAGAATTCTAGAATATTTCTATTTTCTGCAAGATTAATACTTTTTTTCCTCAAATGTGTTATTTCTTCAAGTAACAATACTGAACAATGATTTAAAGGTGATTAGTTTAATTTTGATGGAATTATTTACAGAGTTGAGATGATAGTTTTTGAGGTTTTTCACTCCACACTTCAATTTCATGAACTTTTATAATTAAAATTTTATTACTTTTCTCTGCTTTACATCAAATTATTTAGAATAAATCCACTATTATTTAGCTTAGATGATCTAGTTCCTGAATAAGAACAAAATAACTTGAAGACTTTCATTTTTTAATAATGGAATTTCAGTGTTCATTAAGGTTATTAGTAAGCTAATATGAATACTGCACTTTAAAAATTATGCTACTACTCTTTTTTTTTATCATAAAATCACACATCATATCACTCAAGAAAGCAACACTGCATTTGCATCAAACTGATTATCACTGTTATGTTGCTTGCATACTGTAAATTTCAAGTTTAATGCATTTTATGTAGGCATTTTAATCGCAAATAGCAAATACTGCTTCACATAATACATACCTGGAAACCATTTGTTCTAATTTGTAATCTACAGTGTATTATGGTGAAGGAACAGTGTAATTTCTTGAGACAAGGTTTTATATGTTCAGCAATATTAAAGCTTTATCAAAATGATCAACACATACCTGTTCCCACGCAAAGACATGTTGATTGAAGTAGAACTGAATTTGTTCATTGGCAATGTTGATACAGAGTTGTTCAAAAGAATTTTTTTTGAAATTCTCAAAGCCAAAGATATCAAGAATTCCAATGTTCAAACCGTCATCGTTTCCACTGCAAAGATTCAATAAACTTTCTATTGTTGTACCTTTACAGTGACTAACTTTATTATTATTCCACCAAAGGAAATAATGGGCTAAATCTATATGCCATTTTAACAGGATAATTTTTCCTAAACCAGCTATCTCTTAAAATAACAATCCATTTTTTTAAAAAAAACAATAAATGCACATAAATTCAAACGTGACTATATTTGCCAAACAGATACACCAAGTGTACACCAAGTCACATAATGACTGAGTCAACTGGTAAGTGTATAGAGGATTTAAAATCTTACTTTTAAACTAATATTTGCTAGTTATTATTCTATTGTAAAAAACTGACTACAGTACAGGAACAACATGGAGTTCTTTTTGCTTCTTTTGTAATAAAACAGGCTTTACTCAGCAGCATCTTGAAATCAAAGATTGCTGTAATTAAATATGATTCCTTCATATTATTTATTCACAACAATTAAAACTGCTTATTTTAACATAAAAGTCAAAAGAATGAATAGCCAGACCTTCTATGCATCTAAATTACTATTTTAAGCATTGGAGTGTGGGTATGAATTTAAATTCCAGTGAAGTACTACTAATAGAAGTTTAGTTTGAAATTTTAGCTAAGGCATTCTGAAAGATAAGTGTTCATTTCTGCAACTGGATAGAAGTTCTAAAATTGAAACAAAAGATTAGGAGGATATATTTTATATCAAACTGAAGTTGACATTAGCATTTTTTTCCTAGGTAAATTAAAAAGAATAAATCACATTCCATCTATAAAATCCCTTTGAGGGGCCATCTGAAACCAACTTTCTCACCCCCCCCAAAAAAAAAAGTGTAGGAAATCAGATCTGAAGAACCAGCCTCAAGATACTAATGAATAGTACTTGAAACTCTTTGAGAAATCCACCTCAAAAATTGAATAGTTTAATTGTGGAGGATCAAAGGTGTTTATTGATTTTGACCTGACTTTGGTGACCAATTTATCTGTCTGGAAATTACATTTTTTTGTGAAAAGACTGCTGAAATTTGCTGCCTCATTCCTTCCCAGAGCTAATTACAAAAAATAACAAAGACAAATCATTTTACTCCTACAAAACCAGAGCAGACTTCTGTGGCGGGGTGTTTGGTTTTCTTGTTTGGTTCCTTTTTGGGGGGTGAGGTGGGGTGGGGTGGGTTGGGTTGAGTTGGTTTGGGTTGGTTTGGTTTATTTTGAGTGAACGTTTCACTTTAAACTTTCTCTGTCCTCACCAGCACAGTAAATATTCAATTTCAAAAAGGTTCTGTAACAGACAGTGCTGCATGCACTTTATTCTATCATTTACTAATTTGAATATAATATTTGAAAGTTCAGACAAAATTTAGGATTGCAGCCTTGGCTTTCTTCAGTTGATTTAAAGAAAAAAAAAACATCTAGAAAACGCTGATTTGCAAACCAAAGCTATTTGTTATTGATATTTCACTTCAGGTAGTTATAAGTTTGCCCCTTTTCACTGCTGTTATTCAGCCATAGAGAGCCCTGACCTTTAGGATCTAGAGTGAAAGCCACATAATTTCTTCTTTGATTAATCTGAAAAATGTGTTACATCCGTATTCCCAGTATCTTTCTTGTCTGTGTGTTCAAAAGTCACCCTGTAAGGGTAGGGTGGGCATTAGCCTCAGAGAATGTGTTTGAAAACTACTCTCACATATGTATGGAATCATGCTCGTAAGAACAGCAACAGAAGCACCAGCATGGGAGCAAGTAAGAGCAGAATAGGACCTGTGTAACCAACACATAAATGTCAAAAGTCAACTCTGTGTACAGGGGAATTAGTGTAAAGGAAGAAGTAGTTAATATGTCATTTACAAAGGGTCAAGTGAGAGAAGGTCAAACAGGAAAGCATAAGACACCTGTGCTATCCATATCTACTATATTTTCACTGCATACTACGAATAAGATAAAAGCTTTTTTTCTAACATGATGGTGTCAGAAACAAAAAGGTAGCAGAGAAAAAGTAGATGAGAACACTTGTAGGTGATACTATTCTCCATGATGGAAAAGCTTCTTTTACCTTAAATGTTTGTCAGGTTTGAGTAAAGTGTTGATGCGATTGACTATCCAGCTGAAGAGGCGCCCGTACAGTGCTTTGGCCATGGCATCTCTGACATCAGTGGCTTTTTCCACAGTGTTGGGACGAATAATTGTTTCTCCTCGAGTCACCACACAGTGAGAGGTGAGGGCCTCTTGCAGTTCATCTGCCTGGATACACAGTAAGGATGCACCTGGGAAGGAAGTTCACAGGCAGGGCTCAGAGGCAGACTTTGGAAGGAGAAATAGACATTTTTGCAATCAAGGCTGCAAGTGCAATGTATTATGAATAAGGGCTGGAAATAGCCCTAACAAGGGTGTTCACACCAAACAGTTGTCAGTGTCTAATTTAGTCACCAGCATTCCCACTGCAGTCAGTGAGTAAGTGATTAAAAGCAGAGGCCTTTAGGTTTTAAGTTGCTTTATAAAGAGGGCTGTTCCTCCAAACTGTCTACAGAGAAATCAAGCTGCCTATGTCAGGAGCATGTAACTTCTGAGGTGTGAATACCTCTCTCAGTTATAATCCATCCATATAAGTCATTGCTGTCCTCCTTTTACTGCTTCTTTCCCAGTTGCACGATATTTTTCTATTTATGGCAGAAAAATGTGTAAAAATATAGAATGAAGACTTAATTATCTCCCCACCTGTAATCACTCTAAAAGAGTCGCAACTTCCTTGAGAATTTTTGCCTCTTTGCCTCCTCTGCCTCCCTGCAGCCTATAACGTCAGGTATCCCTTCCAAAGAACTGGTGAGCCATAAGTAATGACTATCTGAGAAAGAAACTGGGGAGAAAAGCTATTCAAAGTGTTAATGAGGTTCTCCATCAAATGTTCAAATAACTTTGGAAAAATTCCAAAGATTTTCT
This sequence comes from Streptopelia decaocto, assembly GCF_964273445.1. Classification (NCBI taxonomy): domain Eukaryota; kingdom Metazoa; phylum Chordata; class Aves; order Columbiformes; family Columbidae; genus Streptopelia; species Streptopelia decaocto. The sequence continues at coordinate 145,857,348 of NC_138655.1, read as the reverse complement.
TTTCAGGCATCTGCAGTATTAGTCATATTTCCTGAATGCCAGTGAACTGTTTAGTCAAATAAGGTGCATAACATGGACAACTTTTTAATTTTGCATTTGAATTCAGGTGGGCTTGGAATTAATCTATCTTAAGCATTTAATTATTCGTGCAAAATTTCCATGTGAATGCAATTTTCATTGGTAACTCTCTAGCAATAAAATAAGTTTGCTATCAAAACACTAAACAAAAAATCAAGAAAAACCACTCACAATTCTCAAGGGCTACCGGATTGGAAATGTTGCTCTTGTCAATCATATGTTCAGATACCACTGCAGAAAATTCAATGTTACCCACATTTAAAATGGCAGCCAGGACACTGTACACACTTCCAAGTTCCTGCAAAGTATATTAAAAAAGATGCAACACTTAATAGCCAGACAGAATTGTCACTTTGTTTTGTGTGACGGGCACGCATGTGTGTTGTTTCCTAAGCCTGGAACAATCATTGTCCCTCTCTTGACTGCCTCCTGCCCACGACTTGTAGGAAAACTTTCCTCAGCATAGTCTTTCAAGTGTAAGACACCAAAAAGAGCAAGGTAAGCTACAGCCTCATCTCTCTTCTATACTTGTCTATGGGACAGGGCTGACATAGAGCAGGGGAAGCACAAAACAGTGGTGAGTGTAATCCTCTTACACAGAAGGAATTCAGAGGTTATTTATATCTACCCTTCACTGTGTCTACAAGCATAACTGTGCCTAAAAATGTAATACCTAGATCAAAATATAAAAAAAAATCTGCATCTATATTTCTTTGATCACGGAAATTTAAGTGACTTCAAAGAACAGGTCTGCAACAGCGTTCACCAACATAATTAGAAAAAGTTTAACTGGGAGAAGAATGAGATCTCACATCTCTGGTTTGCCAAAGTGCTTTACCCTTAGAAATGTCACATAGGAACTCCATACTCACCAAAGCACTTTGGTATGGATTTTACTTAAACATATTTAAATTTCAAATTATTTAGTAGGTTCTGAAGAGGGATTCTGCCTTGAAAATGGGCTAATACTAGTCTTGACAGTCAAGGAATATATACAGTAAATTAAGTACTTATATATGGCAGATAAGGTTATATTTGCAATTAATGAGACAGTGCTTTCATTGCAGGTTTGACTTAGATTTGAACTGTGAATTTTCATCTGAACTGTGAACATTTATCAGTATACTTGATCATCTGAGGTTTTAAGCTAGGAATCTGTGCTATTACATATCCTGAGGCATGCAGTAATAGTATATTTTATAAATAGCAGTTTTATAAGTTTTAGAGTAGTTTTATAAGAATCAGTTTTGTAAATTTGATTGGTATTTTATAATGATGGACTTATTATAATTGCACTGCATTTTATCCCTACTATTAAACAGCTTGCTGGTACCATGTCAGGCATCATTTACTCAGATAAAATCCTTAAGTGCTCTAGAATACTTCATCTTGTTTTCAACACTTTCAGAAATTAATCTAGCAGTTAATAATTATTTCAGTGACAACAAGACAAACTAGATAAGCTCACTCTAATAAATTACGCTCAGCATAATTGGCACACAGTTTACCTATGTTTTAAGCAATCATTTTCCTTTTAAGCTTAGGAACTCAGAAGAAATGTTAAGAAAAGGATAGCTTAACTTCTGCCATTATTCTGTACAGTACAAACAGCTGCTGACATTTTTGTGCCCTTTTCCAATGTGTTTGAAATCTGGCTTGATCTGTTTCATACAGCATGATTATTGTTCACCTCAGGCAGTTCTTTCCTATTAACTTTGCCATGCAGCCTGAAATAAAACACTGATTTTAAGACAGGGAGTATTGACAGTAGCTGCTATGAAAGCCTCCCAGTCAGTCAAAAACAAATTTCAAAGAAGTAAAGCCTTGTTTAGGACTCAGTTTTAATTGGAGTGGAGAAGATATTCTGTCCAAGGTTTTCTGCTAATAGAACATGGAACATGCTTATATAGAACCTCCTCTGTGCACTGAGATAAATGTCATAGCTTAAGACTGCATTACTAAAAAGTGAATTTAGAAAAGGAACTCGTCTTACAGTATCTTTTTCTCACTGAAAATAAATTGCCTCTGCACATGCATCCTGTATCAGAACCTTAATAGGGGAAGAAGACTTCGGTGTTCCCTCACTCTTGCATACAGAGCCTCAGATAGACTAATTCCCCCTTTGGAGAATGTAAGACAGGATAACATGGATGTGGCTCACATGGAACCACAGTTAGATTGCCCCTGGCACTCAACCTGCTTCTGAAACCGTGGTAGTTCTACGGGTAGATAAGTCTTCACAGATTCAGCTCCCAGTGGCTTGCTGAGTTAATCAAGTGAATATCCATGCTAGAACTGCACAATGCGGCCAGTGACCTAGTTCTAGCTGGATCTTCAATATGTAAGGAAAGTCATCTCTTGTGGATGATCAGGATTATTGTTTCCATCCATCCCAGTGAACAAAAGAACTGGGAACAAAAACAGGCTTGCTGCTTTTCATGGTATAAATAAGGACTTATAAAGGTCTCTGGTGCTGTGACAAAACTGCTATGAGTGCTGAACTGTGCAGATCCTTCCACGCTGCTTCTGGAAAGGTGACAGTACAGGTGTGAAAGGATGTCTGGTATTACAGGTGGGATATTACTAAGTGCAATAGTTGTGAATAAGCATGTAGAGGAGAAAAAGACTGTGAACTCCACAGCTACTGCGACTGCATGCAAAATGAGTATGGAGGAACAGAATAGGTGAATGAATCCGTTCTGCTAGCTATTCAAATATTTACATTGAGGAAAACCAGAAATATTCAACTGAAGTGAGCAGTTTTCTGTGAAAAGCTCCTTACAACATGCAGTTTTGTCAAGAAAATTAAAACATACATCCGTTCTGCATCGCTAGTGCTATATTTCACAGATACTATATGTATCATGCTCCTATTATCGTTTGTGATAAATGAAGTCACAGGCAAATACAGTTGTGATGCACCACTTCTAAGAAGAGAGAACTAGGGTGCAGATGGGATTTCCTTCCCTTGCATCCTACTTTATAAATCCAGAAGCCTGTTTTTATTTTAATGATACTAAAGACAGCCCAAGGAGAGGGGTTTAATTGCCAGTAGAGCAATTATATGGGATTATAAAGAAAGTATGGGTTCAGTTAATCTTTAGCGAGGGGATTCACTCCAAAGGGATGTAAAAACTTCATTCACCTTTGCCTCTGGAGTTGTGAAAATGTATTGAGTTCATCAAAACTCAGATCAAATCAATGAATTTTTAGAACTCTTCATCTTAAAACAGAGATGAGCCTCATATTCACAGGGCTAAAATTATAGACTAATAAATAGTTTCAGCACCATTTTCTATGCATTTAATTTCAAAAAGCCTTTTTTTCTCAATTACTCAGCTGTGCTATGTTCACTGATTCAAAGGCTTGTTGACTAATACCATTTTATTAGTTTATCGATGCCTTGAAACCTTAAAATTTTAAATGTGGTAATATAACAGTAAGTTGACCATGCAATATCCTAAAACATAAACACACTACTGCTAAAGGAAGAAAATAACAAGGGACATTGCTTGAATGCTTTATACAAGTTTTTCCTGATTAAGGTAGCCATTAAAATTCACACACACAAAAAAAAGGGTTATCAGCACTCACCTCCAGCGTAAAACCTATGACTTTGAAGCATTGCTCAATTAATTCAAATTGAGACTTATAGAAGCTATTGTTCATGAAATCTTGCACTATTCTGAAATGATCATTTTGCAGATATCTGAAAGAGTTGATGGATGCAGAATGTAAATGACATTGAGAATTCAACAACATCACATTTCTTAGTAACCGGTTTATGTAAAAAATAAACTGCATTACCTGGGAGGTCTATATTCTGGCAGTTTATAATGTGCAAGTTTTTTCTTTTCTGCCAGACCAGCATAAATATAATAAAAAATATGGAAATTTTTCTCTCCTCTGAAACAACAGAAACAAAAAACTGGTTTAGCAATGTAACTATGTTACATTTACTGATGACATACATGCTATTATTAAATGTTATTTTAACACAAATGTCTGTGAACATGCTTTCTGTGCCATCGTTGTGAATCTGCCAGGGTGGCTGCTCAGTTCTACGAGCAGCTAAATGCTGCTCAGCCTTTGATGCAATTGGTAGATGCTGGGTGAGATTTTGTACGTTGCTCACCCACCCACATTAAATGGGCTGCTTAACCTCCAATTATTTAAAAATAATCTGACCATGGGAGAGCTTTACACTCCTGATTCACTGAATCCAGTATATTTGCTGTGTCCTTTAGCCCTGAACCCAGAAAATACATAAGCAGACATTCAGCAAAGGGCCTTAAGACTTGGTATGCTTTGCCTAAAATTTAGGTGGCCAAGCCCAGGACAAAAGGGTTATTCTTGCACAGCCAAGGTTCCTGTGCACCTTATGAGGAAGAGCTAGATGCTTAGGTGGAAATTTGCAACCACCACTGAAGCCTGAGATGGCCAAGTCATTTTACTGTGGACAGTCAGCAGTAGAAAACAAGACCAATTTAAGGAGTGGTAACAGATCCCTCTCTTCCCCCTGTGCAACCATGAGGTTGCAGAGCCATGCTTAGCATGCTCTGAAACCCCACTGTGTCCCAAGGGTTTGTGTATCTTCTCAGAAAGGCAGGGGAACCTGTAGGTTCCAAATCTCTTGCCTTTAAGAGTATCTGGAACTTGGGTTTCCCATTTCCTGGGCAATCAGTCACTGGCTTTCTGAAAAAAGTCATTCCTAGCTCTCTGTGTGAGTCTGGGAGTCAAGTTCTCCCAGAAGAGCAGAACAGACAGCCCTGGCAATGCAAGTACCCAAACGCCAGTTCTCTGCCCTGACACAGCTGTATGGACCAGCCACACTGAGACCTCCCTGAAGGGGAAAACACACTTGACACAAACAGCTTCAGGTGCCTTTGGAAGTTCATGTCTCAAAATTTAACCTCCTACATGGCTGTGACAGCCCAGTGGCATTGTGTGAATTCAGACATCCATGTACCTACATAAATAGCATTTGAAGCACGTAAATGCTTTGCTGACTGCCTGTCTCAGCATGTGGCTAAATATAAATACAAACTGACAGCCACAGAACAAACACATGAAACATTATGGAAAAAAAATGATATTTTAAGAAAAAAGCTGATTCTGTTCTGAAAAAAAGCAGTTTCTGTGGTTATGTTCAAACAAAACCATTTAATAAAATTGCCTCTAACTTTAAATTGTCTATTGAAACATTCCAAATGATACTGAGATGTTCTTCACATCACAAATCTACAACAGGCAACGTCATGCTAAACTACAAAATGAGTAAAAATGAGTAAGAGATCAGAAAAGGTAATTATTGAAATAGGTGACAACATTTCTTGTCTGAAGTCCATTTGTTTTATTGTTATTACGGCAAAATATTTTTTTATCTGGATGTGCTACATATTAGGATCGAAAATGCATGTCAATAATTTAAATTAATTGTAATGCCATTTAATTTTTCTGTCATTTTATATTAAGGGATACACACATGACAGAGATGGATTTGTTCTGCATTTGGTCCATAACCCTTTATAACCAAACCCTATTGGATGCTCCAAAATGGAAAACAAGCATTTTGCAAACAAACAAACAAAGAAAGCTACAATACTAGAGGAAACATAGAGGAATTAAATTCAAATTATATACTTAACACGATACTTCAAACTTGCACAAAAAAATTTATAACTGAACTGTTAGAAAGTTTTTAAGTCTTTACACATTCTGATACACTTCATATATCACATATGCATTTTTATGAGATTTGTTTAAATAACTCAGGAGGCAATGAAAAAAAATCAGGAGTAGTTTTCAGCTAGCTTACAGATTTATAAACTGTTCATCTATCATTTATAAGGAAAAAATCTCAGTATGTTATCCATCTTCATGTTTTGATGTGAGATAATTTCCTGCATAGGCCTACTCCATAACCCCCAAATTAGGTCAAATATATTTTTTATACTTACACTGCCTGGTGAACAACTCTGGATTTTTCAAGGAGATACTCTGAAATCTGAGCTCCCACTACAGTGCCACCACAAGTGAATTTCATTTCCAAATACTTTCCAAATCTGCTTGAATTATCATTAATGATAGTGCCTGCATTCCCAAATGCTTCTACAAGGTTATTCACCTGCAGGATCTTCTCCTGTAGAGTCCTGTTATTAGCCTAGATATGAAAAAGATATTGCTTAAAATTATCACTAATCATTAAACTACATTAATTCTTAAGTATTTCTTTCCTCTTCTAGTGGGTATTGTAAAGTGTGACATCATCAGGGCAGCCATTACCATGTGAATTGTCTGGGAAGAAAGGCATATATATGTAATCAAACCTGTCAGAATATAGCACTCCGCAGCACTAATCACTGGCTGGAAGAGATAACACACATAATGATAATGACAGTATTGGAACTAATAAATTTCTGTGGTCCAGCACTCTGAGATGGCTGGGCTGCTTTTAGGATCCTTGTTAGCATCTGCTGACTGCTGTGCTGCACCATACCAATAGATCAGTTTGCTTTAATCTCACCTGGGACATGCAAAAATGGCATTTTATTTAGACAATTATGGTGGTCACTTCCAAAAATGAACATATCCCACTGACAGCAATCTGGTTTTAGAACGGATAGAGTTAATTTTCTTTCTAGTAGCTCCGTTTTGGTTTTAGTAGGAGAATAATGTTGCTAACACACTGATGTTGTGGTTGCTGGTGGGTAGTCAAGGATTTTTTGGCTTCCCCTGCTCTACTAGGTACACGAGAAGCTGGGAGCAGGCAAAGCCAGGACAGCTGACCCAAGCTGGCCAGTCAGTCAGGTCTAAGATAGCAAAGACTGACAGAAGCATTCCCTTTGAAACATACCTTGCCCAGGACAGTGAGCTGCTGAACCAGAAGATGGGCACTTTGCGTCTTGCCAGCTCCACTTTCTCCAGAAATAACGATACACTGCACAGAACAAAAGCATGACTCTGAGCTCATTACATATCTCTCAGCCTAGCAAAGGATAGAATTAAGACAACTCATCTTTACCTGATCAGAGTTGTATGTCACCATGGACTGATAACCTATGTCAGCAACAGCAAAAATATGAGGAGGGTTGGCAGTCCGTTTGGCTCCAATATACAGTTTGGAATGCTAAGTGTAAAAAAAATTAAAACATTATCAGTGCTCCTTAATATTTTTTTATAGTTTAGGTTTATCTTCAGATTAGTGCACAGCATGCTGAGGTTACCAGCAGGGATGTTTTCTGATTGAGCTGTTACTGCACTCACTATACCATGGATCTGGATGTACTTAGTACTGTAAGAACTGCTAAAAACAACGAAGCACAATTTTGTATTATGTCAGCCCTAATTATGCTATGAAACTCAGATTATTAGAGGAAAATTTAATGTTGCCAGACACCAAGGACCAACTTACAATTTCATTTTATTTATACTTCTCATCCTCTTAGTATTTCTGCACGACATTGATGTCAAATTTTAAGGTCTCTACCTGTAGAATCTGATAATTAATCATGCCAATTATTGTACGATCAGACTTTCGTATCTGTCCCCTTTTGTATAATGGGCAGGCAACTTGACAAAAGTTAAAATTTTACAGGGCTGCTTTGTAAACTGCCCGATCAATTAAATAGCTGTGGCTTCCCCAGCTGGTGTGGGAGGAAATGCCCTCAGCTCCTACCTCCAGCCATTCAAGCTGTTCTCTGTGGGAAGTGGAATGTTCCCACGCACAAAGAGGGGCAAGATCTACCTGAAAAAATGCACTTGTCTGTACAGATACTGCTTCTGAACTAGCTGCTCTGGTCAGTTAGTGCCTTTGTACTTGTGGGTGCTGGTCAACAAATCTTACGAAGCTTAGCACAATTTATCTCAGAATTAATGTTGAAAGTCACTAGAAGAACAATAAGCTCAAAAATCCTATTTCTATCCATTGACTAAAATGGCCAACTTGCTTAGATATAGCTTTTTACACTTCAGACATGAAATAGACATGATCTACACTACAGACACAAAGATATGAGAAATTAAATTCACTGGAATTTCTCACTTCTGTGCTGAAATTCAGGACATAATAAGGATGTTTATCAACATGCACTTGAAGGGACTGGTAATTCTGTTTTTCAGAGTGAACTGAAGTAAAACTCAAGAATGGTCTTAATTTATGTTTAACACAAATATTCATATTTTAATGGAAATTAGAGCTAGTTTAAAAGAACCAAACCTAGATTTTCACACCTGTGAAGAATAAATATCTATGTTCCGAAACGGATTGACAGCAATGAGAATGTCCCCAACATATGTGTAGATCTGATCCTTGGCATAACTCTTCTGCAACTGCTCTGTTACTGTATTCTGATGGAGAAAGAACAGGAACACTGAATCACATGGGAAAAATAATAGGACAATGTACAAAATATTTATATAATTACAATGAGTGAGGATAGAGGGAGAAGGTGAAAATAGTCAGGAATGCAATTAATCATGATCAAAAGTGAGTAACCCTCCAACACACTGGTATTCCTAATTTCTTGTGTCCAAACTCACTTTGAACAATATAAACTTACAGATCCACAAGTGGCTGTAGAAAAATGAGTTAATAAGTACTGCTTTAATTCAATTAATCAAAAGTTTCCATGAGACATGCCTGTCTTCATTTCTAACCACTCATATGCAAAAGAGGTTTTAAATTGGATTACAATTAGTAAAATATCATATGGTCAAATGATGCCTTTAGGTGGAGGCTTCCTGAGGACTTTCCTGAGAATGCTCCACCTCTGAGGAGATGTGATATACTTCTTGCTCATCTGGGGTTTTTGTTCCTTCTCTTTAGCTCAGTTTATTTATATGCTTCATGGCAAAAGATAAAAATCAGTCTTGCTAGCATATAGCTATTCCCAATATTTAAAAAACATTTAAATCTGAGCTTTGTGCAGTAGATAAAGTTTGGACTAGCTCAATTAGTATTAACTAAACATTAAGTTACTATAACCAAGCTCTTGGATGATGGAAGATGTTCTGTGAGCTGTTATAATTATGCAGTTTGCCAGCCCAAGAGCCACATTTAGTATTCTGGACTGACGAAAATACAGTATACCAGAGAAGTTTTAGAGATTAGAGAATGTGAATTATAGCCTATGCACAGCCTAGTAGAGGAAGAATGACAGTTTGTTTACAACCACTGATGGCCTCTAAGACCTGTAGATAATGTGCTGAGTTCTGATTCTTCTTTCTGGTTTTGAAGCCTAAAGCATAAACACAATGGACTTCCCCTCCAGTATGTATGTTCTCCTGTTCCCAGTGGATTCATTTTCAAACCTTGACAAGCCTGTGAGATTTGTATCAGTAATTTTCTTAAAAGTTCACCAGAATGCAATGACAGGTCAGAGCCCCAGCTGACATAAACTGTTGTCAATGGATCCCCACACTAAGCAAGTCAGGGAGAATCCAGCCTAGGAGAGTATGGTAAGCTGGTTTAAGACAACTTTAGATGTCCAAGCAACAGGGGAGAAGGTGCTTGTCCTTGGACCAATTTTAGGTTAACACATCATTACAAACTAGGTATTTAGCTGCAAAAAAATCCAGCAATATAAACCCTGTTAAGCAAATGGTGCTACAATACTGCTTGGTCTAAGGCTGTAACTGCCGAGGGTGTTTTAGCTTTGAGTTGGAACCATTCCTGACAGCAAATCTCATCTAAAATATTTGGCATAAACTAGTAAAATGCCATTGCACATTTACTTACACAACTGAAGTGTGACAATATAGTTGAACTTGAAAATCAACAGCACACCATTGTGTTTTAATATGTGATTACCCCTCTTCAGGAAAGTGTGAAAAAGGAGGTTCTTACCTCATCCAGTACCTCCAAGGTTGCTAGATCATCTACCTCTTCCTGGTTTGAAACTAGTGACTTAGTGTAGTTCCCTTTCTTTGTATGAATACGTTCAAATCTAGAAAAGAAAGACATGCAATTTCCTGATGTAAGGAATCACAGATCTTGCAACTGTAACCAACTTGAAGGCAATTCAGCCAAAACATTCCAGCTTTCCACTGTTGGAATTCAAACACATGAATCTTTCAATAACGGGATATAACCTCTTAGTGCAGCACACCTGTATTTGACAATTCAACATCTATGGTTTGATCACACAACTGATACCATGAAGCACTATTTTACTGTTTCAGATCCCTGCTTGATCACACTCCTACATCAGCTGCAGGACTGGAACTATGCAGTACAGGGAAAAGAACATATTTTATAAAGCATGTAACAGTCAAACTCTGGCACCTACCTGCAAAAAGAAAAATGACCCAGATAAAAATTATGGATAGGACAAAACCCGGGGTGTATGATCAAATAGTATGGCAAGGATGATGCAGACAAAGCATTCAGGATGGAAACATTTCTAGCTTAGTAATGACAATACTCTAAAGCCTGGCTGAGATGGCCACACTGTAGATCAAATGGCTACAAAACCACTGGGCTATGTGAAACACACCCTGCCTAACAAGAAATTTCTTGGACTCTACAGGAAAAAAAATCATACAGAATAAAGTAACATTTTTTCAAATTTTTTCTTATCAGGGTTAAACTTTAATTAAGTATGTCTTAAAGTGAAATTTCTTTTCTCTTTTAATCAAACCAAAGAAAACTTTATGCAGTCGTATAGAAATTAGCAAGAAAATTCCCAGAGACTTGGATCATTCTCTATCCAAGAGTAAGGGCATTGCTAAACAAAGCAAAAGCAGCAGAGAATGCAAGGTTTACAACTTGCATTAGTTATACTTGCTCTCTGAGATGGGGAAAATCGGGGAAAGGGAAACCGGATAAGTAACAGCTGAGTTCACAAACTAAATCAAGCTCAGATGTGCAATACAGCACTAGCACAGAAAGACTACCAAGTAAATGTGATCTCCTGGTATGACCTCATTCCCATTGATACTATAGGTAGGAAGGCACCATTCAAGCACATTGTATGTATACCTTGGTAGGCTGAGACAGCAGGAAAATTGTGTTGTATGAGACATACTCACTCTTTACCTTGATTCTAGAGAAGACCAGGGAAATCCTTTATTTAATTTTGACACTGGACATACAGCATGAGTAAAAGCAGTGTTTTCTACCCAGGCAAAAACTTTAATATGCAGTGAACAGAGGACAGGAAAAAGAGGGCAATTGTAGCAAGATGGAAAGTTAGAATGAATGAACATCACACTGATAGGGCAAGCTAAGGACTTCTAAACTCCCACAGTAAAATTTACTGCAGAGTTTAATGGGCCGTACCCATTCCACGAACATCACCTACTTCATGGGTGCTACTTCAGGTCATGCAGACGGAGCACTGATGTGGGATGCAGCTGCAGAAAGTCAGGCAGAAACCCACTTGGCATCAGTTACTGACTGCCAGGACTGAAATGGGGCTGGAAGAAACAGGTAAATAATGCTCTCCCAAACTGTGAGTGCAATCAAGATCCAGATGATGGAAGTGCAGGCATGAGTGCCCTTAATCTAGCACTTCTTACAGTTCCTCTTGTCTCTAATGATCATTCCCTGAGAGTGACAGATTGCCCTGTCCTCACCCAGGTGCCAGTACCAGAGCAGTTTTTTTTCTCCTTTAGGCAGGTGACAGCTACCACTGGAGTCTTTGCATTGTCCATAGTGCGAAGGCAGGAGTTTCATACCCACCACAGCCAACTGATTCTGCAACCTTAACATTAAAACACAACCATGTAAGACTTCATTGCAAGAGCTAGCACAGATTCATGGCCTCTGTGCCAATACTGCAGCCCAATACCCAGTGTGGAAGCTAAGTGACCACGGAACACAATGAACAGTATGGAACAACAGGATCTACATTGCCCTGATGAAAGAGAGGGACCAAGTCTTTTCAGTTTTACACCCACCTATTTTGCAGACTACTCGCAAACTGCTGTTAGAACCCTGGAGCTGCATGGGAAAGCAACCCGCTTCCAAATGTTTTATTTCTTTCAGTATTTATTACAGGCCAAAAAAGACTGTTATAGAAACAGTCATAAAGATGATGGTGAGGCTGAATTACATGGAGGTGAAAAGCAAGAGGACTACTACACAGTGCAGTAGCAGAGCCTTATTGCTGCAATGCAACGTGGAACCTGCAATGCGTGGGCCTGTTTCCACATGAGCAGCACAAACAGACAACAAGAGATTCAGGAGGAGAGCATGTCTGTGGGGAGGGAACAAAGGTGGATTTCGCTGCAATAAATCCATAACTGGACAGTATTTGGTATGTATTTAAATACATTGATGCAGAAAACACACAGGAACATGAGAGGCAGCATCAAAAGTGATGAGGCAAAGCAATTGGCTTCTCCTAGGTGCAATCTCTTCCTCCCTTTCCTTTGGAAACATTTGTACCGCAAGAGCTGCTCTGCTAGTACTGTCCTTGAAATAACAATGTGAGACAAGTTTTGGTTGTATGTACCCCCAGATTGTATTAAAAATGACGTGGTGATATTAAGAATTAAAATAACTCTTCAGCCTTGCATGGTCTGCTGCTGCTGCTTGATTTGCATTTACCAGCTAAAGGATATTACTGGATTCAAAGTCAGAGGTGCAGGCAAAATCCTACCCCCTCAATAGAAATCTGTCCCCTCTATAACCCATGCTCCTGTTCATAGGAGCAGTTTCAGCTGAAAGTTTCAGTTTATTCAGTTGAAAGAATTTTTCCTTTGTTTCTGCATGAAGGTCGTTTTGTGTCCATAGGATGCATCTAACATCAGCATAACTTTGAGAAAGACCTATCAACGTGCACATGAGGGAAAGATGTGGGAACTGCAGGACTACATCAGGCTCTGCTGCTCTATTTTTGCCATTGCCGAAGGAAGACCCAAAACAAGACATCTGTCAAGTTATGCTTTCCATTTCTGGTGGAATTGTTACACACTGAAAACACTTCTTTTTTTTTTTTTAAAAAATGTTACTGCATATCAGTGAGAGAGCGATATTTCCCAAGTTTGTTTCAATTATAATTTTTAATTTAATGTAAGAAGTTAATAAGTGCCTTGCAGGAAGGGAGGGGAATGTTCCAGTCCCGGAGACTTTTGTATTTATTTTTTTTTCTTTTTAGGAAATGATCTCCATTTATGCCAAGGGAGTTTAATTACATAAAATAGATTCTCCTGTAATCCTCTTCAGCTGACATTATGAGAACACTAGCGCTTGTTAAACCAGATTATATTCTCCATTCTCAAGAGTACAGCAGAGCGGCAGATTTGCAGAACACAATATTTTTCTGCTTTGCTGTGAAAGGGCACAGACCCCTCAAGGGCAGTTACACTGCTTCAATTGCTAAAACTCCGACCACTTAAAAAAACCCACATCAGTGCTGTTGACATCAATGCTGAAATTGTGTTATTGTCATGCACATCAACATTGTGAACTGAAATAATCATGTTTCTCTGTTCTGTTCAGAAATTATTTGTTGGAGGCATTAGATCTTGCAGCCACACTTGACAAGCAATTCAAGCAGCTAAAGGCCAGAAACATCAACCCAGCATGGACAAGAAAATGAGTCAAGGCAGCATTGTTTCTGTGCATCCTCCTTCACACTCTCCTGCTTATCTTTCAAGATTCAGTTAAATCAAAATGAGGCAACTGCAGATTTTTCTTCTTCAAATTGTCAGAATGTATTTAAAAGATTTCTGATAGTTCCAAAAATACCATGAAAAGGGAAGTGTGACTCATGATGCCCTGTTGAACTCTCTGCCTAAACTGGTTGGAGAATCATGTACAGACTAAGAAGTGACAGGAAAAGGGCTAGCCTTAGTCTGGGTGTAAAGAAGAAACTAAAAATAATGAAGTTTTCTGTAAGGTGAAGGTGGGAACAGCTGTACACCTCCCAGCAGTTACAAATACCATTAAAAGTGACAAAAGAAAAAGAAGCAGCACAGAGAAACCTGTACAGGATCTGCCATTGCTGATGATTCTGTTTCTCTGGAGGCTGCACAGAGCAATGATAATTCACACTTAAAATGAAAATTTTGTCTTCAACAGATGTACCTGGTGAAATATGCTTAGATAAAACTATAGTCTTATATCTATGCAAAATCTGTACCTGAATTTAGGAAAGTGTATTGATAGACTCCAGCTGCATCTGCACAATGCTTTGCAGACAAACCTGTGCTCCCTCTGTGTTTAAATGATTGCACAGCACCAGCTGCCATCTCAGGGAGCTGGGCTCAAGCTTATGCAGAGCTGCTGAGAGCGCAGTGCTGCCCAGCAGAGCTATGGGGCTTTTGGTTCAGAGGTGCCCAGCTGGGTCATGTCCTGGTCTGCACAAGCTGTTTGCCAAAGTCTGTGCTGGTTTACCATGCCCTGCAAAAATGCAAATTATTGATCCTTCATAACGGGTTCAAGAAATAGCTGCATCCATGACAAATTTCAGGGAAAAATATGTGTTCTTAAATAAGCAAATTAAATATCTCTAAAAGGATTAGTTCTTTATTGCCCTCACGAGTCAGGCCCCTGGTCCAGAGTCAGAACCATACTGAGAAGACAAAGGGGAAGCTCCAAAAGTCAGTGATACCTTGTTAGATATCCCACCTTCAGGAGAAATTAGCTGCTGAGCAAGTGGACTGATGTGACAATAAAGTAGTAGTTGCAGAGCATTAATCTCAGGGAGTCCTGAATGCAGGAGGAACTACTTTCTCCTGTTTTGCTTCAGGAGGTAAACTATTCTCCATTGAGGTATTGCTCCTGCCTATTGCATTGTATAGAAGGAGACTGGAACCACTCTAGAGACATACGGGACTGGAGATCTGTTTAAGACCTCTGCTGCCAGAAAATCTTTATTCCTTCTACAACCCGAGAGCAGTTTGCAGCATAGCCATCCTACATAGGAGTGTCCTCAGTGCAAGAATACACGCTGCTTGTTGCTACAACAAAGCCCGCACTCAGGAGGGGAAGAAGTAGCCTGAAGTAGCCTGAAATGCTTCAAGATTACTCTGGAACTCCAAAGCCTCAGGTTTAAGCCCCTACTCTGACAAACATTTCATCTGGAGACTTTGACCAAGGCAGCACTGGACCCTGTGGGAGCCATCCTACTCTGCTCCTCATATTGCCTTTGTCAAGCTGGTGTGGTCAACTCCTACTCTGCGCTACAGCCTGCACTGCAGAGCTGAGCCTGAGGGATTGCTATCAGCTGCCTTCCACTGGCAGGATGACAGAACAACCAGAAAATAAGTGACATAATTCTGGGCAATCAGGGAAAGTAATGGAAGAAAACTATAAGATACTCCCTGCTTTTAATGCTGATGAATAAACTGACAACCACCTTTGTGCATGTTGTACATGAACTTCTACGAACTTACTTCTCCAAAGTTTCCAAACAGTTAAACAGAAGAACTGTTTAGCACCCTGTCCCTGGATTTCAGCGTTATCCCTACATGACCAATACGAAAGGACAAACTCTCAGGATAACTCAACTCACCCAAAAGCCCTTGCTCTGAATCACTTTGCAGTAGAATGGGTCTCTTTCCCACATGTATTTAGAGGGAATATAAAGATGAGGCTCTTAACTTGGGGACCAGAGCCAGTTATGAAATCTAGGTGCAGTGAATATCACTCACAAATGCAGCTTACTCTGGAATGAGTCATAATTCCCAAGAAATACACATTGTACTAATCATTGCATATTTCTGCAGAGATTATTGTAAGAGCAGTCAAGATTAAGACAGCCAAACAACTCAAGATAAAAGTCTTACAAGCCTGACTGTCAGGTGTAAATGCGACAGTTCTGAAGGCCGTTTCAAAGACAGCTATTTCTGTCGCAAAGTGAAACTCTTGACAATGCAGTTTTTCCCCCTCCTTTGGCCTAGCAAGAAGTATATTTTTAGAACAGTTTTTGAGTATGTGCTGCAGCACTGATTTCTAATAATTTTTCTCATCACCAATTATAAATTTTAACAGCTACAATGTGACTTACAAGAATGTAAGTATGTGATTGAGGGATTGGCTAGAAATGAGGGGAAACTTAAGCAGTGTCCAAAAGTGAATCATAGAATCATTTCATTTGGAAGAGACCCTCAGGATCACCGACTCCAACTCTGGCACTAAACCATGTCCCTAAGAACCTGTCTAAATGCCTTTTAAACACCTCCAGGGATGGTGACTCCAACATTTCCCTGGGTAGCCTGTTCCAATGCTTCACAACCCTTTCAGTCAAGAATTTTTTCCTAATATCCAATCTAAACCTTCCCTGGCACAACTTGAGGCTATTTCCTCCCATCCTATCACTTGCTACTTGGGAGAAGAGACCAACACCCTCCATGCTACAACCTCCTTTCAGGTAGCTGTAGACAGCGATAAGGTTTCCTCTCAGCCTCCTTTTCTCCAGGCTAAACAGCTCCAATCCCTTCAACCACTCCTCATCAGACTTGTGCTCCAGGCCCCTCACCAGCTTCGTTGCCCTCCTCTGAACTCTCTCCAGCACCTCAGTGTCCTTCTTATGATCAGGGGCCCAAAACTGAACACAGGATTCAAGGTGGGGCCTCACCAGCTCTAAGTCCAGTGGCACAATCACTTCTCTAGTCCTGCTGGCGACACTATTCCTGATACAAGCCAGGATGCTGTTGGTCTTTTTGGCCACCTGAGCCCTCTGCTGGCTCATATGCAGCTGGCTGTTGACCAACACGCCCAGATCCCTCTCTCCCAAACAGTTTTCCAGCCACTCTTCCCTGAGCCTGTAGCGCTGCCTGGGGTTGTTCTGACCCAAGTGCAGGACCCGGCACTTGGCCTTGTTGAACCTCATACAATTGGCCTCAGTCCAACAATCCAGCTGTTCCAGATCCCTCTGTATGGCCTTCCTACCCTCCAGCAGATCAACACTGCCACCCAACTAGGTGTCACCTGCAAATTTACTGAGGGTGCACTCAATCCCTTCATCCAGATCATTGACAAAGACATTAAACAGAACTGGGCCCAATACTGAGCCCTGGAGAACACCACTCATGACTGGCCACCAACTGGATTTGGCTCCATTCACCACAACTCTTTGGGCCTGGCCCTCCAGCCAGTTCTTTATCCATTGCAGAGTATACCCACCTAGGCCATGAGTTGTCTGCTTCTCCAGGAGAATGCTGTGGGATATGGTGTCAAAGACTCAAATGAGGTTATTGTTTCTTCATTAGAGAGTGTCTTCTTTTAATTAAAATTTGTGCAGTAAAATCCATTATAATGTGTTTTTTTTGTGTTGCTATCAACACAGAGAAGAATTGAAATACTGTATTTAAAGAGGTAGGTCTTTAAGGTCCTAAGGACTGGAGTAACAGATACAGGATGAAGTTTATTTGTATAAAACCTCAAGATTATACCACTAGAATGGAACAGAATTATTTCTAATAGTTTTAAGTTCAGCAATTGGAAAGTACTGAAGGAAAAGAAGTATCAAGATGTTTATGAGCCATGAACCACTCTGAAAAGAGGCATATACCACCTTATGAAGTTGCACAACGAAACAGGCTTTGCTTGCTGCAGCCATGATAAAGCCAACTCCTGCAGAAGCCCAAGGCCCTTGTCCTGAAGGTGACTCCACTCACCAGGAATTCACAGTTCAGTGAGAACCCGAATGCTAAACAACAAAGCTACAAATTAAACACACTTAGTATGCAACTTGGCCTGCTTCACCTCTTCCTTAACATGAATTTATCTGCCATAGCTTACTTCATCATACCAAAAAGCAGATTTTAGAGAAGTTTCAGTCAAGATGCTATGGGAGAATATTTATCTATCAAGGGACATTTTCTCCTGCTCTTCCCATTGTAGTTTCTCCATTTGAGATCTGAGCTAGGAAAGGTTAAGTTGTAACCAGACTTTTTCAGCACACAGAAGTAAAGGCTTTAAAGAAAAATGTATTGCAGTTGCTTAAAGTCAATAAGTGGAATCTAATGAAGCTCATTGCTAGGATTCATACTTTTTTGAGCCTTGAGTAGCACAAGACATGTTTGTGCTGTAAGACTCTGTTCAGAGGCTACTGAAAAAGAAATACAATCTTCTACCACCTTCATTAAGTCTGGATCAGATCTATAGCATATTGTTGTTTAAAGTTTGGTCAGCATATGTTGAGATTTCTCTGGTTACTCAGGGTTGGTCGGCTCTGTTTCTCTTGCTAGGTGTTTGGAAAGGATGTGGCACAATAACCTAAAGCAATAATGGGAAGGTTCAGTGGGCTCAGTCCAATGCCCTAATGACTCAGTGACTTGTAAATGTTAGAAAATACCCCAGGAGCAATGGTGCTAATGAGAGTGACTGTAGGGTGGCTCCACTCTGTGCCTAGAGATCACACACCCTTCCCATGCAGACACAGAACACAAAGATTAGCTCCGAGGACCTGGCCCTCTGCAAAAGCCTCTGACAATGTAACATAACCCAGCATGATCTCTTTTTTCTGAACTTTACCAACTGCACACTCAGCAAACAAGAGGACAAGATCACGACTGTAACAAGAAGACTACCACTGGAGAAGGCAGACAGAGCCAAATTGCACCTCAGCATGGTGGGCAAAGAGGGTGATTTGATATGGACTGAACACAAGAACAGTGCACACAGGGAGACCCAGTGGCCAGACCTCAGCTATTAACTTCCATACATTTTACTTTTTTCTTTTGAAATACAAAATATTAATCAATAAAGTATAATTTGAGGAGGAAACACATACTGAGAAAATAACTGGCTTCCTTACTTTCAGCTTTAAGTCAACGTTACTAAATTTTTCAAGTTTATATGGCATGCCCATTTATACAACATGACACAATAGGAGGATTTCTCCCCTTGGTGGAAGGAAGGGTTCTTTAATCCCTTAAATTACCTGCCTCCCAGTGACAGCAAGCAGGAGAACTATGCCTTCAAATTATGGATGAGGAGAGTGTAAGCTGCAGATCAGGAGGGAACTTTACAAGGACAGTTGCCAGCCATGGGTAAAAGTTCAGGAATTCTACATTAGGGCCCTAACATACCAGTGTCAAAACAGTCCCAGAACAGGATAATCAAGGAAAGAAAGACAGGAGGTTTTAAGCTGAGACTTTTTCAGGTGACTTGTCACTACACAGCCTATGTCTTGACTCTGAATCAGATTTACATGATACTTCTGTACAGACTTCTGTTGACATCACTTGCTCTGTGCAGATTGAAGGTCAGAAGATACATATGATTAGTATTTAAAAACTTTAAAAACTATAATGACTGAATTCAGAGAACTGCATATAATCTTTTAATCATTCAACAGATGAAAAGGCAAATGCCATTCTGTAGTAACATCCTTTACAGGCTTGGAATTACAATTTCTTCTGAAGTGAAGTGATGTGCATTACTACAATTTCAGCTACTGGAAAATAATATCTGTTTTTCTTGCTTGTACAAAGAAGCACTAGATATTAGGATGGGTATTCTTAGTGTTTCTAGGAGAAGGTTAATCTTTTTGCATTCCCTGCTATGAAAGACAATATTCCTGCAAATGTAGTCAATAAACATGTTAAAGCTGAGGTAATTATATGTACAGTGACTGTAAAATGTGACTTTTACTTGCAATCTTTCACGCTACCTTCACTGATCTCAGGTATGAAAAGACTTGGATAAATCAATGCAAATGAGGTTTCAACTAGTATCGGCCTACTTGTTAGTATTTAAAACTGCTAAACTGAAATATGGACACTACAGACCAAGCTACTAGTTTAACCATGACATTTAAATTACACCTTAGTTAAAGACATGGGTTTTTTGCACATATTCAGATAAAAAATATTATTATTTTCAGAGAGAAAATTCCATCTTCCTTTGGTAACATTTATGTAGAAATTACAGTTGATCAACTGTAAAAGCATAGGTAACTTCATCCCATAGTAAAACATTCCATTAAACTCTGTTCATATGAAGAGTGATCAGTCAATAAAACACAGTCTAAACCGGATGGAGAAAGTGCCAAGAGATCATCCCATTCCTGTGCCATTTGACTACTTTGTGCACTTGCAAATCAGCTCACTTTCTTTTTTGCATTATATAGAAAAAATTCATGTCATTTGCCTTATGCAGCATTTAAATGAAAAAATGAAAGGATTTTTTTTTTAAAGCCTGTGTTTTATAAATCCTTTTTAAAGTCTGGAGTAGGTTGCTGTTTTAGTGCTCAGCACTGACATCCAATAAGCTTGTTTCAATTCCAGAACCTTTCTAGATTAAGCAAATGTCAAGTCTGCACCATAAAGAACATACCAATCCAGTCTGAGGCCTAAATTTAAGCCAACTGCATAGGCTTTTACTGAAATGCCAGAAAAGAGAAACTACTACTCATCCCACAACCGCTTACACAAAGTCCATGAAAACCTGAAAATCATAAATTATTAGAAGTAAATTTTTCATTATTATCTTCAAAGGATTGAGTAAACAGAAAATTCTCAAAGACTTGAACCAAAGACTGCTGTATATACTGTTACTATAAATATGTGTGAAAGGAAATGTGGCAGATTTTAGTAGTCTTTTTCCATACATAAGATAATGCCAAAATATAGACTTGATTTTATGTTCCATTTAAAAAAATGTTATCCTTTACCTTGAAGCACAGGAGAAGTTGTGCCACTAGTACATTAATACTGATCTTCTACTACATTCACATCTGATACGTGACTTCAGTGTACTGAGTGGGGTTTTTAAAAATTGTAAAATAGAGCCACGCCATTTTCAGTTGTTTTAAATAAAAGCCATCAGGTGCTAAGTGATTCAGGCAGAACTGATATTACTAAATACTAGTGGAAGAAAGAAAGTATCTATTGAATAAGACATAAGATTTGAAGTTTGCAAAACGAGGTCTGGTATTACTTCTTTCAGTCAGTAGCATTCAATTCTTCCAGGAACCTGACTAGTTACTTGTAGCATACTTGCTTAAACTAAACATGAGCTGGCAAATGTAAGAAAATGCCAAACATTAGTTTTGCCTAACCTTTGTTTTCTGAAACCTGGGATCCTAATCTGCATCTGGAATCACAGGAGAAAGGGGAGGCACTTCTAAAGATTGTTTCATCCCACGTGTGAATCATGATGCCACTTTCTTTCCATTGGCTCTATAGGGGATCCCAAAGATAAAGCTCTCTATTTTTTGGCCAAATAAAGTTATGAGAGGTGAATCTTTCTCTAAGTTCTAGCCATTCTGAAAAAGAGAAAGTGTCAAAATTGTCACGACTAGTCTATTTTTTAGCTGGTTTTACCTTGCCTTTTCAGTGACTCCCATTTGTTGATGAACATCAATAAATTCCATGAGTTGCCTTTGTAGTATGTTTTCTCTTCCTTCAATTTGCTTAATAAAATCATGCTGCAAAAGACTAGATACTGTTGGACGCTTCTCATAATCTTTAGTCAAGCACCTGTGCTGGCAGAAAAAGCATATGATCATTGAGGGATCACTGTTAAGTTTTGAAATGGTTGTCTGTAGTTCAATTATACCTCAATAATAAATAGAGGTATCCTAATCACAGCAGTTCTGTACTGAAAATTGTAAAGATTTCATTGAATTGATGAGTCCAACAATTTAAGTTACTGCTTTTTAAAACTAAATATTCTGTAAATTAAGAAAAACAGAAATATCAAGTGTGTTAAAATGTTATTTCATGTTTTAAATCTGGAGTCTCACTTGGAAGTCAAACTGGGTTTGCAAACTAGGTTTTTAAGGGAAATTATTAGTAACAACAGCTTTCCATAGAGAATGCAAAGATGTTTTACACATGACATTTACACATGTTCCATATTCAGCTACAGTGGTCCCAGTTGTTACTCACTTGTTAATGAAGTCATTGAATTCAGGTGACCACAGTTCAGGCTGCTGCAGTGTTGGAGGAGGATTCCTGCAAAGGTCGGTGTGATGATAAGTTAATAAGCTACTCACTTGACAAAAACAATGTGCGAAGGCAGGCTGAGTAATGAGTTTTAGAAGACCACTGAAAAATGATATTGATTTCCACTGGTAAAAGGAGCATGGGTAGATGATACAATGCCTCGCTGGTTCTCCTGCTTTACATAACTAACAAGGAGAAATAGCATGGAGATGATGTGCCAAGCATAGCTAAGAATCACTATAATTTTTTCAATCAAATCAATAAATGGAAATTAAACTAACAACCCATTAATCACTATTCACTTGTAATGGCAAGTTGCTCTTTTCAAGCTTGAAAGAATATACTTTCTTAAGAGAAATTTTAAAAATAATTTCTATTTTAAGTTTTCCCCAAGGGACCAAATTAATCAACCTGCTGAACAAAGTGTCAGAACGAGCTAGCTCTTTATTAACTATTTCTCATTCATCACAAGATAATCAGAACTCAATACAGATCTAGTACAAATAAATACTACTACTTTCCTTTCTGTTGTTAGAGCTGTTTATTGCAAGTGTTAATGTGATTCAAATTGTTTTAACAGTTGTCTTCCATTCAAATACAGGTGCCATTTTCACTGAATAGAGTCATGAAGACAAAAGGAATGACCTATAGATGGGGAGACTTTTCTGTCTATTTTCAATCAACCATCACAACTGTTCTTCTTTAACTGCTGCTTAATGTTTACTCTATCACTTTCAGGTTTTGCTAATGGAATAAAAGGGTATTGATCTTACATTTGCTCTGGGGCAGAAAGGTGCCCAGTATTTGTGGGGGTATAAGCCAGATGTTTTTTTTGAAGGCCTAGTTGAAATTACTGACCACAATGTTTCGTGAATGCTTTTCCCACAGCAAGTAAAGGTGAGAAGAGCATTCATGCTCTGCTTCAGTGCTAAGTCAGCCAAGACTTCTTAAGCCTGAAGGTTATTTAAACTTATTTGAGTGACTTGGCCGAAAAGGACTTGAAGCACTTGTGTACTATGTGGTCTCAACTGCTGTGCTACTGCTCCAGCTGTTAGAGTGACATCCACAAACCCCTGTGTGATCATCTCCTACAGACTTTGAGACTGATGTTCTTTGAAAACCTGCAAGTTGTGCTTTGGGTACTTTTATCTCCAGCTTCAAAGAAAACACAAAAGAAATTGCTATTTGCACTGCCCAAGGACAGCAACACTGGAACTGCCAGGAACAGCACAAGCTAATGAAAAGTGGCAAACAAAATGTATGTCAGTGGTGGAACAATACTTTGCTTCAAAGGACATGAGACAACTCTTGAGAACAGGTATGGGGCCTGTTCACCACAGTAGCATATTCAGACTCCATATTTCTATCATTAGTCATTCTTTGTAACAGAATATATGGGACTCAGCTAAGGCCTGTGCTCATGTATCTTGGGGAGCCGTCCACTCAGGAGAAGGCCTTATGGCTGTTTCTCAAATGTAGCCACAACTAGCTTTGAACTTCTCAATGTGCACACATGGTTTAAGCAGATCCTGCAGAAAATACAGCTGGACAAAGTATTTCTCACCTCCTCCTAATATAAATAATATGAAGAAACTCCACATACTTATACAGTTTAAGTTTGAAAAACATAACAGTTAAAGAAAAAGTTCAGTCTAACCCAGCAAGAAATAAACAAATCAAGATATTACCTGGGTATTTTGAAGAGTGCCCTCATAGGGTGCAAATCAGCAAGGGGTGGATCTCCATCTCCCAACTCTATTGCAGTAATACCCAGTGACCACGCATCACATCTGGCATCATAGGAGCTATCTAGCTGCTGCTCACAGGCAATCACCTGTTGGAGTAAAAGACTGGGGTGGTCACTGGATAGTCAAATGTCTGAATTTAAGAGTATACTCACAGCTGGGGGAATCTCTTACAGGATGGAGATACTGGGTGAAATAAACAAACAAACATGCATACATTTAGCAAGCCAAAGCATCCTGCTGTTGAAAAAAAAGCAATGTTTCAACGAGAAAAAGCAGGTGACCATGAACACCAGGTTCTGTGACTAGATGTTCCCTGATCTGACAAAGGGTGCCAGTCCTTGGCTTTTTCAGCTGCAGGTGGTAAACTGCATCCTATGGTTGAGGGAAGTCGCAGGAAACTCAGCTAAATCTCTTTTCTATGGATTATTCCTGCAAAATAACTAATGGAGCTATATTGCTCCCTCTATGAAGTGAAACAAGCAGGAGAGCAGGAGTTGAATTCTCTATCTCCAACTGGGTCGTTATTCAGCCAAATCAGCCAGTTTCAAGATCAAGTTAATTTCTCGACAATGTGATAGCCACTGGACTACAGTAAATACTTTCAATTTCATATACATTTCAGCTTATCCACAATATTGGATTAACCTAGAATTTTTCACCCCATTAGCTACAGGTCTAAAGCAATGTGTATCCCGTTAGCTACATGGCTAGATGAATATGTATAAACAGGGCATGTTTCTAAAAATACATGTGTATAAACAGAGCAGTTTCATGTGCTATAAATAGATGTATATGCATGTGTTTGTGTGCACACAAATAGTTTAAGCACATAGGCTTATTTATAATGATATATTTTTCCTGCCTCAGCTTAAAATGTATCTTCATATGCTTCAATTTCAGGCTGGAAAAATCTCGAAAGATACATAGTACATCTTATTTATTCATAATAACCTCTTCCATTTCTTGCTGTCAGCTATGGATATATAGTATCACAATCTTTCCAGGTGCAGAAATCAAAACAGAAACGCTATAATGTATCAAAGTACCACCCGGGGCTCCTTCCATCCATGGGAGATACCCATAGTTTCAGAGCTTGGAAGACTGAAGAAAAGCAACGGTAGTGCTCTCTTCTCTTTAACATTTCAGTAAGCAATTCAACATCTTGCTCCCTGGCTATAAGCTTGTAATTTCAAAAATAAACCCCATTTTAACTTAATCCTTGCAAACACATAAGAAAAAATGGTTTTAAACACTTTTTTAAAGGGCATTGCTACTTCATTTGGTGAAAGATCCAGTGGTCAGGAAGACAGACAAAGAGCAGAAATGCAGAATGCGGCAGCTTGAATACCACTGCCAAAATGTTTTGAAAGATGAATCTAACCTCTGGAGCCATCCAGAACGGGGTGCCCACGGAGGTGTTCCGACGGAGGCGAGTGCTGGTCAGCTGAGCAGACACACCTGGAAGAACGAAGGGAAGCTATAATCAGAGCAACTGTTATTTCCATCCAAGACAGCCCTTCTGAATGGTGCCATCCCTGTCTTGTCATGCCAAGACTTCGTTTGCTGCAGGTGAATCTCAGATACATCTTTCCAGTTCTTTGGAAAGAGCTGCCCAGTCCTGAAAGGTACTCGGCACTTCAGCTGAGGTTCTCCACATCCTTTGTTTCCAGTGTCTTCAGCAGGACCAGAATTTAGTCCCAAAGGAGCATTTCATTAGTAATCCAATTCCATATATTTTGACTGGCTAATTACAGTTTTTCTATAGTCTGTTTCAGAAGAGTGGTAAAGTACTTTAGGAAAAAAATAACCAAAAACCAAAAAACACCACCATCACCAAACCTTCTGTACTTTCCACAGATTCTTTTTTTCTTTTACTGCTCAGTACTGACACTAGACCTCTGTTTCATTATTTCTATATTTCAGGTTGAACACTATAAAAGATATTTATCTCTTAGCTGCCCTGCCATAAAAAAGAAGCAACGAAACAGTGAAACCTCAAAAATCTTACAAAAACAGAAGTCTCTCCATGCTCAAAGCACATTCGCAAAGCAACATCAAATGCCTGCAAATCAGCTTTGTAACATGAGCTGTAGTTTAAGGAATTAACTATTTCAGGCCAAGAGCTGGAAAGTGAACTCTGAAGTCTAAAGATCCCTTGTAGTTTTAAATTAAAAGACACTGAAATACTAGGAATTTTAGTGGGCCACAGCACACTTCTGACCAGCCTGCCACTAACCTCCTGCCTTGCAAAACAAGGGTGTATTGGTTGGTGTATTTGGTGTATTGGTATAGAATATCTCTAGTGTGTGCACAGAGGAGAGTACAAACATGGAGAACAACAGCCCTTCAGCTAGCATATCCTGAATTATAATGGATTTATGAGTCACAGCCAACAGTGAGGTTCACCAGCAGCATGTTCTGAAGTGCTGGTATCATGGATGGCAAGAAAGGTGCTGTGTTCTACTCTTGTTCCAAACCCAGTCTGATTGACATTGAGGCTCATTTATTTTGTCTTCATACATATGTCTGCTTTCTATTTAAAAAAGCAAAACGCCTCAGTTTCACTCTGTGAGTGCCATTTCATTATTCTGAAATAGAAGAAGCTCCAGTGAACACCACTGGCCAGTTTCAACTCTGTACTGTCTGGTTTGAACACACTTGACCTTATCTTCCTGAAAAGCCTGCAGATGGTTCATAATAGCAGCAATTCACATTAACTGCCCAGTGGAAATACTAACTAAACCTCTCTCTAGAGAGAATTTGATTAGTTTGGGTATTTTTCAGTGGAGGTCAAGAAACCACAGAAGGCTCAATCTATTTTTATTTTTTACTCTAAATCTATATGTTCAGCTCTGATCCACAAAATATCTGCATTTATCCATCACAGAAATGTATATAACTGCTGAAAATAAGGCAGCAAGAAAGATCCCGCCTGTTCCTTTGAGACAAACACAACCATTGCTTTTGTGGCTTCCACCCTCTAGTCTCCTGCAGGCTGGAGGAGGTTGAATCTTTTCCTCTCTCCATGCCTGTGGAAAGTCCAACACACGGTGTTTGCACCATGGGAAGCAGGACAATGGGAGTCTTAGCACAAAGTCCATCAATCCTGCTTGGGCCCAGCTAAGCAGGGGCTTTGTTTCTGCTACTCAAGGAGTTGTATGAGGTCCAGCTTCCGGATCATGGAGCCTGTGGCCGTTCCAAGCCCTCAGCAAAACACGTCATTCAGAGAGCGAGGAGTCAGCACACATCACCATGGGTCTGTCACCAGTGCAGCGATGCACATGGACAACACTACGTGATCCTTAGTTGTGGAGGGAGAGAAGGCTACTCTGGCCCGTCCCTTTCTACGTGTTGAGGGAGTCCCCTGTGCTAAGCTCTTCTTTGCAGTCTTGGATGAGGAAACTGGATTCAGATCTGCAGGCAAAGAAAGGCACTAACTAAACGTTTATCATTCCAGTGTCAGATTTTATAAATAATCATAACTATCTGTAGAGATACAGAACAAAATATAAAAGGAATATTAATGTGCACAATCTTCTCTATGCACTGTTGTTTTCTTTTTTCTCTTTGAACTGTAATTATTACATAAATTAAAGGAATTTTTCCTCCTCCTGCTTTTTTGCTTTAGTAAAGAGCTGATTTAATTTGAATTGTTCACTACTACCTTCTTTTAGGCCCTTGGCATTTTTGTTTAATTTTTGCTTGTTTGTTTGGGTTTTTTTATCCCTTTGCTCTTAGCAGTAAAGTGGCATTCCAGATTATGGAATGTAGATCTTATGACAAATGATATTTCCTTGGGCTTTTTCTGTGTATGGAGGAAAGATGATGTAATTCCACACTTAGTAACATTTCTTCCAGCATTTCAGTAACCAGCCAAGCATGTAGCAGCCAGCTTTTTTAAACTTGTATAGTTTCTGACAAAAACATCTTGCTCCTCCCCCTTCCACTTTACTATTGCTTATTGCAAAATAAGTCAAATATTGTCCTAAGAAAATCTAAAGATACATGACAAAATGGTGTTTTATTACATGTAAATTGTAAATTTTATGAAAGTGAAGAGGTTAATAAATAAGTGCATTAATAGTATCAATGCACACCATACCCAAAATAAAATATTGTACTTATAGCTGGAAAAAGCATTTTGATTGCTTTTTTGTTTGTTTGTTTTCTTTTTTCAGGCATTAGTTTGCTAATAAAAACTGGAAATCAGCAGCGTTACACCATGAGTATTATTCTAGCTTTTCATTGCAAAAACTGGCATACTGGAAAAATATTGAAAGTAAAGCCATCTACTCATGACCTTAGCACTCAATAAAATAAAAACAGTGCAGAAATGGCCTCTCTATTATTAGGAAAGATTTGTCTCACAGTAGCGCACAACCTGAGTAGACACTGTTCTGATCTAAATTGGTAGGCTGTACAACACTGTTTTATGATTATGTCCTGTGACAGAAGTATGCACATTTTACTGGTTGCTGCTAATGGGGCAATGGCAAGCCCTAGCAAATTGTACTAAATCCACCTTTGGCGTGCAGCAGTGAGGCTGCATTCCCAATTCTGAGTTCATACATAAGAACACAGACTCTACCCCAAAGTGTTTACACTGGCTATCACACTGCCTCTGGCTACCTCTTCCATAACCCTTCTGCATTTGTGCCTTTAGTGTCCACTTCCCTACCAAAGCATCCTCTTCGTCATCTCCTTTGGATTAAGAACCTCCAACTCGATCATTCCACAAGGTGGTCTCTGGACCAAAACCTGCTCACACTGTTACCCTTGCAGATCTAAACAGGCTAAAATGCTTCAAATTATTTCACAACATTTCACAACATCTCTGTTCCATGGTATGAAGGCAGTCCCTCATAGATCACTCAATTCTAACATTTTTCTAGATCTGGCAATGGGTCCTAACAGTTCAAGGTTTTCCTTTAGCAACCTATGCTTCACTTTGAGAGGAAGCCACCATCCTTGTCAAGATGCAGACAGGGAAGTAGCTACGGCCCACGCAACAATGGTGGGAGTTATAACTCCTCTGTAATCGCTGTTATCTTTCACACCATCTCATTTCTGTGTTTCCTTCTTTCAGATTGTATTTGCGTAATGGTACACATCCAGACAGGATCATTTCAGACTGATCAGCTGCAATGCATATAAAATACTAAAAAAATAACACATATAATTCCTCCATACTTCCTTAATGACAAAAGACAACAGGGAAAGAACAAGATTTAAACAACGTAACTCTGATAGTCCAAAGGGCAAATGTCACAACAGACCAGGCATGTAACCACATGCCATGTATTGCAGGTATGGTGGCATCTGCATTGGGACTGTCCAGGGAAATCAGAGTGCTTCTCCCAGGTTTAATTGCTTAGCATGGATAGAAAGCATAAAAATATTTAAAAGAAAATGTCACTAACAGGCTATAAGGTCACAAGTGGTTGGTTTGACAACTTTAGAAGAGATGTTTCAGAACCTTTTTCAAACCATGTCAATACTCAGAATTCCTTATAGACTATTAACTGACTCAAACACAAACCTTCAAATGAAAAGAACATGGAAGCAATATTGTTTCCTTGGGTGAGCTGTGGACAGAAAAGCATGCTTGAGAACTTCTGCTCAGTGGTAAGTGCTCAAATTAAATCTAGAACTAAAATTTGGTTCTGACCCATAAGACAGAAATAAACAAATAGGGAACAAAGTTGAAATGAGGAGTCCAAATACAAATATTTGACAGCCTTTTGTATTGAAAGGTGTTACGTTATGTCATGATGAAGCATGACTTCCTTCTCATAAATCTATGCTGCCTACTCCCAACTACCTTACTGTCCTTCATATGTTTGGAAATGATTTCCAGGATTATTTGCTCCGTCACCTTCCCAGGGATCAAAGTGGGGCTGACCCACCTGTAGTTCCCTCAATCCTCCTTCTTGCCGTTCTTAAAGATGGGAGTGACAGTAGCTTTCTTCCAGTTTTCAGGAACCTCCCCCAATCTCCAAGACCTTTCAAAGATTACCAACAGTGGCACTGCTGACATTGGCTAACTCCCTCACCACTCTTGGGTGCACCCCATCAGGTCCCATGGACTTGTATATGTCCAATTCATTTAAATTAATTCATTAAACCTGATCCTCCTCTACGAGGGTAAGTTTTCCTCACGCCGGACTTTCCCACTGGTCTTACAAGTAAAGATTGTGGCGAAAATGACATTGAGTGCTTTGGCCTCTTCCATGTCCTTTCTTACCACATTTGCTGTCTTTATGTATTATTATAATGCACATAGTGTTTTAATGATGAAAACTAATTTCCCAAACACTTAGGAAAACGCACATTGCAAATGCAAATCTTTCACTGAAATAGGGCCCTCTACAACTGAAATGGCCCTCTAGAACTCCAGAAAGGTCAAAAGCTTAGTATCCAAGAAGACCAGGTATAGGAACAGCCTGGGAGATGAAAAATCATGGTGCTTACTACAAAACCAAGAAGCATGGAGTGAAAGGGGGATAAGAAAGTGTATCTGTACTGTAAAATGTAGAGTAATAGAAATGGAAACTAAAAGAATCAAGGTCCAGTGGCTTTCACAGTAAACTCACCGTAAGGATTAAAGACAAAGAAAAGGCATTTTTAGGCATATAAGGAACAAAATGAAAATCCTAACCAGGATACAGAATCATGACAAGGTAACTACTGATAATAAAATGGCAAACACTGACCTAAAAAGAAAAGCAGAATGTTCACTACGTCTGTGAGATATATAATCTCTTTGAAACAAAAAGTTTGCATACAGATTCTTTAAGAAATCAGAGAACTTTTGTATTACAGGTGACTGGGCAAGGAGGTTTGGCAGCGTACTCGAGCTTCCCTTAGTCTGTAATTCTGGCTGCACCCTTTCTCCATGGCACTCGGCATAGCAGGCGACCATGGGCTTCCCTCCACATGCCCCCGACAGTTCAGTGCAGCATGAGGCCAATAATTTAATCAAATCTCATGCTCCAGGGCTTCAGCTGGTCTCCCGAAAGGGATTCACATGAACGCTTGTTTTCCTGATGCACAATTGGCCAGATGTATTTAGGTAGGAGAGCAAGTCTTCTCTGGAGCCTCAGGGATTTGTGCAGCTAGACACAATCTGGTGCAGTATGCTGATGAGGAAAGTCCCTCCTTCCTAGATGCTGCCTTCCGCACATAGATTTCAAACTGGCTGCCACTTTTGAGATGCAAAAAGGATTTTTTTTTCCCCTATATGACTGGGAAAACCCTGGAGATTTTTCTCCTTGTTATATGACATGGTTTTCCTGTTAAAATTATCTGGGTTACTGTCAACATTTATACTGATGGAACAGAATATTTAAAATACGTAAGGACCGGAATACTTCAGTACAAATAAGCCATTGGGTTCAACTTCCAGTTGAAAGTGAATGGGGTTTAGTATACACAGGTAAAACCAGAGGGCTTCTCAAAACCTCAAGAAATGTCAATTTTGTGACCCAACAAAAAACCAAGAGGAAGTCTTTGCTGGCCATAAAGGGCTATTTTCTCGCTTCTTGTGTCTCTGGCATGCAGCACAAGCTTTTTGTGTCAAGCTTCTTTAATTTTTAAGCCATTAGTGACATCTTTATGTGAATTAGTAGAAGAAAATATTTGAAAGACCAAGTGAACAGCTTATCCTGGATACAGCATTTGGCCACATGATTTCTTTTTGTTGTTACTGGACAGCACAAAGGTTTTCATTCACACATGGCCCATAAAATAAGTTTTTAAGGACTAAGCCTTCAACAAAGAATTAAACATTGAACAATGAAAGTGCTCCAAAGCTCAAGTCAATGCAATCCATCTTATCCTTGCTAACCCTAGTTTGAAAAATTTGGAGTTATTACTTTGATTGGGTTCAAAGCAGTTTGACAAGCTGTTCATGAAGAAAGCTTTCTTCAAAGTCTTTTACTTTGATTGGCTTCTGCCATAGTCCCCTAGTAAATGCTTTTCAGAAGCAACATGTGAATGTCATGCTATATGGTATGCAGAAATGACAACACAATAATAGTCTGGTTTTGATCTGAATCAGTGAAGCAGACAGCTTTATTATGGATGTATGCTAGAATGACTAAGGCAAATACAAGTCTTGCTATGATTCATTGCTTAAAGTAAGCTAAGGGCAGAAAGAAAATTTTATTTTTGTATACTTTCAAATTAAATTATTTTAATTAATTGCTTCATTTTTGCAGAATGATTCAGACAGCATTTATAGCTAATGCAGGTCAAGAAGAAAGAGATGCAATAGGATACTCTGACTACTCTAGAATAAGTGATCTACAGAAGTCTGGAAATCTACCCAAGGTCATGCTGAGCTCCTCTTCAATGTCACCAGGACATGCAAGGCTGGAAGCCATGATTTATACTAAAAGGGACAGAGACTGAAATGTCCTTCCCCCAAATACCCCAATACTCAAACATGGATCATTCACAATTCACTTCTCAACCTATTCCCTGAGCACAAGGTGGCTCTAGACTCTCAGTCCACTGCAGCCTGACCTGTCCTGCAGCCCAGTGCTGTGAACCTTCTCTCCCTCTGCTGTGCTCCGTGACACACGAGGGTTGCTAAGCTGAGCTGTGATCAGCCAGCAAACTGCATCTATCAAGCCCCTTCGTGGTAGAGAGAGGTTAAAGCACTGTGTTACAGCAAGGGAACACCAGAGCTGGTCAGTTGTCACAATGAAAGGATGACGCTTAATGCTGTGGTTCCCTCCTCAACCTCCGACCCAAGATTTCATGTGCTTTCCCCACAAGACCAGCAGAAAGCTCCCTCATGCATCAAAAAACCAGGCAAGGTGAGCAAGAAAGCAGATGGAACGATTAAGATGGAGTCTTACCATGGTCTTATGAATTACTTTGAGATTGTACCTATTCATTTGGACATGCAGTACAGCGTAACTGATTTTACTGCTCTTGCTTTGTCATTATAGCAGCTGCTGGCTCATCCACACTTCAAACACTCAACCTGTTCAGTGTAGTCACAGAATTTTAAATATTTTGTCCTGTATTTCTGTATCAGAATAGGTATCAATATCGTGCAATATAACATAAAAAATCCCATGTATGCATTCTAACTCAGGTTAAGCTATTGGTTCTTACACTAGTAGCTGTAATGCACTGGCTAACATTCCATAACTTGTAAGGAAGAAGTAGCACACCACTACTGAGTCACAACAGAGAATGTTGGCAGAATTACTACACACTCTTTCTATGGAAAAAAACCCCAAAACAGTAAGTTTATTTTATGAACTCAACTGAATTATGAAAGGAACTTAGTATTTGCATTTAGTATTGCCTAAATGAAGTTATGTATGCATTTTAAAGGAAAAATAGAGTTAATAGAAAAATACAGTACAAAAAGAGAGTGTCTTCCAATTGGTTTGTTTCACCAAATTGCAGTTTTGAATAATTAGACCATCTAGAAACATCAGCATTAACTTTTCCTTGGCTTTTAACTTTGGGTGACTTCAAACAGCCTTAAAAGAAGAATGATAATTCTCTCCGTAACAAAATATTAATGCTATTACATTCCAAACACAAAAACTGACTTATGTCAACCTGCAGTTTCCAAACTACATGGAATAAATAGTTCAAGTACTAAACAAAGCAATGTCAGTTTTCAGTATGTCTAAATAAAGTGATACAGTATTCCCTCCTCCAATCCATTTTTTCCCCAATGAGTCACACAGCTTAAATCTCTAATTGAGTCAGGCTACTGTACATCCATGATAAAGCCATGCTGGCTACATGCAAAGTACAGTATCTGAAACTGCATTTGGAATGCCAAGACAATATTCACACACAACTTCTAGATGTAACACTTCTAATATTTGAAACAAAAGCAGAAAAATGCAAACTATGTCTGAACTACAAAAATCACCTGATCTTCACTATATATTCCATTAATGTTACAGTACATGTTAAACTATGCAATCTCTTTATCCACAGTACTCAAGGAACCCTTAAAGTCATTATTCTTTGAACTGCATGCAGAACAGCTGGTAATTTTCCACCATCTGCCAGCACCAGTGAGATTGCCATTACTTTCTTCCCATATCTTCCACTGGAACCTGCTTTACCTATAAAAAAAACCATAGGTGTTTCCTACGTATTGCTTATCCAGAGACTCTAATGATGAAGAGTTTCAGATACCACTAATTAAATGCTTAAGAAGAAACTGAAAATGGACAGTGCCAATCCTTTTCAATATCCCTTCCCCACAGGGACAGTATTAGGCAAACTGAGGGGAATCAAGGTACCTCTTGTAATTCGAAATAGGCTTGAATTCTGAAGATTTCTAAAGATTTAATGAGTCCTCCAATATTTTATTTTCATTACAGGAATGTGAATATTTCTAATATCCATCTAGAGGTCTGATTTTTTTTTTCAATGACCTTTCATGGTAATAACATCAACAGTCTAATTACATGTGGTATGAAAGTATGCTTTCATTTGATGCATAGAAGGGCATGGCCTTCAGCAAGGAACAGTGCTACTGGAAAACTATGTATTTGCCTAAGTGGTGGAGTACGATTTATATTTACATTTTTTCTGGGGATTTCCAAGGCGACAGCTGCTCTTCCTGAGATAGTTCCAGTCTGTGACAGCAGGCTTCAGCAGCCACGGAGAAGTATGAGCTACCTCGGCTCTTGTTCAAGACTAGCAGCCTACAAGGTCAACCCTCAAAACCAGCTGAAGAGGAATTTTCCATCAGCACTACACTCTCCTCTTTTTAGCTAAAGGAACCACTTGCCATATGACTGTAGGTGTTTCAAAACTTTTAGTGGAAAAATGGTTCATTCCTTCATGACTCTCCCACAGCAGCAATCTGTCTAGTTTGCTGATAGGAAGCTGTGTCCTCTAGGGTTCTCTTCTTTCAGTAACATAGAAGCATCAAAAGCTCTGGCTTTCAAGTTTCCAGACTCACTGCAATGGCAAGGGATTTCAGAAACACATTAAATATTTCAAAATGAAATGTCACTTGGACTTTTTCAGACCAAAGTTAAAATAATAACAACAATAATACAGCTCAATTTATTTTCTCCCATTTTGGAACAGTACATTATTTGACACCTTGGAATTTCCAAAATGGACTTGTGTTTTAGACTAACATTATTTAATACATGAAAGGCCCTGTGCAGCATCCTGATTTCAAGAAAAGAAATTTAATTGAGAGGGAATATTCAAAGAAGCAAATATTTGTCAGCATAAGCAGATGCTATACACTCAGCTCCCTATGAAATTGGTTACACATTGTAAGATGCAGAGGAATATATGAATTTTGATTAGAGATGAGGTGTTCTATGTGTGCAAGTGACTTCAGGCCAATTTTTTAATTGATGAAACAAGGTCAGACACTGAAAGATATTTAGGCAGTAAAAGCTGCAGATGACATTGTCACAAGACTTTCAAAAGGTATCTAGCATCAGATTAATTTGGATTTATGTTATAGAAGTTTTTAATATTTTATTAGGTGTTTTTCTGTATCTTTAGTGGCTAAAATTTCTTTCAAAATCTGTCTATTTAACATCAATCTACTGCATACAACCAGAAGTCTGAGAAACAGATGTAAAAGATTTCCTTCCCAGAACACTAAGAAGCAACTGTGAATTTAATTAACAACATTTATAAAAAAGGAATTTTGTTCACACCTTGCTTGCCTCCAGCTCTTTTTATACAATATATTATATGGCAGCCACCCTTTAAAGTGCTGCAGGGCATGTAATGTAAATGTACATTTTTCTATCAAATCTCTATCCTATACTGAAAACATAGAAGTTACACTTGAATGGAGTGTAGCTATTGCTGTGGCAGAGGATGCTCCTTGCTTGGAGCATAATTGCTGTGATTCTCAGGTGTAACATCCCTCCCCAAACTTTTTCCACCAGAAAAGCTTAACAGCTAATTCCCATGAATGTTCAGGTAGCAAAACTACCTTCAGCCAACCTTCTTCTTTTACAAGGAAAATACGGATTTTATAATGCCTCTAGAAGTTTAATGAGTTCAGGGATTGGATCTGTGACCATGGGATGTGCTTAGAGTAGATCCACTTGGCTGTTACTGATTATCTGTAGTAAAAAAAAAATAATTACTTTATTCATCTCTGCTGATCTAAATCAACATACTGGGCGGATGTGAGGAGAGAAGATGCTTCTTGTGGCTTGGGCAGATTAAAGTAAAACTTATATCTGGCAGATCCCTGATAAGCAATTGAGCTCCAGAGGCATCGGTTAGAGATACTATAAACTCATTTACTTAATTTGATCATTAATCTGTCAACTGGGACTGGGTATTTCTTAGATATGATAATATTACTGGAGTGATTAGGAATATTACAGCAGAACTGTAAGGGAAAGCAAAAATTATCTCTTCAAAGCAATCTAGGTGAGGCACTGCTATGGTATTCTTTCAAAGTCTTTATCATCTCTTAAACTATCGACACCTCCACAAAAGGCAAACAGTTCAGACTGTTAGCCCGGATTCTGGGAGAGCTTTTCCACAGATCTTCTGTGTCACCTCAAGCAATTCAGTCCCTCAAAGTTTCAGATTCCCAGCTGTTAACTGAGAATTATAATGATATGCTTCCTCATAAGAGTGTTGCGAAGGTCATCCATTACAGGCTGTGCAATGTTCAGAAACTGTGGTCAGAGCATATGTAAATGCCTATGACACAACAACCATAAGGCACTGTGTATAAATTCTATCACAAAATGAAGCTTCTGTAAAAGTAAGTATTGCTGTGCAAGAAAGGACTCACATGAGTGGTACACGATACGTCAGGTTCAGAATACAAAGAGAAGAAAGGAAAGAAAAGGCATCCTCAAAGGTGATTTAATTCACTGAAGGTTAACTGTTTTTTTCACTTATGACTATTAAAAAAGTTCCTAACTGTAGTTTTTTAACAAAATAAAAGAAAAAAAAATAAAAAGACACAAATTCAAGTTATATGAGCACACACCACATACAGACTTAGAACAGGTCCTTTCCTAGTGTTGTGTTCTGTAAGACACTTCATAGGTCCATCTTTCACATACAGGTTTTATGTACCTGTTTAAATGAAAACCACCATAAAGAATATCAGGGGAGAAAAGCAACAGGTTCTTTGGGAACACCTCATCATCAACCAGCATACAGGAGAACAGTGCAGACAAAATTATCTTGGGAAGGGCTCACTTCTTCTGTCAAGTATGTTTGGTGGCTGAAGGAGTCCTTGAGCACTGTTTCTGGAAAAGCTGTGTGCATGCTAGAAATGGCTATATGATTATTCAGGTTGGTTTTGTTTGTTTGTTTGGCCCAATGTAACAACTGGTTCAACCTAAAACAAAAAATTTGCTTCCACTGGGTATTTACTGGAAGATAAGAGATTGTGCCTGTGTGTCTATCTCATTCTGTAGCTTAGAGATTCACAGGCTTATGCAGTAAAAAGATGGTTATGAGTTTCAGTCCCCAATGCAAAAAATGTTTATGTACAACGGTCTGTAGCAGTGTCAACATGAGAGATTTTCATAAATTCACATTCCTGGCTAAAAAACACTCTTGGAATCTGATTAATGTGGGTTTAAATCCTCTTAAGTAGAAGACACAAATCTCCCAAATCCCAGCTGAATACCTTAAACATCAGCCTGAAGGGTGAATGGTATGTCTTCCATGATGATCTTGTGAAGACTGTATACATTTTTCCAATTTGATACTTCTCATTATTGGTTTGGGGGGGGGGGGGGGGGGGGGGCGGGGAGGGGAGGGGAATATACTTTTTTTTTAAAAAAAAAAGGAAGAAAAAATGTCTTCCTATTTCTAAATTAGGCTGTAGTTCCTATATTTATTTCAGAGGAAGGACTCCAGATATCATTACACATCCTCTTCAACCCACATAAAAGTGTGCACTATGTGTTTGTTTCTTACTCACGTTCTCATCTGTGCTTTGGCATCACAATTTTTCCCACAAGATTTCAAGATTATTTTTCAATTACAGCCTTAGCAGTAGATTGCAGTGACTGGGGAATAAAGAATTCAGGTCCTCATCCCTACAGCTTGTATGTTTTGACATCTGCATAAGTGAATTAATTTTCAGAAGCATCGATTCTCCACAGCTCTAATTGCCTTCAGCACCTTAAAAAAATTAGTATCCACAACACATTAAAAATCTGCAGGCAAAAATATTGATTTTGCCTCACATTATATTTCCAGACTACCAGAATATACTAGTAAGTGTACGGCAGATAATTTAGGAAGTTGGAAGGGTTTTCAGTAGAAGATTTTATCTCAAAATAAAATAATGAGCATAAATACATGACTTTTCAGAAGAATTAGTAGCCCTAATAGTTGTGAGGGGTTTGTGTGTGTAGTAATGAAAGTTGTATTAATACAATCTACTGGCACGAAGACACTACACTACTAATGGGAGTTGAAATCCCATTATTAGTTTAAACAACTGTTATGTATCAATTGAATAAATCTCATTAACAAAATAGGAGGGAAAAGGAAGAATGAAGATTTTCCATCTGCTGAATGGAATAATGGTATTTACAACTGGCTGTTATGCTGTGAAGTAGTGACCAATAAGCTGAATTTAAACAATAGAAGATGGTACGCTACCAGAGAATAATAGATCATAATAACAAGCATTGCAAACTTTAATACCCCCCTTATAAAAAACAACAGTCAATACACTTCTAAGGCAAATCACTGTGGTATGGCTGGTAAATAACAGGTTGCATCTACTTACCTGTGTCTCTGCTCTTGCCTTCTGGTGGTTAAACCAGATGATAGCATTCAAGAATTACTTAAGGCCTAGCAGACCTTTTTACATTTAATACCAAGTCTTAGGTTTATACTTGCCAAAAATAATCCGTTATTCTTCCCAGACTTTGGTAAATGGGGATTAACTAAATAATATCTCCCCCTTTACTGCCTTCAGGTAGTATCTCTTGGTTTATTTCAAATCAAGCTAATGAAGAATATGTGACTGAGGTGGAGCTCTCCCATTCCTCACAATATCTAGTAAGTTTTGGGTCCTCTCAGACACAACACGTAACTTTGGCCAATAGCTCTGAAGTTCACTGAACCAGAGCATGGTCCTGGAAGACCTAAACACCAACATATTTTGAACAATATTAACTTGCTTTGCCACTTCACTTACTGTGTCTGCCCCAAAGCATTTGGCATGCACTTACACTGTACTATAACTTCTACTTGTTAGCCATGCTATCTAAACAGCATTAGCAAAATGTCTGGAAAACCCAAACTTGTAAAAACACCGAATCTGTGAATATTTTATCTCTATCAAGTAACTTTGGTTATTCAAATGATTTTTAACAAAACTCAAAACCTTAATAAAAAGTTAATATAATTAATCGTTTCTGATTTGTTTCCTCTATTTTATTTTCCATGATTCAGAAGTACAATGTTTGTATACGTAAGTAAACATAACATACCAAAATCCACAAGCTTGACTCCTCCTTCTGTGGTCAAAAGGATATTATTTCCCTTAATATCACGGTGGATAGTTTTGTTTTCATGCAAATGCTGAAGTCCCTGGAAGGTGATATGTAAACGTAAACTTTTTACTAACAGCTCTGTTCTCTGTATTACATTCGCAGATACAAAAAGGTGCCAGTAAAGTTTGAGAGAACTTACACCAGTTTCTTTATTTGATCCATAACCACAGAGATGACCCTCTTACAGGAAAAGCACTTGGCACACCACGAGGAACAGATATTTTTTAATTCCCTAACTTTATGTCAAGTATAAATTTTAAGATAAGAACAGGAAAAAAAAAGGACTGTAAATCTACATTAAATGTTATACATTTAGAGTGTAAACTTAAAGAAAACTGCTAAAGCCCATCACTAATTTCATTGCAGAAAGTCAAATTCTGGTTAAAAAAACAAGGAAAAAGAAAGACACTTGACCCTGATTAGCCATTTTTTTTTCCTTGTGGTAGTGTTTGAATTCACCAGATCTGTTGATCATTTTGCTATATCTTGGATCCTGACATCAGAAGTTGAACAGTATTTTGGGTATATTTCTGCTATTTCTTAAAAGAAAAGCAATTTTGATGTAGAACTGTATTTACTGATGAAGTAAACCCATGGTCAGAAATCGATTTCCATTCTCTTCATAATGAAAAAAACAAATTAATTGTTCTTTACCTTTCTTGTTCAAAAAGAACCATCTGAATTACACATTACCTTGATTTCATTAAACACTGCTTTAATATAAGACAGTGTGCTGTGTTAGGGGGGACGTGATATTAATTCATTCAAAGAAAAAAATACGAGCTGAATATTGACTGTCCTGTCACTGGAGCTTATCTTACCATCAGAGCTTCATGTAAAATGTAAGCAATTATAAGTTCATTCATCCTTTCGCCTCTCTTCAGAAATCCTTTCACAAGATCGGTCACAGACCCACCATTGCACAGCTGCAAAACATCAGGGGAATACAAAAACAAATTAAGAAGTGTTAGTCACCTGGTTTTAGTTTTCAGTAGTTTCTGTATTTGTAGCCAAATGAGCATCTATTAAACTGGCAAACCACAAATTTGTCTTTATGTCTACCAATTATTGAAACAACATACACAGCAACTTTTAACAGGTTTTTCCCACTACTTTCTGCTTTTAATTCTTCTTGCCCAAACCAAAGTACAGCAGTCTATCTCTTTGTTTTCCTGTATACATGATTGCTTTTCACTGAAACAGAAGGAGCTTATAGTGCAATACATTCGCTGTGAATGCATGTTCTGTGGGACACGCTAGTTGCTTCTTACATTCATTGTGTGCAACACACAGCATTGCAGATTATTACAGTATCAATTCTCAGGTACAAAAGCTACATACAACATAAAATGGATTTAAGGTATCAGAAGACAGATGGCAGAGAAATTCCATCAACAATAAAATCTTCCAAGGGGAAAGCTGCCCTCTTTGCTGAGCAGCACTTAATTTCTAGTGTAGAAGATGTTATTCACAAGGGATGGGTATCATAGGAGATGATGAAAGCACCGTAGAAAGAAAAGTCTCTTCTCCCACTGAAACAAGGTGTGCCACAGGTGTAAGGCTAATTATAATCCTTGTAGCATCAACGCGGTCAGCTTCTTGTATGAGATGCAGAGCCACAATCTACTCTGGACAATCCCTTGTAAGGTCCAGTCAGACTCCAACAAACCCCCGTCGTGTCTCATATAGATGGGAAGCAGAGGTTTGGCCTTGCTCTCTAAAGAGATTATTGAGCACACATTACCAGCAAATTAGTTTAGACCTGCAATATTTCATCTGCTCAGTTTTAACACTTACAGTTTTTCCCCAGGAAGAAGAAACAAGGTAACTTTAGTGACTAAGTCTGTAGCAGTTACAGACTCGTGAAGATGAAATTGGTACTTAAGGCCCTAAACTATCCATAATGCACCTAACAATACACATTGATTGAAGAGCCATTGCCTTTGTAAAGCAGTGGCTGCTTCCAATAGAACTGTGAAACAAATTGTAAGTTTTATACTGTATCATCCAGTAGCTTTTCATATGAAAATAAATACCCACATAAGACATTTTACCAATGTAACACTAAGCAGTAATTCCTTTTGACTACAGATTTTGAAGTCTATTCAAATTGAGCACATAATTTATCAATAAAACCTTCCAGCTGCAGAACTCCAGACATCAGATACTTTTGTAAATGATTATTTTAATCTGTTCTCCTATACCTCTACATTTTTTCTGTGCTGCAAGTACAAAAAGACTTGCACCTTACAGTATAAAGCATTTCATAGCCCTTTGTACCCAAACATAACAATGATTTTCTGACTACCTTTGGAACCTCTGGGTTGCATTGCACTTGCACCACATGAACGCCTACAGACATACTATTAATATGTAAGTCTTGCTGCATTATGTGTCCCCCATCAGGCCAACGAAGGCTTTAGTCTGATAGATGCTGAGCTCTATGGCAACAATCTTGGAACTCAAACTCACCCTTGCTTCAGTGGGACAATATGCATGCTTAGTAAGGAAAGAACTCATATGCTTAAATGATGAGATTAAGCACTTTGCTGGATCAGGGTCAGATTCCCAAGCAGGATTTAATTTACTGTCTTTAGCCATGCTGGTCTGCCTTCTCCATTGACTTTTCTAGTTGCCTTTTTTTTTTTTACAATGACATTATTCTTCCATGATCTCTATTGTTTTAACTTTGCCACATCACTGACACATTCAGTCAAACTGCATGGATGATGACGGTTCTAGTTAATTTAATGCACTTGAATTTCAGGGCACTGAAACTGTC
Source organism: Streptopelia decaocto (assembly GCF_964273445.1). NCBI lineage: Eukaryota > Metazoa > Chordata > Aves > Columbiformes > Columbidae > Streptopelia > Streptopelia decaocto. The sequence continues at coordinate 145,815,367 of NC_138655.1, read as the reverse complement.
TGCCAAGTGACAAACCACTTGTGGAATAAATTACACACATGACATTCTTCAAACTATTTTTCTTCATTATATAATATTAAAATTTTGCTTCTTATAGATAGATCTTCCATTTTCATTATAGAGCTGGATAACTGTTGATCTTTCTGTTCAAGATAAAGAAAACTAACAGAGAAAGGAATATGTTCTTTTTGTAGGTTTGAGAAGGAAGAAACTATACCTCAGAAATCACCTTCTTCAGTATTTAGGTAGTAAAGCCAAGACTGACTTTATTTGCCTGGATCAGCAATGTTAATTTTTACTTTCTTAAACATGTCACTTAAATTCATTTTTCTAACCATCTTAAAAGATATAAAACCCTATTATGAGAGAAATATCTGTATTATTAGATAAAACTTATGTAAAATATAAAGTAAGATACTAAATCTGTGATTATTTTAGACCAACCCAAAACTTAACCTGGGTATAATAAAGGTCAGCTGGGCAGGTCTCAAAGGAAACAAAAAAAAGAAGTCATCCACACCACCATGGAAATCCTCCAGCACCTCCCCAGGCAGGGCAGCTGCTTCAGCAGAGTTCAGCTGAGGATCTCATAGACACAGGTCCTTGTGTACACTGGGTAACTTTTCTTTTACTACTTCTGTCTCAAAGACTTGTACCGTTACTTATAGCAGGCGATTTGTATTTTTCCGACTGCTAGCACAGGAGGAAGAGTGGGAAAAAAGGCTAGGTACTAGAATGCAAGCAGCTGTAAAGAGGAACAGGGATTATTAGAATACGAACTACAATTAGAAAAGGAGATTATGGCAGACACTGTATGTGTGTGCCCTGAGCTGCATGGGGTGGAGAGGGGGGGAATGATGACGACAACGATTACACAGGTTAGTATTATCCTTGTTCTACTTTTCTACAGGCAAATGGGTAAAATGTTGCATCCAGTCTCATTTCCTATTTCCTACTGTCTATTTTTTGCAGGCGAAGCTGCCACATGTCCCTATAACCATGCACATGACTAAAGTTCAAACGGTGGTTCTTTCTCCTGACTCAGGCTATCAAACCGCATGTGTGTTCTACACAAGCTCATCATAAACACATCAAAATGTCCCTCTCATCACAGGCTCTTTTCTTCCCTCTCAAAAGAAGAAGCTACAGAAAACTACGATACTCTTGCTCAATGCAGTGCTGGACCATGCTTGCTTTGGAATCCAAGTAGACAGGGAGATAAATTATGTTTGGGGTTGTGGATCAGGATCAAGTTCATGACATAAGAACTTAAAGGGGTAAAAAACTCTAAACCGTTGAAAAAAAAAATCACATTTCCTTAACTCATACAGTCCTTTGATGAGAGATTATGGGATAAGCGGTACTGCTGGATTGGAGGTTTCCTGGGGTGTTGTTAAATATTGCAGCTTATAATTATGATCTCTGCTGTTTCTTAGTTGCATGCTGCCCACAGTAAAACCTGTGTAGCCTCTTACCAAAGTTACTGTGTTTGAGTTAAGCTAACTGGAATGCTTGGATGACAGGAAGTCACTAAGGCAACAGAGATATTTTTTTTTAAAAAGTTATTTCTATTTTCCAGTGAAGCATCTAAAGGAGAAAGGTGCTGCTAGCTATTTTTTCACTTCAAGCACTGTGCACTCGCATGGCCAAATAGCTAGTCAGTGTCATTACTCCACATCATTTGGCAAAATCTCTTCAGAATACCTTGATGAAGGGCACTAGAAGCAAAAAACAAGAAACGGATGGAGAACTCAGGACACAGGCAATAAGCCACATGTGTACCTGAGCTGTGCCACATGGCTGCTTCCTACCCTGAAGGTCAAAGTAACCCATCAAACACAAATGTCCTTCAACCTGTCATGAGACAGGGGCTCTTCTGGGACTCAGATACTACATGCTCTGGTATGTGAAATGCGTGCCAAAAAAAAGCCCTTCAGTCTGAACTGGTTTTAGGAATTCTCCAAAGTCTACGTTTTCCCAAGGAAGGATAGAATCCTCTTTTAAGCTTTTAATAGACTTAATTTAAAGAGAGAGACTCTTATAAATATCCAGCCTATGAGACACAGTAAGGGAAGATATTAGTGATCCTCCCATGAAGATTTTATCTAAAAGTTTCATCTTGATAACTTCGTACACATGCAATTTTAATCAATTGTATTGTTTCCTTGTGATTTACAGGTATTTTTTTTACCCACAGTATTTTCAGTGCCTGCTCTGATGGAATGGAAAGATTACCTGCAAACACAAGCAACTAAAAGGGAGGTAAACTGAACAATTTGGGCTACTTAAAAGGGGGTGGAGAAGACACAGACAAATGCTTCCCAGAGGCACTCAGCAAAGGATGGGAGGCAACAATCCTCAACTGCAAGATAGTAGATTCTTACTGGACATAAAAGGAAAAATTTTCCTAACAAGAGTAGTTAAGCACTGGAACAGATTACCCAGCAAGTCTGTGTTATCTCCATCCTTGGAGATACTTGAAACTTCAATGGAAAAAACCCTGCACAAACCTGTAACGTTGAAATTAATAATCTTTGAGGAGGGGGCTGGACCTAATAACCTCCAAAGGTCCCTTCCAACCTATAATTTTCTGTGTTTCATAATATTTGGGTTTTAAAATATTCAATCATTAGTTTGGATATTTAGAGAGCAGAAACAAGGTGAGAAGACTAAGGAAATGCTGCATACTTAGACCAAGTGAAAGAGTAATTTGATTGAAGGCTTGATCCACATGAAAACCTGCCTGAAACCTGCTGTAGCTCTGATGGCCATACATAGCTGTATCAGAATAGGCGGTTACAAATTTTCTACGGTGATAGCGAAGGGCTCCTCCCTTATGATATTCTGGCACGCAAAAAGCAAAGACTCAAAGTGGGATGACATACAGTTCTCCACCCACCCATCTGCCACAAACAATCCTGCACGACTCTAATTGAGCTACTAGTATGCAAAGCTATCTTCAGCAATAGATTTTTAAAAAAACATGTTCCTAACACATGAAATGTCAGTTTAAATTGCCATCACATCACAGTCACGCAGGTGTTTTTTGTAGGTCTTACTCACTCTTCATCTGACCCAGGTGATACATTTCTCTTTGTTCAACTCTTCTCAATTCTGATGCTCATTGAATAAGGATTCAGCATCAGCTTCACTTTTAAGAAAACTATCAGTTGCACTTTTGTTAGGGCTATTACAGCCTTTAATCATTCAACTGCTCCTGATTTATGCATCTACACTAAGCTGTCAGGTAATATTTGCTTACACTCTGCAGTTGCCAAGGTGCTTTCATCTTATTTTGGTAGCTTGGATGTGAAGAGCAGGGCAACTGCAATTACTACGTTCCCTGTCTTTACAACCTGCATGGACATAAATGACTGGGTAGCACATCACATATGCACAACTTATGGCATGCACAAATGACAGTTATGAAAAAGTTGCATTGTCCAACTTGGCTTTAATGTTATCACATAAAAATACTAAAAGCATCTCAGGCACTAATCTATTTTTTTCTGTTCTTAGAACAGATCAATAATCTGACCTGTTCCACCAAGCATGCAGCACAAAACCACTGCCAGTGTCTGAACTGACTGTACCTTCCTTTCAGTACTGACTGCTGGAAGAACAACAGATTCTGATTTGTTTCATTGTCACAGAACTACAGAAACATAGGAGGTAAAAGGGACCTGAAGAAATAATTTAGTCCACTGCATTTGCACTGTGTGGAGCTCTGGTACTTTCAGGTGGTCCTTGACAGACAGTTGTCTAACCTGCTCCTAAAAATTTCCCACTGAGGGAGATTCCAATCTTCCTACGTAGCCTGTTTCTGTTTCACTAGCCCAACAGTTAGAACATTCTTCCTACAATCCAACACAAATCTTCTCTGCTTCCAATAAAACTGCTTTATTTTTACCTTTCCCTCGAGTAGTCTTTGAAAATAAACGATCATTATTCTTTTTTTAACATCAACTGAGTCAGACTACTGTCATAATACGTCATTTTTATCTTTCCTAGGCTGTACAAATTTAGTTGCTGTAACCTTTTGAAATCATCCCTAGTTTCCTAAATTTATACTGCCTGCAATTTGCCACTGATGTTTGTGACACATTTTGCCCCGAACCGCGTCCAGAATTCCTTCGGAAGTCTTGTCTTAGCTGGGAAAAGATGACCAGAACAGAGTATCTCCACTTTGCAGAGAATCCTTTCTACAGTACCTTTGCCTAGTCAGGTATATCCCATTTCTTCTTCCTATGGACAGCAGCACCTTGCATGTGTTTACTGATTTTTTTTCCTGTGATGCAAAAAAGTTAGGGTCAGCTGTGACCAGACTAATTCCCATTCCTATTTCTGTGGTGTGACATGTCTTCACAACTATTACTATGAAAGAGCACATTCCACTAACGCCAACCACAAATGCTTGCAGGTCATTGTTGAAGACTTTCAGGAACCAAATCAGTTTCTTCAATAGGCCAAATGGTTCAACACACAGTTCCTGTCCGTACAGCATAGTTTTAATTTCACCTCAAATGGAAGAAAGATGTGCACTGTGGCTCCTATTTTTCCTACCAGCAGTACAAGATAACTCATAATTAAAATAAACCACAGCAATGCTCTATGCATTTAGGTAAAGATGATTGCTTTCAATTTAGCATGAATGAAACATATCACTGAAACAGACATCTTTCCCGAGTTATTTAGCTTCAGTGATCACAAACCATGCGGTATATATAATTTTGCTCTCTTATATCATCTAGCACCTCCAGGGCTGTGTTAGTCACAGCCTCACGGGTGTTTGTTTGTTGCTTCTGATTTCTTCACTTTCAGTTTGGTTTTTAACTTCTTATTTTTCATGCACATGTACTGACAAGACAGCCAGCCAGAGGAAATGTTTGCCTGTTCCATCTTATGCAATATTGGCCTTCACAGTCTCTTATCTTTCTCGGTCAGGACACAGATATCTCCACCTCACACATGCCAAAATGGAAGATCATTATAGAATCACAGAATGATTTAGGTTGGAAGGACATCTAGTTCCAAGCCCCCTGCCATGGGCAGGGCCACCTTCCACTAGACCAGGTTGCTTAAAGCCCTGTCCAACCTGGCCCTGAACACTTCCAGGGATGGGGCATCCACAACTTCTCTAGGCAGCCTGTTCCAAGGCCTCACCACCCTCTTGGTGAAGATTTTCTTCCTTATATCCAACCTCAATCTACCCTCTTTCAGTTTAAAGCCATTACTCCTGTTCTGTCACCACACACCCCTGTAAAAACTCCCTCTCCAGCTTTCTTGCTGGTCCTCTTTAGGCTGCTACAAAGTGTCCCCAGAGCCTTCCCCGCTCTGGGCTGAACAACCCCAGCTCTCTCAGCCTGTCCTCACAGGAGAGGTGCTCCAGCTCTCTGATCATTTCCTTGGCCTTCCTCTGGACTCCCTCCAACAGGCCCATGTCCCTTTTATGTTGGGGCCCCTGGAGCTGGATGTGGGACTCCAGGTGGGTTCTCACCAGAGTGGAGTCAAGGGGCAGAATAACCTCCCTCAACCCGCTGGCCTCACTCCTTTTGATGCAGCCCAGGATAGGGCTGGCTTTCTGGGCTGCAAGCATCCATTCCTGGGTCATGTTGAGCTTCTCATCAACCAACACCCCCAAGTCCTTCTCCCTAAGGCTGCTTGTAATCCCTTCATCATCCAGCCTGTATTTGTGCTTGGGATTGCCTCAATCCATGTGCAGGACCTTGCACTTGGCCTTGTTGAACTTCATGAGGTTCGCATGGGCCCACCCCTCAAACCTGTCAAGGTCCCTCTGGATGGCACCTCTCCCCTCCAGCATGTCAACTGCACCACACAGCTTGGTATCAGCAGCAAACTTTCTGAGGGTGCACTCGATCCCACTCTCCATGTCACAAACAAAGATGTTAAACACCGCTGATCCCACTACCAACCCCTAACGTATACCACTTGTCTCTGGTCTCCCCTCACACGTAAGTTATGTTGATGCCAATATTGTGTTTTCCTAGACACAAAGCCTCTGCCTTTAAAAAGGCATCTATTTCATAGTACCACTTTCCAGCTGTAAGGAAATTCTATTTCATAGTACCACTAAAAAGGCATCTATTTCCTAGTACCACTTTCCAGAAAAAGGGAAATTTCTTATTTTATGTGGCAGTTCTCAGGGCTCATTTGTACTTTTGGACTGTATTATGTCATCCAAACATAACATTATGACCCTTACTGTATACAGGAATCTTGTTTTCCATCACATTTCCAGGATTCAAAGTATGTTCTACTCGTGAATGTTCTTCTTTCAAACCCAGCATAATTGAAGCCACTAGGCTTTACATACACAAGAAAAAAAAAAAAAAAAAAAAAAGAAGTAATGTCCTCAAAGGAGGATTTCATCTGTTCTAAAACATTTGTAATATTGTTTTGTCTCTAACAAAATTAAAAAAAAAAAGGCAAGTAGGTGACAGTGCTGTACAAACATTTTACTGGGCACAGCCCAGCTGAATTCCATTGCTAGCTTGTCCTGATGCAAACTTTATATTGCATCAGCCCATAATTCACAGTCCCATGAAGCTGCTACTGAAGAAACTAATGTATCACCTGTCCATATCTCCTCCCATAAAAGTGGTACACAGCCAAAGTGGTATCAGGCTATGATTTGTAATGCAGTGTAAATGCAAATGAGATCTAGATCACCTGATAATATATTTACAACAAAAATTCTGAAGGAGCTTTAACTACAGCTTCACAGCCTGGTGACAGCATAACACAGCTGTAATTTTTTTAAAAAATCAAATAAACAGAAGGATCATTTTACAAAATCAGAGCTAACCTAACTATGAAACTGAAGGTCACTGGTCGGTAAAGAGCCCAGGACTTTGAGCAAATGCAAGAGGCAGTTTACCAAAATGGAACATTTTGATACAGAAAATTTAGTGCAATTAGTAATTTTATTATACACAAGGAGCTTTGGTAAAGCAAAACAAAACAACAAAATCAAAACCCAACCAACAGCAACGACAACAACAACAAAAACACACCAAACCCCAAAACACTGAAAACAAAAGAAAACAAACCAACATAAACATTTAGAGTGCAAAACCATTCACTTGGCTGGGGAGAAAAAGTGGAGCCTAAGTTTGGTATCCATAATGTCAGCAGAAGTACTTCCAGTCCTACAAACTTAGCTGAGGCTCTGGAAAACATGCAAAACCATGTAAGCAAATAGGGCAGCCTGCAGTAACAGTGAGCACTTCACAGGTTTTACTGCCTGCTCAGAATCTCTTTGCTTTTGTTCAGTCTTCACCAACTGGGAAACGATTCAAAGGATCTTCCTCTTTTGTACCATCATTTCTACACAATTCAGGGTTCAGACAGTAGTCCAAGTAGCATTGTGTCCACACTACACATAATTCATTTTATGCCTGTGTTCCTAGATGAAGACAATAATTTAGTATAATTCACTGTAATTTAAATGACTGCAATAGAAATCCTCCCTATTGAGTCTGAAAGCGTGGCTGGGGAAGCACAGATCCAAACAATGGGGCTTGTCTAAAAGCTCATTTTCCAAGAGGAGTGAAGCTGAAAAAGACTCAGCCAAAAGGCAATTCCTGTCCTCGCAGGAGGGTGTGGGACAGCTCGGCTCCAGTGCTCCAGGAGTTGCCTGTTCTCTCCGCTGACTGTGAAAGGAGCTATGGCGACTCAGTAACTGTTATGGGAGCCTAAAGCAGCACGAACATCCTGAAGGGCATACAAAGACATTCTTACAGAGAACTTTGTAAGAATCAAAAGGACACTGAACTAAAAAGACCCTTTAAAAAATTATTTTATAATTTTAAATCATCTACTGGAATGATTAATTCAGAGAGGCTAGATCGGACAGAATTGAAATTAGTGTGCTCTGTAAACCAATCTCGCCTTGCTCCCTGCGTCTGTGCAAAGCAGCTTCTTGCTTCCAGGATTTGGTTTCAGTGAAGTCAGCAGCTTTCTGAACTGCAGCTAAGGCTGACATCCTTTCTGAAGCCCAGGAAATTCTTCTTTTTGTCACCACTGACATCTGGCCACCTGCTTTCTGCATGTCCCAGCTCTTTGTTCCTTGCTATAGCACTTTTGTCTTACAGCCTGCAGCTCCCAGCCCTCTCTGCCCAACAAAGAGCTAGAAGGAGGAGACCTTTATCCCTACGCACGAGCCCATTTGCTCCTGTCATTCACTTCATGAAGGGACCCAACACCTGAGAACAAACGCAGCAAAATTATTTTGTCTATCACACTTTAACCCTCAGATGCCTGAAGCAAAAAGAGACAAACCTTAGCCCCAGCACTCTTACGATGACAGATGCCATCCCCCACTAAAGCTAAAGGAGGCTTGGACATTTGGGATTTAAACAAAAGCTATGCAAATATGGGGTTTGGTGTTTTGTCATGTTTTGTTTCGTTTTTAATAATCTCACATCTGTAGTAAAGATATGAACAAAAATTAAATGTACAGAAAGCAAAGTGATTTTATATTTTAGAATGTGAGAGGCTACTTAATTACATAGTGGAATGGTAAAACTCAGAGGCTTTTTTCCTGGGCTTTTGCTCTGCTTCATGGAGGCAAAAATTGGCAGAGGTTACTGAGAACCAGCTTTTTTGTATGTGCAGTATTCTCCAGCAAGGTGGGCGCTAACATATGCTCACCAGCTGTTTAAAAGATATAGACTGTGCAAACCACAATGTAATATGAAGTACTCATTACACAGAGAAATTACAAGTATTTACTAAAACTTCAAAGCACCAAATGATAGTTGTAGCCACACATCTCTGATCTTGAGAAAATAGGATATAATTAAAAAGTGGAAAATTGCTATAATTGGGAAGCAAAGAGGAACTTATTAGAAATGGAGAAATCAAGGCTGATTCAGACGTGTAATGGATCAAAATACTCAGTGTTCGTCTGAATGGAGCAATTATAATCAAAGACATTAGTGAAAAATGACCCATGTTAAGAAACATGAAAAAGCAATTTTCAATTGTTTAATTTTTCTTCTATATATGCCATTTGGATACACCTGATAATATTTAGACAAATGACAAACTCCCTTGGCCCCACCCCAGCCCCCATAAAACCCAAATGGACTAGTTATTTTCCACTATGCTAATTTCCAAAGATTATTGTTTTATAGTAAATCTCTCATATCAAAAAGGTATATATCTGCTTTCTTATTACGACTCATTAGGTATTCCATTATACAGAACAACTTCCATCCAAAGCTTTTTTCAAACTCCACAAAGTTGCTTTTATTCCCTTAGATGGAAACATATCTGTGTATAGCAACTGCTGCATCTAACAAAAGCATACTGTAAACATGCTGAAGGAAGATCTTAAATAATTCCCTGTACATACCACAAGGTCCTCTATTTAATGTAAAACAGAAGCAATGGATAGAGTGATGTCTGTATCTCAGGTAGGCTAATATCTTTGAAAACCAAAACGAGACCGCTAGGCATCCCCACTGATTCCTGTAGGACTCACTCCAGATAGCACTTGTTACTCAGGCCTCGCAGAAAAATGCATGTCAATGAATTCAGATCTTCCCACTCTTGCCAAAACTATCACAGCAATAAGAACAACTCCACTTTCCATACACCTACCCATTCCTTACAATTGTATTATTTTTTAAGGACTAAATTTTAATTTGAATGGCATTCAACAACTGAAGTCCCAACAGCTTCAGTGACATGAAATTGCTTGCTGAACTTCAGATACACCAGTCTAAGTGATTCCCACCATGCAACGTCCCAAAAGGAGATCGCAGGATCAGTGTCTCCCCAGTCCTGAGCCCTCCCTCAGGCTGCAGGCTCTGACACTACAGGTTTTTTCGGCCAAAGGTCCTTCCACATTGAGAACAAGCATCAGCTGCTTTGAAACACTGACAGCAGTTCCTCTCTCCCTCTTCCATACACTGAGAGGTGCCATGAAGACTGACGACACCATGAGCTGAAAAAGAAAAGTGATCAAGCTAATGGACAGAAAAATGCCTTACTGCTGGTCATCAGGACTCTCACATGGCCCTGGAAAGCTCCGCAAGAGACAAGGACTGTACTACCCACCTTGCTCTGAGCTTTTCTTTTCCATGCCCAGCCTCCTTTGGCACAAACAGCTCCCTGAAGCAATAGTCCGTGCCTGGCTGCAGAAAAGGAGCAGTGTCTTGTGAAGTGTCTCATTGTGTTGCATGTATGGGCTGACAGCACATTCTTGCTGCAAGAACTATACTCACAACATGCCCCATATATGTTAGAGGATTCCTTGCTCCTTTAGACTGGGATATGGGACTGAGGTAAAGGGATTGCATTCTTTGTCAAGGAAGATAATCCAGATAAACAGATTTTTTAAAAAATATTGATCTGTTTACCTAGCACACAGAACTTATCAGTCCCCCTACAGAGCTCATAAAATCAAAATTAAGGAGCCAGAAGTAAATATATTGTCACCTACTGCAAAATTTGAGATGACTGTAAAAGTTGAAGAATCTCAGTTGTTTGGAGGTTTGTTTTGGCTTTGGTTTGTTTGTTTGTTTCGGGAAGGGGCCATGTTTGGTTGGGGTTTTTTTTTTACAGTTTCTTGTCTCTTTTCATATTTTACATCATTCAGCCACCAAGCTCTCAAACAGCTGAAGCCCCTCTCATGTTAAGCCACACAACAGCAGCAGATATATTTGGATGATATATCTCTACATTCCTCTGCATGAGTAAAGGTAGGGAAGGGATCTGTATTTTATAATATATTGTTATGGTTGTCCTGATCCTAGAAGTTCATATTATGCTTCTGGCTATTTTAGCTCGAATTTTTTAAAAATACCAATATCTAAATCTTACTTTGGACAGTGGTTGCTCCTCTTTTGTAGTTAACCACACTGCAGCCTAGAATTACATTATTAGTATCTCAATTCCCAGCTGAAAAAAGATCTCCCTTCCCCAATACAACTGGACCTGCTGAGACTGATACTTCTTTACATGCATAACTATACTTCACAGACAGCACATTATATAACAGAGCAGAGGATTTATTCTTTTTTAAACAAAAGATGCACTTCAGTGATTACACCAAATATTAGAATAACATGCGATGTCAAAACAGCAACATGATCAGAAACTCTTCCATGTATAGTAGAACAGTGAAGGATCCAAAACTATTAGCCACACAAGATCTGGGCATTAATTATATTCATTTTTCCCTATTTGACATACATGTTAATTGTGCTGTCAATGTTTATTTATGAATCTGTGAGGAAAATTTCTACATATTTCATGAATTCTAGCGCTCTCTGTGACCACAGTTAGCATTTGCAAACATCTGGAAGCATCTGATTCACTAAAGCCCCCTCTCCAACCACCAGATAGAACAGTGCAACAGCACAGTGGACTCCAGGCCAGATGCAGCAGTGCAGAAATAGCATTCAGCATTCTTCATTTTTATCAAGGAGTTACTGCAACACCTTCTTCTCTTGGCATTGGTGAGTCCTGATCCCTAACCGGCCACCTCTGACCATGCCACTCTTCCCCTGAGCCCGCAGGCTGGATGCTCCTTCTCAATCACATCAGCTGCGAGCTAGTTGCTTTACTGTCAGGACCCGCAGCAGTCCTAATACCTTTCCCTAGGCAGCAACAGATCTACTCCTATCCCTGATCAACTCCCAGTGCTGGCATCTGTCACTGGCTAACTGGAGGCACAACATGTTTTCATTTCTGCTTTGAAGGAGCAGCCAAAACAAACAGAAGAGCAGACCGCTACCCTCCTTCAAATCCTCCTTAACAACTCTCCTGTGCTGCAATGCTGACAAATGCTTGCAGCTGCTTGAGATCACAACTGCCTTCTTTTATCCCCTCAGTTCTCCATTTCCAAATCCATTTGTTCTGTTTGGCTTAAAGCTTTGATGTAAGCTTCCTGCTACGAAGGTTCACTTTTAGGATTGGAAAGGAGTGAGTAATTGACGCCCTACACATCGTGCTGGGCTCTCTGTCTCTGCACAAATTCAAGAACGGTAATTCTTCTAAAGTATATGCACAGAAACCAAAAGGACTTGTATCAAGAGATCTCAGCTTGTTCTATACTCAGTGCATGTAAGTGACTCACCAGACAATTGCACCTACCCTTATAACTGGTAATTGAGTAGGAACTACACTGGTTTGCTACCCTGTGCTTATCACACAGCAACAGTCTGCGTCAGGTAGGTTCTCTCATAGCTCTTCACTCCATTACAAAGCGCTTTGGCTAGATGGGAAAGCTTTCCCAGGCCACGCAAGCCACTAGAAGTAATCTAATAGCAATGGACGGCCATTACCCTGGCTCAGCAACTTGTTATACTGGCACTTTATTCCTTTTTTCCATATGGGGCTACAGTGTCCTCACTCAGATAAAAAAGAATCCACACCGTGGGATTGTTCTTTGTCTACACTTGTGAAAAGAGGACCAGGTGAACTGATGCACTACAATTTCCTGTGTTCTAGTTTAATTCAGAACCCTAAGAGCTTCTATTTACTGGGTTTAATGGTTTTGTTCTTTCTGAAAAAAAAAAAAAAAAGCAACACAAATAGAAGCATCCCAAGGAATTAAAAAGATAATTTAGATATTTGTACATTTATTTTTTTCCTCTTCATGTTAACTTAAAAAGATCAAAGTTAAGTAACAAATTTTTATCACTTGAGGCAAATTTTAAATTAGCAAACATAGCTGTCAAGTGGATCACAATAATCCTTCATGATAATCTTTCTGGAACTCTTTAGAGTTACCAGTGTCTGGTTTGCAGGTTCAATCAACATCAAGAAACATCCAGAAGATTGAACTCGAGTATAGCATTTTGCCTGCAACAATGTAGAATTATACAAGTTGCCTATTTTCTTAACGCATTTATTTTCCCACCTCATAAGGCTGAGGGAGTGGAAAAGACTAACGTGTCACTTCTTCAGAGAAGCAGTTTCCGAGCATAAGCTATTCTACACTTTCACGTGATTTCCCTGATGAAGATTGCACTAGAACAAGAAAAGGTTCTAACCAAGAACAAAGATGAATCAGGTTCATTTTAGTCTGGACTACGCGTAACAAGTACATATTGCATTAGCTACTGAAACATTGTTTCTGAAGGCACTTTTAAAATATCTGGTCAGAAAACAGAGCTTGCAGTCCACTGCAAATTGTAACATATTCCTACTTTTCAAATGAACAGGATTCTAAATTTCTTAACCACACATTGAAAAATATTTTGATTTGGAAATGTTTTCTTAGTGTTGAAAACATTATATTCTAGTATGTGGAATATTATATGTAGTAATAAGTATATAACAATGACATGAAAATTAAAATTGCATGCTCTAAACAGGGGTGTCCAACTAATTTTCACAGGGGGCCAGATCAGCCTTCATGGTTGCCTTCAGCTACATTTACACAGTCCTAAAATTACATTTGGCCCTTTGAAGGCAACTGTGAGGCTGACGTGGCCCCCAGTGAAAATGAATCTAAGAGGAGACTGTATAGCGTGACAGTAGCATCATCAGGTTTACTGTGTCCATAGATGGATACTAAATAGAATGGTCTGAGATAACCTTAATACAACAATCATGGTTGCTGGAGAATATGAAGGAAATGAACTGCAAAAATTGGACAGACTCTTCCTAAATAGTATCTTCTAGTGCCACTACAGGAGACAGAATGCTGTGCTACATGGACCATTGGTCTGACTCTGCAGGGTACTGCAAATGTTCTTGCAATGTTCATGTACATGCTAGGAGAACCAAAACACTGAAAAAGAATGATTTTACAGTCTTCTTGACATTCAGCACAAAGAGGTTTATTTCTATAACTTCCTGGCAATTCCCTCCACCTCTCCAGAAATGGACATACACCTCTCCAAAAACAGAAAGGTTTCTTCAAAATGCAAAAGTGTATTTTTAGGTGGGAAGTCACTCCATCCAAACTTTTTTTCCCTACCAAACTAAGTTTTAAATTGCCAAAATATTTTTTTACTATAAAAATAGTGGATGTTCTATTTCCTGAGCATAGAAGTATATTGATAATGATAAAATATACTAACTTATGTGACTCACAACCACAAAGCTGCCTCAAATACAGCATACATAACTCTGTGTCTTTTGTAAATTGACTGAGATGCTTCTTGAAGTTCTACCTGATCTGTGTGGGAAATGAATAATAGAAATATGATACATTATGATTCTTGGCCTCTGAGTTACAGTAGCAAGTAAAAGCTGTGTAAGACCTACCATTTACCTTGCTGTCGTATTTTCAGCCTTCACTCAGTCTTGACTAGGTTGGTCTTTGCACCAGCTCTCAGACAAGGGCTGTGCCACTTGTTCTCCCCACCTGCCCTTGACCTATATGCTCACCTGTAGGGCCTGATACGGTTTACCTCTCTGCTCCATACCCCACCAGCTGGTTTCCAACTATCTTGGGTCTATTCCCTTCTGAACTAACCCCCAGAGCAGAGAGAAATGGGCTACAGCACACTCTGCCTTAGCTGCGTCATCATGCTGATGTCTGCTGCCATGAAACTGCTAAGCTGATTCATCCCAAGTAAAATACTCAAGTGGTTTCTTTTCAACAGACTAAATAGGCCAATTTCTTCTGCCTGCATCTCTGGATACACGTGACAAGGCTTAATAGATTTGGCAAGAATCCTTCCCTCATCAATCTTCTTTCTTATAAATGTGATTAGAACAACATCCACACAGGGGCAGATGTTCAGCCTATCTGAGTGCAGCCTACAGAGAGAAGAGCATTTCTGAATGAAGAGTCAAGTAATGTTATTCTGTACAGATATACTCCTGTTTCACATTCATTTCTGGAGGTGGTTTCTTTAAAAATGCTGAACTAAGAAAGTTAGGTTACTTTATTACCAAAAAAAAGTTATGATGCTAAAAGCTCTCATATTATTAGTTTTCCTCTAGCTTTTACTTATTGGTTAAAAATTGTATTCTATACTAGCCTCAGATTTAGGTCTTCATGTGTTAAGATGAACACAACACAGTAACTCTACACTTCTCCTAGAAATACTGTACTAGAGTGTCACACACAGTTCGTTATGCAAAAATGTTTTTTATTTATCCAAGTAATCACTATGCACAATTTAAAGTGAATTGAAATTTAACTACATTGAAAGGTTAAATCAGTGTGAGATTGACTACATATTTCTTGATACTTCATTATATAAAAAAAAATTTGCTTATTTTAACAGAAAATTATTAATGAACAACAGTTCCTACTCTCTCAGAAGCGTATTTCCAGCTCCCAGCACTGCAATTTCAAAATGCTTTACAAGATCAGTTAGGTAATCTGCACATTAATATAGAGACAGCAAAATCCAGCAAAGAAAATCAAATGCAAATGTACAGTAGAAAATGACAAATTTCACTTCAAATTGTAAAAAAATATTTTCTGTGAAGGTCCTTCCTATTAGGCAATTGTTAAGTGAGGAGATTTGGAAGAAATGTCATGTTTACATAGGATTATTCTGTAACAGATAATTTCCATAATTCTGAAGCAACTGGTTTGGGTTTCTATAGACACCAAAACTGTCAGATGACCCACATGAATAGGTCAGCTCCAAATTCCACTTAGTTGGAAGTAAATCTTTCTTGATAGTCATCTGATTTAAAGATTTCTAGACAGAGGATAATCCCTTCAACATGGATTTTGAACATGCAGTGCCTCACTGTTGACATATGCCTTAGAGTCAGCAGGAAATGTCAATTTTAGTTAAAAATGAAATGTCCAACTACCTCATCTTAGAATTTGAGAGTAGAGGTTCAACAGGTAACAAATCATGTAAGAACAGATTAATTTGGGAAAACAGAGGTGGAATGTAGGCCAGAATATTTCACACCAAGGCTGCAATAATCTCATCATAAATCCGTCCAAGGCCTTTTCCAGTATTCAGAATGGGTGATAATTTACAAGGTCTGACAATTTTACAATTCAAGTATTCAGGACTAAAATCTCTCAAGAACCCTTTACAGTATTATAGGATACTCTTTTTAGTTACTTGGTCAGTTTTGGCCTCAAAACTGTACGTCAGCCTAGATCAAACCTGATTAGCCTCTTTTACCCAAAAGCCAAACATGATCAAGTGCAATACAAACTATGAGATTATGTCAAAAATTTGTACGTATTGTACATACTAAAAAAGGTGTAAGAACTGAACAGTACACTTCATATAACCAATGCTGAAAACTGAATTAGGAGAAAAGAAACCTGACAACAATCTTTCTTTCCAGACTGGCTTGCTGTTGATATATTGCATGGGACATGTCTTAAAGAATCATAGAATCACTTTGGTTGGAAGAGACCCTCAAGATCATCAAGTCCAACCATAACCTAACTCTAGCACTAAACCATGTCCTGACTTTGTCACTGAGAGCTGAGGATTTTTTTCCTCTAGGAAAAATGATTTAATAATATCTACATACATGGATTCAAACACTTCACAGAGTACCTTGGTTGGTAAACTACAGTGGTGGCTCTAAGCCCATCATTAAATGCCGAGTTTTACCACCTATCACAACTCATTCCTAGTGGAATTTGAGACAAGTTCCCCCAAAACCTCCTGCCCACAGATCCCACGAGAGAACACAAAAGCAGAGCCAAGCACCAAGCTCTGCCTTGAACATCCCACTGCTCGTGCAAATTCTTCCTGGCACTGCAACTTTGCAGGAATCCAAAATACCATAGTGCACAGTAGTCTGGATTTGATTCCTGACTTTTCCTCCTTAACATCATTTTGCATTCAGCTGCTATGGAAAGCTGCTTCAGATTATGCAACCTGCAGTGGCCTATTCTGTTTGTCCTTCCAGTCTTTGGGAACATATTTCCAGGCTAGGTGCTGACTGCAAAAGGTCTTCTTCATTTCAAAGGATCGCACAGAATTTGTAGGCATTAGTTGATAGATTTTTGAGAGAAGGAGATAAGAAAGTTCTACTCCTTGGTATCAAACTCCACAAATCTAAATTTGAAGACTGGATTCTCTCTTCAGGGGAAGCAACAGTTCTGAAGTGAAAATGCTCTTTTATGATAAAATAATTTTTTAAAAAGCCAAACCCAAAGCAATGGAAACAGAGGTCTCTGTAAGCTAAAGACTAATCACCATCTTTATGAATTTAGACACAAATTTATTGTTAAAAAAACCCCAAACCAAAACAGAACAAAGATGCTGAAAATCTTCATTCTTACGAACTGTAGGACACCTGAACTGATACTGTGAAGAACAAATTGCAATGGCCCTACAAAACCACATACATGCTGAAAGGAAGGTGACACTACCACAGAGGAATTTGACTCACAACAGCATTCTTTCACACATCCTTTTAATAACAGAAATGCTTCACCAAAGTCACCACTGGAATTTATTTTTGTACTTATGCATATCGACACATACACACACCAACTGAAATCCATTGCCTTCATGGATCTACATGGGCAGTGACAGACAGCATCTGAGACTATTCCACACACTCCATACTAGCACTTGCATATATACAGCTTGGCATGTAAAGACTAAACATAAACCTTATAGTCCAGATGCATGCTTGTGTTTTTCACATTAAGAAAATAAATCCATGTGAAATATAAAAGTTAAAATATAAACACTTGACTGTTTCCCCACAGTCTGTTCCATCCTGGCTGTTTGGCATCCATCCTTTACAGGCCAGAAGTTTCACAGATGGAGTTTCAAATGCCCAGCAGACACAACAGAAGCTACATTCTCAAAGATGCTCACTGCGGAAAGAGCTGACATCTTTTGATGACAGTCTAACCTAATCATTTATTAGGATTTCCAGTGCAAACTATTTTAAAACCATCTTCCCAATGCAAATCAGAATAATTTAGAAAAGCTTTTACAACTTAAGCATTTTTAGAGCTTGTTTCCAGGATCAGATACCATTGTAGCATTGAGATATTTGGCAGAAGATTTGTATTCACTTATCTGAAAAATCATAAAATTCAAACAGTTCTTCAGTATCAACCTTATCAAGCACTGATCAGACATTAAGAGTCTCGACTGTTATGAAAGGCACACTATTCCTGTCAGAGACATTCTTCTTCATTTTCTCCTATGGAGAGGAGGAATTTTTTGCAGAATAGGTTACAGTGTATCTATGAACTTAGTAACAATCAAGCTCTTTGCTCCTAGATTAGTCAAAACTAAAGACTGAAACACACAAATTACAGGCCTTACCTTGCTCTGACTCAATTTGAGGAAAATCATCTGCTTTCAACAGCAGCCTGTTTTTATTGGCTTATATATCTGTTTGTGCACTTACTTGCACAAAAAAAAACCCCACAATTACACTAATTGATTTATATAATTTAATATTTAAAAATCATAATGCTTTATTTAACTGTTACGTCATATCTCAATCATATTTGAAGAAACACTACCAGAGGAAGATCCCCATGATAAGCCTTTCACCAAAGAAAGATTTTAGGTAGCAAATCCTATGAAGTCCTAATAGAATTTATATTCTAATTCTGAAAGCACAGCACTATCAATATAATATAAAAATAAGAATGCTGAAGAGAGAAGACCATTAATTCAGAGCCCTGAAAAGACTAAACAAGAGCATTTATAACTTCACATGCAAACACTCTAAATAAAAACAACAAATGACTTGCAGGTCATTCACTGAGTATATACTCAACATAGGAATGCCAACTGGAAGAAAACTCTATTTTTCTGAATTATTTACCTCAAGAACTAGCCAAAGCTGGTCTCCATTTTTCACATCTTTCTTATAGTACATGCCATAGAATTTCACCACATTGGGATGATCAGAGAGAGCTTTCAAAATGTTGTACTCAGCTTCAATTTCTTCATCAATATCCTAGTGTCACAAATGAGAAATACATAGCAGTCAATAAATAAATAATGATAGCCAATTAAAAAATCCAGACAGATAGCATTGTTTGTATTGTTGAAACAATACAAAGGGAAAAAAAAACCCACCACCACAAAACATGAATGCACCAGTTGCACGGCTACAAAGCTTCGTTCTGCTTACTCAATACAAAACAGTCGTCTGTTTTTTTACTTGGTCTTTAGCAATTTCAGCTAACGAACACACAGGGTAGGACAGAGCAGCTCTCAGGAGAATGGGGAAGAAGCATTTTGGGGCAATGCCAGTGCAATGTACAAGTGGGTATGTATGCAGATGCCTTGGGAAGTCATGTTATTTCTCCAGTCTCAAGGCATCCCCAGCCAGAGATGGTGCAGCTGGAACAACCTCTCTACCCCTCTGTGCACAAACCGGTATGACAGCAGTCACATCTTACTCACTTATTGTCCCACTTTCTAGAATCACCTGGGAATTTATCTCATTTTCTACTATCATACAAATTGGTGACATCCATGATCTCTCTGGCTTCTCCTACTGAGCTATAAGAGTTGTGGCTTTTTGTCAGTCTTTCACAACAGACCTCAGGTTTCTTACATAGCAAGGGAAGTCCATTTGGAGGTGAGAGATCGGGACAAGTTTTGCCAGCACATGCACCAGGAGCTTACAAGCCCTTGCAGACCAAACACGGATGCTTGCAATGGTGGGCACTGGATGACTCAGATAACTCCTTCCACCTGTGCACTGGAATTGCTCATTGAGGGACATTATCCAACTGTATTTCATTCATGCTGAGAAAATATTCAGTCCATCTTGGCCACAGGTAAAGGCAGAATAGCTGCAGCCATTTCCCCCATTGTTTAGATCTCAAGGAATGTTAACATACTTGTTTCCAGATATAAAATATTTTAAATACAATTTGCTATTTACAGTCAGCCAAAAAGAAACAGAAATGAAAAATCAATTCACTGCCAAACAGAAATGATGAAGGCAGACAAAAGGGACGCTTTGTGTTCCAATGAATTAGATTCTTCATTTTGTTCACCACCAAGGGTATCCGTCCCTGTGAAGACTTTGCTCACTTGTTTTTTATACAGGTCTCTACAATTCTAAATCAAACTCAAGTTGCTCATATTAGCCTTTTGTCTTGAGACCAGGTTGACTGGTCTCAAAGAACTTGGCCTGTCACCGGTATCTTTAGGAATTGGGTTATTAAACTTCCATATTGTGATTACAAGAAAAAGTCTTCTCACAAGGAAGGGTTTAGAGATTTTTTTTTAATTGGAGTAGTTGAACAACAGTAGAAATTTTCCTCTTTCAAAAAAAGGAGGAACTCACTGTAAGTTAATTTTCCCATAAGCACAACACAGAATACAGACAATAAAAAAAAAAGATGCAAGGAATGAGAAAAAAAACACAGCACTGAGGGCGGCAGAGGAAGGAAAGGGAAAAGAGTGGAAGATAAGAAGAGATGAAAAAAAGAAAATGCATCTGGCAAAAACAAGAGGATAGATCATAAATAACAAAACATAAAAAAACAAAGAGTCGAAAACCCAAAAAACTACACACAAAACATACAATAGCCCTGGCTGCCTTGGGGAAATCGGAGTAGAATTAGCCCACTGTCCTACTGTGATTTAATAGAGGTTTCCGTCTCCTGAGGGGTACTCAGATTTTATGAGATTTTTACTATTACAAGGAGAAATGAAAAGAGAGAGAATGAAATGAATAGAATATTCCTTCTGTGCATACTAAAAAGAAAAATCTTCCTCTGTATTTTATGAAGGAAGAAACCCTGAAATATTTGGTTTAATTTAACATATTTATCTGCATAAGAGTACCTCTTTTAGAAACAGTAGAGGGAATATTTTCATGTGAACTTAGACATTTGACATAAAGAATTGGAGAGCTCTAAAGGATTAAACATGAAATGCTTATTTCAGTCTCACATCACACATGATAATGTAGTTTCCCAGTTTAATTTGGAAATATGAGTTAAACCAAGTGATATAAAAAGACATTGCTTCTGCTTATTTTTTTTCAGTTTACCTCTCAAATGGCAGAATTCTGAAACCATCTTTAAAGAAAAAAAATTGTAAAATTTAAAAAAGAAAATAAAGTAAGTATCTTTTTCTTCATTACAATGGCTCCCTCTGCAGCCATTGATACTACTTTCAGTTTGAACAAAAAGAACTAGCTTATTGCTTTGATGCTATTTCTAATATAGGATTGCCATTTTAACAGTAATATGGAGGTACAGCAGCTACTCCAGACAGCCTGAAAACAGGAAGGGTGAAATAATAGTATTCTTAGAATAAAAAGGAGAATACATTCATGTAAAAGATTCAAGTCTTTGAGTGTGATATTGACTGCATTACTTATTTTTTCATTAAAATGAGGAATCTGTTTTCATCAGCTATACCTTTTCCCTCCTTCAGTTTCTTATGTTGCACCTTTATCCACAGTATTTCTTCTGTCTTCTTTACATTCTATGTCCTTATATCACACTTAGTCTGCTTTCCTTTCCTCTAGCATCAACTTTACTACCTCTTCTTTCTTCCTGTCATCATACTTTATGCTTTTGCTACAACCTCCAAAGTGTACACAGCACTGAAAGTTTCCCCAACGCCTTCAGTAATCCCTGCCATAGCCACCTGCCACTTTAGAATCATTTCTGAACACTTGTGAAATAGATGAAAGCAGAAGCATTTCCTGCCATACAGGCATTTAGATGAACACCAAGTGCAAGAAAGTCCTGCCTGTTCATTGTAAGCACAAGAACCTTGTTTACAGAAAGCTGCAGAATCAAAAATAGAGTTTGAAATGCATTTGAATTCATCAAGATCCTCATCACTTGGCTGCAAATCACGCTTACTTTCGGAGAGGTACACAATATTGAATTGAGATGAGCCTCCTTTTGTTGCTTTGAAGGCACGCTGAAATAAAAACCAGATCAACAAGAAGCACAATAAAGATAAAGCAAGACGTTACGTTTTCAAAAACATGTTTCATGGATTTAGGGGCCATGTGATTATAATTTGACACTGTGTGACACGCAGGGGTGGACAGAGCCTGTGTGGCTGTGCAGCTCCACCCAGCGCTGCAGCGTCTGGGCCCGCACAGCCTGCGCTTCCCTCCTGCCCAGAGGCCATGCGATGGCAGCATGGGCCTCATCACCCTGCCCTGGGAGCGCAAAAGATGAACCCAAAGGGGCCACCTGACACAGGAACAGCTCCTCATCCATGTTTTGTGGGTTACTGTTCTTGAGAAAAATCCCCAGCCACATGCAGCACCCCTGAAGTCAGTGGGGTTTGCCTTTACAAACCAGACTCAAGTTCTTTCTTACTCTTTGAGCATTAATCTGCCACTCAACAAATGCCAGTTATTGAGAACAAAAAAATACTCTGCAACATAATAATTCCACCTCCCAGTCACCTGGTGTTTTGTGTGTAGGAGCTATTGCCTTTGTATTTTCCATATGGAAAGATGGATACCTCTTTGGTATCTACGTATTTTGGCACACTCTGAAAACTCAGAGCCAACGATAACAATAAAAATAAAGTACACTATTTTATTTTTAAAGTATCACTCATAGCATGTAACTCAGCTAAAAGCATATACTAAAAATAGACGCTTGAAGGTACATCTAAAGCACTTAAAAGTACGTAACTTTCTTACTGGCTATTATGTAAAAAAAAAAAAAAAGAAGAAGAAAGGGAACAACAATAAAACCAGAAGAAGCTAATCAGCTCTGCTTCTGAAAGTAAGAGATAAACAAGAAGAAACCAAAAATAAGAGTAACAAAGTTCAAGTATATATCTGACTTCCACTATATGCAACGACTTCCAATATCACTTATGATATGAAAAACACATTGCTAGCTAGCCTGATACTTAGCAGGCTGAAGCAGTTTATTTCACTATCACTTCTAATGCAAATGATCTACCAAGATTAAAAGAAAAAAAAAGACTACGTAAATTCACTTACAATTATATAAGAACAAACCAAGTAACTTAGGTAGCTTACGTGAACAGGATCCAAAATTTTGACTGCTGCTTTGCTGCCATTTTTCTTATTTAACACCTTGAAAACTTTTCCATACGTTCCTTTGCCAATAGTCTCAATTATTTCCCATGTATCTGAAGGATCAGGAAAGCTATCAAATATTATTGTTTTCCCAGTCAACGGAAGCATCTCAAATGATGGCTCCTATGAAAAAGAGATTTCAGTGTTCACTCAATAAATGCTTAACAGCAATTGGTTTCCTACAAATGCAAAGAGAAATACACATTCCAGTCTCAAACACTAGAAATGTTTTTGCAGGTAGAGTGCATGCACTGAAAGCATAATGAACAAGGAATGCTGCACTTAATACACGTACGCGCAGTCAATACAATATGGAGAGAAATTCAAATAATAATTTGAACTAATTTCAGGCTTGAGTGAAGTCAGTAGAAGCTTTCCCATGCACTTCAATGAAACTATAATGCCACTCTGAGACTTTTTGAGGGGCACGGGAATGGGAGCCACATTCATAAAATCCAAAAGAATTTGGCTCCGTTACCAAGAATTAGGCATGAAATGGGGGAAAACAAAACGAAACCAACCTACCACCACGTAAATAGCAGCATTAGGTTCATTCAATCTTTTACAGCAAATGGTCAGTTTTATAATCCTGCTTGTATGGGAATATACTGGAAGATCTGGTGAGGAGGTTACTTAAATGTAAATATGCTCAAGTGACTTGCACCAGTCTGTAGAAAAAGCACTTACATCACGCTAATTGTTTTACTGACCTTGTGTGCTTGATGAGTAGAACGTCTGTGTTAGATAACAGAGGCCTGTAAGAAACTCTAGGCACCTTATCACTATGTCTGAGATTCCTGCTTTGTTGTGAGAAAGAGCGGGAGGCTGCGCCTGCCTGAAGCCTTGAAATACAGGCGAGCTCAGCAGGCCCAGGGATCTTCCAGCAGGGCTGAACTGACCAGCGCCTGCGTCCCCGCTGGTGTCACCTGTGCCTGGGAGCTCAGGTGTGGCTTCGGAGATCCCCCAGTAGAGAGGTAGCTAAAACAAAACTTGCTCTTTGCAATGCATTTGTGGCTTCTGGCTCTTCTTGCGACGTGCCTGCATATGTGTACACACTGCTCTTACCGTTTGAATTTTTATATAGATCTCATAAGATCAAGCAGATCAAAGTGGCAGATATTTTTACAGTATTATGATCTTCTGACAGCCAAGCATTCACAGCCATGGAAAATGTGTTCACTGAGGTACATTCATAAACAATTGTTTAACATACTGTAAAAGATTATCATTTTACAGTAATTCAATTGCATCTATACTGACCAGACTACACCTATGCCCCAGTCAATGACGCCTTCATAGTGACCAACTATCCAGCAGCTACAGTGGTAAAAATAAAGCACACCCCGACCTCAGACAAAAAACAACAAAAGAGAAACCTCACCTTTACCCGTTGTTAGAAACAGCCAAAAACTCAGTAGAAATGCATTAAAAATTACTTTCTCATATTCTTAATTGTAGAGCCGAGACTGAAAAAGAGAAGGGGCAGGGAAGAGGACAGACTCAAGCTCTTACTAAGTAAGCAACCAACAAATGAGCCAGCTACTGAGTGCTTAAGTCCTTCCTGAACACAACATGCAGTAAATGACAGAATTTTCACATACCTATTTTAAAAATTTGTATATAATGCTTTATAAAAAGACTGCAATGAAATTATTCTTGGATTTTTTATGTCAACAGCACAAATCTACACACATAAAGCATTTTATATTACTTCAGTGACAGAAAATGCACTGTGATACACCACATATTTTTTTTATAAGGAACAGAAAAGCTTAAATTTCAGTTTCATCCATGGCTTCGAGCATACTATCCATACTTTCTTTATTAATCTGCTTATTGATACAACCACATATATCCTACTACATATGAAGCATATATATCCACTATACATACAGTATGTATACCAACTGGAAGCGACTGAAATGGACTACTACACAAACATAAGTTGTACCGGCTCTTTCCATTATCTGACATGCTTGCTGGCATGTCATGTGTATTCAGACTAACTTCCCACTGGAAAATACTGGCTTGCCTGGGGAACATGTGGCTCAGGATTCTTCCCATCACTCTGCTCTTGGTTGATTAGCTCACTGGTGAGTGAAAAGACGGGGTTCTCTTCTAACTCTTCTCACCCCTCCTGCCCTTTTCCAACATATACATGACTATTACCAACTTCTATGCCCGCTCATGCAGTGAAGTAGTGAATATCCTCTTAACACCAGGAAACCTGCAGCAGTCTGTTGCATACCGAGGGCTGCACCCAGTACTGGCTCAGCATCTTGATTTCAAGGGCTTTGGGAACAAAATGACCCAATTTTACCTGCTACAATGAAATGTCCCTTAAAACAAACCAAGGTTAAGGTCAAAGTAAAGACAGAAGATTAAGATCAAAAGACATGTAGCTGTAATATGTAAATCCTCAAATTTCCATTCCAGATACAAAATCTGCTTTTTCCTTCTGTCCAACCTCCCCCCTTGGATCCATATAGACACAAATCAGCCAGGACATTGACTGCAGTCTCTTCCCAAGGCATTACCTTTCCACCTCATCCCTAGTATTTACCCATGCCTTGGGAGTGCCAACACTTGCAGGCAAAGTTACCTCTTCTCCAGAAAATGACTGCTAGAGACACTGTCATATGTTTGCATCTTCCTCTGCAAATCACACCAGTTGCACATCACCTTAAGAAAATTTACTACATACTTAATGCATTCAACAGCTGTCATACTTAGTTCAATAATTTAAGAGTGCTATTCCAGAAAGAATTATTCAATCTAATCCTTTGTATTTTGGCTTACAGCTTCAAAATCATAACTTGAAAAAATTATATTGAACATTGTATTTCCTCACTTCCACCATGTTTAAGAACAAGTCCCTGCAGACAAACTGTTCAGCTTCCACTTCTATTATTAAAAATATATTAAATAGAATGATTTCAACTGTTCTGTTCTGAGTGATGAATAATGTTTTATTACATCTCAGTAAGGTTGAGAAAACTGATATTAATAAAAAATAAAACCTCATAATTCACCGATAAATTGGACTGTCTGTGGAATATGTCTGGATGCCCAGGCAACTGAGTAATTTATCATACCCCTCACCATTAAAAATTTACTTTAAAAAACACAATTTACAACTTGATCCAAACTTCTGAGCTTGGAATATACCCTTGAACCTCTACAAAACCCGTTAAAAATACTGCTGATGTGCTCAGCGTGACAGTTCCCTCAACTCCTACTCAGATTTTGGCTTTCCAGGGTCAGGCCTCATGTGTGCTGGGAGCAGCACCGTGAGGTCAAAAGCAGAGCACCAGATAGGCAGGACAGCTGGCCAGAAAGAGCTGAAGGGCCATTATTGCACCATTATCTCCTGCTAATCGATGTCTCATGCAACCAGTCTCTTTTGTCTGGCAGCTTCCTCAGAATCTGCTAATTTAGGGAAATGGTAAAGGCCAAGCCTCTAAGCTGGAACGTATAAAGTACCAGCTTACCCAAAAAGCTTTTGAAGTAGAGAGGAAGGATGAGCACTCTCACCCTTGGCTAGGATACTCAGTCTTTTTCTTTTTTCTCTTTTTTTTCGCGTAAGTGCACCAATTAAGAGTTATGGGTTACAATTTATGAAACCTTAAGACTTGAATGGTGAATAAGTGAATTGATGTGACATACCAGTCTGGGCAAAAGGGGAATTGAGTCCCTGTTCGTTGTGTTTGTTTTGTTTCTTAATGAGCTCAAGAAATTTTAAATCACAAAATATGTTGCCCTGTAAATTTGAGAAATCCAAATGGACTGTGACACAGTGATTAAATTCAGGGTATTTGGGGGTGGGAAAAAATAGGTTTGGAGTTCCAAGACAACAAGCCAGTGTGACTGGTTTTTTTTTTTGCTTTTTTGTGGTTTTTTTTTTCCTCTAAGAGGGGGAGGTCTGGTGTCAGTGATCTGGCTGTCACAGTTCTAAGAACAAACTGGGTAAGGATTCTTTCTCAACCAGCCCTACATAATCTTTTGCTTCCTAGGTCACCTCAAACATACACACCCTGTGCAGCAGACTTCAGGTCACGTACTAGAGATATCCAGACTACACTCTCCCTCATTTTCAGTATCTGGCTAGTTTGGAGAGGGAAGGGGCAGCCTCATGAATTACATAGTATATCTCTTGTGGACTATCTGATTACAAAGGCATTCAATGAAGCACATTTATTACATCCCAAACCTAAGACATATACCAATTGCACTGTCCAGGGCTGTACTGTGAAGGCCATAGAGCCTTACAGACAATAGAGTCAAGTGGCAAAAAGCAACAGGCTGGGTTGCAAGCACGATGGAGCCTGAATTTCACATAGAATATTACATGAAATCATAGAATGGTTTAGTTGGAAGGGACCCTAAAGATCACCTAGTTCTAAGCCCCCTGCCATGGGCAGGGACACCTTCCAATAGACCAGGTTGCTCAAAGCCCCATCCAACCTGGCCTTGAACACTCTCACGGATGGGGCATCCACAGCTTCTCTGGGCAGTCTGTTCCAAGGCCTCCCCACCCTCATGGTGAAGAATTTCTTCCTTATATCCAATCTCAATCTACCCTCTTTCAGTTTAAAGCCATTACCACTTGTTTTATGACTACATGCACTTGTAAAAAGTCCCTCTCCAGCTTTCTTCTTGGTCCATTTTAGGTACTGAAAAGCTGCTACGAAGTGTCCATAGAGCCTTTTCTTCTCCAGGCTGAACAACCCCAAGTCTCTCAGCCTGTCCTCACAGGAGAGGTGCTCCAAACCTCTGATCATCTTCATGGCCTCCTCTGTACTCACTCCAAGAGGTCCATGTTCTTCTTATGTTGGGTCCCCAAAGCTGAATGCAGTACTCCAATAGTTTTACTGCTGTTTCATACCACCTAAGTTTGCAACTTCTTTCTAAACTTTCCTCCACCCCAACATTTTCTGAACAGATCTCCATCTCATGTGGATGAAAGCATATCTGTTTCCTCCATGAGGAGCTGATAAAATGAGATGCACCTTTTACTCATGTCATTCATTCTCCATAAAGGGAGTCTACATGATTAGCAGAGCAGATACTTATTAATATATGACTAAAATGAATCCAGCCTTTAGGTTTCAATCTGTGTCTTGTCTCCTGGCTACCACAATCTTCTGATCTTCAGAATTAGAACCAGGATCTTCGTTGATTCCATCCAAAATCCACCTACTGAGGCCTTCTTTGATGTCTTTTGGGTTTTTTTTTTTGTCCACATTGCCCCCCCTTCCCATTGCAAACACTACTGGTGTTTAACCAGACAGCTCCTGCACACATCCTACCCTGTAATTTGCCAGACATCTCCATATGTGTCATGGGAGGTGGATGTCAGGAGCCAGCAACACTAGTGTTCATTGCCCATTGGGTCTGTCACCTCCGTGGAGGTGACAACTGCACTCCTTCAGATTCTGAAACTTAAACCTCTGCCGAATGGGTACCATAAAAATAATCAACCTAAAAAAATAATAATAATAATAATTGCAGGCAATGTGCATTATAGACTGCTGTGGCTTGCTATATCAAAGAAAAAAACCCTTCTCACCTCACTCTTTTGCCACCTGATGCCTCTATTCAATATCTAGTTTATAAGATCTTTGGTCTGTTACTGATATCAAGGCACGGTGGGGCCTTGAAATACTTAATACAATAGCACAATAAAATCCCACAACACATTTCCTCTTATTTCATGAGTTTATGCCACACTGACAAGTACTTACAAGCATGGAATTTTTAAGGAAAGCCGAAAGTATGAGGCTACAATATGCCATTCATCATACTAAGACCTAGTACTTCCTGGATAAATGTCCAAATAATTTCATTGTTCAACCATGAACACGGACTGCAGCTCAGACCCCGAGCTGGTATAAATGTAGCTGTAATGAGCCATTTATGCAGCATACTATCTCATCCATCAATCAAAGAATAAGTTTTGCCCTCAAAATTCCAATACCAACCCCACTTCATTCTGGGGGACATTTGGCCTCTGATTTTGATGATGATACAACCCATATCTGAATGGGAACTATAGTCAAACCTAAGCTCAGTGTGAGCAGATTATCTAGTTTGGCAATTAGTTACAAAAAAGTGTTTAGAATACAATTGGGTTTTTTACCTCTTTTGTCAAAAGCTGAATAAACTTAGCATTATAATTTCATTCAAAAATAACAACAAAAACATAATTTTGCATGATTACATAATTTTTGTACTATTCATGCGTGTATCTGAATTATCCTCTTTGATCGTACCTCAGTTTGCTTACTACTTTCCACTCTATACATCCCCCTACGTTCTACAAGAACTGAACAATCATCTCTCCCACCTGCAAGAAACTTTCCAGAGGAAAAAAAAACCTCTTTAGCCCCAGTTATGGTAGATAAAGAATAAAAATCAGCAACCTTCTCTAATAATTAGTCCACTTCTTTCACTGTTATGTGCTTACATGACTAAGAAAGACACAAGAGCTGAGATTCACTTCACTTCATATGTGCACAATATACCTACTGGAACCTAAGCTAGATACTATAATCCCATTTTAGTCGGTCAAAGCAATCAAAAATTCATTTACCTGACCTGATTAGCATCTGCCTTAGCATAAGAAGAGTTGCTCTCCAGACTCTATTGATTATACTGGCCAAGTCTCTATTAATTATAACAGGAACCCAGTTATTCAGCTTCAGATGTAGACACGCTAGATGAAGTGAATTCTATCCTACTTAACCACTAGAGCTATAGCTTGACAACTGACACAATGAGTATGAGCTCCATGCTACAGCCAGGGAAACTGCAAGCCAGCCACATCTCATCACCTTGAAGCTAGCAGGCAACTTGGACATCGTCTGATGATGCACAGAAAAGGCAAGAACCATGTAATGACATTGCTGACCAAACTTTAAACCCAACAACTGAACCCTAAATTAATGTAAACACAGAAATAAATGGTTACTTTAAAGCATTTAGAGGCAAGGAGTGGTGATAAATTTAGCTTAAGCATAGACAATGTATTTCCTGGGCACAATTCAAAGTATATATGTTAATCTTAAGGGCTGCTCAAGGAAAAATATTGATCAATTTTTGAGGACATTTATAGTGTTCGCTCTCTGAAGGGCTGGGTAACTGCTGCTTCTGTTTCTAAAACCACTTTTCCTCTTTGCTGACTGTTATCCAGTGACAACTTTCCTAACAACGCAAGGCAGCTTTCAGAGAAACTTGATGCCTCTGGACTCCTTGACCTTTGTAAAACTTCTGCACGCAGCAGAGAAACAGTACAGTGCAGTATTGGTACTTGATCTCCTTCTATTGATAAATGCATATTGGGTGTCCACACTGACATTTCATCTGCTGATTATTATTCAGCTGATCTCGACATTTCGACTTGCTGCAGACTGAACTGCCCAGCCCTGCTCATGGGAGGCTCCAGCTCTTCACTCTCTGAACGTGTTCCTAGGGTGCTGCTGGAAGGGATCTACACTAACATTAGGTTCCACCTTGGTTTTCTTCCATTCCCCCCATGTCCTGCAACAGTCACAGTCCTACTGCATGAGGAGGTTTACAGTTCTCAGGAAACTCATGGAGCCTCCTCCTGTTTTTAAGCAACAGGTTACAGAATCAGCAAGGGCTGTAAGCATTCAGGTTAATCTCATGCAAAGGGGCTGCCCACTCAATGACAGTCCTTCAGAGCTCAAACATGACATCAGTACAGGATCCCAATTTTTCAAAGGCAACCTTTAGTTACAGGAAGAAGGTATGAAAAGAACATGGAAACAAAACGCTAAATTTAATTATTGTAGTCAAGTTTAAAAGCTCAGATATTTTGAAAACAAATGAGAGCTAAAGATTTTTGTGGGAATTGTCATCCAACAGAAAATATTTATGCAGGGGCATTACAATCACAAAAACAAGATTGATAATGGAAGGCAGAATGGTGCTATTATCAAATTGTATTTGGAACTTGTGCCACCAGAAGTAATGAACTGACATTAGCAATCCATGAACTGAATCATATCCAGCTCATTTTGTGGCTCCCAGAAGAGAGGCGCTGCAAGTGATGAGAATAATTTTTCAATGACTACACACTAGATCAATACATTAGCAAAGAACCTAGCTTTCAAATCTAAAGAAGCACTTAATTTTCCTATTTTAACACAGTAAAACTTTATAAGGCCATAAAAATCAATATGGTGCCATCTCGCTCAGTCCCTATTTCTCAGGAACTTTAACAGCTGTGAAGTGGCAACTCGAAATCAATTTAGCAGCTGTATCAATGAGCTTTGGCAGGGCTTGAAATTAAGGTGATACAGCCATTTGACAGAAACGTAAGGAAGGCATTATGGACAACAAGCAAATCTGCTAGCACTTAACATCAGCAGGCAATAAATTACAAGGTTAGCGCGTGTGTTGGGATGTTGTGGGCACGCTGAGATTTGGCACGTCCCGCCGGGGCGCACGGTCAGTCACGCTGCACGGCCGGGTGTCCCTCGGGCGGGCAGCGCCAGGAGGCTCAGAGCCCCCGGGCGAAGCACGAAGCCGCCCAGACATTTCCTCTGAACACTCTACACACTTTTCTTACTCAGAAACTCACTCGAAGAAAAAACAAAATTAAACAAGCAGGATTTACCCAGGGGCCTGAACGAGAGAGCGCAGGGGATGGTGCCATCCCGCAGCCGCCGCACACCCCCCGGGACCGGGATCGCTCCCAGCCCGTGCAACCCCGCTCCCAGCCGCGCCGCGCGGCCACGCCTGCCCTCCCGGAGTGTCCGGCCGGACACGGCACCGTCCCGACGGCGGGAGGCACCGTCCCGGCCCGCCTGCCGCGCCACCCTCGGGGGCCGGTCCGCCATGTCGGGGGGACCTGAGCCGCCCCGAAGCCCCTTGGAGGGGCGGGGCTGCCTGGCAGCGCTTCTGCGGCGGTGGCTCCCTGGGGACCGGGGTTGCGCAGCGGCGGCGGGGCCGCCAGTCAGTCACCGGCCCCGGGACCCCCCTCCTGCCCTGCCCGCCGCTCCCGGGCCGGGGATTACCCGCAGCGAAACCTCCGGTCTCCGAAGAGTCAGCCCCGCCGAGGGGGCTGGGGCCGCTCCACCTCCGGCGACCGTGCCTCGGATTCCCCCTCCTCCTTCTCCGGACGGCTCCGGCCCGGCCCGGCCCAGTCCCGCCTCGGGGTCAGCGGCGGATGAGCGCTCTGCCCGGCTAATCCCCCGCAAGCGCCGGCAAAGCCGGGAGGGCTCGGCCCGCCCCGGGCAGGGCGCGGTGGGGGGCGCCGGGGCGGCCCGGCCTCCCCTCCCGACGGGAAACGGGCGGTTGCCGAGCCGGCCCGGAGGGCCCAAACCCACCCGAAATCCCGGGCCGATCGCCTCCAGGGCGGGGTCACAGCCTCCAGGCCTGATCCACCCAGCGGGGGATTTCACCGCACCTGTCGGGCACGGAGCACCGAGGGAGGCTGCGGACCCAGTATGGGGGAGCTGGGAATCGTGGCCCTGGGGCTGCCAATAGCCGCACTGCCCTGTGTAAACCTAATGGACTTACCTGGTCCGCTAAAAATAATTGAGATCTGGTACGTGCACAGAGCTCACGTTATTGCCTGTTGCAGAGAGGTACTACATAGCACAACACAAGTGTAATACATGATAGCTGGGTGGAGTTGCAAGACAAAGTACTCAAAAGTTGGGAAATGGATGAATGCTATGAGTACAGCTCCTATGTGATACATAAGCTAGTCTTTAATTATGTTTCTTATGTTTTCTTTGTATGACCCTTGCCACATCCACTGCGAAGAAGCAGCCAAACTTAGCACTATGGAACATGTGCCTCCATTGGAGGCTTCTGCTGTGCCACTGTGTTTGTCTCCTTCCATTTCTCTAATAACATTTGAATCTAGATTATGTTTTCAGACAGGTCTGACATTAGGAGAGTTGTTTCAGAGCTGTCTATATTCTACATCTCTTCATGAAAGCAGAATAGAGACTGGATAATTCATGGATGGGCTTTCCATGTGAATATATCCATGATGGGAAAGGCTGCTTATCCCATCCCAGACATCAAAGAAATTGCATAGACAAGAAGCCTTATAAAGTTCCTCACTGTGGGAAAATCAATAGAAAGTTCTATATTCTTAAACCCCAAAGCTAAACATTCATAAGCCAGATATTTGTAAGGATAAAGAGCCTCCTTAGTTCCCTTCATCAAAACACTACTTCTGTACTGTATAAAAATTGTTAACATTTTTAGACCATGCGGAGCATTATGCATATAGAAATTGATGAGGAAAGGTTTAAGGTGTCATATAGTCTTTATTAACTCCCTTCATTGCTGGCTGCTCTGTCCCTTCCTAACCTTTCCTGCTCCCCTGGTTGACACCCTATACAAATACAAAAGCAAAATGAGCTTCCTTGGTTTATAATCCCAGTTTACTAATTGAGGTTGAAAGCACCAGCAGAATAGGGCTCCAGTTGTAAAAACATCCACAAGATTTAGGCTTGAATTGCTACATGAGCAGCATTTATGCAAAGCTCCCCCCTACCTAAGACAAGCTGTCATTGATTTTAGTTGTGCCTACAAGTACCTAACACCCTTTGCCTTTAGGCTGTGTGTCTGACTGGATGGCAGGTCACATGCAGAAACATGACAGTCATATTCCAATCGTGCAGAAGCTTGACCACAGTGCACCATGAAAAAAGCCTAGAAGCCTCTCAGTGGAGACCCAGATGCAAAGGGTGGATGGTACACACTCACACCTCTTGGACAGAGCTGGTGTCCATCCAAAGTTGGAGCAAGGAGCTGAGAAGTGCTTAGACACAATCTTAGGAGCCAGAAAAGAGAATAACTTCAGCGATCAGTTCATATGTCCCCTTCAACTCCTAGCAGTGCTGGCTGAAAAAAAAAAACCACTGCTGCCCACCCTGTCTGCTTCTTGATATCTGTGTGCCAAAGTCACTGTTCTTAGATCTGAAGACCTGAAATTCCCTGTGAGCGCCCCCTCTTCTTAGGTGAACTGGTCTGTGAAACTCCCCAAAACTAATATCTGTTTTGTTTAGATGATCCTGAATGATGTGTAAGTAGTGAGAGCCCATTGCTGCAGAAAGAATGCCAGTTTAAACCAGTAAAAGTCACAACCAACCTCTGAAGCCTGTAAAGGTAGCCACTGTTCAAACAAACAGTGAGTTTCAGCCCTAAGTGAATTAAAATCTACGTGTCAAATAGACACTGATTGTGCTGGGAAAGTTAGGCATGAGGCGATGACATTCAGTGTCACACAGCCTAGCCACACTACTCCTTTCCCTTTATTTTCACTCCTCAACTTCCTCTTTCTCCATCTCAAGATGCCTTGGCTTTTGTCCCTCTTTTTTTCCCCCCAAACATTTATAGCTTTGCTTTTCTCTAGGAAGCCTTCCAGATGAGATTTCAGAGTTCCTGAGTGAATGTGGGTTTATTTTCCCTCTCCCCTAAATAAATTTGTAATAATTAAGGGCAAGTCTTATCTATTGACAGTATCTAGATATGTATTAGAAGATACATTAAGTGTGATCATCTCCAGCCCTACCTGGTATGAGGTTAAGTTGTGCTTAATGCTACAAGTCAGTATCTATACTATGCTATCTTTTTAATAGATTGTGGTTAGATCGGTTTCAGACTCTCTCCTTGCCTTTCAATATAGTTTTAAACTTAATTAGAGATATTGTGAGTGTAAATCTGAAAACTATTTTTAAACGATGATGTGAGAAATGTGAAAGCAGGGTGAACAGACACCCTTTCAGAGCATCTTCAACATTAGATCACACTAGACAATTGCTTATAGAATAGTCTTATTCTTCATTGTAATATAACAGACCAGAAGCATACGTAAGTAGAATGGATCTCTTTTACTTAGAAAGAAACTCAGACTTTTATGTTCCTAGAAGCTTCTAATGACAAGAAGAAAAAAAGATGCTCTTGTGATTAAAGCACCAAATTAAGACAACTGATTTACTTAATAAAATATTTCCTGGGTTGTGAATGTCTGTACTACACCCAAATAAAGTGAGGATCCCGCTGTGCTGGGCACTGTGGACTCCCCTACAAAAGGAGGTCCTCCTGCTGCTGGGCTCCAAATCCTGGGCTGAGCTCAGCCATGGAGGGCTTGTGAGACCTAAAACACATGTTCCCTCTTCTCACCTATTTTCTTTATAACTGAGCTTTTAATTCTATTCTACCCATGAGGAAGTGTTTTGATGGCTAATTATGTACATATGTAAATAACAAGTGATGCATAAAAAGATCAGCAGATACATAAATGATAACTTAAGAAAATAAACAAGCATGTTTAACTAGCAGAAGAGAGACCACCACTATAAGAATTAAAGAACTTACCTCTCTGGGGAACTGCTTTTTGACCTCTCTGGCTGCTTAACGGAGCTCAGCCTGGAGCAAATATGAGGAACTCCTCCCCTTTTGGTGTTTATTACAGAGAAACAATACTTCTTGTGACACCTGAGTAAATATCCTCTAGGAAAACCACCGCAGAGTTTGCTACAGATAGCTTATTATGCCTTTGATCATAAATACCATCCACCATACTGAATTACCAAACATGCCCAAAAGCGTATTTATTGAATGCATAGATTTGTCTGAAGCAACCCTGAAGTTTGCCAGATGTTTTCTTTAGTTGATCAAAAGAGCCCCATAACCCCTTTTGAAGGTCTTAGGTGTGTGATCCTTGTAATCACATTTAAGGGGCTGGTTAGCTCAGGAGATTGTTAATAGGATACAAAACCTTTCACATCCAACCCAGATCAGTGGAGATGAAAAGTTGTGACTATTTAGCAGCTCTTTCATGTCCTGTGACCTAACCCAGTTCCTAAAGGAGAAATGTTTGTATCGCTTTAAATTTACAAAATGTGTTTTTCAGGCTTTTTTTTTTTTTTTTTAACTGCACATGTAATACAGAACATTTAACAAAAAGGAAAATAATTTAAAAGCTCAGTGGTAATTAATGAATCCAATTAAAACTGCAATCAAAAGAATTTTGAAAACTCCCACTTCAAAACTATTTCCAACAAGCCCATAAGCACACATGAGGGTTAAATAATCAAAAAGCAGGAATTGCTGGGAAGTGGAAGTGATTTAGAAAACTAACAGTTCTTCACTAAAATGTCATTCTATCAGCCTCTATCATTAGACCCAGGAGCTGCACATCTAGCACAGTATTGCTTTTAAATAGTGGCAGCCTACTCACCTACTCACACTTATAGATTCATATTCAGTAGAGAAAAAAAATATATATACAAGCAAGCATATGCAAGGCATTGTGTTGAAATCTCACAACTGTTTCTGCTTCACAATGTTTGAGGTAGCAAAGTTTTGGGGTTTTGCAAGTATCGTTT
The DNA here is from genome assembly GCF_964273445.1 of Streptopelia decaocto. Classification (NCBI taxonomy): domain Eukaryota; kingdom Metazoa; phylum Chordata; class Aves; order Columbiformes; family Columbidae; genus Streptopelia; species Streptopelia decaocto. The sequence continues at coordinate 145,779,029 of NC_138655.1, read as the reverse complement.
TCCATCTAAGAAAGTCCTAAGTCAGACCCAATTCAAACTCATGTCTTTTTTCTTTTTTTTTTTTTTTTTAATATCAGGAAAAGAGATATTGGAAAATTTGAAATATCAGACCTTCCATGGCTGTTGTAAACAATCACAGGAGAGAAGGCCAGGGGCCAAATGGTAACTGCAGAGAAGATTTATACCACAAAATGGCTTCTAGTGTCAGCAGTTACTTAGAGAGTGTACTTATCCCTTCCTTGGAACACACTGATCACCAAAATAACCTTAAAGGATTTTGCTTACGTGCAGTGATGTGAACTACTAAGAAGGTGGCAGGACATCTGAGGATTGTTGCTTTCTGCGTACCAGGGTGTAGTGTAAAGTGCCAATCTTGAAAACGTACAGATAAAGATTTGGGGCTGAAGTACTGCCATTTCCAAATGTGCACAGCAGATCCTTCAGAGTCATGAAGCTGGCTTGATAGTTGTGGGATTAAGAAATTAAACTAAGGAATAAACAGCAGTCATGTGGTAATATTGCTCATGCGGGTCATGTTAATACAGCAGTTCTTCTACTAACAGCTTAGAGATTTCAGGTTGGGCACCTTATATTTTTTTGCAAAATATTTTTGAATCAGTTGTATGGAGGGTCTCATTTATATCCCGGAGCAGCAGTGCATATGTTATGCACAATCCAAGTGAACAACAACCATATTTAACATATAAACTATCTATTTATTTACAGCTGTATTTCTCCATAGCCCCTGAAGGTTTAGGTAATCAGCAGTCTGGCATTAAGAAAAATATCCATTTAAAAATATCACCATCAACATTACTAAACATAAATGTATTTTGTTATACAAATAGGACTGTGAACTAATGAAGTATAAGCAGCATCCATGTATTGGTAATTGAAGCAGTTAAATTGATGTTTGGTATATACATCTAGTTACTATCTGTGCTGTTTTGGTATGTACTTACAGGAGAGTTGAAAAGACCTTTAACTAAAAAAAAAAAAACCCTAGCAGAATCTTTCTATAAGGTGATTTATACCTTTTCCCCACTGAATTAAAATAAGACCTAAAACCCAGAAGCTGTTCAGTGTACAGGCTCCTACATAATATATAGCTGTATAGCATCTAGTATCCAGTCTCTGAGTTAATTGCATTCCAGGTCCTGCCATTTAACCATGTTTATTAATGGGGTAAGTAGAGGTCTTTCCATATCAGGTGATAGAAGAAGGGTCAGTGTTGAGCAAGTCTGTCTTCTGCTTCCAAGGGTGTCAAAGCGCACAAATGGAAGTGTCAGCCAGGAATGACAGATGGCATTTTGTGTGAGTAAAAAGGAGAGGGAATCGGTTTTGATCGGTAGCCAGAGCACACACATTTCTTTATAGAAAGTTGTGCATGGGATCTGCCTGACCAGTAGGTCTCCAAGTCACTTGCTCACTTTTCTTCTGCCTGACGACGATTTTTTCAATCAGCTTTGACTAGTGACAGAAGATTCTCCATGTCCACAGCTCCCACAAACACCCATCACAGTTGTTCAGAGCTAAATTTCAGGCAGTGAAGATATTATGGTTTACACAAGAGCAACTTCTCCCAAGACTGAACCAGTTCCAGTAGCCTTGGCAAGAGTCACAGGGCACCAGTTCCTTAATCTGTGGATTAACTGGACATTGAGGCTACCATTTGGAAAAATTAAGCTTCTAATCCTTGTAATATGTAAGGAACTGTAAAATGTAATCTAAATATTCAGGAACAAGATGGAAAAGAAGGATAACCTAAAAAAATGTAATTAGTTTTATTTTGCTATGCCTTCTTTTTTAATAGCATGGTTGTTTTTTTTTTTTTAAGCAAATACCATCATTTCAGAAGGGCTATGACTTGTGAGGTTTGCAAATTGGAGGCTGGAAGTACTCAAATTGCTGTTGTTGGACAATTTCAAGTTTGGAATATCACATAGTATGCAGAATACTTCCAATGGATAAACAGAATGTCTCAAGTGTTCTTTGTTCAGCTCATTTTTTTCCCATTTTACACTGCTTCAGACATACCGTGAGCTTGCTGTCAAGCTGGATCATCCTCCCCTCGGAGCCAGAGGTAGCAAGCACATTGCCAGACTTCACACTCTTCACAAATCCACACTTCATTAATCCCAGACAGTTGCGAATTATCATACAAAAAAATAAACCCTATAAATTCTTTTTCTTTCAGGCAAAAAAAAAGAGTCAGGTTGGTTGTATCACACTAGCCTCAAATGAAGAATGACAACATAATCTGAGAATAACCTGGAAAGTTTGTTTTGCTTTTTTTTTCTCCTTTATTCTGCCAGTGCTGTTATGAATTCCTCAGCCTCCTAATCCAGGGGCACACCGTATATGAGCCTTATAAACAGTTTCCTCTTCATGAGCCTGTCATTAATCTCTGAGGATGTTCCAAAGATAGCCCTTGAAGGATTTGGATTTGTCTTCTTCTTCCTTTTAATCCTGTTAGGGAGTATAGCAAACAGTGACACAAACAGGATTACGCGGTGACGGGGCCCATGCCTGGCTGTGTGAGCAGCACACAGATGTGCTCAGCTCCGCTTTCCTGCTCTGCAGTTTGATCTCCTCCTGACTGCTCCTCCTTCTTCTCCTTTCTGGTTTGTTGTAAACGCGTTTGAGAGAAGGCACTTATTTTGGAAAAACTACAGATTAAAAAAAAGAAAAAAAAAGAGAGAAGCTGTGTGCCATACTGATTTTTAGCCTCTTCTCTGTCATCACCATATTGTGTCCCAGCTCACCACCAGTTAACCATATGTAGCATTTCCAACACTTCATTCTCCTGAATGATGGGATGGCCTTATCATCTCAGCTGCTCACAGGAAAGGAGGTGATTCTTCTCCACTCCTGCAGAATACTTCCAGTATTTTGGTGGTGATGGTTTCTTTAGAACCAAATTGTCATTAGAACTTTCCAGGTAATGAGCACTATTTGAAATAAAAACATTGATTTTGAAATACTGAGGTTAATTTAAACATTGAAGTATGAAAGGTACTGGTTAATTAGCTCTCTCAGAATACCTTCAAATCGAGGCAAAGAATTTAAAACAATGAGAGGCTCTTAAAACATCAAGAATTGTATGTTCCTGAAAGTATTAGTTGCATATTGATTATGGCAGCTAGTGTGCTAAGTGGTCTCTATCGCTCTATCCATGATCAACTCTCTCCGTTATTTATAACTCCTCCAATTTGTCCCATTAGCTGCAAACTTTATCAGAAAATATTTTTTCTTCCAAGCTGTTGTCAGGAAAAAAATCTTTAGGATCGAGAGTGATCAATACAGACTTCCATTAGAAATATACCTGGTTTAGGATGGTTTTTCATTTCATCTTAGATTTTGAGAGTACAAGTAGCTGGTTTCTAATCTGTCCAATGGTGACGGATTGATTTTATAGATTCTTAGGACTAACAAAAGTTATCTAGAATGACTGGCTTTGGTACTTTATATAAGCTGCTATTGGTATCAAGGGTCCACAATTAAGAAGATGCTTCATCATATGTTCTGTCAAAAACACACATAAGGCAAACAAGATAAACATAATAACCCTCCATGTTTTTCCAACTAGAGTCACAGTTCTCAGTTGTGTCTTATCTGTGCTGTGTTACAGTTGGCATTATAAAAAATTAAAATAAAAGTCACAGAATGCATTTTATAAGTTTATATATAATTTCTATGTTACTGTGTTGCTCGTGTAAACTTATGCCTCAGATGGTATTTGACATCTATAAGTCACAACATCATGGCAATTGTCCAGAGTAAAGGGAATTATTGAATAAGCTCCAAAGGTTTCAGTAAACAAGATTTAAATCAAAAGGCCAACATTCAAAACCCAAAGCCAACAGTCAAAAAAGCTTGTTTTCTCCATTATATTATCTAGATAGCAAAGAAGACTGTATTCCATGTGTTTGTTGAATAATATACCTTTGCAAAGCTGAGGTAAACTTATCTGACTGTTCTTTAAAACATTTAAGTTGCAATTAGTGTAATGGTCCAGCAGTTATTGTGTCTAGCTGCTCTTCAGTGCCAGAACTGGATCTTTAGTTTACCTGTTAAAATTGCTTTTTAAAAATGATTGCTAAGCAAAACTGCAGATGAGCCATAATGAATCTAGCCATGTAGAGGTTTACAGTCCTGGAGGTGAAAATGATCTTTATGAAGGTGCTCCAAGGTACTTGTTGAGTGGCATAAACTTTGCTCCTCAAACTCAGCTGCCTTTGCAGCTGCTAATGCTTAATTGTCTCTGAGGAACTGATCATGCAAAGTGAAATTTAATTTCAGTCTACCCTAAATTATGAGAGTCATGTAGGGAACAGGTTTTGCCTTACAGAGAGTCCTGTGTGAACTGAACTCTGAACAAGTTTTCACATCAGAGCAGTGTCTCAAGGGGTAAGAGACTGAGGGTGGAAATGTGTTGCTGATGGGGCTGTTTCACCAACAGCTGTGGATATTTGGTGTTCCCACTGCAGTCACTTGGCCTCAGGATTAGGGTGCCTGCCTACCCTGTTGTTGCCTGCCGTGGTCTCCTGTGGAGAACATCCTCGGCACAAGCCAAGTCTGTCTCTTTATTCCCTTTTTGCTAAAACACACTACTTAATTATGGCTTTCACAAACAACTGAGGCAACAATGTGTTTTTTTTATTGTATTGCTAGGCCATGTGGAGGTCAGGGCTGCTGCTGCTGTCCTGCGTGCCCTGCCATCCTCAATCAGCCTGTCTGGTGCGGAAGAAATTGCTTTTTCCTGGAGATGGTTTTGTGTCCTGAGGTTCCAGCTTTGATTGTGGCAACTGCCTGACTTAGCAAGCACCACAGGACGCAGAGGGAAAGAAATCAGAACAGTGGGGGGGAGGCCAGGGCTCACCGCAGCGGTACAGCAAAGAGCAGGGCCACCCACTGCCTCCCCTGCTTGCGTCTGACAATTGAGCTCAGATTTCTACCTTCAGTTTTGCTTGAATCCAAAGAAAGGAGCGATGTGTAGCAAGCAGAAAATTGCCTACAAACTTTCTGCAAATACAAACAAATTATTATCTTTTTTTTTTTTTAAAGGGACTGCGGCTTAAGAGAGAATCAAAATCTTATCCATATATCTTGCCATGCAATGCAAACCTCCTGACTGCTGTTTGTAAGTGCTCAAAGGACAGTGAGCCTGATTCTCTGCTACCAGTACCTGTCTGACTTGAAAAAGAACTGCCAAATCCGTTACGTGAAAGCTGCCTCATTGGGATGATTGTTCAGAACAGTACTGCATCCACATAATGAACAGCTAGTTACTATATTTGTATGAGGTAGTTTGATATGGCACTATTTTCTAGTTGGGGAACAGATGTGGGTTTCTGATTATCAGATGCATCTATTAAGATTTACACTTCTAAGCCTGACCTCATTTAAGGTAACAGTGAAACTTGTGTTGGTTTGGAATGCACTAGGAACTGAACCTTGCCAAGCAAGATTTTTTTATGAAATCCAGTTATTTCACTTACTACCTGTTTAGATACATCATAATAACAAGGAGAAATACTTCACATTTTCTGGCACTTTTTATTCCCAGGATTTCTCAATATCCCACAGCCTACATGCACATCACCAGCCTATTGCCAAACGTGTTGCAGGAGGCAGTAGAGATATCCATCCCCACAGACAGAAGGCAAGATTTCAATTTTGAAATGTGATAGAGAAGACCCACTGCACAGAAAGCAACAGGGCACCTCAGCTGGCTGTCTCAGAAGGAGCAAAGCGTGGGATATTATGTGTTTTGCACCTGTTATGCAACAGAGAACAATTTGCCAATTAATTCAGGTAGTGTTAGAGAGAAGAGATAACATGTCTTGGGTTTCCTGCTCTTAATTTATTGAACAGCAAGGCCCTTGGGACTAATAAAAAGTATTCCATCAGCCTGCAGGAGGTCTATGGTTTCTGATATAGTAGAAAAATACCATCTTTCAGAATGGCAAAGTATTGTTAACTGATGTAGGCCTTGCATAAAGAGCATCCCTGATGGACTATTCAAATTAATATTCTACCTTACATTTAAGCTGTACTCCCTGATGGGCAAAATGCTGAACAACAAGGTGCATGGGGTATTTACTAATTTTTTACCCCTCCGTTTCTTTACAGTGACCAGCCATAGAAAACAATGTTGGAAATAACCTTTTTGTCACTTTCTCCTGGCACACAGGTGGCAGCAGACTTCCATTTCCTGGCACTTCTTGCATGGGACTGTGTCCTAGGACCAGGTGACAGCCTGAAGAGACTTAGGCCATAATCCACTATGTGGGAATATGAATTGTGGGTTTACCTAGGAAATAACTGAGGCAGTAACTCGTAAAAGACTCACTTGTTACTTTCTTTCTCTCCACAGCTTCATTAATACAAATTGGAAGAACAGGTAATGCAATAGAAGGTCTTACGGCTTGACAGCAAATTGTCAGAATCTTCTCACTTTCAAACTAATAAATAAATCAAATGTTCCTTATTCATGAAGATGGCGGTACCATCTTACAGTGCTTGCTCTGATGCCAGGTGCAGTTTAACTAAGACAAAGGGTCTTTTTTTTTTCACTTAGAGGCAGAATGCGTATTGAAGTACCAGCTACTCTGAAAGGGGTTATGCTTTTCTGCAAAATGGCATTTAAGAATGAATCAATGCTGAGATAATATTCTTCAAAGAACTGATTTATTTTAATTAGTTTTAGTTTAAACCATATTTATAGACCCTGTCAGTTGGAAGGCCTGTACCCAAGCTTGGATGATAATGTGTCTCCTGATCTGTAGTCTTCTTGTGCAGATATGCTAAGATGGATTTATGAAGCAACTAGTGGAGTTATGATCAGTTAGAGCAATAAGCCAATGTCCTGCCTTTTCTTAGTAGAACTATTCTCTCTCTTCCTCTCTTCAAAATAGGCAGCTCTGTCTTGACTAGTTTAAGGATGCATCTGTAACCATCATTTCCCAAAGTGCAGAGGTTCAACCTCGATTTTATCATGAGATTCAGGACTGAAAGTTTCCAATCAAACTACAGCCATGTTGTCTGTTTTCTCTGAGATGAGAGATGTGTAATTCATCCCGCAGAAAGTGAGAACTAAACAAAACCTGTTTAGTCTGCAATGTGGATGATGTGGCAGAAGCATCTGGTAGTGAAGCCCCCCAACATAGACAAAGGTCTTATACTAGAAGACACAATGACAAATTAGAATTATGTTTGACCTCGAGCCTTCAAACAGTTTCACAGAATCACACAGTCAGTGTGATTCATGTGGCTGCCAGGCAAACATCACCAGCAGTAGCTTTCTCAAAATTCAGGCTGGAGCTGCTCATTCCAGCTTCTGTCAGTCTTCTCCCAGTCTCCTTCACATTTGTTGCCCTGGGTCAGAGTCTCAGATTTGTTGTAATCCAGGTTGGTTGCTTTGGATTTCCTCACCAGTGCCTCACAGATTGCTGGCAGGGTCAGGACCTGTACTTTTTTTTCTCTAGACAGCTCAAAATAACTTTTCTTCTCATGGATTGTGTGTTTTCCAGTTTCTAAATCCAACTAGATAAATTGGGATGATCAATGATTTTGATTATAGTTTATGACTTTGCCTCCAGAGCTTACATTGTGCAACTTCTTATTCAAGAAGAGAAACAAGAAAGTTATATTAGATAAGCAGCAGAAACCTTTGTCCAGTTATATATAACACTGGGAAGTATTTTTTATTTTGCTCCTTCTTTACATTCCATGAAATCTTTCTCACTGGAGCAAGTTTCACTAAAGAGGTAATGGAACAAATTTATTTACTATTTTCTCTATGTTTATTATTTACTATTATCTGTATTTACTATTTTTCCATATCTCTGGTTTTCCTAGCTTTAGAACATGTACAACAAAGACAAGGATGTGGAAGACAAAATTCAAGGCTTATTTTAGAGAACACTCCTCAGTGCTAAGACAGCTTCACTCTTAGTTCTTCAAATAACACAACACAGCACACTGAGTCCATAACACCATTTTTATTCATTTCATACAGGTTTGTAGACAGTGTGCAGCTACCTCCAGAGCAGAACTAGGCCTGCATTGCTATTGAGTGACCTGGCTCAGAGTCATCAAGAGATTTTTGCAAGTAGCTCCTCTTACTGCTAATGGGAATGTGACAAATTAATCTCTTGTGTACAGACGAGAGAATAAATCTGTTCAGGTTCAGAATAAAAATACTGTCAATGTTTGAGGAACTACAGACACCTGAACCATGCGACAACAACATCCACTAACAGAATAATAATTTTGGTTTGTTAGTACCATGCAGTCTAAAATCAGTACAGGTACAAAGATAATGCAGCGTGTCCCTCCACTCTTCCATCTCTGCTGGAATTTTTCTTTGTTGTATCATACTGGTAAATAGCAACAGCTTCTAAGAAAACCTGGAAGTGAGTAACTTAAGTATTTAGCCTGAAATCCACATTGTGAGGGCAGAATGAAAAAGAAGACAATATTAAAAAAACCACTTCCCCCCCGCAAAAAAAGGACAAAACCCAAAAACCACACTTCCCCCCCAAAAAAAACCCCACAACCCAACCAAACAGAGCAAAACACCAAAAAAACCCAACAACATAAGGGGAAAAAAAAAACATTGTTTACAAAAGCATTGACTACATTTTCTTTGGTAAAACAAATGAATTTTATATTCACTTGTTTACTATTTACTTAAAGTATAAGCAAATATTCCTATCATAAACACAGGCATGCCAATTTGTAATACACAATGAGTTGAGATTCAGCTATATTCTGTTTTTACAGTGTGATTTCATAGCTTCTTCCCAAAAAACATTGTTTGTTTACAGTTGTGCTCCTTCAGTCCCAACAAAGCAAAGGGGCTCCAATGTTACAATGATATCCTGCACATCTGCTGTTATTTGGGAACCATTCCTGCCAGTATGTCTTTCAAATTTCTTGCTCCACTCCTTTAAAAATGATAACACTAAAAGGGAACATGATAGGGACAACTGTGAGAAATATTTGAATCTCTTAATTGGTTAGTATGGGACATATAAGTACCTAAACCAGAAAAAGACCGTAAAAGCCTATGTTGGGAGACATCTGAGCATGCTGCAAGGATAGATGAGATTTTGGGTCATGGATGTTTAAATGTTTCATATCTGTCCTGAAGAGGCAAAAGGCTTATTGTCCTGTTCTGCCACTTGCATATTCATGAGAAATTACCATATGTTGAGAACGTGCCTGGTGCACAATGTGAGCCAACACAAACCCCTCTGAGATGCGGCACGTGCAGAGGTGCTGGATGGCTTCAGGAAGGCCATCGCTCCCAGGTGGATCTGCCCAGTGAAGGGAGCAGGGTGTCCTGCCAGCAGTGTCCCTGGCAATGCCTTGCTGTTCACAGGCAGGACTTGGGGTTGAACAGGCTTCCAGAGGGACCAGGCTGGCTGAGGGCATTGTGAGGACCAACTGCTCCTCAGGTTTCTCCCTGGTAGTGCAGTAGGGCTGCTTATAATACATCCCAGAGGCAGCCCTACTTGCTGGACAGCAGGGCCTGGAATGCCCTCTGACAGGGCAGCCTCCCTGGAGCCATAGGTGGCCTCCAAGTGGACATGCAGCCTTGCCTGACTGACATACTGGCAGCACTTCTCATATGAAATGGGGCGTCAACCAACTCAGCTAATTGTGCTGCATACAGTCAAAAATACTGTCGATGCAACAGCATTTACTAAACATATAAATAATGACTTACTGCTTTAGCCTAATTCAAAGCCAATCAAAAAGACACTTCAAAAGACACCCACTAAGAAAAAACATCCTGTGGTTCACTGAAATAAAAGTCACCCCTGTGGAGATCAGTGGGTGCGTTGGTGGTCTGCTTTGATGCTGCCATGGTGTTGAGTCACAAAGCACGTCTGAAGAGTTCTGTCCTGCTGTCTGAACTGAGAACGATGTCAATGTGGGTGAAGCTCAGAGTGGCTTCTCAGTGTCTGAGGACCTACTTCATGAAGCCTGTGGATGCCTTGGAGGTCTTTCAAAATGCTGAGGATCCCAGACAGCAAAATCAAGGCACTTTTTTAGGAAATGAAAGCAGAGACAGTGCAGGAAGGAAGAGCTGCCCAACCATGCTTGAAGAAGCTCTTCGGGCGCTAGAATAAGGTAGCAATCATCCATTTCTCATCATTACTACAGATGCATGAAATTTATTTCTGTTTAAACATTTTAACATACTAACTCCAAGAAGTTCAATTTGGCCCCATTGAAGGAACTAGAAACACTTGTGAACTCTTTCCAAAAAATATTTCCAAAATGACAGTACATCTGTCAGTTTACCTACATCCAGTACTTTCACTATGGTTTTCCAACCTATAAAATATATTTTTCTTTTGATTTATACTGAACTCTTTATTTGGCTCCATTTTGACTCCCCCAGTTTGTCTTCTGGCTAGAAATTCAAGCAGAATTGATCATGCAGTTCTTTTGCTAGACCTCAATCTTTCTTCTTGTGACAAGGTAAAAGCTCAGGACTCTGGGAGTTTTGTGGTTTACTATAATCCTGCTGTTCTTGCCCATTCTAGCATCAAGAGCGGGAGAGCTTCTGGGGCTAAATTCACAGACTATCTTCTTAGTTTGAAACATCCAAAATGATATTCCTATATTTTGCCTACATAAAGCTACCCATGAACTGCCACCTGTCTTTCTGGAGCTGATCTGATGCCCCACAGTGAGTTTTTTCACTATAAAAGATGACTAGTCATGCACATGGATTCAATATATTCAATATGATTGCAGATTAGCTGCATTAGTCTGGTTTGTCTTACTAACTCCCTTTATAAAGGTCTAAGTTCATGTCATATGTACAGAATATACAGGCATTTGCAGCTTGCTGGAGGCTGTAGCTTGGTGTTTCAGCTGTGAGTTTGGTTTTCCTCAGCAGCACTTTCAGACTGTTCACAGGATCAGAGCCTGTGCTTTTGGAAGGAGGAGGCTGTCACTCATTGCTTCATCTGTCATTCAGGCTTGAAGTTTTGAAATTTATATTCTTCCCCTTTAATCTACGTCCTATAAAAGGTCTAGAATTTAAGCACAAGTGAGGTAAGAAACTTCACTCTTTCACTTCTGCCTCGGAGCTGCCTTCTGTCAGTATGAGCTGCTAAGATCATTTTTTTCAAACTGCAGAAATGGGAAGAGGACTTTTTAATTGTCTCATATCTGTTTTGTCACATTAGCCTTGAGCCTAAACTTGCATGTGAGACCAACCTCCCAATTTATCCTGCTGCCTCAGTTTTGGCACTCTGTCTTGAGTATGAAGTGAGCCACATAAATCAAGAAACAGCAAAGCATGGGAGGGTACACTTGGCTGAATCTCAGCCCTTGTCATGACAGGTACTGTGGCCATAGCCATCTTCAGCAATGTCCTGTGGAGAGCTCTATTCAACACTGACTAAAAGGGAATAGCAGCTTATCCACATAAGAATACCAAAATGAAATGAATGGAAATGGTGATACCCTAGGTGAAAAATGAGATATTTGGGGTCCCAAGGCAGCGCAGCATTGCAGCCAGGGGCCTGGCTCAGGTGATGAGTCTGGAACATTCATGGTGTACATGTCACCAAGTAAGAAGTGGAGCTGCCAGAGATAGATATACCCATGAATGAAATCCAGAGGAAATACAGAAGACAAAGGGTATAGGAATTGTCCAAACATACCTATATTTCTGTTTGGATTACTAGAAATTTCTCCTGAGTAGAGACTCACTAATTTCATAGAATTAGACCGGGGGTGTCAAACTCCTTTTTGCTGGGGGCCACATCAGCCTCAGGACTGCCTTCAAAGGGCCGAATGTAATTTTAGGACTCTATAAATGCAACTACTCCTACGTTTATACAGTCCTAAAATTACATTTGGCCCTTTGAAAGCAACTGTGAGGCTGGTGTAGCCCCCAGTGAAAAGGAGTTTGACACCCCTGGTTTAGAGAGCTGCACATCTCAGACCGGCAGTGCTGTGATGGAGCTTGAGCCTCAGTGTGCTCACTCAGCATGGTTTTCCAGATCAATGACAATCACATAACGGCTGTGGCTCCTTGTTACTACAATTGCCTTTGCTACATCAGCTGAAAACATATCTTTGCATGCCCATGTGCAGCCATACAGGACTGCAGAAAGTCAAGACCAAAGCAGTAAAGCGTATTTGGCAATCAAGGCAGACCAACGGATATGAGAGATCCATATATTGACCAATTTCAGAAATACACATGGTGATTTTTAATTGCAGTTGTCACAGGCAAAGGGCCAAAATTTCACATCCTTTTTGTGTGAGACTCATTAGGCCATGGGGTAGTTAAAAAGAACAATGATATGTCAGGAAACTAAGACAGCAAGGACTGCTGTGAGACTGCCTAACAGACATCCCACTGCAAATGGGAAAACGAATTGGGCTGTGGAGACAAGACGGAGAGTCGCACCAAAGCTACAAACAGGAGAGAGCGCTGGGCCTGCAGGAGAAACAGAAAATGGTTGCTTTTTCCTATCTGGCAACATTTGTGCCAAACAGGGGCAGCGCAGGCTCCCCCAGCTAGTCTGTGACTGTGGAACAGCCACCGGAGTAATGGGCTCTGCGTGGCAGAATGAGCTCTTTGGTCTTTGTGAATAGAAACAAGCATTTAAAATTTGAGAGCCAGTGTTAGTATCTAATATGTTCAGCGTCAGCCCCTTTGCAGTACTTAATTTCCACAGTCTCCTTGCATTACCCTGTGCTGTTGGATGGTTGAATAACTGATTTTCAGGCAATTAACTTTTACCAGATTTTTAAAATTTTGATGAGCTATGTTAATGAATCATATGTTAATGAATCATAAGTTAATGAGTGGCCAGGCTACTCATGAACATTCAATAAAACTACAGAACAGGCTCTCACCTATTAATATTAAGGAAAAATCCATTTACCTATGATCTCCATTCCCACATCCCTCCAGCTAACTAGCCAGCAAACAAAACTTGTGGGTTTACCAGCACTTGTGTGTACGTTGTGCTTTCTGTGCAGGCAAGGTTCCAAATAATATTTATTTTAACATCCCAAATGTAATAATACAGGGTTTTTTTAAACCAAACTTTGCATTTAAATGAGCATTTGTGTACACATAATGCAGGTGCTAGGAAGTGGTTTATAACGCTGGATGGCATGAACAAAATCAGTACCTTCTGTTCAGAAAAAATCATACGTTGTGGAACATAAGAAGAAATATTGCAGAGTAACAGAGTACCACAGAGTGCTTTGAGCAAGCCAAGGCTCTCTGGGACATCAAAGGACAGAAAAGCGGAATATCAACTATTCAACAACTAATTAATGTGTTGTCAAAGGTGTGACCACTGCTAACATGTCTTTGTATCCAAGAGAAACCACAATAGCTTTTATTTCACTCTTGTCTTGCTGAATCATCTTTTCTGTCTTCATTAAATATCCACTGAACTAATCTAAACCTTCTGTAAATATCTCTCTTCCTTAAAAGAGGTTTTCTGTATTAGCTCTGGCTGCATTTGTGTGAACCAAGATAAATGTGAGCTGTTAACACACTCTTAAAGTACTTATTCAGATTTACAGGCTTGAAGAATCAAGCAAAGTATGTCAGTAAGAAGCCTGCAGACAGCACACACAGCATCTATTAATATATCACCGGATCCTAATATCTCCACTCTGGGATTAAATTCCTGATGAACCTTGTCCTGCTAGTCTTGCAGAAAGTAATTCATGAAGAAGGCTGTATGAAAGGGTATCGTAATTTGGCATAAGGATGAAATATCACATTTAAGTGACCAATCTGCCTCTTGATTCCTATCATTCTTAGCTTATAATTATTTGCTGAAGTTTTAGTATACAAAAGGAAGAAGTCCAGGGGGGTCTGTTAGCTCTGCCCTTTCTCTGGCTATCCAGCTAAACCATTGCTTCAGCCTGCTCAAACCCCATCCTGGAATCAAAAGTCTACATCTCTAAGCAACTTCATAAGTTCATCAAAGCTTGACTACTGCTTATAAATAAAGTAACAATTCCCTTATGAGTAAGAGATGCAGTTTTCCAAATTATATCTGCATATACAAATATAGATATTTTTCTGATTTGTATGCAGGTTGTCCTTCAAAATAAGAACAGTCACTGGGTTGTTTGGACATTGCTTGACTACCTGGAGTTTTGTGGTTCCTATCTGGGACAGTGTACATACTTGTTCAGTGATTCATTTTCCCCTATTAAGACTCAACTTCAAATTCCAGTTGATACTAAAATAAAGCAGAACTGCAAACACTCTGATCAGCTCTATCAGATTACCCACTGTACAAACATTAGAGGAGGGTATCCCAAGGGATTGAACTGTGAAGCTCTATGCAGTAAACTGCTTCAGTAAAACACTCTGCATTAGGGGCAGGTTACAGCTAACACCTGGCAAATGATGCAAAACAGGCTGAGAAACTGCAATGACTGTATGCTAGCATGTCTGTTGTACTTCAAGAAATTACTTCTAGTCACACACAATATTTTTTTAAGTGAAGTACTAAATAACCCCATTGTTCAATAGACTTGTGTGAAATACTTTAACAGTCTAAGTGTTCCAGATGAGGCAAGGGTAATAGCAAGTTACAATGAACATATGTGCAAGAGAAATTGCTTTAGCCACATCTGAAGTGCAATTTGCTAGTGTAATTCCTGGCAGCTGATTAGTAATGCACCCCACATCTTACAGTTTGCATTGAGATACAGAGTAGATTATCATGGCCAGCTGAAACTGCAGGGGGCACTTCACTAGAATAGGGCATAATTATGCGAAGAGAAAATGGGAAGTTGAGCCTAATGATCCTTTCTTATGCCAAGTCTATATGTGGTAAGAAATCACAGACAGGCAAAGCCAGAATTCTCCTGGGCTTTCCTGTGCTCCTCCAAGTGCATGGAGAGTGCCCAGATATCTCTCATTGTTTATCAAACTGAAGGGACAGTAACATAATGTCCCTAGACCATTCTGAGGTGCCAAATCAGACAGACAGGGAAGGAAGAGCACTACCTGCTGCCTCTGCAGGAGCCAGATTTTCTTCCTCAGTGCTAACCATCCTGGTCGTATTTATGTTAGAACTGATATAGTCCCAACCTATGCAGCTGGATCTGGAGATCAAGCAGGCATAGCACAGCTGACGAGACAGTTCATAAATAGTATTATTATTTATATAAAGGCTCTGAAGTCACCTTTTTCTTATGCACACTTAAGTAAAGAATGGCTGTGACCATTTAGGTTTTATTGTCACCAGGGGCTTATAATTTTCTCTGTATATTTACTGTTTCCTTTTATAGCTGCATTATTCTCCAGAACTGAGGTATTTACTGATCACATCATGTACATAGCATCATTTCTAGAAACTCGTTTCTTACATGTTGGTCTCAGGTCAATTTTTACTTTCTGCTTCCTGCAAGTTACGTCCCATAATGTTCACCCACAGTGAAAGGAAAGGAGGAGTTTATGTATTGGAACAGGAATTATCAGTCTAAGCATCTGAGCCCTTAAACTGAAAGCATCAGACAGTACTTGGCTTAGTTCTTCACTCAGGAGAAAACTCAACCCCAAACGTACGGAGAGTAGTAGACACCAAAGCACTAGGTCCTGTATCAAAAATAGCGTGGTCAGCAGGACAAGGGAAGTGATCCTTCCCCTGTACTCTGCATTGGTGAGGCCACACCTGGAGTATTGTGTTCAGTTCTGGGCCCCTCAGTTCAGGAAAGACACTGAAGTGCTGGAGCGAGTCCAGAGAAGAGCAACAAGACTGGTGAAGGGACTTGAGCATAAGACCTATGGGGAGAGGCTGAGGGAGCTGGGGTTGTTTAGTCTAGAGAAGAGGAGGCTTAGAGGTGACCTCATCACTCTCTGTAACTACCTGAAGGGAAGTTATAGCCAGGTGGGGATTGGTCTCTTCTCCCAGGCAGTCAGCAATAGGACAAGGGGGCATGGGCTTAAACTCTGCCAGGGGAAATTTAGGCTGGATATTAGAAAGAAATTCTTTACAGAGAGAGTGGTCAGGCATTGGAATGGCCTGCCCAGGGAGGTGGTGGACTCGCCGTCCCTGGAGGTTTTTAAACTGAGATTGGACATGGCACTTAGTGCCATGATCTAATAAACGGACTAGAGTTGGACCAAGGGTTGGACTCGATGATCTCTGAGGTCTTTTCCAACCCAGTCGATTCTGTGATTCTGTGATTCTGTCTGACACGTAGCAGCTCAACTAGTCTAACACCCTTTCAGTGGCCTCCTGCAGAGCAGCAAATGCCCTTTTGTGTCTGAATCCTCCTTTTCTCAATACTTGAATTTCTTGTAGGGCTTTTGCATTCTCCTCAGCCTTTATGTCCCCACACCCTGCCTTTCAGATACCTCCATTCCCTGAGCTGTCTGCGTGGCTCCAAGTGATGACATAGTCTCCTCTCTAGAGGGTTTCCTTGAACCAGGATGGCAGCCGTCAGGGAGAGGCTGAAGGGCAGCCTTCCACCCTGCTGCCCTCTCTCCCATGCCATTTTGCAGGAACATACAAACACACAATAACCAAAGAAGCATTTTAAATAGCTGTGCCACTCATTCCTCCATTTAGGCTGGAGTTTCTAGATGAGTGTCGTCCCTGGCTAGCATGAGATGCAGTCAAAGGGCTGCAGTGACAGACGACTACTAGAAGGCATCATTGGCTGAATCAGTAGCATTTCCAGACCCATGAGACAAAGGTGCAGTTTCAACCTGCAGCCTCTAAATGAATAGAACAAAACTTCACAGGGGACATGACAGGCTGCAAAGTGTCTGGGCTTTCCCAACATTGAACCCTCCCTCTGCTCTTTTCCCAGTGACCGCAGGAGAGAAGAGCCAAGACCTAAAGAGTCTTTCATACAGAGAAAGGCAGCCCTGCTTTAGAAATCACTGGTGCCATTAGGAATCACTTTTCAGATCAGGACCATCAAGACAGCAAGGGAGGTAATGGCCAGCAGTAAGTACGGAGCAGTAATTTTGTTGACTGATTGGTGCCTGCTCTGCCTGCTGCAGCAGAGGATGGGAACCCAGCTTGCCCTGGCTCAGCAGGGCACAATCCCAGCAAATAGCTCAGGAAATCAGTGCTGGTGCTGGGGTTTACTTCTCCTGCAAAAATAAAAGGTTGAAAAGTAATAAAGCCACAGCCACACGGCTGCTTCCACCTCCCTGTGACCCGTGCTGCCTGCACCAGCCCTATGGGTGAGAGGGAGTGGGAGCTGAGGGCAAGGAACATGGGGGAATGGCCCTCTTTCTACACATTTTGGGTCAGCTTGTGACCTCAGGAGCTCTGCCCCATTCCCAGAGGTTCTCTTCAAAGGCTTGTAGGGGTTATGAGCATCAATGGGATCAAGCTCCATGGGAAAGAAGAGTCCTGGAAAGTCACCAGATTCTGCAGACATGGGGATGTGGAAAGATTCATCCTGGGAGGACCGAAAGTTAAACCTTGTTAATGTCTTTCTTTTATTGCACACCTCACTTGTATGGCTTCAAATCTTTTCTAGGCCTGCCTGGAAGAATCTTTGCAAGTAAAAGAAAATCAGAGCAGCTTAGTAGGGAGCAAATTGCTCGTCGTTTTTTTCCTCTCCTACATGAAGTGACTTACTTTTAAGCTTCCAAGTACACTGCGTGTACATTGCCCAAGCACTCTGGTATCAGCAAACATTTTTACCATAAAGCATATTAGCTATTCATAAGCTCTTTTTGTCTATAATTCAATGGAATGCGTGCAAACCCCTGCTCATCTATGTAGGTATTTGTTTTTTATTCTAGGCAGTTGATTAGCACTGAAAGGCAGAGATAGCATAAAAATCAAGCAATACCAAATCTCACTGTATCACTTTTCTATACGGAAGGGAAATTAACTGTTCTTAGCAGTATAAATATACATGAAAAATCACTGAAAAAAAAACATACCTATCTGAGGTAATCTTGCAAGAAGGCATTTGATGTTCAGTCCATCAGCAACACTCCTCAGCAGATGACTTAAAATAGTTGCATTACAGTAGGCAAACCTGGCGGAGACAGAGTCATGGATGAATGCTGTAAGGTCTGCAGTCTCTTTGGTCTGCAGTCACCAGCCAAAGGTGATTAACAACAACACAGACTTGTGCACTGCTCCTTAAAGGCTGCTACAGAAAGGCAGGCTGGACAGAGCAGAGATGATTCCAGGAAGTGCCATTAAGTGGAGATCTATAGCGTAAGGACAGGGCTCTTCTAGAAAACACCCCTTGTTCCATGCGAGAAGGAAGTGATTGCTTCTGATGCCTTGTCAATGTCACACAGGCCATCCCATAGAACTAATGGGTTCAATGTTCTTTGAGGTACATCTTCTAATATTTTATTTCTGACCTACAATGAAAACACAGGATCACCAAAAGCCCTCAAGAAAGGAGTGCAATTGCTGAACTCTTCTCTCCACCCCATCTTAACAGCAAATCTACTAAAATGCAAGTCTTCACCCCAACCTTCCTACAAATAGGTATGTGTGTATATATATAGGGTGTTTCAAAAAGATGCACCCAGTTTCAAAGTGCCGTGATTTCAAATTGGGTCCATCTTTTTGAAGCACCCAGTATATAAATATATGAATATATATATTATATATGCAAATGTATGTATTTGATACCATTTCTCCAAGCGTCTGGGTGCACTATGTCATAACTATGTTTATCAAAGTACAGTCAATTAAAATGTTAATGGTATTTAAGAATTGCTTAAAACTGAGTTCATTATTGGATACTTTGCTGGCTCATTCAGCAATACTCCTTCGTTTCATAGTCAGCTTAATGTGAGGCAGAAAATTATATCAGATCATCAAGCCCATCTCATGAATGCTACAGAGAAGGAAATAATCACTAGAGAACCTATTTTGGTATCAGTTCATTATTGAATTAATTAGTAGAACAGGAAAGAGAAACATCAAATTTCTACTTGAAATAACAGAAATCAATAATAACACTAATACATTAAACATATACAGGAAACTTGGTTTTACAAACTCTTGCACTGAAATTTTTATTCCAAGAACTATTAAACTTCTTCACAACATTTTGTCATATCAATGAAACAAATATTTTTGCTTCATGTCTTAGTGTGTCATTACTTGTCTTTCTCTTAGAAGAAGAAACACAAAGAGAAGTCTAGTGTTGTCAATGATACAAGGAGTCCATAATTTTGAAATATTAATATAATACGAATATGCCATTTCAACCTATTTGTAGTTAAGCACTGTGTGTGCATTTTGCTATGTACAGTGGCTCTTGCTGAAGGCTTTGGACTGCAGCAAGAAAATATTTTGGCTACATATGCAATCATGGAAATACATGCCAATATTTCGGTACTTTCTATCATGCTCTACTGAAACAACAAGGAAGGAAAATACTGCCATTCTCTCATTAGAAGGAAAGTGATAGAAAGATCAGATAAGAAGCAGGCAGATTATTGGAAAGACTATGATGGGAAGAGTCACAGATAACAGCAGAAGTGAATGATTCTTGTTGTTCCGATACCACTGCAAAAGTGAACAACTGAAAAAAAAAAAATTGTTTTCCAAAGAAATGTACAACTATTCTGGGTTGCACCCAGCCGCTAAAATTGAAGACTGGCACCTGCATGTCCCCCCTGTCGTGTGGAATTGCCCTGTCCAGCGTATTCATAGTGCTTATGTTTCCTGACATGTTCTTGGCTCCTTCATCTTAATCACAGGGGGGCACGTGACAGTGGTTCTTCTCATGTCAGGCCAGGAGAAACTCCTTGCCCTCAAGTCATGCATATCTTGTGCAATACACAGGTCTGCTGGATGTACTGAGTCTTGGACATGGGCTGTCTGGTGCTGTGTCAGTGGAGAAGTCAGCTGCTTTAATACAGATGGGCATCTGGGGATGAGGGTCTTGCGCCAAAGTGCTTCATGTTGTTGCATAAAACAGTCTTTAGAAAACAAAAATTGTCGAATCTGCATTTATGCCTGCCTTTGCTATTTCAACTTGCCACTCTGTACTTCCTTTTCCCAGACCAGGCAGGAGAGGGTTGTGGTCCATGCAGCATGGATGGACAGGCTGGCCCTGCAGAAAATATGGCCTGAAGCAATAGTTTACACTGTTGAAAAAGTGTGCAATATGTGGCAGGTCAACGAGAAGAAAGTTAATGACTGGCCTGTGATAACAATCTGCTCAGTTCTCAGAGAGTATCTTCTCATGGCTTTTGCAATTCAAAGATATCCTGGCTTCTGAGAGCCTTTCTCCTTCCACAAATTTGGTCATTACCCTCTATCTCGTCCTCTTTCTCTGAAGTGGCAAATTGCCTTCAAACAAAGAAACATCTCTGATGCCTCTCTCAAAAGTCCCTCAGGAGGATCCATCCCCTCATATTTAGGGCAGAAAAAGTCAGTCTTCCATTGTTCTCTGCATTCTTCATATGGTCCATCTTAAAGCCTTCTCCCCCATGGGGTGTCTACTGCAGTACTTACTGGTGCTGACGGGGTGATCATTACACTTTGTTTCCACACATGACTTCTTTGGGTGGATGCGCTTTCTCAAAATCTGGGCAATCAGGTCCTCCCTCTGCCCCAGTTCTGCTGGGATCACACCCAATGGGGACCATGAATGTCTCCTGCCCACGGGCCAGCTCTGCCTCAGGGCAGACCTTGGCCGAGCAACAGGCTCCTGCCACAGCTCAGGGTGATCTGCACTGGCATCAGGGAGGAAAGGTCCAAACCTGGTTGGGGGAAACTATAATGCCTGCTCAGAAAGGAGACTGCAGACAACCAGGAGCGGTGAGCTAGAAAGGAGGGGCAAAAAAGGTATGTAAAATGGCATGAGTGAAAACATTGACTTTCCCATGTAGTGCAGAAATATGATATCTGATCCAGATGAAAGTTAGAAATAATAAAAAAAAAAATTTGGCAACTTTGGACAGAGTAAGTGGCTTAATGCTTTGCATCAGGTGGTGAGGTTGCTTTGTTATGGCACCACCTCCCTTAAACTGTAGACTAAAATGCATGTCTCTTTTCATTAGAAGGAAACACAGAGGGTATTTCAGCTATTGTAGTACAATGAACCAAGCACAGAAAAGTTTAGGCAGAAACATCAGTGTTATACAGTCAAATACTTAAAGTCTCTTCTAGAAGCTGTTTGACTCTCTGTTTTTCACAATGGACCTACCCACACTCAGTGAAATGGGCTCAGTGTTTTGCTGTTTCATTCTACCTTTGAACACAGAAATTCTTTCATCTCTTAAACTCCTTTTCTGTAGGAACTGGCAGCCTATCTGGCTTTAAGAAGCAATGCCAATGATTTTTAGGGCACTGCTCAATCTTGAATTTCAGATCTCCCTATCTGATATTCAGCAGCAGTGACAGAAACAGAGAAGGAAACAGGGTACAATCAATCCAATCTGTCTCACAATATGAGAAGCAGTTATTTCTCACAGCCCTATGAATTCAAACATTTCCTTGATTGGCATTTGGGAAAAACAACAGTAAGAGCTACATATCACAACTGGTCTATTGCTGCATATAAATAAACAGGTATTTCCAAGTACCAGAGCTGATCCCTGAGGACATTGTATAGAAGGTTTAAGGCATCTATCCTCAGACTAGATGTTGCTCTCTGCTTTCTCCTGCACAGACACAGCAGACAGCAGCCTTCCTGCGTGTGTCAGTTTACTTCCACATCAGATACATTCAACTCACATTTCGGCTTTCAGTCCTTCAGGTTCTTGTTCCATATTACTACTTAACCTTTTGCTGGCAGGTTTAAATATGTAAATTTTGAGACATAAGAGAAAATCTGAAACATCTGAGGGTTAAATCACCATTAAGATCTTCCTTCCTGAAGCCAGAGGTGTTTGAACTTCATTATGGTGGTTCGTTTCTTTTTGCTTAGCCATCTAGGCTCAGAGTACTTTCCTCAGACTATTAAAAAAGAAGAGGAAGAAATCTTTTGTCATTTTCCCAGCGTGGCCTCTGAAACACTTTGGTACATTGCTCCTCGGTCAAATCTGTTTCTGCTTCCTGAGACACATCCTGACTCTGACGCAGTTCCCAACTCCATCCACCCAGTAAGTACCTGATCTGAGCAGTGCAGGGCAGGATTTTCCAGGGTATGAAGAACATCTACATCGTTCCTGCAAAATCACATGAAGTGCATTCTTAACAGAAATATTGTGAATGAAAGTAATATTGACTGTATGATGACAATGGTGCTTTTGACCTTGAGATTTACTTTCCTATTTAATGTTCCTACTCCTTTAAAGTGATGAAGACTGTATGAAATCTTTCACTATTTCATTTGTTCCTTTTTGTTTTTGTTTTTGGCTTTTTTTTAGCCACATCTCAGTCTCACAGAAACTGGAACATCAGCCTCACAGGAAATTCTTTTACTGTTAACTCTTCATTATACGAGTTATTAATCAACAGCTTGGGCCTTGGGGGAGTACAGTGGAGAGACACTGAGGCTGCTCAGTAAGAATTAGGTTGAATGCAGAAGGTCTGTTAGATATGATCATGCTCTGCCTGTGCCTGATGGAACCTGGCTGTGTGAAAAAAATTAAAAAAAAGAGCTGTCCTAACTCTCCAGGTAACAGAAATATAAGAACAGACAGATCTGAGCATCTATCTTCAGTTTGCTAGGGTATACTAGTGCATGCAAATTGCATGGAAGATAAGTGATGTTTTCTCTTGCTCTATGGGGTTTGGAATTGCTGGTGGGTGGGACAGGAAGGGTCTGGCTACTGCAGTGGCTGCCGCTGCCCTGCTGCATCAGTGACACACAGGTGTTGGGACAGAAGAGATGTGCCACTGGGTCACAGCCAGATGACCAGCTCTCTGTCTCTGCCAGTGGCAGCTGCAGCTGCTCTCTGGGGAGCACACAAAAGCCTGGCCACATTCTGCAGCACCTCCTTTCACACCTCCCCAGCACTCCTGCCTGTTCGATTAGGGATGTGAGAAGGGCTATCTCAGCCTAAGCCTTTTAAGAACTCCTTATGGACTTGTCCAAAAATTGTTGTAAGTGCTTTTGAACTTACTGACTCTATTTGCCTCTGAAACCTCACATGGCAGCAGGTTTCCGCAGCTGGTCGCTACCTGTTATTTAGGCAAGTCCTTTCTTTCATCTGCTTTAAACTCACCTCCTATTCATTTAATGAAGCCACATAGCTCTTGGATTTGGGGATTTTGTGAATAATAGGTCTGCATTCACTTTTCCCATGACCTTCACGATCTTGTAAATGCTGAGCCTATCCTCAATGGGAGAAACATAGTTGTCCTATAAGGATAGACTTAAAACCTGGGATCTCCTACAGTGGCCCATTTGAAGAATGATGGTGTTCTCACCTCTCCTTGCAGGGCAGCTGTTCCAGCCCCGTGACCCTTGGGCTGCCCCTGCTCTTTCCACATGTCACTCCTCAGATGTGCACAACAGAACTTGCACTTGCTGCTGGAGATGTGCATGTGCCAGTGTGCAAAACACATAGCTCCAAAACTCTGTCTTTTTCTCAGTATTGTTCCTGATGATGAGCAACATTTTGCTGGCTTTCTTGCTTGCTGCTGCGCATTGAGCCAATGACTTCAGAGCACCTGAAGGTCAAAGATCTTCTTGTGTTGTGCCTGCCAATTCCATTCACCAGCATCTGTCATGGCTTATCACTGTCCAGCAAGCCTTAGTACTAGCTGCACTGGTCCACACTGCTGGCTTCTCCCCATCCTGAAAAGTGACCATTAAATACTACCTCCTGCTTCTTGTTCCTTAATCAGCTTTTGACCAGTAAAAGGACCTCTACTCCTATCCTATGGGAATCTGATTTCTTTAATAATTTTTGGGAAGAAACCCAGGCAATACGAACTATCAAGGCACTGGGACTGATAGGTAGAAGCCTGTACCCTGGCATGGCTGGTTCCTCAAGCAAGTTTGTGTCACCTGGTGACACCTGCCAAGTGGCAGGAAACACCAACACAGCAACCACAGTAAAAGCTGTCTGAATGAGCAAAACTGGTAATGGGTAAGACCCATGACAGAGAAGACCATGACTGAGATGAAAATTTTGGTTGCCATCCAGAAAGGGAAGGATATGGATGAAGAGAACTGTAGGGTTGGAAAATACAGCATGTGAAGTCAGTTAGAAATGCAGCTCAATCAGTTACCAGTGACTGAGTTACAGGTACCATATAGTCAACTGTAAATTTGAGAGACATCTAGTCAGCCTCCCCAGCTTTCACTGAGGAAGCCATAAACACCAATGGATCAACAGGATATAAATGCAGCAAGGATTTGTGCACTCAGTAATAAATACAGTTATTTAGAACTTTTTTCTACTCAAATTTTCCACACCTTAATGCTGTGTCAGCTGTAATGGGACATTGCTTCACTTCAAATTTGAGACAAATCCTACCAACAAAGCAAACAACCCCACAAAACTCCAAATCCCAAATGTTAGATTTTAAGATTTTTTTGGCTACACAAATTACAGCCAACATGAAGCAGGGCATCAATGAGATACAGTCTGAGTACCCCGTCTCTGAAAGGGGTGAACAGAGATCCAGCCAAATAGAGTGATCTTTGGGAAATAAACAGCTGTAGAACAATGCTGTCATTGATGAGTCTTTATCACACGCATCTGCATGCATCATAAAACATGAAGAATGGTGAAAAAAGAAGTCAAAGGCAAAAGTCTATGAGAATCATTAATCAATGATAAGGAACAGAAGGGTACAAGAGAAATAAAAAAAGCACAGAATAATAACTTTAATACTTCACCTCATGAGACTGTTATATAATTGAATAGGGGAAAAAAATACCAGACATAAAGAAAAGGATCACATTGTCACAGTTGACTCTCTTTGTCATAACTGGGGAGGAGTGAACAAGGACTCTTCCTGCAGCAGGAAAATGAGGCAGTTACAGCTGCCTGGGTGGGCAACAGTGGAAAGCTCTTGGCACGTGCAAGTTGTTTCGGTGGTGTCATACCCACGACAGATGGTGATACAGAAATCCATAATAGTAACTATTGTTCTGTATTTTCCATAGTGTAACTAACCACTGCCAGGCTAGAGATCAAACTGAAATGATGTGTGACTCAGATCATTAGTGTTTCAAGAAAAGGTATAAGTCAAGGATTTGAGAAGTTGTGCAAGGGATTTAAAATGAATCAAAGGTGTGTGTCAGAATCCCCAGATACCTATGAAGAAGTTTCTGACAAGTTGATATTTCTGCATAGATGGCAGATTGCTAATAGAATTATGTGTTTTAAAGGCAAAAAGGGACTACTATCTTCCTTTGGTTCTGAAGTCCTGCATAATGTAGCCACAAGTTTTCAACCAAGATAATTTTTTAAATAAGAACATGCAGTCTTAAATGTTCAAACAATGGAGCAACCACTACCTTTTGATGCATTAGTGTGAATCATTAATGCCACATGCCATGAAGGATTCATGCCATATCAAGCTGACACTGTCAATTTTTAATTTCTCACTATAAGATTGTATTGCCTGTCTGTAATACGACATTTTGATTAAATACCTTTATTTCCTGAAAAAATGAACCTTGTGCTGTGGCAAATCTTCATCCCCTTTAGACGCTTACAGAAGTCACAGTCAGTGGTCTATAAAAGATAACACAATCCGTTTCTAGTATATTATTGTTCTACATTGTTGTATCTGATAACTTAATTGACAGTGTTCAATTTCCAGAGATAAAATAGCTTTCTTTTTTATCTCTTCTTTTCTCAATTATAAAAGTTTTCTTTTTGCCTCCTCTGCAGAATTTCCCTATAGGAAAAAAAGGCAAAGATAGAGTATCAGTGCATCATCTTGTCAGGAGACATTGAAAATTTCTTTTGTCGAGAACTCTCTGGTTGATATTTCTCTCAGCCTATAACAGCGAACTAGCAAAGCCTTCCTACCTAGGATATACGTAATGAAAACACTTTCTATGCAGAGATGGTAAAGGGCGGGATGTCTTTATAAAGTGAAATATGCTAGTATGTTCTCTGATACTATTATTTTCTATGTTCTCTACTACTATTTTCCTTTTCTGAGAAACACTGCCTTCTCCCCAGCTTGTTGCATCCATTAGAGGCACAAACGAACAAGCCAGCAAGCACCTTTCCTCGCCGATTGCCTTATTCTTAAATCACCTTTGAAATGGATTCTCTGCCTTGAACTGTCTCTGCCTCCCTAGAAGCACCAATCACAGAAACTTATTTTATTGTATTATATAGGAGGAACCTATACCAACCTCCCCTGCCTGCCCTGTCTTGCAGGGGCAAATGTATGTACCTGTTCTGCCATTACACCCTCCAGCTGGCACCTGGGTGCTGAAACATCCCTTCCTTCCCAGCCAGGATCACCCTTCCTCCCACTTTCCTGCCTGTCTCCCAGTTTCCCACCCCAGCAGGCACCCTGGCCCGGCTGCACCTCGGCACAGGCTGCTCCTGGGCTGCTGACTGCTCAAGTCTCTCTTGAAACTCCTGGTCCTGCAAACGAAGAGGAATCTGTTAGATTAGTATTAGGTACAAACATAATTAAGTGGGTTAAAATAATATCTTTTCCTGATTAATTCTGTCTTATTTCTGTTTGGAAAACACAGAGAACAATCAGAAAAGCTGTCAGTGATATACCCTTAGCTGGCAAGGCTGTGTGTCCTTGCAGGTAGAAGGCAATTCCATAGAGGGAGAGTGCAGAAAAATCGTATCCTCCAGACAGAAGATACCTTCAAGGTCTGAAGATCAAACAGCTTTCTTTCGAAGACAGTCTCAGATTGAACCTCAAAATACCCAAGGAAGACCTTTCAAAAAAGCATATGAGAAACTAAATGCCTGTATTTGGATTACAAGTTAAGAATGAGATTTATTGCTCAGGGTGATTTAATTGCTTTGTTACTAGGAGAGACCCAGTCATACAAATACCATAAAGCAGCTCTTTGCAGGAGGAAGAAGTAAATACAATCACACATTTGCTGCTGGATGCCCAGAAACTAGAACAGAGACCAGCAGCCCCTATGTGACACACAAACCACTCTCACTAAAGGAAAGCCCTTGTTTATGTAAATACCCATTTCTAACCATTTACAAGCAGCTGCTAACCACAAGTGTTTTAATTGCCACTGCACCATTTCAATTACTAATCTCTGCTTTGTTCCTACTCCTCTACGGACATGCCGTAAATTATTGTAATTTATTATGATGGACAGCATTAGAAGAGCATCTATTAGCACTTCTATAGTTGGGAGACCCTTATAATGTCTATTAGCAGCCCTTGCAGGTGACAGCGATGATGGAGGGGAGGGACACCATCATATATCTGCTGTGAGCAGAAATTGAGAATTGAGGCAACTGAGTTCTGAGTAATTGCTCCTTTTTTTTTTTGGTCTTTTTTTTGCCTTTTCTTTGTCTCTCTTCCAGACATAAATATTGAAATACGTCAGTAAACTCAGTCATGCTAAAATTCTTATAATAAGGTTCTGCAATATTTTACTCCATTCAGAACTATTTAAAAATCTGTCATTTTACAGACATTGAGTTCCTTATATGTTTAATGCTGATTTTTGGTACTTTGGTTGAAATATTGAAAGAGAGTAAGTTAGCATTTTAAAATGTAGGATGAGGCTTATGATGCAGTGGGTGGCAACACAGAGTTGGCTAAGGAGAGAGACAGCTTCTGTGTAACCGTGCTGACCCCTGCAAGCTATAAAAATCAATAAGAGAATCAAACCAATCAAGGGGGACCAAGAAGTTTACAGAGGCTGAAAATGGAACTACGGGACACAACATTGATTTATTGTCATGAAATGATACAAAATAATAGATTTATAATTCCATTGTTTGCCATTGGATTATTCTTCTTTTTTAAAGCAATGAAAAAGGAGTCCCTCTTCTGATGCAGGCGTGCTAGGTAATTATCCTTGTGAAAGGTGCTTTTGTCCTCCTTGTTGTTTGAAATACTTGAAGATTCAGTGAGACAAAAAACAAATGTCTCAAAACAGTTTATGGCTCAGCAGATGAGAACATCATTCTCTCTCTCTTTCTGTGGGGATGCCAGGAAATGTAAATGTTAAAAAAAACCACAAACAACTATAAGAAATGTGCTTCCTGCTATCACTCCTTCCCTAGTGATAAATACCTTAGTGAGCAGGCTCCTGAGAGGTGTCCTGGTCTTGCATCCATGCAGAGGAGAGCACCAAACCCTGCTCTTCACCACCGTATGTCCATTCTCCTAATAACCCAGCAAGGTGTCACACCTCTTCCCCCCACTGCTCTGTGCTGCTGCCCCTTCACAAGGCCCCTTTTTTCTCATATGTACCTGAACAAGGTGGTTTCAGTCTGAACCAAAGGGAACATTTTCCAGCAGAGCAGGTGCAAGGTTTTCAGGACTCTAGTTACAATGGTACAAGGACAAACAGTGAAGGTGTACTGGTCCAGGGCACTGGCTGGCTGATGTTCAGCTCAATAACACTGGTACAGGGTGATCCTCTTCTCTGCATGTTTGAACTGGCTTCACACTTCAGAAACTTAATCTCTTGAATTTTGATGTTAAATAGATACACCCTTGAATGAAAAGGTCTTTCCCTTGGTTTCAGAGCTAGATATGCAGGAGTGATAGCTGGTTGCAGTCAAGATATCACAGACACTACACAAGGCTTTGAAATATCTCCACATTTGGGGGAAATTATTCCATGTTTCATTCTTTGTGGCAGCCCTCCTGGGTAATGTACTGGCTACCCTTTCTCATTTATTGGAAAATGGGGTACTCCATCCCAGTGCAGGTGCCCTTCCTAGATGTGAGTTGCTCATGTGTGGTCCTCCTCGGACCTCCAAATTTGGAGCCACTGTGGGATAGAGGTGAGAAATTCAGGAGCACTTCAGGAACTGATTGGCTCCATCCTTTGCAAAAAGGCCTTTCTGCACTTTGGATCACATGAAAAATGTATTGTTCTATCAAAGACGTAAGACACAAATGTGTGATACGTCTCATTG
The DNA here is from genome assembly GCF_964273445.1 of Streptopelia decaocto. NCBI lineage: Eukaryota > Metazoa > Chordata > Aves > Columbiformes > Columbidae > Streptopelia > Streptopelia decaocto. Next base: position 145,750,036 of record NC_138655.1, on the reverse strand, counting down.
CCCTCAATTGCTCCGATACATGACTTGGGGACTTGTGTACCTCAAACCCTATGCCAAAATGCAATTTGTCCTCTGAATTTTCTCTGCACACCATTCCTTCTGATGCCACGCTGGTGTCCTTTTTCTTCCCAAACAAGATGTATTTGTGGTGTGTAACTTCTCTGTCTTGTTAACAGAAACACAGGGGGTGTATAGAATAAAATACAGAATAGCTGAAAATCACGGTACAGGCAAACTTAATTATTTCATCCCTCTCTAAGGCAGAGGGCCTAGTGATGGTGTTGGGGAAGCAGCTGAACTAGGCTGGGTCTGGGAATGAGGAAAGAGGAACAGTGAAAGGTCATTAATGCAATTGCTCTGCTGCTGCTAGCATGTGAAAGAGAGTAGTACTTTTGGGAAAATGTATCAAAACTCTTTTGAAAGCAATTGCTTCTCTGACAGTCTTCACATCTTCCTTCCTTTGTTTCCGAGCTTGGTCCTAGTGTTTGGCATGGGTAGAACAGGCAGCAAGGCTATGGCTGTCTGACAGCTCGCAGCGACCCAGGCAACTACTTATCTCGTCTTTGGGGGTCCTGAAAGTTATAGCTAAGGACACAGACAGTTCACAAGATCAAACTGGAACTTGTGTGTACAGAGAAATCCCTTGTCTTAATACATTGTTTTTTCTAAAAAACCATCTGAACTGCCTGCAGAGACCCTGAAATATTACCAAAATGCATGAAATTCTGCCTCAAAGGTCTAGAAAACACTTCAAATTACTTTGGCTATGCACGATGGGGAGTTATGAAGATCATTTAGATAACCTTTGCAAACACTTTAAAGATAAAAAAGTGTCAATTATATGTTACTAGTAGTAGTAGTTACACTCCTATGCTCTTCTCTTTAATAGATAAACAGGTACGTCTGTCAAGGCTGAGAAAGAAGACAGAAGTAAGCACCTATGGACAGGTTGCTATTGATCACATCCCACCACTTTGCATTTACAGTCAGTCCAGATTTATTTTCTCATCTGTTTGGTGATTTAACTGTGTGATTCCCTCAAAGCCAAATATCACTCAAAAATTCCAGTGCATCTCCCTAACAAACTTCTCCTTAAATAACTTCTTTACCATTTACTAAAATATAACCATTCATAAAGAATCAATTAATCAATCCCAATCCCACTGTGCAGCTTCAGCCTTGCTACCAGCCAAGTGGCCCTAATGTTATATTGAATTTGGGAAGCAGCTTATTCACCTGGAAGAGCCTTGTTGCTCAGCTATATTCTCTAGACTGTGAAATCAAGCAGCAGCATGGAGGCCTATGAGGTTTATATTCTGTAAAGCTTTCACTCTGAATGTGCTGGGAAAATACAAGAGCTAAAATAAATGCCATATATCAGGTGGTTTCACAGAGCCCTTGTCCAGCAATTGGCATCATCCTGTTTGTAAAAAGACAAATTGTTTTTTGTAATGTACAAATGAACTGGAGAAAGTAAAACTTCCAATGTCTCAAACACACAAAAAGGATTAAAACCACATATTGAAAATAAATGTCTTTCAAAAATAGTGTTATGTCTTGTTAAAACAGTCCAGAGTTACAACTTCATTCAGTGATATTATACAAAATCAATAGGCATAGCATATTCTTGATGATGAACTATTTACAATTTCCTGCTAGATACTAATAATGGTATGCATTTTCTTCTAATTAAAATGACAATAGCTATTACTTTGAAACTATCTTAACATGACTGATGCAGTTTCATGTCGGCTAATAATATTCCTTCATTTGTTTCTCACCCATTTACATGCTACCATTTAGTGCTAGTGAAGCATGACACTGCCAGATGTGCCCGCAGAACTGAAATGGGGGCACACAAGTAGTGAAAGCCTTGCAGATCCTTCAGCTAATGGACATTATTGTGTGTCCAGGAGGACAGAGGAGCAAGAGCAAAACAGTAGTTCGTTTCTTGGCCAGACATCCACTGCCAAGCCACAGACACAGCATTCTGCTGAACCGAAGGGCCTTTGTCAGGAGATATTCTGTCTAGTTTAGTGTGAACTTCTAAAGATTCAAATTCTGTATTGACAGGACGATTTTAATCTATACTATATTCACATGTTTTATTAGAATCCAAGTAATTGCACTGGGTGAGATTGTTAAATTTTACCTTATCTGGGATACAAGTTTTTTGAAAATGAGATCATAAGAAAGACACTCTTTCCCCTTCACACACACCCCTTCATCCAAAGAACATCTTATACCAAATAAGATACACTTTGAAAAAAAACAGTATGGCACACAGTTGCCCAATTGCCTAACTTCTTGTGGGTTTTTGGGGTTTTGTTTTGATTTGGGGGTTGGTTTGTTTGTTTGTTTTCATTTGATTTCTTAAATAAAGAGCTGTCACCTGCTTTACAGTAGAAATACGTGTGGGCACTGATGCTGAAGTCCAGAGGGGTTATTCAGGTTAGGTAGCAGCTCCTCACACAGGCAGTCCCCAGCTTCAAGGTGAGAGATGGTTCTGCATCTACACCTGTGCTCAGAGCATGCTGGTAGTACCTGGAAAACCACTTTCTCAACTACATATGTTGATTTGCTCTGGGCATCTAGCCGAACGATGCCACAAGGATGCCCCACTGACAAGCTGGCAAGGAAACCAGCTAGTTGCCTGTAGAGATAACACACTGCCTTTGATCTTGCTGGGGTGCTCAGAGAGGAGCTTACTCCTCAGACTGCTTTTTTCCTTCTCAAAAACTTCCCATGTTGCATGTGACAGGGGTGGCAAAGGCCAGAGGTGCGCAAATGGCCAGAGAGTGAGCTGTACGTACATAGCAGGGGACCATGGAGAGGAGCTGGATGGGACACCCTCACCAAGACAGGCCTGCAGCAGCCCAGTGCTGGCTGGCTGCTATGGGGATGCACAGGTGAGCAGCTGAATGTCAACAAACTGAAAAGATCTGAAATGAAGCAGTTTTTTAAACAGGGAGAGAAATAAGCCATGGGAACGAATTATTACAGGTAAAGCGTCCTTGCTGCCACCATTTGAAAATGTAAGCAAATCTTGTTTGTTGTTTTTGTTTTGTTTTTTTAATATTTGCCCCACTTTCTCCAGCTATTGCAGGTGTTATGACTGGGTGGTACAGATATTAATGACTCCTTTGAATATCCACAGTCATACAGCAGTAAGCACGGCAGGCTCTTTCTGCCCTTACAGTAGGCTGATCTGTCAGTCCTGTGACACCCATCAGTTACCACCATTTCTCAAACAGACCTGTCAGTTGTTTATCCAACATCACTTTTCCTGACATGAGGAATGAGTGAATAACCACTGTCTGTGTTGGCAGGCAGAGCGGCATGGCAGCAGCAGAGCTGACAGGTGAAGCAGTTGGTGCTAAGGCCAGATGTCCATGCTGCCCACAGCTGAAGGGCTGCTTTGGGCCACCTCCAGACATCCAGGGCTGGCTGAAGCACACGAGGTGTGCCTGGAGAGCCCAGCTTCTGCTCAGCTCCACCCAAAAGGGAGACACTTTACAGGCTTTCAAGTTACATCACATGATGGTGGTGATGGTTTGCTTAAGCAGTGCTCTCCTGATGAAAACCGCAGTGGTGATGTGGACATGTGCCCACTAACATGGCACAGAAATGCACCAGTTGAGGAGAAGCCCCACCTTTGAGCTCTTGGTCCTTAAGAAGCAGGTAAATCACATCTTATGATTCCCATGGCCAATATTGTAACACTTAAATATATAGTTGGGCTTAACCAGCCTTGCACTGATAGCAGGATCTGGCTATCTGAATGAGGGACGTGTGTCTTTTTAGATCTCTAGGACATACGGTTTAAGTCAGTTACATAAAAAGTTACATATTTACATCAGCAAAACTAGAAATACTGAAACATATGGAATGTTATTTCTGACAACCTGAGAGAAAATGTTGCCTAATAGCAGTTCTTGTCTTCTCTTTAGCAAGGCTAATCTTAGCCTTCATTTGTTTTCCAAATGACATTATTATTCAGTAAATAGAATATGAAGCCAAGGAACAGAAATTGCTCAGTTCCTGGCAAACTTTCTTCTCATCTTGCTCAATGATAATGATTATAATGATTTTATTCATCAGTCACATTAAGTTTTTCCCTATGGTAAAATTAAATGCAATGGGAAGTGAATGATCTGTTCCCTAAATGCAAAGCTAAAAGCAATACATCTTGCTCCTACATAAAACAACCATATTTATGCTCTGGATAGTCAGTGACTGAATCAGAAATAACTATTATGATGAACCCTGACATTCAGTTCTTCCTTTTATTCTTGCTTAATAGCAGAACAAAATGTCAGTCTAATAAATTAAAGCATTGAGATCTCTATCTATGGAGACCCCAGAATGTCAGAAAGATGTCACTAAGTTGCTGGACGCAGAGTAATCAATGTCACCTGACAGACCCAGTATCCAGGAGTCAAACATGACACTGAACAGATGGTTTTGCGCCTCATTTTATCCTAAAACATGTCATCAACTATTTACACTTCCATCAGACTGAAGGGGACCAACTTTAGGACTAAATATACTTTTGTGTGAACATTCTGCCAAATCATGGAATCCTGCAAAAGCAGAAACCAGACATAATTTGCTGTGATTTTTAGTAGCAGACAAGTTTTTACAATGAGAAGGAATACTCTGAAAACCAGATGCCCAAGGAAATTACCTGGAGACTGAGGCTCGCAAGCAAAATGTAGAAAAGATTCACTCTCTTAGTTCAGTATTGCTTAGTGAAGGTGTGTTGGGCTGCACCAGGACACCTTCTGAGGGGAGCAGGATAACCATACTAAAGCCAAGTAATCTTTTCCCTTTGGAAATGAACCAGCTGATTTTTGGAGGTGGAGGGCAAGGAGAAGCACGCTCACTCAGGGCTCGACACAATCCTGAACCTGAAGAAGGACACAGAGAATGAGAAGTAAGAAAAGCTGCGATAACTCACGTCAAAACCTTGCAGCCTTGGGAGGTGAGTGACTGATGTGCTGAGAGATGAGTGACTGATGTGTTTGTAAAAGGCACTGCAATTGTTTTATATTTGCTTGGCATTTGTGGAGAGTCAGTCTTCTGGGCTTTTACCTGTCACCTACAGCAGGCTGAGGAGATTTGAGGGAAGAAAACTTAATAATAAATCTGCTGAGGTTGTATGAATATTAAAGGTTCTGTAATAACAGTGGCAGCATTTACCCGAGGTATCTGCATTATTTTGGAGAGATGTTCACATACAATTTATGGTTGTGATGTTCAGCAACTTGCCCAACCTAAACCGTGTTCGATTATGCTTGAATAATATATATTGCTTTAATCAAAGCTATGGCATGTCCTAGACACAACTCTTGGAGGATGAATGTCCCTACCAGTATTCTGAAGGCAAAATTAGTTAAATGCATGGTATCCTTAAGCATAAAGAGGATGCATAGTCCTATTCAGGTTACTATAAGACAGTAATGAAAGGAGTATATTGGAGAGCAAAGCAATACAGCTAGGCATGCTACATTGTGTCTGTCTCATCAAACATATTTTCTGTAGTATGCTGAATATTCCTGAAGTTTTGCCGGGATAACCTTTTAGTAGTTTGGAAAAACTGATGGTAATTGCCTAGTGTAGTGTGAGACGAGGAGACTAATGAAGACAGAGCAGGAGCATATACCACTACATCACCATACCTTCCTTAGTAGTGAACAAAACCAGCTCTGACGAGATGGCTGTAGGCTAGCCTGATCTGAAACACCTGGGGCTGGGAAGCCACCCTTAGCCCCTAAGGGCTGAAATGCTTTAGGTAAGCAAAGGCAAATTAGAGACCAAAACCATGCTGGGCCCTGAGCAGTACTACCGAAATGATCGCTTGGCTTGCTCAGGACTCTGCTGCCTGAGAATAAACCTATGCAAATAATTACATCTATTTCTTTCTTGATTTCTCTCTCTTGTTTCCAGCAGACTAGACATTAGGAATCCATGCCTGTCTAGTTTATGCTGAATTCTTTCACTTTTATTGGTGGTGGCCAAAGTGTGATCAATGTTGAAGCCACATTCCCCCAAACAATTGAGTTAATCACCTAGTTCAATGTAGACCACTGAGAAAGAAGCACATTTCAAAGAAATAAAATGTTTTGAATAACTTACTTTCATGCATATGTATACAAGTATGCATGTGTAGTATGTGTTAAGAGCTCATATTTATTTATACTCGGTATGCCTGTGGAGTGCCAGATCATAGAATCATTTCAGTTGGAAGAGACCCTCAAGATCATTGAGTCCAACCATAACCTAACCGAACTCTAGCACTAAACCATGTCCCTAAGAACCTTGTCCATGCACCGTCTAAACACCTCCAGGGATGCTGACTTCACCGCTTCCCTGGGCAGCCTGTTCCAATGCCTGACAACCCTTTCTGTGAAGAATTTTCTCCTAATATCAATTCTAAACCTCCCCAGCACAATTTTAGGCCATTTCCTCTTGTCCTATCACTTCCTATCTGGGAGAAGCGACCAACACTCTCCACGTTACAACCTCCTTTCAGATAGTTGTATACAGCAATAAGGTCTTTTCTCCAGGCTGAACAGCCCCAGCTCCTTCAACCACTCCCCATCAGACTTGTGCTCCAGGCCCCTCACCAGCTTTGTCATCCTTCTCTGAACTCCTTCCAGTACCGTAATGTTCTTCTTATAGTGAAGGCCCAAAACCAAACACAGGATTCAAGGTGGGGCCTCGCCAGTGCTGAGTACAGTGTCACAACCACTTTCCTATTCCGGCTGGCCACACTATTCCTGATACAAGCCAGGATGCTGTTGGCCTTTTTGGCCACTTGGGCACTCTGCTGGCTCATATTCAGCTGGCTGTCAATCAACACCCCCACGTCCCTGCCAGGCAGCTTTCCAGCCACTCTTACTCAAGCCTGTAGCACTGTATGGGGTTGTTGTGACCCAAATGCAGGATCTGAATACTTCCGATACTTCCTTGAAGGAAATAATATGCCCTCTTTTTGTGCCATGAATTTACCCCTTGAATTACATGTGGGAGAACATTAAGATTTACAAAGCTATTATAACTGACAGATTAATTTTCATGGGAATATCTATTTTAATTGATAACCATAAAGGCAGTGCAGTAGAGGTTATCTTGCAATTATATTTGGAAATCACTTTCATAACATCACTTAATACCTCTAGAAGTTATCTTTAATCAATGAAACTCAGTACTGATATTATTACATATATTTTATCTGAAAGTGACCCTATTTTGTCTTGCTGTGACCTTATGTGTGATCTAGCAAGAATGGAAACTAATTTACTTCCCACAGATTGTTTTACTTCATATAACTTGCATAAATTTTCTATGCCCAAATAGACTAAACCAAACATATAACCACTTGTTATGATACACTGAAATCCCTGCTCAAAAAATGTCTGGCACATAATGGCGTCCTCAACCAAGTGACTACAAAATGTTATAAAATTGTGACAGAAAGCTGATTTTTTTCTTTCTGTTTCTGGAATATTGAGATTTTTGCAGGCGAGGAAGGAAAAAAATGTTATTGTAGTGTCATTTACTACATATAACATAGAATAGTTTTCATCATTAAAAACAGAAGAAAAGAAAGACTCCATTTTTTGTCTTGCAACACCAGGTAACGTCTCTCCCTGGCCACAGGTGGACAGCCCACCTTTCTCCATCAGCAGCACAGTTTGCCTCCCCTCGTGCTATCGGTTATCCACAACCTGAATGATGGTACTGTGAGAAATAGCAATTTAAAAATCTCCCTAGGCTGTATAAGAGCATCACCATTTCAGGGAAACAGCTTGGAAGGTGATTTGACTGGCAGCTTCAGCATTTCAATCTGTGTTTTCCCTCCTCCCTCTTCAAACATATCGGCTGTTCAGCTGTGTGGGGCTGCGGGAGGCAGGAACGCACAAAAGCTGTAGGGACAGATGTAGGGGAGGTTGTAGGGGTGGCTGTAGAGGTGGCTGTAGGGGTGGCTGTAGGGGCGGATGTAGAGATGGCTGTAGGGGCAGCTGTAGGGGTGACTCTAAGGATGGCTGCAGGGGCAGATGTGGGTGGCTGTAGGGGTGGCTGTTGCGGTGGCTGTAGTGGTGGCTGTAAGGATGGCTGTAGGGGCAGCTGTAGGGGCGGCTGTAGGGGTGGCTGTGTGAGCATCAGGAAAGCCAGAGGGAGCCTGTTTCCAGCTACAGGGCAGACAGGGGATCCTGTAGTTTGGTTTCTCTGGGCCTGTTGTTATCACATGGCTCCTGAACTGACATGTAGCACTGGAGAAGAACAGTGAGCAATAAAGATGGAAGACCAGCACCCTCTTGTCATGCTACTCAAGAGGGGACAGAAAGGCAGACACCTGGGGCAGACACCAGAGCTATCAAGGGCAACAAGACTGTGGAAGAGGTCTTCAAACCAGGAGAATACATGCAGTCTATGGCCCTGGGGTTCATGGGATGTATGTGACAGTGTCCCAGGGGCTGGTGGGGTTCAGCCTGGTGGGTCTCAGCAGTAGCCAAGAGATCACCACTGATGTGCTCTCAGCAAGGCTCTGCCAACCTTCACTTTGGCACCTCACAGCTTTTGAATACTTTTTCCACCCCACCAATGTTATGTCAAACTAGTTTATTTGTGTGGGGTGTCAGCAGATACACTGTGCATTGTTGGACCTTTTTCTACCCTCTTTGAAGGAAGACAGGAAAATTTGTACCATTTTCCTCCCCCTGCTTTTTTTTTTTTTCTTTTTCAACATGACAGTTACTGTATTCATTAAATAACACATCAAATTGTTAACAAAGAATGAGTTTGCATTAGGGAGTGTATCCATATTTTGTGTGAAAGAACAAGTGTTAGAATTACTTTCAGTAGTGATAAAATGGGAAACAAGAGCCCTGGTAATGCTCAAGTTGTTTTACCTTCAGGGCTTCTGTACAGCATGTGCCCAGTACAGCCTGTGCTCCACATGATGGTTATGAACCATCAGACTGTACTGGAGACATGTAGTTCCAAATACATGTGGAAAAAATACCATGAAGTGTCAGCGGGAAAAGTTATGGAGCACATATGGACAAACCAAAGTGCAACAACTTGCCAAGACCAGCTGATTTTCAGCCAACATCAATAGATCTAGACATCAGCATACATGATGTCATGTATTTAGATATCCAAAAATTATTTGACAAGGTCCCTTATCGAGAGGCTTGTCAAGTAGTTCAGCTGTCAGGGAGGAAGAGAGATGGCTTTGGTTTGAAAATATTAATTGGTTAAAAGGTATGAAAAATGGGATGAGGATAAATGGTCAGTTTTAACAGCAGAGGTGGTTACCAGTGGGGCGTGAGTGGTGCAGCATAGTCATAGGTGATCTGGAAAAGGGGTGAGCAGGGAGGTGACATGGCCTGCTGGTGACACAAAGTTAAGTGCTATTAAGAGCAGCAGAAGAACCTGCAAGTGCTGAGAGACTGGGTAAAAAAATTAGGAAGTGGGATTGAATGTAGATAAATGTAAAGCACAAAGAAAAAAGTTTGAACTGACTTGAGCAAAAATTTGATCTATAAATATCCCATCAAAACTCTCAAATCACAGTTCAATAGCAGTCAAAGAACGGTGCCAAACATGAGGAGTAATAGGAAAGGAACAGAGAACAAATCGGAGAACATGGTTGCGCCTGTGTGTAAATGCATGATATGTTTGCATCTTGACTTGTTTATGTAGTTCTGGTGCTCCAAATCCAGCTCACAGGGGACATACTGAAACTGGAAGAAGTTCAGAGAAAGGGAGTAGGATTGTTATTATTATAGTGCAGCTTCTATTTAAGCACTGAATAAGTATATGAGGATGCTTTTGCTTGGAGTAGCAATAAATGAAAAGGGTGCTCTATACAAGCATGAGTGACCTGGACAGGATGAATGTAACTGTGGGGAAAGAGTAGATGGACTCTAGAGGAAAAAAATCATAGGCTCAAAGCAAATCAAAGGAGGTTGGTTTTCATGTGATGCACAGTACAACTGTCTTACTCCTTGCTGCAGAATTGTGGCTTCCAAGTGTTGTTTCCGTAGGACCAAGGAGACAAATTCCAGGAAGAAAAATCCACTGATGGATATTAAATATAAAGTTACTTCTGTCTCAAGAAGTCTCTGAGGTGCAAAGTTTCAGAGGCTGGAATGGCAGAGCCAGGATGCCTCAGTCTAGGTTTGCCCTATGGTTTTGCTGCTCTCTTGCTGCTGGGCACTGCTTAGGTCAAAGTCCCGGGCTGCCTGTGCTTGTGGTCTGGCCACCATTATCACTCTTGTGAGAAAAGGTATCGAACGATAAACACACTTTTCCATGTTTTACAATAATTATTTAAATACAAATATAGGAAAAAAATAGAATAAGTGGCAAACTGACAAATGTCTTACAGTGCAGTTGCTGTCCTGCTAGGGTCTATCTGGGAGATACATTTCTATACGTTTTGTCCATCTATGATAGGCTTGAACGTTTTCACCAATGATCAGTTTGAAAGAACAGGAACTTTTTGTGGAGTAAACCTGTACTCTTCAGCCTGGCAAAGGAGTTGAAACTAGTATTTTATAAATGACCCAGCTCCATGACTCTGCTGCTACAGCACTGATCAGAGGCTGGAATACCACTGTGCTCGTATTAATTTACCAGCTAGGATAAAAAAATAAAATTGTTTACATAAGATTACCAAATTAAATAATTGCTGGCCTTTATGCTACTGTTTGCAGAAAGTATGCTGGGGCTTCATCGTTCTTCTGTTATTTTGTAGGATTGATTTAGAATAATCAGAAAGCTCCTGAAACCTTTACATAGTATTAGAGAGATTATGCCAGTTCATCAGCATCTTTAGCCCCAGTTTTTTGGCTGCATAACAAGTATATATCCTTTCCCCTCCAGTATCTGTACTTTCAGTGAATTAAACACATGGAGACTGAAAAGTTCAGAAGAGTAGAGATGTGTTAGGGGAAAAAAGAAAACAAACAAATGTGAGTACCAGCTAAGTGATTTCAGAAGCATATAACCTCCTTTCAGGCCCTAGTTAAAGACCAGGCGGCCTTGGTGAAAACACATCTGACTTGAAAGAGGAACCTGCACACTGAGGAAAATCTGTTGTAAAGAAAGAAAGCAAGTGTTGCAACGTTTCTTTTTTGGGGAAAAATGTGTATTGTAGATATGAACAAACAAGTGTTCTCCTGAGGCTGATATTTTTACTCATCTTTTGGCACCACATACCATGTGATATATTTAGCATATACCTTATCTCACAGTTGTGGTTTCAAAAACCCTATAGAAACATGTCCTACTAAATTCTGAAGAGCTCTTCCATGAGATAAATATCTTCCTTTTCCAGTTGTTTTCTTTGTATATGTCTTCTTTAAAGGCTTGTGTTTGATTAAAGCTTTCTACTTCAAAAATCAGGCATTGAGAAAACAGCACTGCTAAGATATCCTAACCAAGATTTAGAAGAGCCTGTTGCTATGGAAATAGCCATGTCATTGCGTGTTCAAAAGACTTCTTCTGTGCTAAAAAGCAGGCTGAAAAAGAAGACTGTGGCCTGAGTAAAATAAATCAACAGAGTAAACCACTTGAGTGAATTATATCAACAACACATTAACAGTGAAAATTTAGCCTTTATTAATTATGCTTTCACTGGCTCTTTTTACCTGCAGGCAGAGGCACTGCCTTCCTCCCCAGGCAGGGGCATTGCAGCAGAGAGGAATTACTTGCAACCAAACACCCAAAACGAGTTCGCTATTTTGCTGGGTGTATGTTTAGTTGGGGTAGTTGTATCTGCTCTCACTCAGCAGTGCTGACACCAAAGGTTGAGAAATCACTAATTAACTCTGCAAAAATTAAGTATTTTTTTGAGAGCAAAGGCACATTTATCCAGGGGAGTGTGTGCATGTGGGCTGCACTCAGGGTTGCCCATTGTTCTCACCAGCTGGTGGGGCCCCACAAAATCTCAGCCCTGTGGAATCTCAGTCCCTCAGAAAGCCTATGGCAGTTTATTCTACATCCCAAATGAATCTGGATTTTCTGTCCAGGTATCATTTCTACCCCATCAAAGTCCAAGACACAGCTTTCATCTCCAGCCTGCCTGTCTGACAAGCCCCCTGCACCAGTTTTGATCTTTCAGCTCCCCCACAACCCATCCATTCACTTAATTTTAGTCTTCTAATATTCAAGAGCTGTGCAACTTAAATTAAGGCAAAAGCATCATGCTGTACTGCAAAAAGTGACCACAAGTTCAGGAGTAATAGGGTTTAATCCTATCGCAACATCAGTTCTTGAGACTATAATAGCCGTCCTTTTGTCTAGTCTGATCCTTAGGTAAAAGATTACTGAAGTTGAAGATATAAATCGCCATTTGTGCCTGGAGAGTTAATAGCCTTGGAAGTGAATCAAGGTGATTTGCACTTTGGTCCCGGTTCAGGATGTTTTCCATTCCAGGTCTCAACACTTGGGCAATATTCAAGAATGTGGAGTCAATTTAAAGATGAAAGCTCAGGTTGTTGAACAAGAATGGAGTGGCTCCTGCCAAGCAAGATGAGTAGGTGAACATCCATTTTAGGACTGTTCATGGACATAAGGAGATTGTGGGTACAATGATAACCGAGTTCTTCACAGAAGTGGCTTTACAGCACTTCCACATGCTATGCAGGATTACCCTGTGCATGTATATCTCAACTGTATGTATTATATTAATACAATGCTCTAAGGGTGCTTTTCTGGGTACCCTGCAGCTGAATGTCTGTATTTTAGAACTGGGCAATCACCTGACTGCTACAAAATCTTCCTGCAAAACTATATGCTTTTGGAGAAGCATGTGGTATCTGATGTACAACATGGAAAAGCCCCTATTATACAGGATGTCTAAACCTAGTGTTGGCAGGTGGATCTTGAAAGTCTTTGGCCTGTGTGCTATGAATCTACGCCTTAACACCAAGCTGATTCAATGCAGCTCCTTGGAAGCCATCTCATGCCAGTGAAACTACTTTTAAATCCAGAACAAAATTGTCTATTTATCTCAACTGAAATTCTGCACCTTTTAATTTAACCTAATGTTGCCTCAGGAGGAAAAATGGAACAGGGAAAGTTAAGTCCAATTTTGGTAGAAGGACATGCTCTAAAAGCCTGATTGTCCAGATGGAACAGAAAAATCTGTTACTCTTTCTCTAAATATCAACACTGTATAATTAGCAGCTGTTAAAATAATGGAAGCCAATTGAAGAAAAACATGGTATGCTCTACATTCATTTATTAAATACCTTATGTTTTCAAACAGAGCTTTCCATATTTGCTGCAAAACCGTGTAGCTTCATGCTCTACACAGCCGAGCAAAGATGACAGCGCTGAAATGAGCTATCGCTATTTCCATCAGGAAGATACGGGGAACTAGTCTGTGTCTTTGAGGTGAAAATATATATTCATCAAATGGAAAAGCTTTAAAAAGCAGCACTATCTAAGATATCAGCATCCCGTCTCCCTTGGAGACAGCTAAACCCCACATTTATCTAAATTATCTTGGTAATATGACAGAGTGATTGCTCACTAATGGTCAGTAACAGTTTTCTTTGTCATTTTCCTAGTCATTACCTCCTCAGAATGAACTCCAGAATAAACTGCTGATGCATCGTGACTAGAATATAAAGCGTACCGTTACAACAGAGACCATTTCTATTAAATGCATGAACCTGTGCATTGGACTTCTGACATTTTCAATTATGAAAAATAATATCCCTCTATTACAAACCCTGATGAGCTTAGAGATATTTTATGCTTTAAACAGAAGCAAAGTAATATTTATTTTGAACAGCTGTCTTCTATTTTTTTCCTTTTCTCCCCACAGCTACTTAGACAGAGGAGCCAGACTCTGCAAAGCATAGAGCACTGTTCAAAAAAGGCTAGTTTTGTAGGTACTGTATTTCATTGCCCATTCAGCTGTGGTTTTTTATTTGGATGTTTAAGTCTATTTGCCCTTTTTCAGGAGCTGGAGAGAATCACTGATTACACGGTCTGCCTGAATCTCATTTCCCCTGCTGAGTCTGAGAAAAGCCCTCACAGAAGCCTCGTGCATGTGGCAGCTGCCTATTGACTCCTTTTCCTCTCAAAGAGTGGAAATTTTCAGTGCTGAGATCCATTGTCTTTATTTCAAATTAAATGGAGCTGATCTGTTGAGCTGCAAGGATGTAGGAAACAAAAAAGCTTGAGCAGAAGTAATAAAGGAGCCAAAGCACTACCATGTGATTTTGTATGATTTTAAAATACTGAATCAGCCTAGAGAAACAGCATTAGGGTGACCATAAAGATCCTATCTTCCTCAATGTCACACTAAAGAGATGTGTACTGATCCTTCAGGGACTCCTAAAGTCTGGGTGGTTTGGGAAATGCTGTGGAGCTTCTCTGCTGCATCATCTGACCTTCTTTTCTACAAGAGAGGATCCTGCCTGTTCATCGTACAAATGGGCATTGACCAACATGGGCAGTCATAGAGTGACAGAGGTACTTCATCCAGTGAGCTGTCAAATGCTCTTCCAACCTTGCAAAAAGCACACACATAAATAAGCTATAGGTACAAAAAGCTGTCAATAGTTTTTTAATCTTCTGTTGTAATTAGGAGGGAGAAAGGGATCAAAGCATGTTCTGATGCCAAAGAAAGAGAGGTTCACCTGAAAAGGATGATATTTCTAAATCATTAGGCACAAGAACTCAAATTTCTCTTTCCCTTAAAACAGGTCACCAAGCAACAAAATTTCCTTTGTTTTACAGAGGATGCAATGTATATTTGCTAGCCTAGCCTTGCCATGGAGTTCAGGACAGGTCCTCAGTTTAGCTAATCCAGAGGTGCACATTTGACAAAAGAAAAACGAGGCATAGGTTATGTAAAACAGCGCAGAGCCTCGTGAGGTACCTTTCATAGCTGACCCCCAAGAACAGGCAGTGGTTTATAAATACATTCAAGTTCTTCCAGAAAGTGCCATCCAGCAGCATCAGAAACCCCCTTAACCCTGGAGCAGAGTGCCCGGGGAGGAGCAGCCTCGAGCTGGACTCCTGCGCTGAGCCGTGTCCCAGGGCTGAGCAATGCTCCCCTTGCCAAGGTCTTGGCTTGCTTGTGGCAGTGGATGATACAAAAAGCTTGTTGCCAGCAGCTTTCAGGCACAATTTCCCAAGCAATACAGACATATTCTTTCTCTTTTAAAGGGAGAGAAAAAGGCATGGAGCTGAAGTCTGATTGTGAAACAGAGTGATGAAGATCTGCATATTTCTGTGTACATGCAAACAGTAGATCTCCTTGGCAGGCAATGTATTTACCTGAGAGGACAATGAAGGACTGGTGCAGAAAGGAAACATTTTTCCATGCCAAAGTGTCAGTGCATCATGGCTTGTCACGTCTATTCAAATTCTGTTCTCTTATTTCCAAAAAGCCATCTACCATCTGAATGTGATCAGGCTCCTTGAGGGCAAAGAAACAAAACAGTGCATCTGTTCCACGTGATGAACGGCCATGAGGCTGGGCCTGGGAAGTCATCCTGAAGCACATGAGTCCCGACCCCATGGAGTGAGGGCCTCATGCCTTCACCATATGCAGTAAGAATTCCCACTACATCCATGGATTAGCATGGAGCATGGACTTGTTAACTGATATTCTGAAACTAGGTGACTTTCTAAATTTTCTAGATGCAAGGTAAGAAGCACAACAAGAACCTGAGAGTGCAAGACCCAACAGGCTGAGCTGGACAAAAGCTCAGGTTCACTCATTATCGTATCTCCAGTGCTCAGCACTGTGTGGATATCCACATTTGGCATTTTGTGGCAGCAGCTGAGTTCCACAGTTTAATTATGCATTCTCTGTCAAATTGCTTCATTCTTTGAGACTTGCTGGAAATGTCATTTAATGCCCTTTAGTTGCTGCATGTGAGAAGCAGTCACAAATTTTTCACCTTCTCTATACTTCTCTGTCTTCCCTTTCCCAAGTTTTTTTAAGCTGATCTTATATGGAACATGTTCCCATAGACAAGATTTGAATATTAAATGACTGATTTGCAAATCAAGTAACTTAACGAAATGTTTTTAAATAAAGATAATATGCCTAGGAAGAATAACTATTCGAAGGTGGAGATCAGTTCAGACAGCACTGACGTGGGTAAGATTATTTTCACTGTTTAGTCCTCTGCTCTTGGAACAAATGCAAACACTTGAAGATTTGAAAATATATATGTTGCAATAAAGAAGCAGTACAAATATCAGCAGGAACCACTTAAGTATGCGTGGGAGAGGTGAGGGGAGGAAGGAAGAAAGGAAGGAGGAGTTCAAGCTAGCACAGAAAATTCCCTCCCTGAAATGACTTGAATGCAATAAGAAATAAATCTATTCTGTAAATTTCCTATTATAATGAGTTATTTTTGCCTCAGGTTGCCAATCAATTCTGCTGACAAAGACCCCAAGCCTTCAAACGTCTTGCATCATGCTCTTACACAAACTAAAAATTTGCACTTAAATGTAACAGAGGGTTAGGAAGAAATATTCTAAAATGTTGCTGTATTTATGGACTAGAAAAGCGGCAATGGATAATTTATAAGAAAATAATTTAATTCTCCAAGGTGATTTAGTCTCTCTACCTTTTATCATGGCATCTAAGAACTTATGAGGCTACGTAAGCACAACAGCTCTTTTCAAAATGCTCAGTAGATCTGCGGACAGATGTTTTGACCCTTAAGGATATTTTAATCCATGTTTGTGTAATCCTGAACCCAAGCTTCCTGGCTTGTCTGAGGGCAAAAATGAGGTAAAGGAAATAGTAAAACTACAAAGAAAGACCCCTATCCCAGCTTGGCAAAAGGAGAAGTCTAGTAAGAAACCAGCCACATGCCTGGGGTATGCCCTGCTGGTGTGAGACCACGGTGCCAAAGGGGATTTTCACCACAAGCCAAAGACTGGGGGTACCTCAGGACATCCTTCCTGGAAGTGAGAGCACAGAGTAACCACTGATGATTGCATACTGGATGCTTCTCCCAGGCTGGTATCTGATATCTTAAGACATCTTAATTTTCAGCATTACACATATGGTTGTATTTGCAGGGAACCCAATTTTTTAGGAAAAGAAGTTTTGGTATTTTGAAAATGAACAGGAGGCCTTTTTGACCTTAAATGACATGCACAGTTCTCTAATCCACTCAGAAGCACCCTTGTCACGCCACACGAACAATTCAGAGGAACTGCAGGCCACTGTAAAATCAGAGGGCATATGATTAGTGTTAAATCGTAAAGCATTTTAATCCTCCTGCAAGATTAAAAGGGTGCTGAAAAACAAAGCGGTGTTCCTGTGTCCCTCTGAAAGAAACATTTCAGTCTATAGAAGCAGGAAGCTCTAGAGAAGAAATGCCTGCACATCGGGGTGGACGGAAGTGTGGCTGGAGGGCTTCTCAGCTTTTATACATTCAGCTACCGACTTCAAGGAGGTTTCTCCAAATCTGCCTCAGCGTTGCAGAGAGCAGAGTGGTCTCCAGCCCTCAGAACTTGCTCAGTTCAGGAATGGCTTATCTGGAGCTCCTAATAGAGAGGCTTACAAATAAGTGGCTCAGCTTGGTAAAAGCCAGTTTATAAGCTGCCTGCTACAATATAAAGCTTCCTTCCTTGATTAAAAGGTACTAGATTTATAGAAAGATAGCAGCGGTAGACCTTCCTGTCACTTAATGAGAGTACATTGTTTTATTAGATCAGAGAAGCCAATAAAAATGTATACATTGAGTCAAAAGTACTTTAATGGAGCTGAGAAATATGATTTTAGATATTTGTGAATGACCAACTACATCTGGACATAGAGGCACTAAATAAGCACTTTTAAAAATCTCTACATACTTCCAAACTGCAAACATGGGGCTGAAATTATCCTATTTAATTATGTCTGATGAGTTAGGAGAAGAGCATTATCAGTTGGGGCTTTCTCTTAGAGCAATGGGATCAAAAGTGCTCTGAAGGTGGCTGTTTCTTTCAGAAATAATGAATAATATTGGGTGATGATGGGCCTAATATATGCAAGCCAGAAAGGTTCCTAAATCCATGCCATAGACTGAAAATATAAGAATGGCCATCATGCCATTCCTTCATTATTTTATCTGTTTACTTGGGCCTTGAAGCAAGACTGGACAGGCATCTTCCCTTATCTGTTTGTGCAGCCTCTATAATACATGTAATGATAAGAAAAAAAAAAATCCAGATTGTTTTGCTGAGATGGAGGACAGACATTTATTTTCCCATCCACATTCCATTGTTCATGGCAAATTTCCATCCCAGCTAATGGAAATTGTTGTATATTGATGGAAGATGATAATCCAAAATCTTGCAAAAGAGGAGACAGAAAAAGCAAAGGTAAACTTGCAGATTCAGCATACTTATTGTGACATAATAATAGCAAAGCATATATTTTCTTCTTAAGACATTTAATTTACATGTTTCTTTCTTTGTATTCTTGGATTTAAGACAAAAACCTCTTAACCAGCACTTGATGGGAAATACACTGCAAGAGGAGCCCTGATGCTATGGTAACAGAGCTGCACGCCTGTGTGAGCCGCACTGATGCAAGAGCTGTGAAACATCAGCTTTGCTCCCATCTAGTTCAGTGGGAAGAGCCTCCATAATTCCAAGTGTCATGAGATCACTCCTTTTGTTTCTGCATCAATGCAGGATAGTCTTTCTCTGGATAATTTTCCTTTCCTTTGAATTTTTTAAGGGAGGAGGCACACAAATGATATATGTTAAATTGACTTATTTGTTAAGACCTTTATTCAGGGTTGAGCACCCAGATACCTACTTTTGCTTCAGCTGCCTCTTAGATTTAGTCATGTTCCTATTACCTTACTTTGCATATAGTCCATGAAATGTAAGGAACTAAATATATATGCCAAAGATCTGAAAAAGCCGTACACACCTCACCCTGTATTTACCAAGTGGCCAGTGGCCTCCTGAGTCTGCATTTCTGAGGTCTGATTTCAGGAAACATAATAAGTCTGTACAGGCAGATAGCAATTCCTTCATATTAAGCTTCAGTGATTACTAGTAATTTCTGAAAATGTAAGTTGCTGACTGTGTGAGTGGAAGTGCTGGTGGCATCAGGGTCTGGTGGTGACTGACAACAGTTATCTTCTGAACAGTCCCCAGATCCTTAAGGAAATTGCCTGACTTGAACTATAAATCTCTTCAGTTATTTAACATACTGCACTTACTTTCAGACCCTGAGATAGCTTTACTGAAAACAAACAAACAAACCAACTGAAGCTGCTAATTTTAAGTTGATTGCAAATGCAGCAGTACAGCTAATTATGCTTAATGTCATAACTCAATAAATGGGTCACAGCAGAGAAGGGGAGGCATATCTGACAGCTCAGTGTTTCTAGGGTAAGTGTGAGGTAGGCTTAGCCTTTACTTTAGGAGCTTAATTTGGACTCTGTGTCCCCAGAATTTTAGGGGAGGGATTGTTGCCTCTTCCTAACTTCCGTATACCCATGGAGGAATGTGCTGTAAGTATAGACCTGGACCTCCCAACATGGGAGCCTCACTCCCTGCACCAACTGGCTGGGAAGGGCTGAGGGACTGCAGGGGGGCTCCAGGCCATTGCAGCAGGGTGATTGTCCCTTCCACTGACATAAATAGAGGGAGGGGTATGGCAGGAGCCAGAAACTCCCATGGGTTTGGTCTGCTTGCATGTCTTGTGAGGGCTGTGGGCTAGTTAGGGCACTTCTGTAGGGCTGCAGGACCTGCTTACTTGGGGTGGGATTGAACTCGGTCTCCCACATTTGAGGAGGGCATTGAATGCACCAGAACAAGCAATGCAGTGATGAAATTACTTTTCTTTTGAGTGTAATCCCCTGCATGGGAACCCATGAGCCAGGCAGCCTGATGAAGCCCATGGAGGAGGACGTCTGACTGAGGACATCCACTGCCTGTGGCCAGCAGCTGGAGCCCTGTTCCCAGGTTTGCTTTCTGTTCATTCATGGTCCCACACAGTCTGGGAAGCTGGGACTGGAGGTCTGGCAGAGGTGAGCAGGGAACAAAGCGTAACATTATTATTGCTTTAGCACACCTTGTTAAAGAGAACCTTACAGCCTTATGATTTTTAAATTGTTCTAGAGCAAGCCTACTTTCATCTTCCACCAGACAGCATAATGATTGTGATGCTCATTTTTTCCCCTTTAAAAGAAGAACCCAAATGGAGAGAGTGCAAATAACTCTGTGGCCCTTAAAAAAATCAAGACGAAAATACTGAACAGAAAAAATAGCACATCAGTAAAGATCTCCAAGTACATGAAAACCAGACCCAGTGTAATATCGGAGAAAATAAAGAAACTGAATTAATCTTTTCAGAGAAGTTATCTGAAGGAAATTGATCTCTTTTTGTTTCCAAATTGATCTTTGGAAAGTTTTGACTGGCTGGCGTGCAGCAGTAGCACTCAGGTTATCACGGCAGTGTTTTCCTCAGAAGTGAAACATACTTTGAAAACAAATGTTTACACATTCAATATGCAACACAGTGAGTATCAATGGAGAGATGCAAGACAATAATAAGAAGTTGCTCATGCAGCTCTCTTCAAGTGTTTTAGCATGTCACCAAAGAACAAAATTCAGGCTCCAAGACCCTGATGGAACTTTTCATTTGCTAAAAGATAAGCAAATGCAAGGAGTGTAGCAAGAAGTTGGCCCATGTCAGGATAAGAATAGTACAGGGCATCTTGAAGATATTTGTAATGACTTTCAACCCTGCCCATGTTTATGGCTAGGTGCCACCCTTGCTGTCTCCAGTACCCCTCTTGTATTAATATCTCCCTGGTTTCCTCCTGCAGTGCTGAGGCAGCCATCCCTCTCCTCCTCTCAGGGGTGAGCAGCCCAGAGCAGGCAATGCTGGGAGGAGCACCGAGCTACTTCAAGAAGTCACTTAGAGAAGGAGCAGCTGAGAGCAAGTTCCCATCGCTCAAGCGCGTGTCTGATGTTCTGATCTAAAAATAAACCCATGCAGCCTGTGTGACAGTCCATTACAGCCTCCACCTTGCCTTTGCTCACTGCGTCCTCACAAGTGGTGGAGAAGCACAGCTTCAGAGGATCACCTTAGCTGATCAGAAGAACCTTGCCTATGCCCCAACAAGTAAAACAAGTAGCCACCGAAAAGGCAGAAATCATGTGAGTGTGTGTGTGATGGTTTAATGCGAATAGTTGTCTAGACAGCAGCCTGAGACAAATCAATACCTGTAATAAGGCTCATCATGCTCCAATAACTGCTGCAATCTGCATAGAAAGACTTGTGCTGGACAAAGATGAAACCTGTGCTCCTGAGGGAGAGGAACTTAACAGTAAATTCTCATTAAGTGAAAATTATTTGCTGATGAAAGATTAAGCCAGCTGGTAACTGGACAAAAGACAGGTATATGGCAGGAAAAGAGCACATAATGCTTCCTAATAGATGCAGCCGAGTTTGTGGTGGTGTTCAATGTAAGCAGCAGAAAATACTGCAGTTTTGCTCCTTTCCTGTCAAGCACAGCTAGTTTTTAATTCCATTTGAGAGTTTGCCCACTATTCCTACAGAAGAAAGACAGACCTACTGGAAAAAAAAATGGAAATATTATTTTTCTGTCTTTAATTAAATATTGTAAAGAAAGGCATTTCTGAGACAAAAATGGGCTCGTATTTCAGTGTGGGTTTTTTTCCCAAATGTGTGGTTAGGCTATTAGAGATAAGAACACTGAAGATTATCCATATAGATCTGATGGAATAGCTTTTTCATTTACATTTCAAAGAAGGAAATGGACATGCCAATCGTGCTAGAAAAGAAAATAAGACAGAAGAAAAAGTAAGAAATGAAAGAAAGAAGGGCACCACACAGCTTCAAATACCTCCTAGAATTATCCTGGGAAGAAGAATGTTCGCAGCTCACTGTAGTTTTGTGCCTGACAAATGCAATTAAAATGCAACAAATTTTGACCACTTTACTGCAGGAACAAAACTGTGCATTGTGTGTTCAGGGGATGAGGGGGAGAGTTTCAAACGCTTTAATTACTGTGTGTTGTCTTCACACTGCTAATTAATGCCTCTTTACATGTGCCCTGGTGAACAACTCCTCCTCTACCAACCCTGGGAGCTGTAGACCTATGCAAATGGAGCCCAACTCTCATTGATGTCTGTGGGTCCCACCGATGTCTTTGGGAAGCTGGACCTGATGTCCCCTGGGATCTTGCAGAACCCATCACCCCCAGTACCGTGCTCCTGTATCCAGCGTGACTCTGCACTGTGATTGCTGGGGGAGCTGGCTCACCGGAGAGATTTGCATTCCTTCTGCTGGCTCTTGCCACAACTAAATAACTGAAACCCGCAGTGGGGACGGTGCCTGTCTCCTAGGCTCTGCCTCTTGCCACCTGATCTCCCAGCCATTTGGTCCCTTGCTCTACGTTTCAGCCAGCAGCAGGCGAGAGCCAGCGAGCCCCAGCCCAATAGGGATCAGCCTGGCTGAGACAGTGAGTACCATGGTTTAAATGGAGAAAGTCAGACAGTTGACAATGAAGAGGAAATGAGTTGGGATCTAAATCTAGCTAAAAGAAGCTACCCAGATTACCGACACTGTAAATTGGATTAAAATTGAGTCCTACAAGAAAATCAATGGAAAGTGGCAAGGAAGGAAGTCAAAATGACAGCAGAATGAGACAGAAGCTCTCTGAGAGCTTCTTCAAGAGAACTGGTCAGAAGTAAAAAATAAGATTTAACTGAACCAATCCAGATCTAAATGGTAGAAAACTAAGGCAAAATTGGAAGAGGTTAGAGAGCCCGAGGAAAATATTTTTTAGATGGTTATAAATCAGTATGCAAAACAGAAAATTGGGGGGGAGAAAGGAAAATAAAGAGATTATTTTAATTATGCCTTAGAGCAAGTGAAATAAAGTGCCTGGGAATAATTTTTTGTGCTATGCATTTGGTTAAATGGAAGTAGACTTTGATTGACATGCCGGTGCTGTTTTTCAGAGAACAGGCAGGTTTTTCTTATTTTTAATATCATCCCTGTGTGTGCACTTACAAAGCTTCTGAAACACATGTTCTCGCTTTATGCTCTGAAAAATGCATTTTTTTCTCTCTCCTCTTTTACAGGTTCATCCATTACAGAAGTGCTGCCCCAGGCTGTGGGCAGCTGGAGCTGCATGTGTGCTGCCAGTCTTCTCCGAGGCGCCAGGGTGCAGGGAGCCTGTCCCAGGGTGAGCGAACCTGTCCCAAGGAGGCTTTACCTTTCCTCGGCTACACCTACAGTACCACTGGATGTCACTGTTGTTTCATAAAAGACAAAAAACTTACCGACAGCTTTTTGACAGATAGTGTTGAGTAAATAAATATATATGTATTTATATTCCCTTCCCCAGAACTGTTCTGCACAAGAACTGAGATTAGAGAATGACTGTGCAACCTCCTGGATCCCACTCACATTTCAGGTGAATATTGTGTTTATGGTCCCTTTTATAGCACTCAAAGAGGCACCTTTTCCATAAAGGATTACTTTCTCCTGTGGTAGATGTAGAGTGTGGCAGAGCTGCCATAGTGCATTTCAACTGTATTTTTGATTTTTTACTTCCATGTGTATTATTTCCTGGGAAATATTTTGCCTGAGCTCAGCTGGACTGACGGCAGCTGGGTTGGGGTGGAGGAGGGAGCTGCCTGCAGGAGCAGCAGCAGCCGCTGGTCTCTGCCCGCAGCCCGGAGAGCCAGGCATTGCCAAGAGCAGTGCTGCTGGTAGATCCGTAAATCGGGATTATGCTGGAGGTGTCTGCTTCTCTCCACCCTCACAGAGGGGTGTGCCCCTAAATCAAGCACCTCCTATACGAAGACACAATGAAAAACCCAAGCCTCATTTCTTACAAAGGAAAAGGCTTTTTTCCCCTGCCAGTTGCCTGATGTGGTATTCAGTCAGCCAAATGAAGATATATAACTCTCTTTAAAGGCAGCAGAGAGGAACAGGCAATTCTGGGGAAGTGGTTCATCCCATCTGAAAGAACACTTCCAGCAGATAGGTCAGACAGGTGAAGTCTTACAGGCACCTATTTCTGCAGGAGCCTTCGGCAACCAGCTGAAGGGCACACCAGTCAGACATGAAGAATCCTACCCATTCTACCCAGTATAGGGCCTCTACAGCAGGGTTTTCTTTGAAACAGTATGTAGCTCTTTTCTGCAGAAACTTTGTTCTGCTGTTAATGATTTCAGAGCCAGCTTTCTACATATTTTGCTAACACTCAACGTGCCAGAAAAGGCACACAACGTTGAGTGACCCACCCCAACCTGCCCACCAGGAACAGCCCTGGCCTGTGCTATCCCCCTAGGCCTGAGAGTGGTTCATGAGACTCCTTCTTTGCCCCCATTGCAAACACACCAGGAGCTGATCTGACGATTTGGCAGTACAGACAGTGATATTCCTCTGCCCAGCAAGGCTCTCAGTGCCATTTCATTATCTGTGCTGCAGCCTAGGTGTAAAAAAATATTTCATGTTGGTGGCAGGTCCATAAAACCCAGTTTCAGCATGGGCCCCAGCTCCCAAAGGCTTGTCTGATATATTGAGGACAATGAAACTGTTCTTACCTACAACAGGACATGAAATGCAATGCTAAGGAAGTGGTCCTCTACTTGCATGAAAATAGACCGGCTTTGTTATCTTATCTCCACCTTGAACCCATATGAATTTCAAGCAACACCATTATAGATTTCTCTAACTCTTCAGAGGCCTCACCAGCACAAATGGTCTATGCAATGAGAGAGCATCTGTGGACTTCTGTGCAGAAGCAGAGGCCAGCTCCTCTTAAGAGGTCAAGCAAGTCTGAACAACATAAATAAGGGGAATAAGAAATTTCTGATAGTTGCCTGAATCACTTCACAGGAGTGAACTAAAAGAAGAGGCAGTGCTTGAGAATTAAAGCCTAATTATTCCAGCAAGAAGTTAACAAATTTGAGGCTAAAGATCACGAACGCAGGCTGGCCTAAGAGATTTGCCAATTTTAATTAAAAATTATGCCAGACCAATAGGTGGAATAATACTAGTTGAGCAAATGGAATAGGAGAACTCCTCAGTCCCTGCTGCTTTTAGCATTCTGTCTCCATAAATAGAGGATTGTGGAATGGCTGCCATCATTTAATATGGCACAGCAAAATGTGTGAATCACGCAAAGTTAGTTTCAGGGAATCAAAAGGATAAGACATTTCAAAAAAGGAAGCTTCCGGGAGTAACTGCTTGGAGTGGGGCTCCTCTGGGGTGTGACAGGTGATTCCTCCATTTTTCCACAGCACAGAGCTGTGCCATCACCTTGGTCTTTGGGCTACTGGTACCTACAGAGACAGAGGAAGGAATCTTATCTCCCCAGTGCATGCACAGACACTCCATTTGCATCCTCTGGGTCTTATTTTGATTGCCATCAGTAGGCTTGCATCTGCCAGGCTGCCTAGGACACCCCTTCGAGGTGTGCAATGATCCAGCCCATGTTCCTCGCAGCCATGGGCAGGCCGGGCAGCAGCGTGTGCCCTGATCACCTGCTGACTCAGTCAGAGAATCACAGAATCATTTCGGTCAGAAGAACCCTCAAGATCATTGAGTCCAACCATAACCTAACTCTGGCACTAAACCATGTCTCTAAGAACCTCATCTATACACCTTTTAAACACCTCCAGGGATGGTGACTCCACCACTTCCCTGGGCAGCCTGGTCCAATGCTTCACAACCCTCTCCATGAAGAATTTTTTCCTAAGACCCAATCTGAACCTTCCCTGGAGCAACTTGAGGCCATTTCATCCTATCACTTGCTACTTGGGAAAAGAGACCGACACCCTCCATGCTGCAATCTCCTTTCAGATAGTTATAGGCAGCAATAAGGTCTCCCCTCAGCCTCCTGTTCTCCAGGCTAAACAGCCCCAGTTCCCTCAGCTGCTCCTCATCAGACTTGAGCTCCAGGCGCCTCACCAGCTTCGTCACCCTCTTCTGAACTCTTTCCAGTACCCAGTTGCCTGTTGGTGGCTGCTGTCAAGCCAACATTGTTGCGCTGATGCCTGGCCACAGGCAGAGCTGCATGTGAATTATGTGTATAAAATTAAGCAGTGTGCAGAGCAGGCTGAGAGATGCTGCAAGGTGTGGCACAGGGTGAAATGATAGCCCTCTGCCTCCTCCAGTGCCATGGCGGTTGTGCCAGACCCCTGGGTGCAGGGACCTGAATCCTCATTTCTTCCCCAGGCCTGGGGCTCTTCAGGGCAGGAGGCAAGGCTGAAAATTTCAGGTTTTCCATCTGCAGATTTACACACATTTTCCTCTAATTTCCTCCCATTATTCCCATGACCCAAAGTGTGACTAGTGATTTACAGAAAATGGAGCAGGCCTGATCCTGCCCAGAAGAGCTTGTGTTTGCTCCCTGAGCTGTTTCGTGGTACAATTCCCACGGTGGACAAGGTTATCTGATCCAGTTCAAGCTTGTGGCTCGGGTACTTGCAGATTGTCACAGGCAGGAATCTGGTAAACGTTGTTTCATGATTGACAGCGCAGGGAGGCTTGAAGACAGATGCAGCCTGCCCTGATGTGAGGACCCTTGCCCATGTGGGAGTTTATCCTCATGGCTCCAGGCACACTGAGAGCCACGTGCCAGGGAGCCCCAGCCCTGCTGGGAGTGTTTTTGTGGGGAGTTACATTCCAACCAGGAGTGGGAAGCCAACAGCATCACTGTGTGGCATCCTATCAGAAAGCATTTGCATTTGCTGTTATCTCCATGAGTTAAATATATGCAAATTGAACATGGCTGGTAGCCGCTAAATAGGTATTTCTTGCCAAAAATATCTCCTCTCCGGGGTTTCCACCTCTCTTGCATTTGCAAACTGCATCAGATGCCATGTAAGTCATTCTCCAAAATGTGCTGACACTGATAGCAGTATCAAGCAAGAAGTTCCCAGCCCTCCCCACATTTTCCCTTTGATCTTTTTTTTTCATGATTTTAGGCTTTTGCTTTTACATTTCTAAGCAATTATTTTTTTGGATCCCACGCAGGATCAACAGGTGTGGAATGACTGGTATGGCCTTGATATGCTCCATCTGGTTGCTGCTGATAAAGTAATCCTGGGGGCTGAGGGGCAACATCTCCAATAAGCTTAAGAAGCAGCAGCCTAATCTATTTGCAAGAAAGAACAAGCCCTGCAGCCAGTATTCCACGGGAACAATTGGGCACAGACAGCACTTTCACAGGCACAGTGGGGAGGCTTTTGCCCAGTTATTTTTCTCCTGGGAATGATGATTCACCTGGTGCGGTTGTATCCCCTCTCAGAAGAAGGAAAAGCTTTGCTTTGTGAGCAACGTGCCCCCCAGACCCACAATTTCTAAATAAAACCAATTATTCCTTTGCTTCTTTACCTCCACAAATTCTTAGGTCCTTATTTAATCTTCCCCAAAGCAATGGGGAAAGATGACTGTCAGCTTTGTGTCAATAATAAATAATTTTTCCTCTAACCTCTGTAAAACTATTGAAGCTGTTGGGATCTGAATACGGGGTGTTACGAGAGCAATGGGGCATGCTTGGGGTGCTCTCTGCTCTGTCGTCTCTTGTGTGCAGATCTGGCTCTGTGGTCACAGCCAGGAGAGCCGTGCAGGCACACTAAGCACTGCCCTGCCTCCCCTCAGTGTGTTGTCCTGGCTCATGGCACAAACCACAGGCTGCCACGCCAAGAGCATCACAAAACAGAGCCTGCACCTTTTGCAGTGCCCATTTTGTGGGATTTCAGCCAATTTCAGTGGGGTTTATTGGTGACTTCTGTTGTTAGCTTTCACCCTGTATCTTACCCCCAGAAAAGCAGGTGAAGGTGTGTTGCAGTTCAGCAGGTGAACTACCCCATCAAAGGCACCCAGATGGCCCTGCTGTAGCTCCTCAGGGAGCCATGGGAATTAACGGCTTGTACCTGCTCCTCTGTGCTGAGGACAGTGTGGAGGACATTTTTAAGCTGATCTCCACCTAGGAAAACAAGTGAGCAGTGCTTTGGCAGACAGGTTTCCCCACATGCAGGGTAGGGTTATTCCACAAGGGCAGTGGTGTGATGGAGGCACCTGGCTGCTACAGAGCTCCCTCCCTGCGCTGGTCTTTGTGCTCCAGTAATGAGCACAAGCAGCATCCCTGGCAAACATGGCATTTCTTGCAGCAACGGGAGTTAATGCATTGTCACGTCACACTGTCTGCCTTTGTGTCTGTCAGCCACAGTCATTTCTGCTGTCTGGGTGCACAACAAATTCACCTGCCTGTGCCTGAGAGGGCAGCAGCCAGCAGCAATGCTTCAAATCGGGAGGCGGAGGGGAAGTGGGGAGCATACGGGTTCTCTTGCAGGAATAATTAAGCTTTTCCTTTTTTTTTTTTACCGTGAGCAGCTGCTGGTGTCAGAGACTACACCATCTGCTGGTGAGCAAAGCGAAGGAGCTCACAGCAGCAAGGGAGGATTTCTGTCATCACATCCCCTCCCACAGGAAGAAGGTGTTGTAGGCGTGTCTCAGCCATTTCTGGTGCTGGGAGCTCCCTGGAGATTCTAGGAGTCCCTTGCCTTGCCAGACCCCTGCCAGGGATCCCTGTGACTCCACATCCTGCACTGGAGAGAAGCCAAACCCAAACGCACCCCAGAAGTGGCGGACCACTGCTGTCCCATGCAATGAAGGCATCATGATGCCAAAGTGATGGCCTTGCTCTGAGATCCTGAAGTGGAGTCAGGGAAGACACCACCAGAGGAGGGTGGGCAGGTGGCCCATGAGAGGTGACCCTCGCAGGGGACACATGATGGGCGATAATGCTGCTCTTCATAGTTGTTGTAGCAATGCTGGGCTACAGTGGGTGCTCATCACTAAGCTGCAACAGGGATGGAGCCAGGAGCTTCAGTTTTAGCCAAATACACTTTTCCTGCCCCCATGGTTTGTGGTATTCTTGGATTTACCAGATGAAAAATTATCATTATCAGATTAAATATACATAACTAATTCCCCACTCAGAGAGAGCTTCATCTCTAGTGCTTCCCTTCTAAGTCCCACAAGCACATTTGGGCACTGAGACAAGACTTCCAGCTCCTGGCTAAGAAACAGGTCGTGCCTCTACCAACACTTCTAAAACTGACAACTTGGAGGTGAAAAGTGGCTCTGCCCCTGCCCAGCCCCAATGAGAAGGGCTCCAGCTGCACTCACCTCAGCACATCTTTTTGCAGGCCCCTGCTGACCCTCTACACCATTGAGCCTAAGCTCACACTGGTCACCCAGCTGAGGTGATCCTGTTTGCACTGGAGAGAGCAAGGGAGGAGTGAGCATCAGTGATTGCTTGGAACAGTTTACATGGGGTTCATATACATGCCTTTTGGGACAAGCATAGGGCACACAGGTGATGGGGGAGGTCTGTGTGCTGTCATCCCATCTCAGACTGAATGGATGAGGCCAAAATTCTGGTTACTTTTGCACCTGGGTAGCTCTCCTATTGTTAATTAAGTGCTGGAAATGGAGAATCCATGTAAGTAAGATTCAAATTAAACACTGGTATTTAGTTCTACTTCAGGTCCTCTCTATAGGGTTGCTTCTGTCAAAGTGAAGAATGAAACAAAGAAGGAAAAACCTAAATAGTGATTAATGAAGAGCAGTCCATATTTAATCACAGCTTTCAATTCAGACTTTATAATTTAAACTTTAGTAATTGTCTTCACGATTTTGGCATCTGCTCATCCCAGCCTACACACTATCTTTGAACCAACAGCACAGCTTATCTTTGCAATTAGGCATTCAGTGTAGCAACAAATCTTCAATTTGGTGTGAGTCATTCAGCTGCTAAATCAAACAATGTGTCACTAAACAAACCAGTTTCCTCCTGACCTCATATGATGATAATAACGACTTGTGAAACCATCTTGAGATTTCTTTGGTATAATTTGCTGGTACTTTCTGACACACTCGTTTTCATAAATATAATTGGGTCCTGCACTAGAAACGAGATACAGCAGTACACAAACAATTGATGGTAGCTATTATCACAGAAATGCAGGCAACTCACTTCAAAACCAGTTGCTAAAAAATCAAAATAACTTTCTAACAGTAAGAACTGTAAGTACAGGGTGAGCCAAAGCTGCAACTGTGTCAGCTCTGATGGGCCAGAGGGGATCGAGACTCTGACTACGGGGGTAGGCAATGCTGGGATGGGCAACACTGGGATGGGCACTCCTGGTTGTCCTGGTTTTGTTAAAATCAAGACCAGTTTCTCTTTTAGTGAATTTTCCTTTCAGCTAAGTAACTGCACTTTTCTGAATTTGGCTCCCTGTTTTTCTCCCTGATAAAATTACGCATATCCCATAGGTGAGAGGGGCATATTTGCAAGGAGGAACAAACAGAATAGGTGACTAAAATTGACCAACTAAGTATTCCATCCCATCCACGTCATTCACCATATAAAAGTGGGAGATCACGAGGGTCTTTCTCTCTTCAGCTGTGGCCGGCATCTCCCTGCGATCCAAGGCCTGGTTCCAGATCCTGCATCCCTGAATCCAGTTCCGGTTTGCTGTGAAGTCCAGCCCGGGACTTCCGGATGCATGCCCTGCAGCTGCTGGAGGAGCCGGCTGTGCCGCGGGGCAACTCTGAATGGTGCCAGGAAACTCAAGATTGGTTTTGTATGTTTCGTATTATTTTCTGTATTTTATTAGTAGCATTAGTAAAGCATTTCTAACTTCTTTTTTTTTTTTTTTTTTCTTTCCCTCAACTTGCAAGTCTGTCTCTCTTTTCCTCCCGTTCCCTTTCCTTAGTGGAGAGGGAGGGAGGGGCAGGGGGGAGGGGGTTTATCAGAGAGCATCTGCCACGGTTTATTGTTGCCCTGCATTAAACGGTGACACTGGTGCAGACAGGAGCCTTTTGCCTCCATAGGCCAGCCACACACCACTGCTCTGCACCACAAGTGTCCCTATGTGCAGTCATTATTAGAAGTAATCCGTAATGTTCAGCTTCACATAGTCAAGGTGACATTTGATGCCAAAAGGCTATGTTACCTAGAAACTCCATCTCTGCACTCAAGCTGAGCAATGCTGGGGTGGAAATTGTGGTGTGCAGTAGTGGCACAGGCTGGGCTCCCAAAATACACACTACTATTTCACACAGCTGAAGTTTCTCAGAAGCTGGATTTGGAGTCTTGGTGGATGCAAGCAGTTGCTTATCCTGACAGCACTGCCTCATTGCAGCCACACATCCTTGAAGCTCACAACATGCAGGAATTGGTAATGTCCTTTTGGGTGCTTGGACCTATAGTGCCCTCAGTGCCCTCAGTGTCCTCAGCTCTGGAAGCCACCAGAGCTCCACCACAGCTCTTTCTCAACTGTAGTTTTCACACCTGCATAGGCTTTTACTTCAAAGGTCCAGCTGTGTGACATGAAAGCACCTCTGCGTGGGTTTTGCTGTGCAAGACCCAAGAGTCATAGTAATTGTGGCCTCCTGCATTCAGGTGAACATATTAGTCTAATCATAGTATTTAATTAGCTTAATCAGATTTTTCATTGTACTGCTCTGCTTTACTTCGGTTCTCAAAATTATTTCTAAGGGTGAAAATCCTCCTTTTGTCAAAGGAAGAGCTTATATGAAGCAACAGAGGATTCAGAATTAGATATGGGCCATCGCTGCCTGAATGAACAAATGAACCCTAATAAATAGGCAGGAGAGAGCCACTTACTAACACAATTTCACATTTCAATCAATGCAGCTAAGGTGAAATAAAATAAAGTCACTCAATTTTGATAGCAGTGCCAAAAGAAATAGGCTTCATGCTCTGTGTTCCCTTTAATTATTGTCTTTGTCTGGCTCAGAAACTATGTGAGGTACAGTGAATGCTATTGCCTACAGCAGAGCTACTGATCTGTAAAAAAAGCAGTATGATCATATTCCAGCAGGGAAAAGGCAAGAGTTAAAATATCATTTTTTTCTCATAGAAAGAAAACAGATTTCGGGATAGATGACATTCACCACAGAAAAGGTGAGGGTCCCTGAAGGGATGACAAATCTCACTTGTTTTGATTATGTGCAGTTTAAGTTTGATTTTGCAAACCTTGACATCCATTTGTGCCACTGAGTTCACAAGCATCAGTCCAGCATCCCAGGCTTTCCTGGAACAGCCTCCTCCCACCCTTTCCAAGCCTGGAAATGAAGCTGCTGCCAAGCCACACCATTACAGACAAAAATTAAAATGAACCTACTTAGTCCTTTTGCAACAGAAGCACTATGGGTATGTTCAGTTCTGTGCCTACAGACTGTTCTTGCCTCATGTTTTTATGTCTGTCTTCACAACTGTAGTAACTTTTTAAGAGGTGAAATCTGAGATATTTGTAGATTCTACAGCTCAAAGAGCTGAAAGAAGCATGCTGTATGTCACAGGCCTTGTGGTAGAGACAGGTCACACAGCTGTAGGAATGTTCACGTGATCACATGTAGTCCTAAGGAAGTGGTGTCAAATAGATCACAAGTCTCCCAGACATTTCAAAGAGGTGATTGAAAGATCCAGTTCCCTCAAAGCTCATGTCAGGGGTGTTGAATAGGATTATCAGAAAATGGAGACATTTAATGCAACTGCCTCCAGCCAAAATCAGCTCACCTGTGTGAGTGGTAGGTTTGGAGTGGGAGGAAGCTCCAAGCTTCACCATTTACTCATCCAGGCCACTACACCTGGTGTGGGACAGGGAATCATGAGCAAGTGGGTGGCCAGGCAGTGCTCATGCTGTCACCATCACATCCCCACTCACATTTTTTTCCATTCCATCAGACTTTTTCTCCATTACTTTGCTTGAATGCCTGCAGGGTCCACTCCTGGTGGGAGAGCCAGCCTCGGCAGGTTTGGGTTTCATCTGCACCAGAGACCCCTTGGGTGGCCTTTCCACTCATAAATAGCTGTAGATCTGTGAGGAAATCTGCCATATAAATACTTTATGCCATTTATCTTAACTTCTTATCTTGTCAAAACTGCACTTTGCTCAGCCTGACAAAGTTAGTCCTTTCTGTGGTTATTTATATGGTATCCTACCTGTACATGGTTAACTCCCACAAGTTTTTCAAGTTTCTTTTAATATTTTGTGTTCTTCTAAAATCTCAGTTACTGGAGATAAGGGTCATCCTCAGCATTTTAGTTTCTGCTTTATTTTATAAAACTTAGTCAAAAGTAATTTCAAAGATCCTCAACTGCAATATCTGAAACCTCATAATTTGGAGGATAACACCATATTTTTCCAACATGTAACTTTCAAAATATTATATTGATGCTGCAGAAAGGACTGAAATGTTCAAGTACTATGACTTTCATACCAAGTATGAGTTTTATGTTCTGGATGGCATACACATCCCTGTACAACTGTTGGTCTGTATCTAACTAGTCTGCTCAAAACATTTGTGATACTGTTAATAACTTTCCTCCCTTTGCAGCTTTTAATTATCCTAAAGTTTTATTCACTTTGAAGACAGCCATTAAGTCTATTCAAATAAAGTGGATAAACCTGAGAGTACTCCCAAGTACACCAATAACTGTCAATTTTTATTTCTTTGCCAGAGTGAAATGAAGTTTTCAGTAAGTCAGGACCAGCCTGTAGCAGTAGCTGAGAGGAAATCCACAACTCATAAAAAAACTATCATTAGGTAACTAGAAGTTACCCCATAACTAGAAGTGACTCCATGCTGGCCAGGTGCAGTGCCGGGGGGCATGGCCACAGCTCGGGGGGGCAGCGTCACTCAGCCAGCTCTACCAGTGCTGCAGCAGGTGTGACAGCAGGTCCTGCTTCCCTGCCCCACTCCTTTACCCCACCGAGGGACACCTTTCAGAAGCACACACCAGCATACACAGAGAGGCTTGGGTGACTCTAACTTGGTCGTGGCATATATGGTTGAACTGAAGAACATACGCTGTCTACTGTCAAACAGGTGACAGAAGAAGTATAATGCTTATGTCAAACCATCTAGGTCCAAAGCACAGGAACTGCCCGTCAGGTCTGGTCTTTCAAATTTCACAGTTCACATCTCTTCCCCACCCACCATGGAAGGTGAACTGGCACCTTCATGAGTACTTATATCTGTTGATAGCTCTGCTTTCCTCCTTTTACATACATAAAGCCCAAAGCAAAATGTCCTGGATATAGTGGACAGGTAAATGCTGATTAAGTATTGGAAGGTGCTGCCTGGTGTAAGAACAGGAGGTTCGTGAGCTTTGCAGTTTTCTCACCAGTTTTGCCTACTCAGAAATCCAAACACACAGGTATAATCTGACAGAGCTATGATGTGTTTGTTGTGGTTTGTCTTCAGCCAAAGAGTAACAAGGCAAACAATATCAGAATACTGAGAGGGCAGTGAGCAAGGGCAGTACTTATACACCTGGGTGGCATAATATAGGAAGGAAACACAAATGCATCGTAAGTCCATATTGCAGTGCTGTAAGACACCCATACTCACAGCTGGCACATTTCAGCTTATATTAAATATCTATGAGGATAAGCAAGTCTGTGATTACAGCATCTGATTTACACTGTCACCGTGCCACGTCCTAGAACATTATTCATCTACTTTATACTTGTACAGAGCTACAACATTTTTAGGAGCAAACATCTAAGGTGGACTTTTTTTTAAATTATTATTTTTATAGAAGGCACAGCACAGCAGATTGTATTTGTGTATTAATCATTGCAGGAAAGGACATGGGCTGTCAAAAGAAAAAGCTAACTAGGCTGGCTCCATCTTACTCGTAGCAAAGAAAATATTTAAGATGTGAGATGGAATTTAATATCTCTGGGGGCTACTTTAAAATGAAGACTTAACAGCTAGCACAATTCCCTTTTGAAGCCAAAGTATATCAGCCCTGAGGACTTTGTCTTCCTCTCTGTCCCATTAGCCCTGTGCAGCCCTTCAGAATCCAGTCACGTTGTTTGTTGAGCATTTGGTACCATGGGATATTTTGCAGCTGGGATCACTTACACTCAGTTGGCAACTATGTTCAGACCATGCTGGCATCTCCTCAGGCTGGCAGCCTGCCTTGGTTTCCTTTTTTGCTGTAGCCCTTTAATGAGGAAACCAGTTGCAGTTCTGCTGTGTGAGTGCAGGAGCATTGCTGACATCAGCCAAGAAGGGCTCATCCCATTGTCTTCTGATGGTCATGCATCATCTGGAAGTAGGGTAGTATGATAGCCCTGTGATAGATGAAGCAATCCTGGTCTGGCTTATTCTACACAATGGAGAAAGCACATGGCATAGTCTTCTAGGTGACATCCTCAATGCAGATAGAAAACGCTTTTATTTTTTCTCAGTTTGAAGGAAAATAAAGGAGCCTTACAGCTCTCAGAAGAGCTTCCCCATCCTTTGGCATGGTGTTAAGATGTTCCAATTATCTTCTCCTAAATTCACATGCAACCCTATAGTTAAGCTGGAAGTCAGTGGCTTGGTTGGCTTTGACTATGTAGGCCTTTTGGGGGTGTGGGATTCAGGATGAGATTAATGTGATGCAAACCTAGATACCAGCACACACATGGGTGTGTGAGCTAGGTATGTAAGCTGCACTATAGCAGATGGAGTCAGCAATGCTGGGGAAGCATGAAATTTCCATTTCTGTGCCATAAGTACCACATTTGCCCACTCCAGTCCTCCTGCCACAACAAGTTGCACAAGTGAGACTCTGGGCTGCTCTGGGCTGCTCAGGCACAGGCTTTTACACACAGCTTGAACAGAGTTATAAGTAACGAGGGCATTTGTTAAACAGAATGTCTTTTTGAGGCATGTCGATGCTTTTAGATTTTTTTTCATAGATGTTTTCTTGAATAAAATATCCCACAACCTTTATTCTAGTCACATAAAAGATTTATGCCTGTCTTTTTCTGAGATGAATGAGGAGAGGCATTCTGTACAGGAAAAGGGGGAGCAATGCTTAATATGTTTCCTCTTATGTATATTGAAATTAAATCTAAAAAGTATTTTATATTTAATTTATCACCATGTTACCTTCTAAATTATATGTGCATAGAAAATACAGACACCTCCTCTGCCACTTCTAGTGTCTTCCTTTCTTCCTGAAAACTAACAAATTGGGTATTTCCATTGCTCTTTCCCCAATATAAGCAAATAACTAGTGTAACTTCAACTACATTTTGTGATGCCTCTTTTTCTTCATAAGGTTTACATCAACTCTGGGGGGGGGAATTTTCCATGGGAATGCACTTCCACTGGAGGAAGCAGGATCCAGCAAATGCTGGCTTCCTAAAATAAAAGTTCACACATGTGTAGATAAGTAAGAAATTAGACAGGAATCATTTGTTGGCCTCAGCCATGGTGGTACCTTGTGGGAGTGAGGTGGGGGCCCTGTAGCGCCAAAACTACACATCCCAGGAGGCAATGGGCTGACACCACACACCCTTGGGTCATTTCAACAAACAAAGACATTTTAATTCAGAAGTTTGATTTCAGTAGCAAATTGCAACATGCAGGTTATTCAACATATATGTTGAAAAATTCTGTTCAAAACCTTGTTATTGTGGGAAAACTGTTCCAACTTTTTCTCCTTTCTGAAGAGTATTATAGGTGAGATCTCCATTGCATTTTCCAAACATTAGTCCTTCAGGAAATATTGTTTCTCTCAATGAAGAAAGGCAGTGGTCTCCATGAAGATCTGCTACCCACATGCTGGATTTGAGCCTCTCAGGACCACGTGACGTTTTGGAGCAGTGAAGGGAACCTGCTGGCTCTGGCTGGTCCAGGCATCTCCCAAAGGTACAAATCTCCCTTGGAGTAAGGGACTCTGCAGAAAATACCCCCCAGCCCTTCTTCAGATACCTGCACCTTCCTGCTTCCTCCTCTGAGCTGCAGGAGAGAGAGCGAGGCCAGTCCCACCTCTCCATCCCACCATCACACAGCCACGGGAATGGCCTTTGCATAGCCATGACTTTCTAAAACTCTGTGTACTGCGTGGACTTCACTGGTTAATAAACCAGTTTTACAAAAAAAGAACACTTTTTTTTTTAAGCCTGTCCTCAAAAAGGAATAGAAAGTAGTTCACAATTAATTGCAAGTCATAATAATTTAGATACTTACAGATAATAAACCAGATGAAGCATATTGCACATGCTATTTAATAAACCACAGACACTGAAGTAAATAATGCAAACTGGAACTGTTCATAAATACAGAGTTTAAAAAACAAAAAATTAAGACAGTGTCACAGAGCAACTGTATCTTTGCTAGAACTTGGTTGGGCGTAAGCATCTTTTATTCACAGCAGAGGGCAGTCCTCAATGTGCCAGCCTAAAATAATAGTCTTCCCTCAGTGATCCCACCAAGAAAGAAGAATTGATCTGCTGAGAACATTTTGTTTTACCACAGAGCAGATTTGGAGTATGACTTTGAAGGCAGACTGAAGGGAAGTGAATATTCCCCATGAATTTTCTGTGGAAATCCAACTTCAGAGCTGACTGGATGTGCTCATCCTAAGCCCACATGTCTCCATCAAAACGTGACCATAACACACACAGTCTCACACCCTTTGCTCAAAGACAAAACCTTGAAGTCCACACCAATATCTTCCCACAATCGTCTGAAACTTCACTGACCCCTCTGGCTCCCTTCACCTCCCTGGAGGACCAAAAACCACACTGCTGGGGCTGTGGGCTTCCCCGTCACCTCCCACACCGTCCCCTTGCACTGCGCCACCCAGCTGCTCCTTGTGCAGGGCCCAGCAGCCAGCAGCCCCCCGGCTCTGCCAGGGCCACCGCTGCCACCCAAACCTGCCCATCTGCATCTTAGCACTGAAAAATCTCCCATTTTGATAATTTCCTAAAAAGTGCAGTTTTAAAAACTAATAAAGGGGATGTAACAGCTATGAGAGTAACAGCAGCCACTGTGGAAGACATGGCGCCAAATCCATGGTTTGAATTTCAAATACGAAGAAAATGTGTGTGGCTCTGAGGGCTTTGGCCACAGCTGCTTCTCCTCCCTCCTGCACTGCTGTCCTTTGGTGGGGGTGGAGGGGGAATAAAAAAGGAATTTTAAAATAACCCTTCATTTATTTTTAAGTCCTTAGTGCACAAATTTTGCAGGATCACTGCCAGCTCTCTTAGGGAGAGCAACTGAGTAACTGGTTGCCTTCTAGAAATTGTTCAGCATTAACAAAAAAAATTCTAGTGTATCTAGTTGATGACCTTCGGTCATCACTTTTTCAGGCTGTTCACTCCAAACAGTAGCTGTTAGATACACTAGTCGTCTTAAACAGTACTTGTCTATGCCTATTTTATGCTTTTATAGTGTGGGGAAAGAAAATGGCTCCAAACAATAACCCTGCAGTACTTACACTGTGACATGTGGCATTGCCTTTGTTAGTCACTACTCTACCACTGTTAGTTCCCAAATATTCAGTTTTCCTCTTTGGCTGCTACCAAGAACAGGCCTGAGATTTTTCTAGGACTCTGGAACCTTTTCAGGGACCATTTTATATTTGAAACTTGTATTTTGTCTCCTGCTCATCTTCCACTTTGCTGCACAGGTAGCGCACAGCTACCTGCACCATGAGAAGATTATGAGGGCCCCTGCAAGGTTTAGCACTGTACTGTTATTGGGACTATCAGCAACCTTTCTTCTTTGGCATAAGAAGTTCAGCTTTTTGTTGAAAATTAAATCCTCCATTTTTTCAGTCCCACATTTGCTGTCACTAACTGGGAAGCTAAACGCCCTCTGGGTGTAAAAGGACAACCCGTCACTGAAGTCATGAGGAGCTGATGAGTTTTATGTGTGACATCCCTGCTACTTTTGCTTTACTTTTCATTCCTTTATCCCGTGCGTTTTGCCAAAGGCCAGCTTTTGCTTATATGATGAGACCTCCAGAGCTACGTGCGATGCTCAGATGCTTTTTCTTTTCTCTCTGCATCTGCCCTTGTTTGGGAAGACGATTTTATGGAGGTGGGCAATGTGGTGCTTGTTAGCCCGTACCTTAGATATGATTAAATAGTTCTTTCCTCCCACTCCCTACAACCAGTGTGACTTTATGCCTGTTTGCAGACAAGTTATCATGGGTGTCAAAGTTTTTTGCTATGACTCTTTACTTGCAGGGACTCAAAAAGGACCAGGACATGAGCTGTAGATGCTGCTGTTTTGTTACTTGTGATGAGCTCCCTCAAACCTCACGTCCCTCATGCCCAAGCAGGATCTGGGAAGTCATAGGAACAAATGAAGCAGCAGGCAGCACCTGCAGCAAAGCATGCTGATGTCAATGAGAGTCATTTAGGCCCCTGCCTCCGTTTTTATCCGTCTCTTTATCCTTTGGTCTTCAGTGCTTACAAACCCAGAAGGATGCAATGGTGATTTACAATTCCCCTCCCACGTCTGCTCAGAGGAGCTGCCACAGGGGTGTGACGAAGCACCTGTCCCCACAGTGTCTGCACTGGGGCTGAGCACTCGGGTCTCGGTGCCTGCACCCACCTGGCACAGCCTGGGCCAAGGGGCAGCCCCCCAGTGCAGCGTTTCCATTGCACCCTTGTCTCCTGCAACTGAGGTATAAAACTCCTTGCTGGAAACACAGGCAGTTCCTTTTATTCTGATTACCAAAATGCCACCTGGACATGGGCAATATGGTAAAAGGGAGAGGCATAATACTGCACAGCATCCTTATATAGAATCATAGAATCATTGCAGTTGGAAAAGACCCTCATGATCATATCCAACCATAATCAAACTCTAGCACAAAACCGTGCCCCTAAGAACCTTGTCTAAATGCCTTTTAAACACCTTCAGGGATGGTGACTCCACCACTTCCCTGGGCAGCCTGTTCCAATACCCAACAACTCTTTCCATGAAGAATTTTTTCCTAATATCCAATCTAAACCTTCCTGGTGCAACTTGAGGCCATTTCCTCTTGTCCTATCATTTGCTACTTGGGAGAAGAGACCAACACTCTCCATGCTACAACCTCCTTTCAGGTAGCTGTAGACAGCGATAAGTTCTCCCCTCAGCCTCCTTTTCTCAAGGCTGAACAGCCCCAGCTTCCTCAATATATTAATATTTTAATCAATATATTATTAATATTAATTAAGAATAAATATTAATCACCATCAACATGTTATTATTAATAATTAAG
This sequence comes from Streptopelia decaocto, assembly GCF_964273445.1. NCBI lineage: Eukaryota > Metazoa > Chordata > Aves > Columbiformes > Columbidae > Streptopelia > Streptopelia decaocto. The sequence goes on along the minus strand of NC_138655.1, from coordinate 145,709,927 downwards.
ATTAATAATATATATTAATTCACCGTGCACATCTCTTTTCTATTATTTTGTAAACATCATATTAATAAAGACATTTTTCCTTTCACAGCCATCCACATTTTACTTTATGTTGCAATAGGCTTAGAAACCACTTGGGGGAACTTTTCCATTGCAGTTGATTATAAATGAAGAAATTGTGTTGTCACAAATACCTACTGATCTAACTCAGCTGCTTTTATGTGTACTGAACATCATAGAAATCCAGCTGATTTCACTAAGAGATGTCAAATGTTTAGGACACTTGCAAATAAAGCACTCTTTAGATTCCTTACTCTGATCATACAGTATGGGAAAGTTTAGATTTTAGTTCCTAATTACATATCAAACCGGCACTAAAAGACCTTTTTTTTTTTTTTTGTTAAGTCTTGAACTGTATCCTGACCTGCAGAAATGGGAAAATGTTGTTTAGATGCTAAACAGGATTTGGTAATTCTGTAAGATATCTATTGGGAAGAGTTAGACAGATGTTATGCTAGAAACTGTTCAACACATAGCAGTTAAAAATCTCATAGGGCTTTTTTCCCCTTAAAACTACTTCGTTTAAAATATTGTTTGGGCCCCCGTAAGCAGAAGTTAAGAGTGGAAGGTGGACTGAGCATCAGCAGTCTTCGTCAACAAGCAAAAGCTGCAGGACAGTGCTTCCTAGTCCCACCCAGGCGCGATAGAGACACAGCAGCACCACCAGATGGAGCTCTGCCCCTCTGTTCGCCTTGAAAAGCCTCCCTATACGTGTAATGCCATACGCCTTACATATGTAAGGCCATATATTTTACGAAAGACGGTTTTTAAGGAAGGCCTTTCGGATTCAGTTTTGGATGCTAAATAACACTGTGGTGCTGTGGTGCCTGTGCGCAGGATGTGCAGTGAGTGCCACCGGGCTGCAAGGGGGAGAGTTTGCAGGGAGGCTCTTCTGAGGGAGGCTCAGGGTGGGAGGCACTGGGACATCTGTGATAGGCACCAGGGGTTTGCAGCTGGGTCTCCGTTTCCCTGAAGGACAGCAGATTTCTTCAGACACTTCCATTATCTGCAGCAGATGTTTGCAGGCTGATCCTGTGGTCCTGTCCCAGTGTGGGGACACAGAAGCCCCAGCCATGGGGGAGCTGACAACACTGGTGTTTTCTTGGGGTCTGGGAGACACAATATCACATCCAGACATCTCCAAGACAGGGGATGAGTAAAGGGCGAGGGCGGAGAGGAGGAGAGGAGAGGAGAGGAGAGGAGAGGAGAGGAGAGGAGAGGAGAGGAGAGGAGAGGAGAGGAGAGGAGAGGAGAGGAGAGGAGAGGAGAGGAGAGGAGAGGAGAGGAGAGGAGAGGAGAGGAAAGGAGAGGAGAAAAAGAAAAGAAAGAAAAGAGAAAAGAAGAAAGAAAAAAAGAAAAGAAAAAAAGAAGAAAAAAGGGAAGGAAAGGAAAGGAAAGGAAAGGAAGGAAAGGAAAGGAAAGGAAAGGAAAGGAAAGGAAAGGAAAGGAAAGGAAAGGAAAGGAAAGGAAAGGAAAGGAAAGGAAAGGAAAGGAAAGGAAAGGAAAGGAAAGGAAAGGAAAGGAAAGGAAAGGAAAGGAAAGGAAAGGAAAGGAAAGGAAAGGAAAGGAAAGGAAAGGAAAGGAAAGGAAAGGAAAGGAAAGGAAAGGAAAAAGAAAAGAAAAGGAAAAAAAAGAACAGGGAAAGAAAGGAACAGGAAAAAAAGAAAAGAGAAAAGAAAGAAAAGAAAAGAAAAGAAAAGAAAAGAAAAGAAAAGAAAAGAAAAGAAAAGAAAAGAAAAGAAAAGAAAAGAAAAGAAAAGAAAAGAAAAGAAAAGAAAAGAAAAGAAAAGAAAAGAAAAGAAAAGAAAAAAAAGAAAAGAAAAGAAAAGAAGAAAAGAAAAGGGAAAAGAAAGAAGAGAAGAGATAAAAGAAAAAGGAAAAGAAAGAAGAGAAGAGAGAAAAATGAACAAGAAAAAGAAAAAGAAAAAGAGAAAGAAAAAGAAAAAGAAAAAAGAGAAAGAGAAAAAAAAGAAAAAGGAAAGAGTCCTGCTCTTCCGAGATTCTGACAACATCCTCAAAGGGGCTTGTCAGAGGCATTCAGAGGGAGCAGCGAAGCGGAGGTCTGCTGCTCCTCACTGCTGCAGCCCCTGAGGAGAGAAGAGGGAAGAAATATGTACAAGGAGCAACAGTCTCAGAGGATTTTGTTAGAAGTAGCTGCCACCATAAGGTAACTCTCTAGCATTGAAAACAGGAAAACATATGCAACTCATACATGGAAGGATCATTCCAGTATTTAGAATTAATTTATCTCCCTAGTTAAACACCAGAGAGTCCTGATGTTAATATGCAGAAATCATTCCTCCCCTGGGACCTGTGTATCTGCTGTGTAGCTGAGACCTCCATGGTCTTATGTAATTGAACCTCGGGCACCTCATGGTGCAGCTGAGTGCTGCTGAATAACCTGGGCGTCATGTCAGCTTTTTAGAGGCAGGAGAGCATCCCTTTGGTCTGTGACGGGAGTTTCCGAACCACACAGGAAAAGACTGGCTAGCCCCCAGGTCACCCACTAACAACCACAAGTGGGGAAAAGATACCCAAAATGAGCAGGGAGGAGGCTGGGCATCAGCAACCAGGCACGTCCTTTAAGGGAAGGCTGGAGCGCTTGGAGGAGTATCTGTCACTTTGATGCTGTTTTAGTACTCTGCATCTAGAAGTCAAGCTGACTAAAAGCAGTCAGAACAGTGATTTGATGGCCTCAACTGCTGCTTCTGTGGAGAGTGGATTTCACCTGTGTCTCCTGCCTGCCAAGCTGTGGGAGATGGCTTGTTCTGAGAGAGGAACAAGCACATCACCACTATTGAACACTTGGTCCTCCAGCCTGCTGCCTTCCTTGCTGAAGCCACCACGGCAGCGCTCCTCCTTGGCACAGCCCACAACACAGGGCAGCACTCCCCAGGATGGAGGAGCACTCCAAGACATGTCCTGAACCCTCATTTTAGCCACATCCCAAATCATGACCATTGTTGATGGCCCTTTCTTCTGGTGTTGTTTTTTGGGGTTTGTTTGTTTGTTTGTTTGTTTGTTTGTTTGTTTGTTTGTTTTCTGGTGTCACTGACTCTTTTAACACTCAGTTTCTCACCTCTACCCTTTCACATGGTAGCTTAGACATGAATTATGCCTCACGTAATGTTTTATCTCTTTTTTACCTGCCATATACTACCACAGGACACACACTTTTGGAGAAGCGTGGAACAGATTCAATGCCATGGAAAGGTGGCTTTCTCAGAGGTAAGTCCTCATGCACCTGATGGCAGATGTGATCCCAAATCCTCCGCAGAGGAAACCCAGTCTGGTCTGATCTGGTAGGACAAAGGGTTTCTGGAGCAACACATCTGATAGTTGTTTAAAATGTTATCTGCTAAGCTGAGAACAGAGGTTGTCCTGAGATGAGATGTGACAAACATGAGACCTGTGAGGAGATTGCTTTTTAAGAACACACAGAGCGCTTGGTAGTCCAAGGTATGTGTATAAATAGTTATCTGTAAGGTTGTTTTTCAGTAATAAATATGTTTTTGTGGTCTTTGGCAGGTGACTGGATAAACCTCGGAGACTCAGAGCACAGCTGGGCTTATGCAGCTGCCCTTGCTGGAAGGTCATCACTGGGATTTGCAGGAATCTGGACTGTAAAGGCTTGGCTTTGATCAGCCCATCAGGGGATTTCCACCCTGAAAAAAAAGCAGATGGGTGCACAGTATCTCCCTGGTATGACTTTACACAGTTAATAGGAATCAGAAGGCATTACCATGTGAGAGCTCAAAGGCCCAGTGCTGACCGACCAGCTCCCACCAGTGCTCTGGTCTGCCCAGCACTGATACACTGGGAGAACTGGCATGAAACCCCTCAGCTTCTGGCTAGGACATCTTGGGAGGATGAGGATTTATATCAGCCTTTATAATGTTTAAGTGATGTAAAACATATCTATTATGAAAAATTTTTGAATAGAGATCCAAATGAGTACACGTTGTTATTTGCGTCCTAGTATAGAGGCTTAGGGTTGCCTGGTTACTCTGACTCAGAAGCTCTGTGAGGTGTCTCTTGATGAAGGAGCAGATACAATTTGGCAATTAGAGAAGCTTGATTTGTCATCTAATTGTAGAAATCCTTAAGAAAAAAATAACCATTTCTAGAGCAGTTGTACAGAAACCGCAGCGAGAAAACTCTCAGAACGTTCATTGGTACTGAATGTTGCTGTTTTGCTTATTGTAGAGACATGAAGGTCATTAATAATATATGCAATAATTAGGATTTTTTTTTTTCAGTGTTCAATTAATAGGATCCTGTTCATAGCATATATGAATTGCAAATGTGATCAGAAAAGCATTTTTGTTGAAGAATCTCCCCACAGACTATTGCTATAAAAAGACTCCATTCAGCTGGCAATCTATCCATCTCAGGCTGGAGTTAAAGGGACATGATGTGTTCAGGTGAGGGCCACAGTACAGCCATCACAGCAAGCTAGAAAGTGTCTTACCTGCTTAGGTGTGTATGTATATACATATATCTTTATACATATTATGTCTGTGTGCAGGTGTTCTGATGACTATACATTTGTGATTTGGGAACTTTGCAGAAATGGTTTTATTTTGCAAAGTGTTTGCCTTAGAACTGAACCAATGTTGCTTTAACAGTTGCTTCACAGATGTCCTTTATTGCTTGTATTTTGATGTCTGACAGTAAACACTAAGAACAAGGAGGGGCATTGAATGGTCGGAGAAGTCAGGAACATTTGTGGAAAAGTGAGAACTTCGGACCAATAGTATTTTGCTAGGAGGTCCAGGGAGCAGAAAGGCTCAGCTACTGTAAACTCTGAAAGGTCAGAATTTGATTTAATGAACTTAACCTTCAAGAAAACAAGCCTCTTTCATGTAGGGTATCCCCTTAGGCTTGCCTTATTCAACTAGCAATAAATGCAGAACAAATAGAATGACAAAAAAGTCACATTTTGTAAATCTGGCCATGTTTTTAATCAAGTGTAGCCAACTCACTTTACACAGCCTAGAAGATTAAATTTTGGCTACCTAATGCTGTACTTAGTCAGTGTAGGGTAAATCTATGCCATTATGATGGCACCAGGTGGGCTTTCACAGACTCTGGATACTGCTCAGTTGCAATGGGCCATTGGCTTGAAAACCTCCATGCTGTTGGGATTTTTTTTTCTCACAGTCTGTATTTTTTGGCTCTTCAAATGCAATGGCTGTAAGAGAGAAATAGAAAGCAATATATGTTTCTCCTGTTGTTATTAAAAACCAGGTATAACTCAGGGAAAACAAACATCACCCAGGATTATTTTCAGTAGTATATAACTGGCTGTAACAATAGTTTTAAGTGTCAAATTACAAAACTCTTAGGTAGTCACAATATCATAAGGTTCCTTACGGAATTTTGCGAAGAAAAAAATGTGCCTCAATAATCTCTTACCTAAGGTTGTGCATTTTGGTTTGGTTTGGTTTGGTTTGGTTGGCTGGTTCATTGGTTTCACTTTCTTTTTTTTGCTTGTTTGCTTTTACCAGAATCAATTGAAGTTAATGAAGCAAACAATAAGAATCACGTTTTCAGCACAGCACAAGGTGAGTCTACAATATTCACTACAGGAATGGTATGTAATCTGCTTACTAATTATTGTGGGAAAAGTCCAGTAAAACAAGATAATCTGCAGCTAACACCCCTTTCTCCCCCTGAATTTGCATTAAAATATGATAAATGGAGAAGAGTTCAGGAAGACTTACTACAGGAAAGCTGGATGAGCAGTGAGGTGGGAGATGGCATGTAGAGTGGTGCTGGCAGGAATAATTAGACGTAATGGCAGTCTAAGTTAGTACCACCAGTTAAAAAATCGGTACGTAGTTCAGATGCCCAAGGTGGGTGCTGGGTGGCCTGTGGTAGCTCCTCACCTACCTGCTCCCTCACAGCCTCCCAGGACTGGCAGGGCCCTGACCCTGGCATTTTGGGTTGAACCACGACCCGCACTGGCAGCAGGGAAAGGAGCAGAGAGAATTCGATTAAGAAGAAATGGCAGAAGAGAATGCACTGAGGGTTCATCGTTGCAGATCATATATCATCAATCTGCCTGTGACCAGAAAAAGGGTATATAATCTGATGACCACAACAAGGCAGGATTTAATAACTGGGCTACCTCCCAATAGGCTGCTTATTCTATAGTCACCTGTAAAAGCAATATTTGCATCCTCCCTTGAAAATCCTCCACCTGCTTCTTTACTGAGCCAGTCTACTGGGTAAGAGGTAAATGGGAGTCAGATATATATGGGAGATATATGGCAGCCAGTATGACTATACTTGTTCTTCTATGTTAAGATTCATTAACAGGTTTAACAACATTATTCCAGACACTGTAATAGTTTTGACTGATATTATGTCTTATGTTCTGTTTTCTGAAGATAATATCCATATTAACCCTCAGGGAATCAAGAAATAGAAGTCTCTTCACCACTTCGTTTTGTATGTTTTCACTGACCTCATGTATGCAATACACATTGTCTATACAGATTTTTTAATTTAGGAGGACATAAAGAAAAAGTTGCAAATTAGAGATGCATTGTATTTTTATTCCTGTCTGTATTAGTTATTAAGACTTCTATGTACCTTTAATCTGATCAGAAGTATGGTCTCACACACCTTTTGCTGGTCACATCTTGGTTTACAGGGGTCACAGCTGTAAGGAGGTACTTTGCATTTCCAGGCTGTGCTTCTCCAGAAAGTGCCCCAAACATGGTATCCACAGGATTTCAGTGCTCTCTGTTGCAGGGGAGGAAGGATGCAGTAAGTGGAAACCCCAGGGATAAGAAGGATCTGCTTTTACACCAAACCTCTCACAGCACCAAACCCAAGAAGGTTACAAAGAATGTAATGCTGCAAGTACCAGGGTGCTCTAGGAAAATACATTTAACAACACAGAGCCAGAAGAAGCTTTCAGGTCCAAACCTCAACATAACAAATTTACAGAGGAAAACAAACAAACAAACAAACAGACAAACAACAAAACAGAATGTGGAGGAGACTGACTTCTTAAAGCCTGAGGGACTGACATTGTCTAAACAGAATTAGGTTAATGCAGTTGCTGCAATGTTAGCCTAAACTGCAGCTCCCAGAAGGATGAGACCAGTGGCAGGGTGCAGAACTTGTTTCTGCACTTTTAATTTATTTTTAGTACAAGGAAAAGGATTTTTATATTGCTCTTTCTTGCCTAATGAATGATCAAAGTTTTCCACATTTTTGGATGGAAATATGCTGGCCACAATTTTTTTTTCCTAGTCTATGCCCACACAATGCATTCACAGCCTCCCAGTGGAGAAACATTACTTGAGGCTCAAAAAAAGAATAAATAAATTAGTAAAAGGCAGTTGTATGCAATATACATCCACATATATAGCTGCGAGGTTCTGGTCTTGTGCTCGGAGCTCCTTTTCCACAGGCTAATTCACAGCCTGGTACTCTTCTGGTTTCCTATTGTGAACTAGTTTATTCCTTTTTAGTAACTTCATTAAATATCTAGTGCATAATATTAATGATATTCTCAGCAAATGAGAAGAACTACAAACACAGTGATGACAGAGAATAATCAAAAAGCAGAAGGAAGTTTCTAATGGGAAAATGGAGCCTCCCACAGAGAATTATGCTTAAAATATCATCTGTCACTAATTGATACATCCACTGGTGTTGGAGATGTTGTTTTGCACCTGATTTAAATAGAGTTCAAGGAATACTTAAATCAGACACTGAATTTGAAGTGCTTATTGTGTTTTTTTCTGAAGCGATGTAGTAAAAAGAGTATTTCAGAGACCCCAGACACTCACCAGCCAACACCACTGTCACCCCAGCTGTGTGGGAAAGGGCTGGGACAGCGCAGCTCCGTATCACTAGGTGGCCTAGATACTTATCCAGGTATATCCACCTCTGCATGAAGGAGAAATTGTGGCGATTGCCTGGATCCTTATTCCTCAGAGACCAGTGCTGCTGGAAAAGGAGGAGAAGAGGAGGAGAATTAACTCACCCACCCAGTGCAGGGCTCTCTCTGAAACCTGCAGTGAGGCTGGTATGAATTTGTAAGATTTCTGAAATGAAGAGTGTAACAAATTCCAGGCTTTGGGGTTTCCCAGGTTCCTCTGAAGGATTAAGCACACGTTGCAGTGGATTTTCTTGTGCCTGAAGCTGTGACTGCAGAGTGACAATATTCACACAGGACCCCTGGGGACCCTTGAATCCATTCCTGGCAAAAAATAGGCTGCATGTATGTGTTGCTGCATGTAGGAGTTAGCTGCTCCTCTGCCATGAAAGTATCCTCCTCAAAGTTATTTTTGTATAGCTACTCTTTCTGTAACTATGTGCAAAGCCTCAAGTTTTAATTGCCTTCTGATGTTTGAGCCTTTAGGATTCGTGTTTTTAGGATCCTCTTTGCAGCTGTTTAATTCATATAGATTCATATATAAATGAAAGCTGATGTTTTCCACCTGATAAAGTCCCTGCATTTAAGTTAGGAAACTAGAGATACACATTTCAATCAAAGAACTAAATATTTATTTCAAATGTTTTCCTGCATTATTATTTAGGGATGGTGGAGGAGGGGGACAGAGAAGAAATGTGTTTCTCTCTGATTCAACCACTGAAGTGCAAACCATGAATGAAGCTGCTCCTCCAGCTCCCTTCCTAGCAAACCATCGTTCTTAAACACAGCTTAAGATCACGTTTTCATCTTATTGTTGACTTCCTCCGCATTTACTTTGAGGAAGAGAAGTAATGCCATGCAGCGGTCTGGCTCAGTGGGAGTTAGCAGCAATAGCTACAGGAAGGTTTTTTAAACCTTTATGAAACCAACATATCAAAGGGCAAAAGCCAAGCTACAGAGGACAGTTTTTGTGCCAAGACAATAGCACAGATACCCTCCCTGGAACTGGTTAAGGTTTTTTTCTTCATGAAGCCTTTTATATTGCTTTCAGAAAATGCCAGACCATTGAAACTTTTCATGGCAATGTACTGATGTAGCTTTCTTCAATAAGAGCTTATTTAATTTATAACGTACACCTGGTCAAACAAAGAGAAGATAACTCTCCGTGGTGCACCAATGTCACCATAATTGCCAGGCTACAGCCACTCTTCCTAGATTTTTTTAATTAAACTTGAGAAGAATCACATAAACAAGCAACAATACTCTCCATGGAACAGTGTTTTTATTTTTCCAGCTCTCCTTAGTCCTCCCCTAATGGCAACACACTGTGTGTCAGCTCAAAGAACATATGCCTTGGAAAAGTTCTGCCAGGAAGAAGTTGGATTGTTGTTGCTAGAGGGGTAGAGCTGGGGTTTCCAAGGTATTTTAGCTATGCATTTCCTTACTTCCAAAAATGCTCATATTTCTTTTAGATTTAAAATTAAGGCTTAATTCAGAAGTTGTTACAGGTTTTCTTGTAATTTAAACATTTTAGTTCTCTTCAAGCTGCTGCCATATGTGATGAACCTTAACCGTGTTCAATAAGATCTTAAGAACACAGTATATCACCAGCATCAATCAAGACTACAGCTGCAATAGCATAGTCATTTGTAACACTCATGTACAGAAGGTCAAAGCTTTTTGTACATTTGGAACCCCTGAATGGGAACGTTAACACCATCATTCCTCTGCTCTAGGAAAAACACAGCCAGATAGCAAACCCCAATAAATCGAGACAGAAGACTTGGATTAGCACCTCATGTCAGAGAAGGTTGGAGTAGATTGGCTCCTTTTTATATAAAAGGTTTTTAGATCAAGACTGGTGTTTCAGGGCTTCTTGATGTTTCAGAATCTCCCGTCTAAAGGTCTGCCTGCAAAAAGCGGCAGTTCACTCCACAGTGATTCACTTTAGTAGATACACCACGGAAAAACTCCCCAGCGACACTTTACTCTGAGTCACATTTCTCCGAAGTAGCATCTATTCAATGTACATGGACTGACTGTTACCTTACTTCATCAATTAAAATCTGGAGCATTGCATAAACATGACTGGAGGAAAGGTACATCCTAATGGATTTGCAGCTGTCATGGTGATGGAATACATCTGCAGAACAAGAAAGTTAACATACAGAAATAGTCTCCTGCTTTTAGAGGTTTTGTTTGTATTTTTCAAGTAACTCTTTTTACATGTCAGGGTCTTCAGGCAGCACCTAGGAGATAAATAATGTAAGCATGCCTATGTGTGTATTTAAATGAATTTTATACATACATACATGTATTTGCATATATATCATGGAGTATTTTTCTACGTAAATTACTTGGTTGGTTATTCGTGAAAGCATGGTACAAGACGGAGCTCGAAGACTCGTAGCAGAGGGCCGTGGTTCACTGCCGGCCGTGTCCCACTGGTGCTGCCAGAGGGATTCTGGCTGAAGTCACAGCAGCTGTGGCGGTGAACAGCCCAGGGCAGCTGCAGGCAGGCGGTGCAGGAGCTGTAGGCACAGTGGCAGAGTTAAGAATAAAGACTTCACTCACATCATGACAGCAAAATAATTGAATTGGTGCAAACTTCAGATTCCCCCAACCTTCTATTAAGTGTTTCAAGCTTATTCAAGACAAGAATATTTAAATGGATCATTATAGTTATGGAATATTAGGGGGGAAAAATTACACTATACCCACAGAAGTTAAGTGAAAGCTTATCGTTATTGACAAACCTGATATACACAAGTTTTGTTACTCATAATTAGGTAGTAATCCTGCTTAACAGTATTCTGGGAAGGAAATGGGGCTTTCTTAGTAAAGACAACAGTGGTGACTTTTGCCTCAGTTATACTTTACAAGGTCAGCATTGATGTTTGAACTAGTAACCTCAACTTTCCTCATGATTAAGACAGATAACTTAGTATAGAATAATAGAATCATTTAGGTTGGAAAAAACACTTAAGATCATTGAGTCCAAGGGTTAACCTAACTACCCAGTCCACCACTAAACCATGTCCCTAAGCACCATGTCTACACATCTTTTAGATCCCCCCCAGGGATGGTGACTCAGCCACTTCCCTGGGCAGCCTGTTCCAATGCTTGACAAGATATTTTGGGGTGTGTTTTATTTGATGTCTCAGGCGTGGAGTTTAGCAGGAGACTAATTGTGTCCCAAACTCCACCAACAGTATTGATTCGATCTCTGTTTGAAAAGGGTACCTAAGAAGACTCACAGATAGAGATGTTGGCTTTTACTCAGATGGACAGTATTTTGGGTAGTCTTTGCGAATAAAGCTGCTGATACTTCCCAGGTTTCCTCAGTTCTCTCCTTCATCCCTCCCACACACCTTTCATGGTGGAGTTCTCCTTCTTGTTACTTTTTTTCCCCAACCCCTGCAGCACAGGAGAATCAGGGCTCTTCCTGGTTCCCAGGATGGGATCTGGCTGGACCATGGTGTGAAGGGTGGTCATCTTGGTGAACTGTCATGATCTGTACAGCAGGTTTGATGGAAGGCTCTAGAGCCCACAGGGACTATTTCAGCTGCCTGCACTTTCACCAGGGCACAATACCAATGGCCCTGTACTAGATCTCGAAAAGAGCTGAGAGGAGCTTGGGCAGTTGCAGCTGAGCACTTCAGTGAAAGAGCAAGCCCAAATGCAGTGGGGTCATGTCACCGTTTGCAAATGCTGTGCCATTACTGTGCTCCTGCATGAGGGAACACAGGAGTACTGTCCTGGCACATTTAAGCAAGGTTAAACAAACGGGTTAACTAAGAAAGCATTGAGAAGAAGGTCTCACCTGTACTTGGGTCTTGGTATCTGTTTCTTGGGTTAACGAGGCCATCAAGGAGGACATGGAATCATGGTGCTCAACCACAGTGCGTTATTGATGTATGCAGTTCACAATACTGATGGTTGCTATAGACTTCAGAGTTACAATGCAGGGGAAAATACAACACGCATGTGCAAAGAAATGCATGGATATTCATTTGTCAAAGAAAGGGTATGATATTTAGCTGAGTGGTGTAAAAGACTGGCTTCAACAGCAGGCAGGCCAGCTATGTATCTGGGGAGGTGTGATCACACTGCATATATCACACCTGTGCTATGGCATATAAGTTTTTGAGGAAGAGAAAGAACTTAAATGGCTAAGTAAATGTGCTGATTTAGCTCAGTGATAAGTGACATTTTGGGGGCAGAAAGCAGGGGTGGTTAGATTTCTGAGTGGGTTGAAGTGAGATGCATTTGCACCCTCACCATTGATATGGCGAATCTCAGCCACTCCCTGTAACTACACAGCAATTGTCCAGCTCTCTACACTTGCTTGTGTACCAAGCACCTTTTAAACCTCAATTCATATTAAGCATGACTTGCCCCAACATTAGCAGTATGATCCACATACTTCATGGATATCTGATTTCACTGTCATACAGATTTTCAAACTTGGCAAATTATGGACCCCAAATTCATCATATCCACATTTAATAGTTTCCAGTGCTGGAATAATTCTGTATTACCTAGCACTTCATACGTATGATTAATAGTCTTAATATTCATCTCACTATACACATGTATTTTACCTGATACTGATACTATACTGCTACTCTTAATTTTGGTAATTTAAGGTATTCTTTTAATGTTTAGAACAACATCAGTTTCAAGTGAAATTGCAATCCATATATTATTTAAGTCATTTTAAGCTTCAAGTCACTTTATATGACATCATTTCAATTACATCCTTGCTCAATATAGAGAGCACTTACTCATAAAAGAGAATGAGTTAGTCAGATGTACAGAGTTTTCAAGGTCACTACATTGTTAATAAAACTTGTTAACTGACACAGGCATTAGTCATAAAGCTGAGTAAATGGAATGATTAAGCCACTCGCAGTTCCTCACCATTCTGTTACATCCTGCCTTCTAAAGAGAGAATTTTTATTTTGGGGCCTGATTTAAACCTACTTAAGTCAGTGGAAAAACTCCCTGTGGCTTCACTGGGCTGTGTATCAGACTGCCACTAAATAACAGCACCACATTCATGAAAGGAGCAGACACCAGTTTGATAACTTGGGCAGACTCCTACATATCAGCTCCTGGCACAGTTTGTAGCTGTAACGTTCATCTCAGCAAAACAGATGGAGATTGACCAAGCTCTAGGTGGAACTGTAATTACATTTTATTCCTTCAGACATCTCTTACTGCAGAAAGCACAGAATTTTCTTGCTGCAGAAAGCGTGGAATAATTACTAATTGGGATTGACAGGGGTTTGTTGACCCCCAATAGTGGGCTTTTATTCATTTGCTGGGTGCAATGGACCAAATGAAAGTACACGTGCAACATGCAAACACACAAAGTGTGCAATAAACAGGGATCTCCAAACGGAGACACTTCAATTTAATGAAATTCCCACTCAGCTCCTGGGAGAGATCAAAACCAATCAGCTCCCTTTTAGTGATAAGGAGGACATTATTTCTGTATACATTACCACTCTACACCGAATACTAATGAGTACTATGTATTCTCTTTAAAAATGAAGGATTTTGTCTGGCTTGTGTCTGTTCTGCCTTACTCAGACAGTCACCCATGCTGTATGATTAGGTATTTGAATGATCCTTGCCAGATGAAAAGTTGGGAGGCTGGAACGAAGACTAAGGCATTGTCAGTGCCAATATGTACAATATAGGATGAATCACGTCCTGTGTGGGATCCCACATCTCACCTAGTATGAGACATCTTGGATACTTCTAAATCTGAGCTAGTCATCCTTATCTCCCGTTATGATCACTGGGAAGGTGGCAACTTTAGGGTGCCATTTAAATGACCTCCTGTAGTCTTTAGTGTGAAATGAATTATGCCATAGACCCCAATGACTACTGAATAAATTTCCACTGACCATACAGGGGTCCTAAGAAGACTCACCCATATGTAGGTTTCCACATGGTGAGATTCATCCAAATCAGTCCCACCCAAAGCATCTGCTGGTTGGTACCATGAGGTGACAGAAAGACCAAGTTGCCAGTATACATTGCCACCTATAGAGGCAGAATCCCTCCCTGGCAATTTCACCCCTTAGGAAGCAGAGAGATTGAGGGGCTCAGAAATCCTCTTTGAGGAGCCTGTCCACAGCAGTCCCATGTAGAAGCAAGGGAATGCATACAAGAGAAAATGTCCAGTTAAATGGACAACTTGCTAAACAAAAATATACATACACAAGGTGTACATAAGGTGGCTACAGACTCCAGAGACTGAGGGATTAAATATACTGGAGAGTAATGGGGGACAGGTAGGACCTCAGCAGAAAGCTGATCCAGTTAGGATCAGCAGGACAGCAAAGCCTTTATATTAGAGGGAGCTGGAAAAAATACAGTGAGTGTATGAACAGTATCATCAGTGTGTCACACAGCAGAGGGAAAACAGCAGCAAGGTGAAAGGACTCCTCCTCCTGGTAGTAATAATAATGAGGGAACATTTAATTAAAAATCCAAGACACTCAAAAGATGTATCCAGAAGGTACAACACAACAGCAGCAGAACTGTGTCTTTTAGTGCAATTCAGTTATTAGTGCCACAGTCCCCCCCATGAAACAGTTTTACGTAAACAAAGAAAATCCTAATCCAGCATGGTCATAAGAAAGGAAAATCAAGGTTTTAGGAGATGGACCAGAAAGAAGCAGCAGTCCATGCAAATGATTATATTGCTATTGGCAAAGCAGCTATAAAAGGCAGCTATAAAATTCTCTTAAGAATTTGCAAACAAGCGTAGTCTTCCTACATTATTGTAGAGTATGTGGTTCATGATACAGTATGAACAGTATGGATACACACAGACTTTAGTCAACAGAATTATCTCCATCTCTGAAAATTATTATATCTCTTTTATCTTTCATTTTTGCCTCCAAATACTCTTAACAAATCTTCAACAATACCTTAATAGACAAGAATAGCTGGAAAAGTGGAGAATAATTTTTTTAATTGTCAATGATGTGCTCTTTATACTCACATGATAGTCACCCCTCATTCCTCTTTTGCTTGTGTCTTTGTCTTCCCATAATCCGATAAGGACTTAAAAAAACCCCAAAACAGCACTTATTTATGTGTGTACATTTTTGTACAGTGCCTTACACAACCTAAACTGATGCAATGATGCTGCCACTCCTGCCTTGTGCCACTCAGAGAGCTCAGAAAGGCCGGGCGGGATGAGGCAGAGTGCGGGGCTCAGCCAAGTGGGCAGCAGCGTCTGGAGCAAAATGTCAGGGGGGAGAAGAGAATTCAGAGCACAAGTCAAGGTGAAGGGTGATTAACATTTGGGAGGTGAGGATAGAGCAGGTGGTCTTTGCTGAGATGATTTTGAAGCTGCAAGAATAGGAAAAGCAGCAGGTTTTAGCAAAGGCACAAGCACAGGCCTAGCAGGAAAGGTGGAAGAAAAAAAACCTACTAACACAAAGTTTCTGTGTCTGAGACAAAGATGGAGAAGCTAAGAATCACAGAGAAGGAAACATGCAAGTGAGAAAGGATAAATAGGATTTTTGAAGACACCTAAATTCTTGGTGCTTCTAAGTCTCCCTTGTTTTCAGTGTCCTCCTCAGAAGCAACTGATAGAGCTGAAAAATCCTACTGAAGGAGATGAGCTCTAACCAGGCCAAGCAAAAGCTGGACATCAGGTACGTAAAAGGGGTAATAAAAGAAATCTGCAGCCAGGGGTTCTAGACATAAAGCAGCAAGTCTAGGAAATATCTGTGCATCTGAGCCTGTATTAGTAAATGAGCTCGTTTCAATGACTCTTAGTAAGAGGAGAGAGGGTGAGAAAATGCAGTCCTTGAAGGAGATCAGTAGAGAACACTAGAAAAGGAGGATCAGGAAGTGCACTTAAAGCATTCTACAAAAGCTGGGTTTACTTTGCATGAAGGTTGTGACAGTGACATTAAACACAGATAAACTGTATGCTCATGACAGATTTGATCTCCACATTGTGCCACAACTTACCTTCCTTCTGAGCAGAGTCAGCTCTGTTTACAGAGCCCAGCTATTTTAGTTAAGGATGCAAAGATGAACAGACTTTGATATTACTTCTTTGAATTTACTTAGCCCCATGGAACTGAACAGAGAGGAAGCGCTGCTGAACTTAAACAGACATACAAAATTGCACCAGAAGTACGACGGATGAAAATACCCAAAACTGTCCTTGTGACATTTGGCTAGTATTTGGTGAAGCAAGGAGGATTTTTAATTTGCTCTTCTTGTGTATACAGGAATGCTGCTATAGCACCAGCAAGCTGTGCAGGCGTGCAAGGGAAATTCTGGAGAACTCCTGATGTTTATGCTAAAAAACAGCAAGTATTCATTTCCTCCATCTGAACATCTCAGGAAAACATACGAACTTTAATATAGGAAAAGGTCAGGTCATTCCAGCCTCGAGTTTGTCTGGGCTTTATCTGTGTTTTCTAAGAAAAGCTGCAAATCATAAAATAGCCAAGAGAAAATTTCACATAGCATAACATAGCTTACATTAACCAAGCTGCCATAACTTGCAAGTTGATAATCACCTACTTTGTGAATCAATATGCATTTTACTGCCATTCATCAATGTATAATCCACTGTCATATAAAAGGTGAGGAGCAGTATCATGCATGTGTTCTTTAGTGCTATCAGGAGTATCTGAGGACTGTAAGATTTTGACTGCATCCTTCTTCCTACCATCTTTTGGAAGCAGTCAGGTCATCCCCACACAATGATAGAAAGTTGGGGCACAGGGAGCATGGGAGCCAGACCAGTACCTATGTAAAAATTCTGCCCCTAAATGATTTGCCAAATATCAAACTGGAAGTTTACAGCCAGGCAGAAAAGTCAATGAGTGTGGCTTTGTCCTGCCTGTCTTTGGTTTGGGGGAGATGGGAGGTATTTTACCATGACAGCTCTAGTCTGTATGGTAGTATGTGATTTAAAAATAAAGTGGGATGTTTGGAGAAGAGGAGGATAATAGCACTGCCATCTGCCCAGGCCTTGCGCTCAGGAAAGTACCTCTGAGTGATCAAAGGGAGCTGAACAGCCAGAAGAAAAAAGCTGAAAAGAGCTTTAGTTTGCAGCACAATGCTTCTGGCCTCTGGCTGAGAAGAGAGCAAAACCAAGCACAAGGCACTGCGACATTTCCAATGAAAAGGCAAACCTTTTGTACTACCTGCAGGGTGGCAAAGGGCAGTAAGCACCTGGTGGGACCACCAGCTGGAGGGCTGGGATGTGAATGGGCAGCTCTTGGGACAATGAATGCTTTTTTGTTCCTTAGGGGTTTTGTACCAGGCGGATTGCTGACAGCAGGTTTCTGATTCCCTGGTATGAATGTGAGCCAGATCCTGACTTAACACAGGCCAGCTCATTCGGTGGCCTAGTTAAAATGAGCTTGTGCTCTCTCCGTCCCAGTCTTGGTGAAAAGGGATCTGTGCTGTCAAACACGTTCTCTCTCCTGTTTGGCTCTAATAATTCATTCCTGGTAGTCCAAAATGCATTAATTCTGGATACAGTCAACGTGTGGTCCTGTGTGCTGTTCAAAAGAGTTTCCCACGCCAAGAGTCCACCTGGCTTAGCGTCAGCCTGTTCCTCCAAGAAGCTGTATGAGGGCAGGGATTCTTTTGCTGACTTCGCAGATTTGCTATTGCCATTTGTAAAGATTCATCACACCATCAAAAACAATAATCTTTCAGACTGGAGTTTTCAAAGAGGACTGGAGACCAAATTCCTTTTCTGGTGGCTTTGAAAACCAGTAATTTTTATGCTAAGAATTAACCAACTAATAGTTTGTCTCTCATTCAGTAACTTGATACCTCCTGTCCTCTCAAGTCTTCTTTTTGGTCCTATGAAGTTACACCAGAAACTGTGTTTCTCACGTCAGGAGACAAGAACAAGCAAAGCAAAGCAGGAACTCTGCATGAATAGCCCCTAAAAGCTGCATTGTTTTGTGTAAATGTATTTCATTTCAGAACCTACCTGTTGGATACTCCAAACATGCCCACACTTTTGAAGTAACAATATCCAAATCATTTACTTCCATAGAAAGGTAATTTATTGTGAGGTTAAAGCAGGAACAGCATAAATGGTGCCTTAACATAAACACAATCATACACAGGCAGACGTGGTTCCGGCACCTTCTGTTGAAATCCATCTGCACTAGGTCAAATACACCAGTAGTGAAAACTGAGTTTGGACAAGAACTACAAGATACACACTTGTTTCAGTGAAATCACAAGTAACTTAAATAGACAGAAGGTACAGGGCAGTATTTGATGAGCCAGAAATGTAATACATTTTTCTCTAAGCTCCTTAATGCTAACAGTTATTGGCTTTGAATGGGAAAGTAATAAACAAAATCCTCATTGTTTTGTTTTGTTTTCTCCCCCAGGAATGCCAGGGTTTTCACATTTTCACTATCAGGTGTTTAACAAAGAAAAAAGAATAAGCAGCTTTATCTCATTGATTTTTCTGTTATTATCTGCTAGTCCATTCTATTGAATTATAATGTTGTTCCAAAGGAATTAAGAATGATATCTAAATTCACAAGGTATGCTTAAAACACCAAAGCAACTGGTTTAGCAAGTAGTTCAGCTTCCGTGTAAAAATGCTTGTCATGCACTGATGAGATGGCAAATCCAAAAAACCCTACCTAGGCACAGTATTTTTGTCATATGGCTTTGCAGTTCCAGTTGTAATGCAGACAACAAACAGTTGAATGGAAAAGTCATGCAGCGCATAATTGCCATCTACAACTAATCATAAATCCTAGAAGCAAAAATACATCTAAATAACATGTAGAAAGTAATGAATGTAGCATTTTGCTTGCAGTTCTCACCTACTGCAATTTTGTTGGTCATTAAAACAGTATATATAATTAATCAGAATAAAAGTTGACAAAGTTGTATTTTAAAATATTTAACTATTTCTGAAGGAAAATTCTATAAATTGTGAAACTATTGCTTTCTGCTTTAAACACAAAGAAATTTGTGAGGTTAATGTTGGCCTTGCAATGGAGCAGCTGAGATGCAAATAAAAGTTTTGTAGCAAGTTCCTGTGGAATAATAAAATACTTATCACAGAGATAACACAACTGCTGTCAACAAAGGGAAATTGAAATATTACCCCCCAAAAGCATTAAAATGAGTACAAACATAACTATTAAAATACATTGCCTTCAGAGGAGCACTGGCCAATTTTTCTAGCTTATAGAAATCTTGTACCTTTGCCAAGTACCTCATAAAACATGATGTGGGAACACAGCTGGGCAGGTGTCTTCTCCAGCGCTGCTGTGATTTTCCCTTGATGAAGTCTCCAAGATGACTGCTTGTAACCATGGGCTTCTTACCACCCTGCAGCTTCAAAAAAATCTTAATGGAACAAAGACATCATTATATGATACTATTTTTAGCACTGAAATATCTCAAATCTAGCTGTTTTTCATCTGTAGTAGTGCAGCCAGTCTAAACTCCCTGTCAACATCATCTGTCAAGCAGCACAGCTACTAGCGTTCAACTCCAAACAGATTCGGGCTGCTCCAAAAGAATGTGCCTCGCTTCGGCAACCCTGCAACATCCAAACCCATCTCCTCCTCACTGTTCTGGTCAACTTCTGTGCAGCACCAGCAGGAAAGGTACAGCAGAAAGCCACCATCATGGGTCTTTGACAAACAGATCCACCCAACACAGGTTTTTAAGCTGACTCATGATTCCCCATTATGAAGTAAGTATCAGGGTTTTTTTTTCACACAATGAAAAATTGGACCCAACTCATCTACAGAGAAATCTAAAATCCAGTAATTTGATGGTAAAATGTCCAGTGTTTGACTTTTTTTGTACACTTTCAGTGACTGAAAGTGGTAACTCATAAATTAATGAAAAAAAAAAAAAAATTACCTGCATAAATCACCTGCATAAATGGAGAGATAATGTTCAATTTTCCAAGTATTAAAGAACCAGAAGATTGAATATTGCAAAATGATGGCAGCCTGGCAAATCAAGTGAAACAATCAATATCTTTTACTAAATTCTAGCATTGCTAAAGCTAATTTCTGAGTTGATGAAAAAAGCTCCTTTAGAATTGGAAAAAGCTCACTCCAACCTGTCAGACGTACTATTTTATTAAGAAAAAAAAGTGCTCAGCTTGAAATAACTTCTCTGCAGGCAGACATGCAGCCCGGTAACCCTGAACCAAATCAACTGCCATTTTGCAGAACTGCATTCAAAACTTTCCCCCCTCCCTCCCCCAAATTAGAATTTCTTTAATGGTTCGTATAGAACCCAGTACTTATTTGAAAAAACCCTTGAAGTGTTAGTGAGAAATTTTATCCTTCTTTTAGGATTTGTTTGGGGTTTTTTTGGGAAGACATACTTTCAGCCACGTACCATCTCAAGTACTCAACTGTTCTTCCCAATCAACTTAAAATAATTTCCTTCTTCACTTTGTCACCATGACCACTGTGGCCTGTGGGGATGACAAGAAAAGCAAAATGCCTTTCTATTACAGCAGCTGGTGTTTGTTAAGGGGGTTTGCCCACGGTTATGTGTTGTATAAATGACTACGTGTCCTGTACTGTTAGCAGGAATCTAAGCTGCCTGGGGTACCCATCTGCAGGCGAACAAAAGGATGATGTGAAGAACACGTTCTAGCAGTGAACACTGTTCATAGGACAATAAGATCATTCAGATAGGACCTTACGAGGTCTACAGTCCAACCTGCTGCTCAAAGAAGGGTCAGCTACAAGATTAGGGCTTTATCCAGTCAGTTCATTAAAAGCTTCAAGGAAGGGAACTGCACAACCTCTGGGCAATCTTCTCCACTACCTGACTTCTCTCACGGTGAAAAAGTTTTCCATATATTCTGAACCTCTCTTGCTTGAATTTATGTCCATCGTCTCTCTTCCACCATGCACTCCTGTCTTCTCCATAACCTCCCCCTGGGTGCCCAAAGACTGCTGGTGGCTCCCTCAGCCTTCTCAAGGCAGGGAAGGTGCACCCACAGTTTCATCTCAGACGAAACACATTTTATAATAGGAGCACGGTCATAGAAAATACAGCTATGGATGACTTCCAAAGCCACAAAACTTTGGAAATCATTCCCTTCTTAAAGACTGTGAAAATGTCAGCAGTGTGGCTCAGACGGCCACTGTTAGTTTTGACCCCCTGGGACTGGGAGAGCGAAGCTGCCCCAGGTTTGAGCTGAGCCCCATGAAGTGGTTCAGAGGAAGATCTCCGGCCTTTTTTTTTTTTCTGATATCTGGACTTCTTACTTACCAAGGACTTGCACAAAGTTCATTTACTGAGTGTAAGTAATTATCTTCCCCTTCTCTCCCCTCATGTCCCCATCACGCCTGATACCATGACTCAGACTGGTTATCCGAATGGCAGCATTTCAACCCAGGAGGCACTGGGAAGGGTACAAATGAATATACATATGTCTCTGCAAGAACCCACCAGAACTCCTGTGTCAGTAACGGGTCATTAAAAAAACAGGGATGATGACAACAAACTAATTTAATCTAACTATCTGTATTTATGCAGACATAAGGACTTACGAAGGTTGTGCTGAATGAAACACTCATCTAGCACCATATCCAGTAGTGGGTGATTATGGAATGAAAACTGAGTGATAATGGAAAGACAATTCTCCTACTTAGCAGCCATCTACAGATTAGGGATTTAAGAGTTTTGTATCCACCATTTTCAGGGATCTTGGTCAATTTCTCTTACATGATCTCTCCAGTGTTTTTTGGACTCATGATATCCACAGCAATCTCTGAGAGTGAGCTCCACAATTTATTGTTGCCACATGTGGAAGAAAACTTCATTTGCTTTAAACTGCTCTGTGATGGCTGCCTTGGGTGTCCCATTGTTTCTGCACGACAAAATTCAGCAAACACCAGTTTCCTAATTACCATTTGTAATTTTATATAGGTCTCATCCCTCTCTGTTACCTCTCTAGCAAGCTAAACAAGTAGCAGTTGGTGCAGTCACCCCTCACACCGCAGCCACTCTCAGTCTCTGATCATCTTTGTTACCATTCTTTGTATCTTTCCTATGTGTTAAGACATATATTTTAGATGAGGAACCCAGGCATGCACACATATGGTACAAATGAGCTATAAGATTTTACAATGCTATCTATTTATTTCCTAATATTTTCTAATATTCTATTTGCCATTGTATTCAGCCAAATACAGCATGGACCCTACAATTTTGATCTCAAAATTGCAGCCACTGAGAAAAGAGAACTGCCAGTCATGATATTTCCTTAACCTGAAATCCTGAGCACAGTACACATCTGGTCTAAAGGTTTCTGTCCAGAAAATACGAGGAATATCCAGAAAATGCTAATGTCACGTTCAGAACATATAAGCTGTAAAACTAAGTTATTTTACAAGTTTGATGAAAAACCTGTTTGGTTTGGATCAGTAATGACTTCAGAGAATCACAACACAAAAGCCTGCAGATAATTTTTATATAAATGTGCTTTATTGCTGAGAAGTTACATTATTTACATGCTGCAACACATTACAACATAAATCTATCAAGTATTTCATGGTGGATGCTGTTGGTTGCCAGATAACATTGTTATAAGAACCACATTATAAAGTGAAGAGACTTACAGCTTTATATACTCTACAACTTGAGTAGCTAAAATGTTAAAAGTCAAAAGGCAGTGTTTTCTCAGGCCTGCCTGTTGTCATTTGCATGCAAAAGCCTAAGGAGAGCAAATATAAAAGTATTGTCCAGTTTCAGGTCTATGATGCCACCAAAGCTGATGATAGGTGTGTACTGATTTATATTTTAAAGCGTATAATCTTGCATAAATTATACAGGTCTCATAAGATTGGTATAAATCTAATTATTTATAAACCATGGCTTAGAAATAAAGGAGAAATGCAGCCTGCACATGCATTTAAAAGGACAACCTAGCAAATGTTTGTGACCTTAGTGTTTATTATCTTTTCTCTTAACGAATCTGCTAGAAAACATGTTAATTCTAGAGCTGCACTTCTCTTGGCTGAATAATGACAATGAAACTCCAGAAAAAGACAATTAAGCAATCTAGCCAATATATGCTGGTGGAGAAAAATCTATGAAATACAGAACATTATTTATGCCTAACTTAGTATGCCTTCATTAAGCAATGTTTCTAGCAGCATCATAGTGAAATAGAATAGTTGAGTGAAGTTTGGCCCCTCATTTTCTTAAATGCAAAATAATTTAAAATCCCAGTTGAATCTGTAGCCCAAATATCAGTTGCTAAATAATCTGGAGAAAGCTTTATTGCTTTCTAAAGGGAAAGTTCTCCAACTGTATCAGTCTTAGGAGATGTGACTATGAGAAGCCTAAAGAACCGTAAGAGACAGTTTTTAAGAATTGAAAGGGTCAGGATGAAAGAAAAAAAACAATCAAGAATATACAAGCCAATGCCTTCCCTGGTAAATCAGCCATCATTCTTCTGCTTGTCATGCCACTGGGCTGTTTTACACCAGCCAAGGAATGGGCTTTGTTTCTGTGTTTCTAATCAAGCTACATTTTAAAAAAGAAAGGGAACAGAAAACGAGCAAGGAACGGCAGATAGGTAGCGGTGGCACAGATACATTCATGCATGAAGGGCTTGGCCCTGCCAGTGATGGCGGGGCAGTGGTACCGTGTGGATGCTTTGCCGACATGGATCCCCTCACCCTTGGTGCATGTTGCACCCTGACACGGCTGCTGCAGAGCAGGGGCAGCGTGTCCTCGCTCGGCCAGGATGTGTAGGAGGGAGGGCAAGAGGAGCAAGGGCACCGGGGCTGGCACCTGCTCCTTGTGACCGCCTGTCTCTGAGAGGCAGTGAGCACGTGCAAACGTCTTTCATGGCTCCATCACAGACGCCCACTTCTAACCCCAGTGCCTGGCTCTGACAAAGCGCTGACTCCCATTAGTGAGTCAGGGCAACCCGACACGAGCTGTCCTCACCACCCCGTTCACACAAAGCACCGCTGAGATGAGATGTGGAACCTCCCTCTGGGGACAGGTCACCACGCTCAGCAGGCCTAAAGCCGTGCATCTCTCTGCACACAGGGTCAGTGCGCTCCTGGAGGGCTCCCAGAAAGCTGTGTTCCCAGGATGGACTTCTTCCCATGCAGCAAAATGCAGGGTTACTTTTCTCTCTGAAGAGCTGATCAAAGTCCACTGAAGTTGATGGAAAAGTTACTGCTGAACCCTGTTAGCGTCTGGGACTCAGAAGGGAGAATCTGGGCACACGGGCTCTAACCTCAGCTCTTTTCCACACTAAGCAGAGAGCTGGATTTGGGCTACACATGGGATGTCCCTGGCACTGTGTGTGCAAAGTGGGTGCACAGATGTCCAAAGCACTCAGACTTGGATGCCTGACTCCCTTTCACAGGTGAACAGGGATTCTGGGCTGCCAGGGTACCGGTCAGAAGATGTGTGTTGAAGGCAAAGACCAGATCTCCTAGGCCACAATTACACCCTATAAAAGAGGGGCAGGCGAATCAGACAAGCCCAGGGTAGCAAAGACCTAAGTCAGTGTCCCCCCATGGTGGAATCAAGCACTGTCCAAGCTAATCAGGTTGATTGGGACAGTTCAGCCCACTTTAATCTGGAGCTAATATGCAGAATTTAAGAGCGAAACCAATGTGTTCAGACAGCACTGAAACCTGAGCTGACTTGCCCTCAGCTGGCTCAGGTGTCGGCATGTTCCAGGTTTGGGCTCAGCAGAGGCAGTAGGAAGATCAGATCTGTCTTGATCTGTCTGTGTAGATGTGCCCATAAACTCCTGTGCTTTTTAAAGGACAAAAAAAAAAAGAAGTCCTCTTCATACCAAGCTTTTCTAAGTCTCTCTGCTCATTGCATTTTATCTTAAGCCACTTTTTCTATGACGCCACAAAAATCAGTTTATACTACATACGTGTATGTGCATGTGTATATTAGATATGACATTTTAATATATATTAAACATATATAAATATCTATTTTATATATATATTTTATATATATATTAAACAACACATTCTGTTCAATCATCCTCATTTGACGTTCTTCCACTGAATCCCATCACTTCTTTCAAATTGCACAAGTTCTTTAGGACTGAGCTGTCTTTGTTTTGGAGTACTGTATGTATAGCCAATTCTAGTGAATAGCACTTTACTGGCACTGCATTTAGACGCCTGAGGGTATTTTATTATTTGTGATACTCCTCAGAATCTTTACAATATGTGCTCAGGCCCTGATGGTGTGCCATCACTAAGACTTGCAGTTGTGAATGGGACATTTATGAATTGAGCTAATATGCATGATAAGGACTGTAGATATTACTGAAAGTTAGCACTGTGTTAAATAGTAACTTTTAGTGTAAATGTACATATAAATTTTTAAAAAATCAAAGCATTTTGGAGAGTGGGAGAGAGATGCCACCACTTCCATTCCCACTGCCTCTTACAGTTGTGTATACGAGGGGAGTAATATTTTTGACTCCTCTCCTGACTCCAAAAGCCAATTTTTGGAAGTTTGCCAACAGGAATAAACAGTGCACTGTTGTTCTATATGAGCCAGCTAACAGAGTTGTCTGGTTTTAGTAAAACAGGTTCGCATTTCTGGTGTAGATTCATTGTTGTTCTTGCTTGTCTTATTCAGCAGGATATGCTCAGTATGAAATACTGAACAAGATCATCACCATCAATGTTTAAAGTAAGAATTCTGGTTTGTTAGATGATATTTTCCAATTAGTAACAAACAACAGATACGTTGTCCTAAGACTTATCAGAATATGCAGCTAAGACGACTGAATTTCCATTATTAACCAAGTCTATGAGCATTAACAGGGAAGTGCATAACAAGTAACTTACAGCATATAAAACCCCTGAATAATACAGTATCAAACTATAAATTTAAATAACAGTGAGTAAACAAAAAAAAAAAAATCACTATATAAATCATAGGAAAGGAAAAAAAAAATCTCCAAAGCTCAAAGGAACTTCCCAATATGAATTACGGCTTCCATAGCCAGTGAAAGATTACTGCAATTCTATATATAAACAAAAAAGTCTACAGCAGGTGCTTTAACTTGCAATTAGAAGACAGTATCTGTGAATTGCATAAATGTGTTGTTGTGTCACATAATATCAAAGTTATTTGCAAAAATTATACAATCTGGAATGCTTTAGTATGAGACACAACAATGTACTTAAACACACAGTAATAAGAAAACGAGAGCAATCATTATATAAAATGTATTTTTGGGATGCATTGAGTTAGCAGTGCTATCTGAATTAAATATGTAAAGTGAAAAGTCGTCATATTAATAAGCTGCTCATTGATACTCCTTTTTGCCATCAGGACATTTCTGTGCCCTACTTCTGCTGGATCTTTAAAGTCCCATGGGCAAGTGAAAGCCAATTGTGGCATTCAGGAATTATTCAGTTAAGATCTACACTGTGTGTTTGTAACCACCATCTTTTTTTTTCCTTTAAAAGATAAGTGATTTCATAAAGGCAGGTTTCTTTCATTGAAACGGTAAAAACCTTGGAGCAGGGACCATATTCTGGGCACTGCTAATCAAACTGTTGGCACTAAACAAATAAATAATAATAACATCAATGATAATTTACTTTGCTTAAATCCTACTTATTTGTAGTGCTGATTCCCTTGATTTTAGTGATACTCCTTAGGAATTTTCAGATCCTTTAGGCCTAAGTCCCCTTTGTCTTTCCTGTTGTCTTTCTTCTCAATGTTGCTACTCTCCTCAGTCCAAAAGCCTCTTATTTTCGAGGTGTTGCTGTTTTATTTGCACTTATAGCAGAGGTGTTTGATAAAGCTACACTTCTTTCTGCATTTGGTAAATCTGCTGTATCATACTCCCAAGGGCAGACTTCAGCTCGAGATGCTAAAGGTTGCTGTAAGTAACTACTTGGCTTATGGGAGTCAGATGAAAGCACATTTCCCTCGGAAGAGGCATTTTTTTTCTGTTCTGCCAATTTATTGAGGTTTTCTTTTTCTGCTGCTTTCTGGGGCAGCTCCTCCTGCTCCCCAGGACAGGTATTAGGTGCATATCTATTAACATTCTCACACTTAAGCCCAGGGGAGACCTGAGACTTGGAATTTGACTGTTTTTTCTCATTTTCAAAGGCCTGCTGCTCTTGTGTCTCCCGAGTGGCTGCCTCCGCCTTCTCTGAGCTCTTTTGATTTGACTGTTGATACCCTTCGGGTGTCTTCAGCTTATGATGAGGCTTCCCCTTTGGCTGGGAAGGGTGGTTTTTCTCTGACTCTGAGGAAGCAATAGACACATGTTTTTGAACTTTAGAGTCAGAAGGCACAGGACCAGGAGTTTGGTCATATAATTCCCAAGGACAAACTTCTCCTATGTCGAAATTGTCCTTGTGCAGAGACTTACCTGGGCCTGTGTCTGGATTTGCAGGTGTTTGACTAACCCTTTGCTGTTTCATAATTCCAGATTTATGGGTTTTCTTTGTTTCCTCAGAGTGGGTTTCCTTCCGGTGGGAATCTTTATGCTCCCCTTTATCGGAGGCTGAGTGCTTTTTGCTGGCCTCCTTACCCTTCTGCTGAGATTTGTGAGTTTTGGTGCTTTCTTCTAGACTTTGCGTTTTACTTGTTATTCCCAGAGTCTTTTCCTTGGCACTAGCAATAACACTGAGAGATTTTTGTAACACAGATGTTCTTGGATGCAGAGGCTTCTTATCACCACTTAAGTTATGTGCACTTACTGATTTGCACACCAAAGGAACCGATTCAGTGGAGACAGCTTCAACTTTTTCCAGGGCATTTTTGGTTAATTTGTTATCATTCAAAGAATCCAGATGAGAATTCTCAGCAGCTGTAACTTCTGTGCTTTCTGTAGTTAAGCTGTTTGGTTCTTCTGTTTGATCCCTAACATGATCATAACTGCTGTGGGACTTTTTTAATGAAAATACTCTGTTTTTCAAAGTCTCTTCTTTTGGCTTTGCAGAACTCATGGACTCCTGTGGATTTTTTCTCAGCGTGGCTGTGTTCTTCACAGCACTGTGCTCCATCAGGTCCTTCTCGTCCCTGGAGCATTGCCTGGTGACCGTCTCAGGGATTTCTGTAATACGTCGCATTATCGAGCGCCCCAAGCCCTTTTTAGAGCACCTTTTTTTCTGGAGATGTGGGTTATTAGCAATCATCTTTTTCCTTTTATAGATTTCAAGCTGGGCATACAGTTTCTTCAACTCATCCTGCAAAGCAAAGTGAATGGCAAAACTAGTACATACAGAGGGAGTCCAGTCAAACAAGCAGCCTGATGAATGCACTACCCATTGCTCTAAAAATCGCATTAAACTTATTTCACTGTCTTTTCTAATTCTTGTATATGCCATTTCTCCATCAACTTGAACCCCACTTTTCCACTTCAAAAAATAAACTCAAGCTTCGTGCACAAACAGGTCACCTTCCACAGCTGTGTATCATATAGCATGCACAATTTATATGCATTCATGCAGTATGTTTCAGATTTCACAATGCTGTGGTGTATGCTTTCCTTTCTATTCCTTATTCCAGGAACACAAGCCCTTTTATAATGTAAAATATGAATAAAGTATTTTTTTCTGTTAATCATGCGTTTTAAAATTTTATGTTATATAGTTATATATAGTTATGTATGTGTTACATACAAATGACTAATCACACTGACACGAAATCCTGTTTGCACTTCAAGATAACTGAAAAAGCCTATGTAAACTGATAAACAGCTCTTGCTGTGGATGATTCCCCCTCTTTAGCCTCCAGTATGACTTTTGCTATAACCAGTAATGAAGTGAATATTTTCCATGAGATTTTACGCGACCTGATACCACAAACACTGAGACCTAAGATGGCCTGTTTCAGCTGATATCTGAAGAAAAAAAGTCAAATGGATGCAATTCAGAGTTAACTTGTAGGAAAAAGTGTTGTTCTTGAAAATAAATGCTATTTCAATGAGTTATATATACCCGAATATCTTCAGGATCCAAACTATGTTCACTCCATGCTGAATTGATACTGCTGTTCAGATAGGATCCAGATCGACCCATATCAAGCTCATCTTCATAAGCTTCTGTAGCTATATCATCTCTTGGGTTATTGCTTGAATGTGAAAACTGCAATAAGTATTCATAAAAAAGAGGTTGCCATCAGTGCAAAATTTACTTCAGCATCACTGTAAGAGTTTACATCAACAGTTATTACAGCACAACGATCCTTCTGCAGATTTCATGTGATTTTCTGAACTCGAAATACTAGCTAATAGGCATCATTGGCACAAGTATTGTCCTACAGAATATCAGTATTGTATGGAAGGAACTCTTATTAATGATGGCTTAACTTGACAAATCTTAGTGATTTGTATAAGAAAAAAGAAGTATTTATTTTAATGCTTATTTGAGCCTCTTTAAATGGTAGTTAAATTAAGTTAGTATGTAAATAGACTGTCAGCCAGTGTTTCCAATTAGACTGCTAAAACCATAAGACTATATTCTATAGTCCATATTGCTGAACAAGCCTGCAGAAAACAAATCTCCCATTTTAGATCCTAATCCTGAAAAGGAAGAGATGAGGTGGAAAAAAAATAAAGAAACGGATAAAAAGCAACCTGATCTAGTTGAAGATGTCCTGGCTCATTGCAGGAGAGTTGGACTAAATGACCTTTAAAGGTCCCTTCCAACCCAAACCATTCTGTGATTCTATGTAAAAAGGACACAAGTTAATCTCTCTCTTCTAAGTTTTAGCAAATGCTCAGATCAAGAGTTGGAGAGAGGTCGTCAGCTATTTATTTATTCATATTGATTCACTCATCTGTAGTTAATATTGTCCACACAATCATCCATCCTTAGAACTTTATGAATGGAACTAAACCTTGTGATTCTTCTCTTAATTCCCTGAATTTATTGCTGTGCTGGAAGAAAAGTCTGTGTAGTGTTACACAGATAATAAGCTAAAAATGGAAATGTTGATCAGTAGTTATGAGTCAGCTTCAGAAAGGTCAACAAATTTTCTAGGTTAGTCCAGAAAGACATTTTTGAAGATATGCAATAAAGTATATGAAGATAAAATAGAAAATAGTATGATTATTGCTAAAGATCAGAAAAGTCATTTAAAATAAAACAAGGTTATTCAGTATTAAGGTGGCATCAATGTGTCCCCTTATTATGACTGTTTAATGTATGTATATTTGACAGTTATCAGCACACCCTGTTCTGACACATAGGCAAAAGACAGGAATAGCAGCTTCATCAACCTGAAAGTTCTATCAACTTGAACTGCTTAGTGACCTTCCTTCATATGCAGCTTTCACTTTTCCTGTTCTCTTTGACTCTTGACTTCTTGATTAATATTATTGGTCATTTCAAAAGCCATTATAAAAACATTCCCTTTTCTGGGGTACTGTCTAAGATGAAAGCTCCATTCAAACCCTGTGGACTGGTTCTAGAAACAGGTGGAGCTGCCTGCAGTTCTCCTGCCCCTGGTGAGATGGACATACTGTCACTCTGCTCCCAGCGCCTGACAGGTGATGTGCTGCAGTGCTCGGAGATCGTTCTCTTCTCCTTCTCCTCTCCCCTCCTCTCCCTCTCCCTCTCCCTCTCCCTCTCCCTCTCCCTCTCCCTCTCCCTCTCCCTCTCCCTCTCCCCTCTCCCCTCTCCCCTCTCCCCTCTCCCCTCTGATTTTATACAGCATTGCTTCTGCCTGACAACATTTCTCATTCTCAGTCGCAGCGAAAGAAAAGAGACTCGAATACCTTAGGGATCAGAAGTAACCCAACAGTGACTGTCACAGTCAAGTGTGTGTGTGCAAAGAACAGCATCAGCATCCAGTCAGACTGAAGTCTTGAAGCAAGAATGAATCTGAAAAGAGAGTTCAGGGTTGCAATTCACTGCCTCTTCTCCAGTGCATTAGATTTAACATTTTTAATACTGCTTAGGATTCTCTCAATTGAAAGGCCAAATACAACTGGTTTTGTTCTGTACTGCTTTCATACAGGCTAAAAATTACATTCACATGCTTTACTTATATACCACAATTTCAAAACAACTCAGAAAAAAAACCAAAACCAAACCAAACAACTCACAAAAAAAACAAACAAAAGAACCAACAAAACAAGCAAAAACAAAATATAAAAAGAAGCAGCAGACCGTAAAGGATATTTGCTTATTCCATCTTTCTCCCTCTATTTAGCTGGTTTTTTGGATGGTTTATATTGTCACAGCTTCTTAGGCCTGAACTGAG
Source organism: Streptopelia decaocto (assembly GCF_964273445.1). Classification (NCBI taxonomy): domain Eukaryota; kingdom Metazoa; phylum Chordata; class Aves; order Columbiformes; family Columbidae; genus Streptopelia; species Streptopelia decaocto. Next base: position 145,678,705 of record NC_138655.1, on the reverse strand, counting down.
TTATGGCAATTGACGTACGTTAAGGATCTGAACAGATGATTTTAGGTTAAGTACGCACAGCTACTACGATATAAAAAATTGCAGTGAACTTCATAAATATGGGACGTCCATGGATTGCAGCTCCAGAGTGTGGCTGATAAGACTTTAAAGAGAGAACTGAATGGAAATGCATTTTAGTGTGGAGCAGAGGAATGGTCTTGACTGCAGGACTGCCCAGCTCAACACTGCAGCGCCCAAGAGGCCTGTGAACGCTGGGGAATGAGCGGCTGAGCCTCCCAAACGAAGCAATTCCTTGCTGAGCTCTCTGAAGGAGCAGAAGAACAAGCGTTGCAGTTAACGCTAGCTGGAGCGTGCTTGGCTTATCTGCTCTAGTGAGCTCCCAAAGACAGAAATGGCAAGCAATGCAATAGATTAATGGATGGACCACTGGATTGTAATTTGCAGGTTTACAAAAATCACTCAGATAGAAATGACGTTTGCAACTTATCCAAGTCCACAGATGCACATTTTGCAGAAGCTTTTGTTAACAGAAACAGTCTGGCATGAAACGCTGACTTATATGCCATAATAATACAGTCATAATCTCTTGTTCGATACTTTGTAAATGAAATGTTTAATGAACACAACAAAATATTGTAATTATTTCTTACAGGGATGTTGCTGTTGAGGTGTACAGGGACAGGGGGAGGCTCAGGCCTGAGGGTTAGCTAAGTGAACACAGCACGAGAATTATGGAAGACAACATGAGAAACTGCTGGATATAACAAATAACAGAGTGAAAAGTGAACAAGTTACAGGCAGTGCTGTGAGCAAGATTCCACAGATGGTTAATGGGGAGTCATTTGAAAGATGGCCCAACTTCACAGGTAATTGAAGGGGCATTGGGGACCTTTGGGAAACAGAACTTGCAAGAGCAGGGGACCCGATGTAATCATATCAGTGACAGCACATAAGGCTGTGATTACCTAGCGAATTATATCAGAAATACCAAACTGAGTACAGATGTAGCAAAACTGGGACCAACAGGAAAAAAGTAATGAGGGGTGGGTTGTTTATTTGGGAGAAGACAAGGACAGAGAGTGGCTAAGGCAGATGGGGGAAGAACAAGCACGGAAAGAAGGTGGGATAAAAGGGGATAGTGACATGTAAGCAAGTTGTCACTGACTGTGCCCTGTACCTGATCACTGCAGTATCTTCTGTCTTCTCATTGAATCCTTCTAATGTCTGTGTGATCTCACTCTCTATGCAGTGCATATGTATAATGTGCAATTCACAAGCAAACTTCAGGCTGGACTAGCCAGCACATGGGAGACCCGCATCTTGGAAGACCCAAGGTCTCAGCCTGTAACTGAGTATGGGGCCCTGAGCCCAAAGATGGATATTGGATTGGCTTAAGGCTTGTGCTCGTATTTGAAGGACCTGTGAACGTAGCATGTCTGTGAACCCACACGAGGTGCATGTTTCATTAGTGAACCTGATCAGCTGCAGAGGAGGAGCAGGGTCAGGCTGTTCACGCTGGACCTGCCCTGGTCCATGTGGCTGGCCAGGATTGCCTATGGCTGCACCGGGTGGGTGTGCTCAGCCTCACTAGGCCTGCCAAGAAACTGCAGAGCCACATCCATCAGACAGAGATGGGACAAAGCTCCCAAGTCTGGTGGCCCACCAGATCTGGCTAACCTTAACAGCTCCAATCCTCAGATTCTGTGAAGGCTTTTTGCTTGTTTTATGCGTGGAATCTTGACTGATTAAGGTATCCATGCCACACCCTGAAAGCAAAATAACATCTGCAGTAGCCATTCAGACTTGCAGATATGGGGTTTCTATTGGAATGAGATTTATTTCCATATAAACTTTTTCTCAGCAACACAAGAGAAAGAGCGATGCAGGAATTTAATGCTACACTGACCTGAGGATAATAAAGAATCCTCTGTTTCTGAAATGGGAATACTAGTTTTAAAGGAAAGCAAAATGCAAACAGTCTGAGGTTTTATTTAGTGCTCACATCAATCTTATATGAGCTGTGGGAATTTTCAGACTGGGTGGCTGCCTCCTAATAGCAGCTGTCCTTCAAGGCTCCAGTGCTTCATGCCAACTCAGATACGTCCTATAAATCTGAGTCTTATATTTCTGCTCTTTCAGTTACATCCAGAACTTGGTGGGAAAATTAGAAGCAAAAAAAAAAAAAAAAAAGAAGTAAGGAAATGTGAACTTCAAAGAGATGAGAGTATGACTTGTGTATACACAAACGGACATAATCTCAGGAGGGATCATGCACATCCAGTGCATTTTATTCATTCCTGTCCATAAACAGTACATGATATTTCTGCAACAAACCAGCATGTACCAGACAAGAGGGAAAAAATCAATACAAAATGTACTTTTTTTTTTTTATATAAAGAAGGAGGAACAAAATCAGCAGACCTTAGACTGAAGGAACAGGATCCTCACTAGGATAAACTGAAAGACGTAGTCCTTTTGTGTCTCCTTCATAAGGCATGTATTAAAATGCCACATTTCCCCCTTTTCTCCTCTGTTTTAACCAACATTACTTTAATCCTGTCCTATTGCTAAAAGAAACTTGCAGCCAACATAATAGCTCTCCTAACGCACTGAATTGTATCTTCTAAGATGGCCCAAAATATGGTTTAGGAACATTCATTAATGGGAGAAAATTTTGACTGAGTAGCTGTCATATCGGTTATAATAAATTCAAAAGCATTGTAACTGAATTTTATCTCTGTTAGGAATTAAAAGAAAAATGCTTCCATAAAATACAAATTCTAAACATTATTTCTGAGATGCTTATGTTAGGGAGTAAAGAAGAAGATATTGAGAGTATGTGGATGTTGAGATATGGGGTTAGGATGTGAAAGAAACAAAAAGTTGCAAGCAACAATGACAGGGGAAAAGAGCACCTGGAAGGAATACAGATTAAAGATTCGCTTTGCTGATGTTTACTCAGAATAAATAATGTCTCATGGAAGCAAACATCAAGATGGCAGAGAGAAATGTGATTTCCAAGACAAACCAAGGAACAGAGAAAAGTATTTGAAGACTGTCATCAAGCAATTAAAAAAGGAGGGGGAAAGGGGAAAAGGGAAAGGGGGGAGAGGAGAGGAGAGGAGAGGAGAGGAGAGAGAGGAGAGGAGAGGAGAGGAGAGGAGAGGAGAGGAGAGGAGAGGAGAGGAGAGGAGAGGAGAGGAGAGGAGAGGAGAGGAGAGGAGAGGAGAGGAGAGGAGAGGAGAGGAGAGGAGAGGAGAGGAGAGGAGAGGAGAGGAGAGGAGAGGAGAGGAGAGGAGAGGAGAGGAGAGGAGAGGAGAGGAGAGGAGAGGAGAGGAGAGGAGAGGAGAGGAGAGAGAATCTTACTAGATAAGGTTTGTCAGGAGGGAAAGGAAGGTGTGAGAATGTCATAAGAAAATCATAAGAATCTCTTATAGCATGATATGAAATTAATATTATCCTGCTTTTTTGAATTTTCCAGGACCAATTCATTTTTACAGAGTACTCTATAGGAAAGGCTATATGCCTATATAGCAATTTTCACATAGCTCTGGCAAAGACCCTTATTTATTTCTTATTATTCTAATAATTTACAAGTATGAAATGTAAAGCTCATTAGAAACCTTACAAGAAACACGTGCTTTAAATCACTTTGACAGCATCATATGCATAACAATTTCTTATGTCAGCATATACAACACTATGCTCCATGCACAAACCAGTACAATCTGAACATCCAGCTGCCCCTTGCCAATCTGTTACACACCAGGAAAAGTTCACATAAACCAACATTCTTACCTGCTGTTTTTCTAGGGATACAAACCAGTGAGCAGTGTGTAAATGACTGAAGACAGACAGCAGTTTTGCTGTATCTAATTTATCATATATACTGAACTTTGATCCAAGAACATATTAGCTAGCTATAATGAAAACAACCCTAATTATACAATTAACAAGTTGACTGGACATATTCTTGAATCCCATGGGAACATTTTTAAGTTTAACAACACTTCATTTTCAGAATCAAATATTTATGAGCCTTTCCATTATGCGTCCTATCCCATTCACCCATTTTAACTTGCACCACATGAAACCTGAAAGATAAATAGTTAATTACTAGATCTACAGATCACTTGCCTAATCGTATGGAATATAGCAGAGATAATGAGCTCATTGTGAACTGCAACAGCCATATAACGTGGCTCATGAAATGCTGATGGGACTGTCCGCACTGCATAGCAGAGATAAACACCCCACAAGAGGAACAAAAATTCAGCTGTGAGAAGAACAAAAAGAAATAATTTGCAATTAGTTTTATATATGAAAAAGGAAGCAAATTTGAAGTACTATAGTATCTTCTGTATGTGTGAGTTTCTATGCAAAGACAGTATACACTCATGCACATATATATGTACACACATAGGCATTCAAACTCTTTCGGATATTGTCACTGCACATGATACATTTGGTTTTAATTTTATATACTTATTTTTTCCAGATCAGGAACCTCCACGTTCATGATGTTTCGGTTTTTCAATTGACAAACTTTAAGACAATGTCCCATAATGTCCTGCTTGCTTTTCAAATTGGTACTATAGTAGTTTGGCATCACTTAAAACAACAAGTATTTTTATTAATAGCTCTGGTTCTTGATATAAGGCAGATACCACTGCTACTACTAAACTGCAAGCTTTTTAAGACTAAAGTTTCATTTCAAAGGTTTATAACTCAGACAAAACAATATATTTTGGGTTAAAAAAAATTCCTCTGATCATGATAGTTAATTCTGCTGATGCCCATAATATGATGAGTCATTTCTGAGGGCCTAATGTAATTGTAAAACATGATGTGTTTATCTCCTTTAAGAGAAAAAATGAGTAAAGGAAGAAAGGAGAAGTAAAAGGTTAGGATCAGCTTAAACTATCCTGTTAGGGCTAACTCATCTGCACCAAGCAGTACTCTGACTTCAGTTTCCAGTAGACAGTCTGATGTGACATCATTTTGCCATTGAAATCAACAAAATAATTTCGTACCCATCTTCAAATATCTCCCTTTCCAGAAGAAAAGCCCCACAGCCCTGCCCGGTAGCTACGAGTAGAGCTGGCGCCTGTGCCTCTTGCCTTGCAGTCTGGTTTGACGACAGCTAGAAGATGTTGAGACTACCCAGCAACACACAATTCCATGAGAGACCCCTGCAATGCCAGCACTGCTCTGGGCCAGCTTCCAAAATCGCGTGTGATCCCATTGTTACTCATACACTGACACTACAAAGTGAGCTCAGCCCATGGTCCTTCTGCTGCCCATGAGCAGGGTCAGCCAGCTCTGCAACACAAACCATCATGTCCTGACAGAGCAGGAGCTGCCACAGCTCTCCTTGAATACTGACAGCACTCTGATGATCACCCGAACCCAAGCACCTAGATTTTACATGTTCTGGTGGGTGAGCTGAACCCTACCATAGCTCCTTAGCTCTGAAATTAATTCAGTCAGCTGCTTTAGCAAAGTGAAAATCCTTTAATAATATTTTTCTTGGTTTTGTGAGCTTGTGTGCTTTGTCATTGCACCTTAAATTATCACTGACTATACATAAAGATAGAAAAAAATACACTTGTAGTAAAAATAGTCACATATAGTATAACAGAAAATTAATTTGTTCTCATACTTCTTTTTGCCAGTACATGTTATTATACTGTAACTAGAACAGCCGATGAGTGACATCACCCTATGGTGGTCGTCAGCAAGTTATTACTGGCCTGATTTGGATAAGGATGCAAATGTTTGCAAAACCCCTTGTCAGCACCAGATTAAAATAAAACATCTGCACTGGATATCACATGAGAACAGGTCCTCTGGTTCCTCCACTTTTAACAGTCCATAACTTCTGCAAATTACCTACATAATATTCTTACAGCATTTCAAAACTGCTAATTTTGCTATGAATCTCAGCTAAAATCAATCAGAGACAAATTCTGGTAAAACTAATTCAGTTACATAGATCTCTCTATGCTCCGCTAAGAGTTCGGTTTGAACTCTGAACAACACTTGGCATGGTTCTTATTTTTATAAAAAATATATGGCCTGGCTTTAAGCCCATTATTTTTACTGGAACATATCCTACATAAACCTAGCAGTTTTACCAGTTACATAAACTCGAACATCTGAAAAGGCATAATCCACATAATCCACACATGCTGCTAGTTTTGTATTCTTCCTCACCAAAATCCCAACAACAATAAAACTTTTGACTAAGTAACAGTTTGACTTGGGACCTTATTGAGTGTCAATATGAAAAAATCAGGGTATGAATCTTCTGAGACTGTGTCCCAGCCTGGTTTTGAGCTCTACAAAAGCACGCATGTGTTCCCCATATCCCCTACATGCTTGGGCAAACTGGCTGCTACTTCCATTTTGTTCCTATATAATTAGATATGCTACCAGTGAATTCTATTACTCTGGTTTCTTAAAAGCACCTACACAGGAATGACCTACGGAGCCATCTTGTGCCTGAAGTTTTTTTCTGAGCAAGTGGAATACAGATTTTCCTTCAATGATAAAGCATTAAAGGCTCATTTACAAATGTTAGCAGTTTCCTCTTTTGTAAGTCCACTTGCCTCGCATGTGCAGAATCACGGCACTGAAATGTATTGCTCTTCAGAGCACTGAAGTTTATTGCTCTAATTGCTCTGTATTGATTTAGAAGAAACTGAAAAGGAGAAATTTGTTAGAATTAGGTTGATAAAACCAAATAACTGTATCTTACTGTTCTATGTTCTAGGGAAACTCTTATTATTAATAGGGTTCAGCAGGTATTCCCCAGAACCTGCCAAATAGCCTATTTCCTCTCATTTTGCCTTTCATCCAAAGTGTCCGTACAGAAAAAAACCAAAAACAACAAAAACAAAACAAAAGACAAAAACAAAGCCACACAAACATAAAACCCCATAAACCCCCCAAACATGAGCAGCAGAGCTGAACAGATGAGCTAATTGTGAAATAAGCATCATAATCCACAAAACTACCCAAGGTCGATTCTTATTTCCCTTCCTGCACTGAAGAGAGAAGAGCCCCAAGCCTCTTACTGATTGGAAAGATCAGCTACAGGTGCCAACAGAGGCTGAGAGTCTGAAAATATTTCGCTTTTTAAGGATGAAAATACATGTATAAAACTCTGTGTGCTGGAGGTATTCCTACTTAAACTAGAGAGTGTGGGCCAAATTCTCATTATTTTTACCAGAAAAAAAAAATCTCAGTTTGAAGATAACCAAGAATTAGGATTTGTTGTTTGGTTGGTTGGTATTAACACAGATTGAAAAAAGCCTTCAAGGTATCTCCGAAAGCACATGAAAGTGAAAAAGCTACAACCCCCCCTAATATAAAACAATTTCAGTGAGCTGGAGTAAGTAGGAATTAAAGTAGCATTTGATCTCCAGATCTGATTAATCCTGAAAATTTCTCCGTTTTAAGTTTCTCAACCATAGTTAAAAGGAGTTCCTAAGACAACAAGAGGAGATTTCAAAGTATTAATATCCTGGAGCATGGCAGTAGTTTGCGCCATTTACTGCACAATGCTTTTATAAAAGCTTTATATTTACAGCAGAGCTGGCATTCCTGTCTGCAGATAATAATTAGTGTGACATCTGGTATGCAACACAGAGAATAGCTTTTAAAATATAAGGTAAAATAACAGAGTTCCTATACTTGTTAAGCCCAATGTTACAATAATTGCATTAGCAACAACAAATAAAACAGACTGATAGAAAACCAATTTATTATCTAAACCACTAATTACAAAGCTTAAATGTATCACATGGAAGTTGTGCTTAAGAGGGGAAATCAAGTTCATGTAATTAGCCACAGACCATTAGTGCAATTTTTAATAAAAATCTGAAGGTATGATACAATTTTGCTATATGGCAAAATGGACTTTTTGGTTTCTTAATATAAAATCAGGTGACATGTTAATGTATTTATTACACTGTTGAAAAACACAGATACAACTAACTTCAAATAGATAGATAATGGAGCACATCTGGCCACCATGTAGCAAGGTTCTTATGTACCTCTCATCTCTGAGGTCTTATTAGTTCTGTCTATGGCACACTAGTGACTGTTTTGTGCCAAGTATCTTTAATGATTAATATCTGTGAGATGTGATGTGAAATTTCTATTTGGCTGGCTGAATAATTTTCCACTTTAAGCCTGGTCTAGAAAAGTGACTTCCTGACCACTAAAGGACTATCTTAGCATATTACAAACCTGCCAAGACCAAACTCAAAGCTCAAAACATGTGATCTTGTTCCTTTAAGTATGATTTATTATAAGGCTTATAAATTATCTCATTTTACTTATTAAACACAAGAACATGAAATACCTTATTTCCCCCTTCTGAAAAATGATGGAAATTCTTAGGAGAGAGCTGCTGACAGATCTCTGGACAGAAAACGTGAAGTCAAAACAATCAAGCATAAAAGAGCTCTGAGAAAACTTGCAGTAGCTACACTATAACTGTCCAAACTGGGCATTCAAATTTTGGGTGCACAAATAAGAAAATGCACAATTGCTTTAAAAGCATGAATGGATATAGATATGAATGGAAAGTAAGAGATGAAAACAAATTGTGGCCATGTGCACAAAGCAGTTAATCTTTAAATCTTGCTAGCCATTATGTCATTTCCACATCTTTGCACTATCTAATCAACCTGCTTAGTTATATACTTTGGTGTTTTAAAACCATGCTCATCACATTTTTAGAAAATGGAGCATTTTGTAACTCTTAGCTTGGTCTTCCAATACAGTGGACCAGACTCATGCCCAGTGCTGCTGGCTTAAGAGTGCACCCTGTCTGCTCACTTGGGATTTGTTTAGGCCATTGTTCATACTCTGCATCTTCTGAACACAAACAACGATATATGCTCACATCACGTGATACTTATCTGCTCTACAGAGAAGGACAGACTCAGGGTTGGTATTATTGATTTAAACTTCCTCTGAAGATCTGGATTAATACATTTACCAGGTTTTGCTAAACATGCAGTTGTCTGTGTTGCAAACTATTCTTTCATCTTTAAAGCCAGTACAAGGCAAAGCCACATCCTGAGATGTCTCTGTGATATTTTATTTCAGTGTCCATTAGCTGAGCTGTGTCATGCCTCGCACAGCGTGGCGAATGCAGACTGACCTGCCCCTGCCTGTACAGCTCCCCGCACAAGTAAACTCCTGCTTTAATCCATATCCTTTCTCATTGCCTGCTCTGCAGATGTCTGTACTTCTCTTGGCTGCACAGAACTGCAGAGCAAGATATGATGAACTGAAATCAGTGATCAAAGTCACTTTCTTCTCTTTCAAGATTCAGAAAAGTCATTGAGAGTCTCCTGATACTTGAGTGGGTATGAGAAGAGAACCCCTACAATGACAAATGGAGTAAAGGCAGTAAGGGCATGACTTCAGGAGAGGCAACAAAAAATGGATTCAGAAAAGCAAAGATCATCCAAGGAAACATGAAAAATCAAGAAATGTAAAACTGGATTTTTGAACTTGGCTTACACACTAACTGTTCTCAGAGGCCTTAGGAAAGTACTTCATCCTTACTTCTACAGCTTTGTTGTCTCTAAGAATTGGACAGCATTCCTCAGGCTTGACATGAGGATGAAGTTTTTTATTATGAGGGTGGTGAGACAATGGCACGGGGTGCCCAGAGAGGTGGTAGATGCCTCATCCCTGGAAACATTCAAGGCCAGGCTGGATGGGGCTCTGAGCAACCTGATCTGGTTGAAGATGTCCTTGCTCATGGCAGGGGGTTGGACTAGATGAGCTTTGGAGGTCCCTTCCAACCCAAACTGTTCTATGATTCTATGAAAAGAAAAATAATACATATGTAGCCTTAATTTGCTCTCTTTTGCATATATAATCTTCAGTTAACTATACAGTTTCTTAAGAGACCAGACTCATTTAAAGCATGTGACAGAGCAATTCCAGAGATACATCAAGGTTGGCTAATGAAGAAAGCTCTGTAATTCATTGCAAATGACATTTAGATACTTAGTGAATGAGACAAAGAACTGCAGGTGAAAAAAGCAGTGTTGTGTACATGCAGGAGAACTGAATTCTAACTTGGACTGTACCTCAAGCTCCCACGTATATGAAAAAATTTCAAGTCAAGCCAAACTTCATAGAGATTATCACAGAGAGGACTTCTCTTATTTGGGTGCCAACCTAGGCATTTTTGCTGTGATTTGCAGCAGAACTGAGTACATAGTGCAGTATTTGTAGTCAGTGAGACCATACATAACATGTTATATATAGATTTGACTAAGCTCTGTAACTGAGCCAAAGGCATTGCAAAATGTGCACTCAGATTAAATGGACCATATAACCCTAATCTTATTGTGCCTCAGCTCTGGGTGTGTAAAATGGGGATAATGCCACCCTGTCACTGCAAGATGACACTGCAAATAAATTTACCCATATTTGTGAACAGCTTAAATCCCAAACTGTGAGTTTTCTTCCCGCCACGTTCTGCAAGGGAAAGTGAGTTATTTCAGGCTGTCCTGGTTCCTTCTCAGCTCTCCTGCCCTGCCAGAAATGCCTGTCTCACGTGGCTCCTCAGGCCAGCCTCTCGGTGGAGATGGCTGCGCGTCAGGGCTGCTGAGAGGAGCTCCCTGGAGCCACGATACCCACGCCCACTCTGCTGTCCAAAAGCTACCTGCAAAAAGAAGACAGCTCTGAAGGATCAAAGCCCATTTTCATGATTCTCTGCAATGTTCTATGTCTGACCACACCTATTTGCTTAAAAATCACTGTTGTAGGCCAAGAATAGGTCCCTGCTCTCCAGAGAGAGTGACATGCTCTGTGTCCTTTCCTCACACTAATAAGGGAGAGCCAATTACAGCTGCAACTTGACTAAGTTTATTTGGGCCAAGAAAATGAACAGAAGGATGGAACACCTCTGCTGTGAGGACTGGCTGAGAGAGTTGGGATGGATCAGCCTGGGGAGGAGAAATTTCTGGGGAGACCTTATTGCAGCCTTTCAGTATTTAAATGGGGCCTGTAAGAAAGATGGGGACAGACTTTTTAGCAGAGCCTGTTGTGACAGGACAAGGGGTAATCGTTTTAAACTAAAAAAGGGAAGATTCAGGCTAGACATGAGGAAGAAATTTTTTATTATGAGGGTGGTGAGGCACTGGCCCAGGTTGCCCAGAGAGGTGGTAGATGCCCCATCCCTGGAGAAATTCCAGGCCAGGCTGGATGGGGCTCTGAGCAACCTGATCTAGTTGAAGATGTCCCTGCTCATTGCAGGGGGTTGGACTAGATGACCTTTGGAGGTCCCTTCCAACCCAAACTATTCTATGATTTGGTATTCTGAACTTTGCAATGTTGGGAAAATGGTACTGTTCCAACAGTTACACCATATTTTTCCTCAGGTTTTGGACATAAATTACTGATTACAACTCTACTTACATCCATAACACAGCTACAACAACTCATCTACTTCTCCATCACACTTCATTTCATCAGACTAATATCTACACTTTAAACCCCTTTTACAGAAATGAAGTGAGCTATGGATCTGGAAGCACAGCTCTTCCACCCATTCATTCACTCAGGGTGCTGGCTGAAGCAGGGCACATGCCATCTTAAAATAGGAAAAAACCGTGTCCTCGATTGCTCTTCTCTTTGCCAGCCAGTGCAGTCTCTTTCTGCCTCACTGTGTCCAATCTCCCAACTGGAGAGTTGCACCATGTCATCAGAGAAATTTTTCTTTAACTGAAAGGATTTTCATATATTTCAATGAACTGTGATTACATGTAGCAGTCCTTAGTGCTGACTTATTCCTGTCAAAGTATAAATTCCTAGACGTTTATCTGTCTCTCTCACTGTATCTCAGCATCATTTTAATTATCTAGGCACAGCAATACAGAGACTTTTGTGTGGAATAAGAATTAATGGTGCCGAATCCTGACTTTTTTTTTTCTTCCAGAACTTCCATGGCCTGTGGCTGTTCAATGCCAAAAGAAAAGCAGAGGTCCATGGGCTGGTGGGGTGCACAGCATGCTCCATCCCCCACACAGCCACAAGACTGCCTCACAGGTCCATCTGAAGTAACACAAGGGACATGCTGACCCACGGTCTTTGGTCCCATGGCTTGTGAGTGACCTAGAGATGGTTTTTGCTTCCATGGGAACATAGCCACTGACTTAAAAGTGAGCAACATGCCTGCATGAACATAGGCCAGCACTCAGGTCTACAATCACCAGGAACTCCCTTCATTTCTGCATTTCTCTTAGCCCTTATACTTCCTCTACACAGATGTGCTGTGCTGCCTAGTTCCTTCCATAGCTCAATGTTGTTACTAAAACCAGCTGGCCACTCTTCTGTCTCCATCTGCCCCATCATGCTCTTCACTTGTGTGTGGATGAAATGAGGAGAACAGAGTCAGAAAGATCTACCACCAGCAGCTGAGAGCAAGCTGAGTGTGGGACCTCTTCTCTCACATCTTAAAGAGGATGCAAGCAAATGCCAATGGTATCCAAACTACTTGAAGGGCTGGAAAGACTTGGAGCAGGAGAAGTGGATTCAAAAAAGGGTGCTGCAAAGACAAGAGGAAGTCTGAGCATCTTCCAGCCTCTCCTGAAGCTGTCTTCTCCCACAGGTGGCTTGCAAAGAATCTGAATGTGGCATTTACCAATATATGACCGTGGGGCTAAGCTAACCCAAACACGGTTTCCTTAGCACAAATACTTTGTAGAAAATGGCACCTGAGTAAAGGCTATGTGATTTCACCTATGTTGCAGCAGATACCAAGAAAAAGCAACATTACTGCAGGGGGTAATGCAACCCAAACTGCTCAACCTGGGGGTTCCAGCTGTTTTTGAGAAAAAGGCAAAATGTTGGTGGGTCATTGTTAAAGAAAAGCCAACAACTTTTTTTTTTTTTTTTTTAAAAAAAAGCTCCACCCTCTACCTTCCTTAAGCATGTTTTATTTTAAATTAAATTGGACGAAACAGCTAATCTCAGAGGACTGAATTGCCACACTTGTTTTAGTCTTTTTTTCATAGAGGAGACATTCTGCACCACTCATCACCTTTGTTACTCTTCCCCATACCTTTTCCAGATTTACCATGTCCTAGAGATGAGGGACATAAACCACAGACAGTGTTGGTGATGTGGGCTGTGAAATCACAGAATGTTAGGGATTGGAAGGGACCTTGAAAGATCATCTAGTCCAATCCCCCTGCCGGAGCAGGAACACCCAGATGAAGTTACACAGGAAGGTGTCCAGGCAGGTTTTGAATGTCTCCAGAGTAGGAGACTCCACAACTCTCCTGGGCAGCCTGTTCCAGTGTTCTGATACCCTTATTGAGAAGTTTCTTCTCAAATTTAAGTGGAACCTTTTGTGTTACAGTTTGAACCCATTACCCCTTGTCCTACTGTTGGCTGTCACCGAGAAGAGCCTGGCTCCATCCTTGTGACACTCACCCTTTATATATTTGTAAACATTAATAAGGTCACCCCTCAGTCTCCTCTTCTCCAAACTAGAGAGACGCAGCTCCCTCAGCCTTTCCTCATAAGGGAGATGCTCCACTCCCTTAATCATCTTTGTTGCCCTACGCTGGACCCTCTTCAGCAGTTCCCTGTCCTTCTTGAACTAAGGGGTCCACAACTGGACACAATATTCTAGATGGGGTCTCACCAGGGCAGAGTAGAGGGGAAGGAGAACCTCTCTCGACCTACTAACCACCCCACTTGTAATACACCCCAGGATGCCATTGGCCTTCCAGGCCACAAGGGCACAGTGCTGGCTCATGGTCATCCTGCTGTCCACCAGGACCCCCAGGTCCCTTTCCCCTATGCTGCTCCCTAATAGGTCATTCCCCAATTTATACTGGAACTTGGGGTTGTTCCTACCCAGATGTAAGACTCTACACTTGCCCTTGTTATATTTAATCAAATTTTTCCCCGCCCAACTCTCCAGCCTGTCCAGGTCACGCTGGATGGCAGCACAGCCTGCTGGCGTGTCAGCCACACCTCCCAGCTTGGTGTCATCAGCAAACTTGCTGATAGTATACTCTATTCCCTCATCCAAGTCATTGATGAATATATTGAATAATATATGTACATGGTGGCGGGAGGGGTGGGTTACAGGCAGGAAACTGACAGAGCTGAAGGTCCCTTTGCAAACCAGGATTCTTTTCCTATTTCTGCTGCAAACATTTTATATAACCCTGGTCTTATCACTTAGAGTAAGCTTTTCACAAGTGATCACTATTTTTACATAGTACATTTTCTGAGTATCTAATGTGAGTTCTGAATTCTAACAAGTGCCTCGTGGTTGTGTTTTCCACACAGAGGAGGCTGTAAACTGAACTCTGAAAAACTAGTTCCTAAATGCCTCAAGACAGACACCCAAAAATTAGAGCTACGATTGACAATTTTGGCTTTAATCTTTGTACATTGATGCTAAGGAGAACATGGCTTAAAGACATTCATTGGGAAATGAACAGTTCTTTATTCATTGCATGCTCTGAATAACACACCCCAAATATATGGCATACGGCCACATCAAATGGGGATAACAAAAAGAAATAATAAATCACTCATTTGCTGAATGCAGCAGAGGATCCGTATAGCTTGATAAGGCTGTATTACAATGCTCTAGCTCAAAACTGGACAGGCAGTCTTAAGGCCCAATAAGTCAGAGCCTGTCCTGGCAACTCATACACTCTTCAGATGCAAAGATTATATGTGTTACACATCAACAAATGAAAAGAGGGAGAGAATTCTCCTGGGAAGAGCCTGAAATACTTACTTTGTTCCTTTTCCTGGCTGAGGGTATGCAGTAACCATGACACAGACTCGTGTTTGAAATCCTCTTGATGCCCAGGACCCAGAATATGACCCACCGATTAGGGGGCTATGGCAGCAGCCCCGCTCCTGCCAGCTGGGAATCAACCAGGTGCTGTGGAAAAACACCTCCCTGTGCTTAGTTAATACCTGCCATTTGCTTCAGGTTTAAATAAAACACTGAAAACCACACATATATGCATGGGGAGATTTTTAAAAACTTCCCTTCAAATCCTATCCACGCCGGGTGAAACCCTGGCCCTGCTGAAGTCAGGAACATCCACCTGCCAAGATTTCACCTCTGCTTTTTATTTGTGTCTGTACGTTTATCTCCCTGCCTGCCTTTCTCTCCTGCCTGGGGCTTTGTTCATTAAACTTATTATTTTGCCTTTTTTTTTTTTTTCTTTCCAGTTTGTGGGAAGTTATTTTAAACCCTGTGTTGATATCTGTTTCACTTATGGGATTTTTCCCTCGGGATAAAGAATAATAGGTCGATTTGTGACACTGCAAGCCCTTAGGTACCAAAAGTTTATGGCTTGTGGTTTGTGTTTTGTTTGTTTGGTTGTTTTTTTCTGAACTCAGTGTGTAGCTGTGACAGGCCATAGGGAAAAGGTTTTGTGGGTGAGTGTTTTCAAGCCCTCAGGTCTTTCTCTAAAATCTCAGATTGTCAACCATGCCACGGCTTGTCAATGAGACAGATGGTCCAACCTTGAAAGTGATGCAGAAACAAATAGAAAGGAAATAAAAGAATCTAGGGAAGTGACAAATAAGCAACGCAAAAGTATCCAATGTCAAGAAAAATGCATGCTAACTTATACTACATTATATAGATAAAATAAGATTTACTGAATGTTAATTTTCTCATCAGCATATCACAGAACGTAGAGGCAATGCTAGAAATGGTGACAGCCTTTCTGTCTAAGTCCCTGCTTTTCTCCCAAAGAGCATCCTCTTAAACTTAATGGAAATGTAAATATAAAACACTCACTGCAATACAAGTCTCCAGAGATAGAACCCAAGTGGCATGATTAGTATGGAAAATGCTTCATAAATCCTAACTCCAGTAATCTCTGGTAGCATAAAAGATTCATCTCATTACGACTTTCTAACAGAATCTTGTTAATTCTCACTTCATTAATCTGCGACCTTGAAAATTCCCTCTCCACAATTCAGTAACGTGTTGACAGCCGAGTAAAACGGGCTACAGGTGACAGAGTATATTCCAAAACCCTCACTAGTTTAATATAAACTACCGTGCCTGACTAAATTAAACGCAATAATAAGCCCTTCATAAATTATCATCCAGCTTTTTTATTTTAGCATTTTAAATCAAATATCATAATCTATCAATTAATTTATCCGATAGAATCTTTTGCATGGCTGCTCCCAGTCAAATACAGGAATAAAAGAGGTTCTGCATTATGGGTATTTCTCCTGACATATCTCTTAGACAAAGCATCTAACTTTGGAACTAGGTCCTACTGGTTCTAAGCTTTTCAAACTGGTGTTGACAATAAAAATCTTGAAGTGCATATACGCACACACATATATAAATATATATATATACACACACACATTAGTATAGACTCATAGGCGTACATCTCCTCGTACCACTAACGTGGCTGCATAGTTTGCTGAAGACTTGCACAACAGTTACTCTGCTTATAAGGTAGTTTGTGTAAGAAGGCAAAATAACAGAATATAAGAAATTGTGCCCAATTTTTTTCAGGTTGGCTTTGCCTCTACTGCCCTTGAGTGTATTTTGAAAAAATTAAAAACCCCTCTAGATGTAAATATACCTTTAAAAATTTTCAACACTGGGCAGACAGCAGCTTATGTACTTTCTTACCCAAAAGGGACTATTGATCATAATTAGGTACTAAGATCCGAATTGTTAATCACTTCCCTACCACAGCTACAAAATTCAGAGAATAAAAACATTTGCTGGCCAATGCAACAACCACCATCAAAATGTTAATAAAACTATATTACTGGCTGTGAAATGCGGTAAGATTTTGATGCAAAATCGGTGAGTACAGATGACATCATCAAGTGTTCTACATTTAATTATCTTTTATTATCAATTTTACAACATCTCTGGCAATAGTACTATTCCATTATCACAAAGTAGAGTTATGTGTTATCCGTACATTACTCCAAAAGGGCTCAAATCGAGGCACATTTCAAAGCATACTACTTTATACTCCTTGGTGTGCAGTACCAGTGAGCACATTGACTCGGGGGTACCGGTGGGCCCACTGCCTCTGAGATCTTGCCTGAAGGAGGGAGGAGCAGAGCACAGGGACAGCTTAGAGCCACAGGAAGTCCTTGGAGAAGCTGGCAGCGGTGGTTTGCCCTTTAAAACTCCTGTGCATTACCATGCGCTGGCTTTCTGTATAGCACTCTCAGAGAAAATGCTCCTTATACCCCCAGGCTGCTTCTAAGAAGAGAAAACCACAGAATGGTTGAGGTGGCAAGGAACCTCGGGAGATCATCTAGTCCAATCCACCTGCTAGGGCAGGTTAACCTGAAGCAAATCACACAGAAATGCATCCAGGTGGGTTTTGAATGTCTCCAGAGGAGACTCCACAACCTCTCTGGGCAGCCTGTTCCAGTGCTCTGTCACCCCCAAAGTAAAGAAGTTCCTTCTCACATTTAGATGGAACCTCCTGTACTTCAGTCTGTGCCTGTTGCCCCTCATCCTATCATTGGGCACAACAGAAAAGAGTCTGGTCCCATCCTCTTGACACCCATCCTTGAGATATTTACAAGCACTGATAAGAGCCCCTCTCAGCCTTCTCTTTTCCAGGCTTAACAGACCCAGTTCTCTCAGTCTTTCCTCATAAGAAAGATGCTCCAGACCCCTGATCATCCTCATAGCCCACTGCTGGACTCCCTCCCGTAATTCCTTGTCCTTCTTAAAAGGACAAGTCCTCTGCACTCTTGTGTGAAGGAGCCACCATTACCTCTCCCTGATCCTCTGCAGTGGAGCTCTGTCAGTGGGATGACCATGGGGAAGCAGGGAAAGGGCAGAGAGGTAAGAATTTATTTCAGATTGTGAAACACTGATGTACTTGAGATAGTGGGCGCCACACTGGGGCTGTACTAGAAACAACAGCTCCGGGTGCAGAAGCACCGAAGCTGTCTGGCCATTGGGAGGAAGAACATGATACTGTACAACTGAACTCTGGCATGGGGAATCCACTGTTTGTTACAAAATTAAGGAAACTAAAATGCGTCCTTTTTCTCCTTGATATGAGTTCTTCAGGGTGTCATTTTTTAGCTCCTGCCCATCCCATGCACTGAGAGCACATCCAACAAATACGTTCAGTTGGGACGCTTGATGTGCGTTTCCTACTTGCATTACTTTGATATTAATTCCTGTAAGGTCAGGAAAGAGCAATCTTGCAAGTTCTTTCCCTCCTCACACACAAAAGCTCTGCCCAATTCTGTGGTGCAGGGACAAAAAACGTCTGTTATTCTAGCCATAATTTCTCACTTTAATAGTGTAGAAGAGCAAAATATCTTCTGCCTTCAAAGATGAATTTCTTGAGCACCCATCACTTTGTTACTACAATCCAAGTTACAAACCTTTGAAAGTCATAAAAACTTCAGTATAATTTAATTATGTTTTACTTCTCAGCCTATTTAAAAAACATATGCCAATATTTCATTCCCCTAGGAGCTTTTCACGTGATATTACGCACTCTGACAAAACTCTGAGATATTCTAAAAGAAGAAAAATGAAAAGAAAATGAAGTTTTATTTTAGAAATAGAAGGTAAGCTAGAAAATCAACATACCAACGGCCATCATGTAATCCCAGCGGTCTATGAGGCACATATTGAAGATCAGGTGGTCAGATGTTTGCCCTTGGCCAATAAGTGGAATGTTTCTCTCCAGATTTTGGGTTATTGCAGAAGTCCAGCCAACGAGAAACCAAAAGACTATCAAGAGAATAACAGCCAGCATCCTCATCACTCGCCCCCCTGTCATGTATGGAATACGCTGAGCAGTTCGGGACAGGAATACCTTCAAAACCCTGAAAAATTCAGACAGCGCAGAATTAAAAAGAGCACTAGTTGTGTCACAGGAACTTGACTTTCATTTTATTTCATTTCTCTATCAGATTATTGAAAAAATTTATCAACATTCTTTTCCCTGACAGCATGTAAAGGAGGGAAATTTGAAACATTATTACTTTCATATTCATCATATTTAAATGGACTGATTATTGCCCAGAGAGCAGCAATAATAGAAAATATTAGCTATGTTTATGTTAGAGACACACATTCACATGCTGTGTTGTCAAGCTGTTTTGTACCTTCCAGCTCCCAATGGAAGACTTATGTCTTTGGAAAAGGGAAGGTCGTTTCCAGAAAACAGTAACCACATGTGTGAGATTTCATTTTGTTTTGATCTGTCTGGCTGCTTATCCCCAACTGTACTATTACCAGAGAAAAAATACTCCTCATAGAAATAAGTGTGGAAGGCACTTTGCTAATTAAGTGTTTTCTGACTTGTTTAGAGGCAATAACGTGTTTTTTGAGCTGGAATAGAATCATCGTAAGAAAAGCCACATCATATGTCTAGGTATATACACCATGGAACAGCCACTGAACAGGTAGCATTCACTATAATAATATTTGCACTCACTATTAGGATAGGTTTACTCCTGTCAACAACTGTTCAGGGAAATACCGTTTGCATTTTCTACCTATCACAACATGGTAAAGTAGAAAAGGGTCCTATTGAGAGCATGAGGGCAACCAACATTTGAGGAAATCAGCTCAGGAGAAGGGAGTAGTTTGATTCTTCACATAGCGCGGTGTATCTCTGTGTTGGCTGCAGCAGGGGATCTGACAGAAGCATCCAACCTTCTCCTGGTGTTTTCCTGTGAGAAAAGCAGGCTGCAGGGGCTGCCCCTGCCATTGCAGTGCTCCTGCCTTGGCGCTGCCAAGTTAATGAGGCTGGGCAGTGAGGAAAGGCTATCTGGGAAGTTTTCATGTACCCAAAGCTTTGGAAGTATATGATGTTTATGAAGTATATGAAGTTTAAAGGCTTTTTTTAAGGATTGGGGTGAGGAGTCTTTCAAACTGAAGAGGTGAGCTATTTCAGTGATTTTGTCCTCAAAACCATGGTGGTTCCTAATTCCTGAGGATGAGCATGTCCAGTGAATACTCTGGATATCCATGAAGGGACAAGTTACCACTGAGGTTTAGGGAACTTGAATTTTTTCAGAAAGTTGAGTTCTTAAATGCCCTTGTCAGCTCTTAAGTTTGTTCAGGATACCAAGCACCCCCCTCCCCCCAAAGCAGTTCCACTGCCAGGCCCGCCTTTTCAGAAAAAAAAAATCATACCCCAGATTAATATTTATGCTTACATTTGTATAAGAGAAGGCAGAAGCAACTGGCATTGCCTCTCAAACAAATAATAGAGCAGTGTCTTTTAAGGCAGAAGCACAAAAGCTTTTCCACATCCATAAAATGACTCATCATTTGACTACAAACACAGCCTTCGCAGTGTGCATTAGGTGAAGTCAGAGATCTGCATATGTTCAACATTATTCAGCTGTTTCTCTCCCAACAGTTCCTCCACAGGGAGTCACAGTTTTTGATCTTTCGATGTTTGATAGATGTTCAGCTCTCCCTTTACAGATGCTAAGTGTTTTATGTCAGAAGCAGCTTCCCAAAGACTTTAGGCAGGACAGACAGACGGCTCGGCAGCGGCGAGGCAGGCGGCTCCCTCCGCACCGCTCAGCCACAGCACTACTGTTCCAGGGCAGCACCAGTAGCTCCTCGGTTTTAGAACACTAAAAATCAGTAAGTGAAGGCTTTTCTCCTCCCTGTTGTGAATGCTGATCAATACTTAGCTGGTTTTGAAGGGAAGGAAAAGGTATTATTTTTTGTAATGAACTGGAAAACATCCATCTTGTCACAGGTGTAGTTTGCTATTTGAGGAAAGCCTCATCATACATGTTTTTGAAGATTTAAGAATCCAAGAAATTAGACAAACCAGCTGAGAACTACTAGAAACTTTTCTTCATATTTTGGCTCTCCAAAGTCAATTCTTGATGAATTTACTGAAAGCCAACAGGTGAGCCTTTTCTGGATGTAACAAGGCAGGACCCGTTCCATTTTTTCTAGTACTAACTCATTAAGTGCTGCCTGTGCGACAGCTTTCTAAGGGAGAGGGGTGGGCCACTATTATATTATTGATCTAAGAACAGCAAAACAAATAACATTTTGCAGTACAGCAGTCAAAACCACTCCAATTTAGACCAAACCACATTTCTTTTATTTTTTTTTTCATCTTTTTCACACAAACAAGTGTTCACCACTACCACCATTTCTACCTTGAACATGTAGGCCTACATGCAATCCAACCTTTTGGTTTTTGTTTGTTTTTTTTTTAAATCATTTTTCGGAGAAGCTGTAAGAAAAGCTGGGTAAGATGTGCAGTGCAGAAAAATCTCCTTTCCAGATGCTGTGGCATAAAAGTAGTCAACAAGAACATGAGCTCCAGAGTTACAATTCCCTCATCTTTGTGTCTTGATGTGAATCCACACCTGTCCTGCTCACTACCTCAACACCAGCAGAAGGTGCTCCCTCTCTTCTATGTATTATTAAACATATATCAAAGCAGAGACAGGTGCCCAGGAGTTTCCCCTCCCAAGAACACGTTTACTCACCAGGCTGGAGGGTCATTCTCCTTCCTGTACCTCTGACTCACGTACTGTCAAAGTTCACCATAAAAAAGTTGAACTGCTACAATATGAGACCAAATTGCCTAAGTATGCACATATTGTCTGACAACAGGTACCCTCTATCAGAAAATTGGAGAGTTCTCAATTCAAATCCCTGCCCTGCCTCCTGGGTACACAATGCTCAGTCCCCCTTTTTTGCACTGTTCTGTATCTATATACTGGGTTGAACCAGCTATTGCACAAATGAGAGAGATTTCTCACAGGGAGACATTCTCTCAGAATGTCCTGAGTTGGAACGGACCCACAAGGATCATCGAGTCCAACTCCTGTCCCTGCATGTGACAACCCCACAGTTCACACCATGTGTCTGAGGGTGTTGTCCAGTCTCATCTCGAACACTGTCAGGCTTGGGGCCGTGACACTTCCCTGGGGAGCCTGGTCCAGTTCTCCAGCACCCTCTGAGTTAAGAACCTTTTCCTCATATCCAACCTAAAGAAGTGGAGCTGGTGGGCTGCATCTATACTAGGAAATCAAATATGCCCAGGGTTGTCGCTGGCACTGATGCCAACTGACACGGAACAACCAGCACCCACACTATTAACCCCCAACACAGGATCGCTGCACATGAACCACCTGCTGCATTGGCCTGTGCCAACCCCTGAACCATGCTGGGAAATGGCCCAGGAGCACTCAGGTTAACGTGGGCCAAGGGCAGGCCAGGGACTACTAAAACAACTCAGTAGGACAGCGGATGGAGGGCCAGCACCCAAGAATGCTCTCTGATGCTACGTAATTTATGAATATAGATGTAGCCCTGGATTCAAGCCCCTGAGCAAATTAATATTTAACTATGAGTATCAAGTAAGGCAATATCAACTGGAAAGACTCCTCCTCCTGTCCTGTCCACCCCCAAAATGCCTGGTAGCTCCAGGCAGTGCCCTGGTAGAAACTCAGGGCATTGTTTGAGACATGGGGCCTCTGATCTAAAGTGGAAGAGGAAACTTAACTATTTTCCTCAGGATCTTCTAGCTCTTCTCCCAGCTAAAACCATTGAGCGTATGCAATCCACTTTCATGTGCTGTTGTTGGATAATCAAACCATCATTTTCAGTGACATGCCATCAGCTCTGTTCACATGCAGATCAGACAGAACACTTCCACGTGCTCTACCTGCTTTTCTGTAATACACAGCTGTCTTCAAGCAAAATTTTGACCTACAGATGGTTACAGGCAGCACTGAAGCTGATATGCAATAGCCATCATTTTACAGAATAAATAGAAGGCACAGTACAGGCTGAATGAACTGCTTGGAGACCACTGCAGGCAACTCCCAGCTGCTGGCTGCACCATCACGTCTGGATAGAACTAAGCTGTATGGTCAGAGGGTGTTTGTTTTGTTTTGTTTTTGGGGGAGCGGGTTGGCGCCATATGAATGGACAAAAGGAGGGTCTGGTTGCAAACGCAGAGAGCTGAGAGCCCAGGGAAGCTCAGCAGGCAGGAAGAGGAGTGATGCTGCAAGGGGATGTGAAGCAGAGGGACAGAGCGTGCTGGTTCACAGTACTGGCCAGGACTCCAGCTTGGAAACAGCAAGTAAAGCACGTGGTTGCTGCTATAGAAGTTACATCCTGAGATGTAATGTGTAATCTTAGAAAATAAACAAAACCATACTAAATTTTCATGTCATATCAATAATCTGTTCTGTGAACAGAAAAGCATGGACCGCAAACTATTAGCTGACTGCATCAGTGGCAGGAATAACAGGTGAAGGATCCTGCTTTGACAACAATGACCCAGCACGGTTTGTTTATTTATTATTTCTAGCATCTGTCATTTTGTGGCTCTACTGAGTCATCCTGTCAAACTGTTCTGTTCCAGACTGATGATTTTTATTGTGATATGAAAGCTACATGAGAAAGATAAGAGGTCGAGATCTTATGAAGTATCTTGCCCTCCTGCAGTGCAGGGATTATGTCTTATCTGCTTTTTCTGGAGTAACAGTGAACATGCCACCAGCTACTTGGAGTCTGTAAACTGATAAACCTTGGTACCAGAGCACAGGCTGGCTGAAGGCTAGTCTGCATACTGAGACACGTAACAGGATCATAGGCTTGCTAGATAGTTAGAAGGTAAACCCCAGGTACCAATGGTATTGGAAAAACAGGAGGGAGACTGTGCTGCAGGACTGTTTCCTCTGGAAGCATGCCCGGCTTCAAATCCTCACCTGGGCGTCTGTGGTTAATAAATGGCAATATTCATACCTGAGGATATCCTGATGGTACATTAACAAATTACTGATCAGATAATCTCATGTACTGAGTGATCAGGTAAACAGTGGTTCCCTTTTTCCTTAACAAATTATATTTACTTTCAAAAATGTGACGTTGAAATTGCAGTTTTCTTGTTATCTTCCCTAGAGCTTTAAAGTAGCTTCTTATTGTGGGCAACTAATGTAATGCACATTTATCAGATGTGTGGCTAGAAAAGAAGTTGTGAAGAGGAGTTTAAAATCTGTTTTATCTCAGTGCCTGGTAAAAACTACCATAAGTAAGCAAAGATAAATGGGTCATGACTTAATGCTAACCTGCTCCATATAGTCGTTTCCTAGATTAGTTTTAATACTCTGTACAAAGGTAATTCAACAGTGCTTCAATGAAAGTTCCCCTTCTGGATGAATGTATAGCAGATAAACTGTGCTGCCATAACTTCCAAGAGTTTGAGTAGATCGGGGAAGGTGGGAGGGAAATCATATGCTGTTCAAGCGAAGGCTCCCGGTATTGGGAGGCAACAGGAGCTCAGTAGGTTTCCCACCACAATCAGAACCACTCACTCATTCCCATGTGAGCAGCACTGGACTCTCAGTCTCATGCATATTTAATAACATGAAAAGAATCTAAAAATACGACTTGCTTTGATGAAAATGTATTGATTTCAAGTATTGTCTGTGAATCTGTAGGCAAGACTGGAATGAGCAAACAAAATTATTTGTTATTTCTTTAAAAGTAGCCTAGATTCTGACATTTTTCATGCTATACATTTGCTTTATTTTCCCCTTCCACCTGCATATCTAAATTCCCACCTGAGAAAACCTCAATTTCTTGGTGGACTATCAATCAAAAAGCTGTCTTTGACTGCAGCCAGTTCCAAGGATGGTAGCTGGAGTCTTCTGACAGACCAGCTGAGGTTTGCTTTTCCCCAGTGCCTCCTCGCTCCCCAGCTCACTGCCCAGCAGCCCACTTCTGTTCCCGCTGCCCGGGAGCTCCCATTGCAGGAGACACTGAAACTGCTTTTTGAAGTGCTTTTGTTCATATCACCATATCGTCCAGGTAGGTCTCCTCATACATGGCT
This sequence comes from Streptopelia decaocto, assembly GCF_964273445.1. Taxonomy (NCBI): domain Eukaryota; kingdom Metazoa; phylum Chordata; class Aves; order Columbiformes; family Columbidae; genus Streptopelia; species Streptopelia decaocto. Next base: position 145,653,815 of record NC_138655.1, on the reverse strand, counting down.
GTTCCTCAACTGAATTTGCCTATCCTGGGTGTGTGCTGACGGATGTATGAAGCACCAGTGAGATGAGAGGTAAGAAAGTGCAACAAGGGGACTTGCCAGGTCATATAAGCAGGTTTCAGTGATGCACAGCAAGTCTCCTTATTTATGAAATCCTCATCTGCTTTGCGCTAATTATCTCTTCTAATAAACCACTTACTGCACTAATACCCCCACGAATCCTGCTGAGATTAGCAGAACTAGAAAGAGTGTCAGCAAAACATCTGACCCTCTACTGTCAAACTCTGACCAAGCAGAGCTTGTACAGAGCACATCCTGACTATGTAAGCTGTTAAACAAAAAGCCCATCAATGTGTCCCCAGACAACTAGCAGTGACATGTCTCCTGTTTGTCAACTATTCATGTTTAAGGTTATGTCACATGGTTGCTTTAGTGGCACCAAAATTGAGAACTCACCACTACAGAATCCTATGAGAGATTCCTAAAATTCTGAAAATCCCCGAGTGTGGGGACAGGCACAGTGCCATCTCTTTCAGAGTCTGCTACCGAACAGTTAATACAGCCATTTCAAGAATTTCATCCTCATAGATACGTTTAAATAACTACACCACTCACTAGGTAAAAATGAGGTCAGTTCATCAGACATTTTTCTCCATAAGCAAACCAATCTTGCTGAGCTCTTCATTCAAATTTGAGGTGGTTTTGTGGCAGAAACCTTAATTCACAGATCCTTAAGACTCCTGCCGCTAGTAGTTTAGACTGAAGATTATAAATCTTCCAGCCTATACAAGATTTGGTTAAGCTAATTATTTGCTTCTTAAAAATCATCAGGTGATTATTATCTTTTTGTAAATCTAAAGCCATTCAGTTCTTTACCCTTATCAAAGATGTTCAGAACAGGCAGTACAAAAGATCTCAAGGTCACTATTTATCAGGAAGCTTACACTGTGAAAATAGATGCAAGACCTGCCTCCTGGTAATCCTTTCCTATAACAGGTCAAGAACATTTTCAAGGCTCTCATTACAAAATTTGCTTCACAGAGTGCTGTGGAGTTGAACATATTAATACAAAAGCCAACTCCTGATCCTGGCTCACAATGTTTCCTTTAACAAAGGCTGATGAGTAAAACCAGCAGGGATGGCACAATTCCCTTCCTTGTTAGTGCTGCTCCATACAGGCATCCTCTCCTGCTGAAAACATTCACAGACAATTTCAACAACCTTTATGAATGTCAGAGGCATTTTCTAGTGATCAGCAATAAGGTAGCTTATGCCAAAGCTTGTATTTTTGTTCTTAAAATAGTCACACTACAAACAGGAAAAGCCTTGCCATGGATAAAATACAAATCCAGTTCAAAGTAAATTTGGTTCTTTCCTTCTGCTCCTCCTTCATTCACTGGCATGCATTGTACTTCTGATCAGAGAACAATAAGCTCCACTTAAAAAGACAGTACCTTTTCAACATTTTTAATGTGGACAGAAAACCCAAGTATCTCCTTCCTTTTAAGCTAAAGACAGTAGATATTCTGATCCATTTGCATGATGTGAAAAGTTGCACCTTTAAGAAAAACAATGCATATGAAATTTTCAACAGAACTATAAGACTTAGTCATCTATAGCAGCTGCACTATGTTTCCTCACTTGTATAAATTTAAGTTATTAATTTATTAAGGTACTACATGAAAAGAATGCAAAGCTCTTCTCTGGATCAAAAAGCAGTGAACAAAAATGGAGTGGACTTGAGCGAATTACAATTCATTCTGCCAGCAGTTGTTTATTGTGAGGAATAAGCTGTATATCCATAGCATATTTACAGATCACTACACTTTGCTTTTTGAGAAATGCACTAAACAGTAGTCAGCAACACAACTATAATTTCAAAGATAAATGTCTTAATGTTCACAAATGGATGCTTCATTGTTTTCCCCTTTGTATTGCATAACACATGTGGTTAACATGACATTGTAACTGTTAGTTCACGTGTGCTACATTGTGGATTGAACAAGATAAAAAGATCTCATTAATTTAATTACTTTTTATCTGTAATCACATAGCAAGTTTCTATACTAAAGCACCATAAAATGAAATGTGCTGTTATGTAATCTCTTTTGTCTTACTGGCTGTTTTAACAACATTAAAGACTATTAATGGTGCTCTTATAATAATATCATACACTTCTGCTACTGAATTTTCTAGAGCAGGATCTTCATTTCACCCAGGCTGGGCAGTCACTGTCTGACATCACTGGGACTCCATTAATGCACAGACCAGTACAGGTGTTTGTACGGTCTCCATGGCCCCAGAAACAAGAAGGTTCCCCATCCCTGCTCTAAAGGAACAAACCCGTTGATTTACAAGACCTAATAGCAGAGTTTGAGTTTGGGTTTGTCATCAAAGGAGCTTCAGTGACCAAATGTTTTCTCTGAATACTCCACTTGTAGGAGATGAAAACCAGCAAAATTCATTTCTCTTTAGGAGTCAAATTATATTCTCCTTCCGCAGTTTCTCATGCTGATGACATTTTCTTGAGGATCTTCAAACTCCATGTGACATCTGGTATTAGCTATATTGTAAAACACTGAAGATACAATTACTTAAGAAAAGATGGTGTCGTAGTAGACTTCTGTGGCAGAAGAGATATTGCCCTGTCTGTCAATGGACCTCTGAGCAAGCTCAGGAAGACATCTGGGAGACAGCAGGAGACCTGGAGCAGGTCCAGAAGCCGGGAAACAAAATTCCCAAGAACCAAAGAAGGCTGTGGAAAGCTTGATATAACTTCAAAATTCACTAAGCTGGATCAAATCAAGACCTGCCCTGCAAGGGCACGGAACACAAGAATTAGGCACAAACACTGCTATTTCTGCTCTGATATATCTAGTTGCCTTGAGTTTTTTCTATTAAAAATTGGTCACCTTGACTGGTCAAACAGATGCCTAATTTCCTGAGTTTTCTCTTTGCCTTTTTGGAGGAGGTTCCTGCAGGAGAAGGTGCATACAGCTCAAAACTGTCGCTGACTGTGGGTCTAGACACGTTGTCAGAGGGCACTCAAGACAAGTATTTTTCAAAACAGACTGGTTTAAGTATATTGCCTTGAAAAAATTTCAGTGAGACGTACTCTATCTGTGGAGTGGTCACTAAAGCACTACACACACAATCTCTTGGCACAACAGTATTTCCTTCTAAATTTATTTGCAAGCACTTGTTTCCTTTTCTACTGTGAAATGCCACTCCCACACATTACTTTACAATGCTAATCCATTATTAAAGATGCAGGAAGCAAACATCAGCAACTGAAGGGACAGGAACCTCACCCATCTTTATAAACGTCATCACTTTTATGCCCTTCTGTTCCTTTCATATCTTCTGAAGTGTGCTTGTTTCCTTTCACTTTCCTTCTGTCAGAATGTTCCAGTGCTGGAAGTTACTGTGAGCTGGTTAAGAGAGGTTCATACAGCTGCTTCCAGACTGGATGACCAGAAGCATGTGCACCTTTACATATCCAAATAAAGCCATATACATTTTCTTTTTAATCACATCATCCTCCCAATCTTAACACTTCATTGCTAATCATACACAGATATGGAAACCTTATTAGAAAAAATCCTGATTTTCAGCTAACATTGATGAAGTTTAGATAGGGGATTTTCCCAAATTCATGCCTTTCCATTGAATTAATACAGTTAATATGTGGAAAAATCTCTTATTCTACTAGTTCATATAAATTAACCATGCAGAGTTCTTACATATCAGCCCTCAAAATCACCTACCTTTTAACAACAAAATAAGTAATCACGAACAAGAACAATCCAAATCTGCATTTCTTTTCAATCACCAGGACACTGAGGAGGATACACAGAAAGGTCTAGTCCAGGCATGTCAAACTCATTTTCACCGGGGGCCACATCAGCCTCGCGGTTGCCTTCAAAGGGCCAAAAGTCATTTTAGGACTATATAAATGCAGTTACACTAAAATGACATTTGGCCCTTCGAAGGCAACCGCGAGACTGATGTGGCCCCCGGTGAAAATGTGTTCTGCTCTCATTTAAATGTATTCATCACCATGGCAGATAATCAAACAGCCCAGATGCAACAGAAACCATTTGTCTGACTATTTTATTTCCTTTAGGCATAAGAAAGAGTAATCACACCAACGAGGCACAATCCTTCTCTCAGACCCACACTGCAGACTTCTGTAAGTCAGCAGAGCTCAAGAAGAGGTGCTAGGTTGCCAGCGCCGTTATAATATGACGCAAAGCTGACAGTGATTAATGAAACATGATACAGAAAGCTGCGGAAAGATACCTAACTGTAATATTTAGTTATCGTATTTGTTGGGGAGTTTGTGCCCATTTTAATAAAATAAATGTTAACCACTTTATAATGTGATTGACAGGCAGCAGTGTTTTATATCAACTCTACTGAAAAAGAAGCTCTCTATCAGTGTTGTGTTCTCCTTCCACTTGTGGAAGAAATATTAACTTTATCTTGTGGTTGTGTATATGGGTATCATGGCTAAGACCACCATGTATTTGAAAGCAAAGTTTATTCTTTAGCTTGTCTACAAAGGTAAGATTCAAACCACTTTTACAACAGATAAAATCAGAAACATCTGCACCTGTCATGAGATATAGCAGGGTTACCACCAACAGAAATTGAGACTATAAACAATGCCAACTTCTTTGGGTATAATTTCCATGTGATAAAATATTGTTATTATTAACAATATTCCGCTACAAACGTACACCTGGAGTAGAATACATGGAAGGGAATGAAAATCCTGGCAAGGGTATTAAAGCTCATCAGGCATCTGAGGAGTTATTGTGTCTCTGGCAGATTAATTCACAGATTGCCAGAATAGCTGAAGTTGGAAGGGATAGATTAAGAAATCGCCTAATCCAACCCTCCTGATCAAAGCTGGATCAACGAGAGCAGGTTACTCAGGACCTTGTACAGTTGGGTTTTGAGTTAGTGCTCTATGTTAAGCATCTCCTACAATGAGGAAAGGAAGAGGACGGTCACTGGCATGGAGGAGCAGTGACCCTCTCATAGAATGAAAACTCCAATGTGCAAGATAAATATCAAATGCTTCCACAGAAGCTCCATGTCTTGCAGTGCAACTTCTGGGCTCAGAGGAGATCCTTAAGATGCAGGAACAACATCACATGTAAATACACCTGTACTCTATCAACATAAAGGTGCAGATATAGCTATTAAAGTTTGCAGTACTACATGCAGACCTTCCTTTGCTTTGGTAGTCTTATTTTACATTTTTAAATTTTCCATTCTCAAAAGCATTCTGAGCATCAATTATTTCAAACCCCTATCTTTTCTTCTGAATGCTCATGATGCAGAGGACAGAGATATCAATTGGTAACCTAACCTGCTAGTCACAATTTATTTAGTTTTCCTTCTTAGCATTCACTGAGAACTTTAGAAAAAAAGGGAATCCTAGAGTAAAGGTAAACAGACCAAACCAGAATTTTTTACGTCCAATCTCACTCACACTCCAGTATGTCAAACACCTCTCTTGATGGACGAACAGGTAGAGCAATGACTGCGTAAGAAAATAAACATCAGTATGTGCACAGCAGTTTCTCACCTAAAGCAGAAAACAAATTGTTGCCAAAGCAAAGGCAAGACAGAAGAATGACAAGAATGCATCTCCTCTAACATCATAGTAGAAGAAAATATAACTAAAAAATCCAGCAACCAAAAAGCCCCAGCTGTATAAAATTGATATCTGATACGCTGTTGCAGACGGATGGATTCTTCTGCTCCAGTTAGCCTCAGCTCGGCTCATGCAAGCAGCACAGTACGCAGCAGTGCCGACCAGCCCCGTGCTTTGGCGTATGCTACTTCTGCACGGATCTGGCGTGCTACTGACTATTGTTATTCGTACTCTCCAGGAGATAAATTGCATTCTGCATTCCAATGTTTCATATAAAATACAACATACAAATAAAGGAAATTTAAAGAATTTAGTCCAGAATCATTGTATAAGGTCAGCAATATCTGAATAAAATTAATCCTTTCATAAGCTTCCATGTTCTACTGCCAGGTAAACATTCATTCGACTATGTTTACTCTCAGCATGTGTAAGTATGCGCAGCAATCAGAAAAAACTGCCAATTAGGTTAATCATGAGCACTTCTGAGGAAGCTACAGTTTCCTGGAAACTAGTTTCTGAATATCTGCCTGAATTCAAATTTCATCAAAATAATTAAAGTTGCATGTCTTGACAAATACTTGCTGTTTCCTCCCCTGCACCACATAATCCCACACTACTAGGAATCTGCCTCAACAGCTGCAAGTACCCCCTGAAGTGACAGCACTAATGGTGTCCTTAAAAAGAACTGCTGGTGACAGACTGCAGTGCTCCGTGGATCACCCCAGGCACTTTGGGAAGGACAGAGTGGAAGGACAAGTTGCTCTGTTTGTGAGCAGGCAGCTGGGATGCATGGAGCTCTGCACTGGGACACCAGCTGAGAGCTCATGGTGACACCGTGGTAGGTGTCTGCTACAGATCGCTTGATCAGGAATACAAAGACAGTAAGTAGGTCCTGAGGTTGGCATTCCTCAGACAACTGGTAGAAGCCTCATGCTCACAGGGTCCTGGTCCGCACGAGGAATTTCACGAACGCCAATATCTGCTGGAAGTGCAACACAGCAGGGCACAGGCAGTCCAGAAGGTTTCTGGAACGTACTGATGACGACTTCTTGACAAAGATGACTGAGGAGACAAGGGAGACACTCTGCTGGGCCTCATGCTTACAGGGAAGGAACAACTGCTGGAGCTGTGAACATCAGGGACAACCCTGGCTGGGCTGCAGTGACCATGAATGCTGGAGTTCAGGATCCTGAGAGAAGGGAAGAAAGTTTCAGGCTCCTCCAAGCTCAGGAATGGGCCATACCAATGTGCAAGAAATCAGGCAAAGGTGGCAGGAGGCCTGCATGGATGAACAAGGAGCTCCTGACCAAACTCAGACATAAAAAGAAAGTGTACAAGAAGTGGAAGGAGGGCTCAGGTGACCCAGGAGGGATACAGAGACACTGTTTGAGCATACAGCAATCAGTTTAGGGAAGCCAAAACCCACATGGAGTCCAGTCTGATGAGGTCAGATTCAGCTGGCAACAATAAAAGCTTCTATGGGTCCTATCCCTTTACTCAGCATTGTTGAGGTCACACCTGGAGTTCTGTGTCCCGTTCTGGGCAATCCAGTACATGAGAGACATGGATATACTGCAGCTAAGCCCAGTGAGCAACAACAAAGATGATTAAAGCATCTCTCATAAGGAGAGAGGTTGAGAGAGCTGGGACTGTTCAGCCTGGAGAAGAGAAAGCTCAGGGGGGATCTTATCAATGTATATAAATATCTGATGGGAAGGGGGTAAAGAAGATGGAGCCAGACTCTTCTTGGTGGTGTCCTGTGACAATATCAGAGGCAATGGGCACAAAGTAAAATCCAGGAAATTCCATTTAAACATAAGAAAACACTTTCTTTTCTTTTCTGTGAATGTGGTCAGACACTACAACAGGTTGCCAAGAGAAGTTGTGGATCTCCATCCTTGGAGAAATTCAGACCTTGACTGTAAATGGCTCTGAGCATCCTGCTCCGGCTGAGCCTGCCCTGAACAGCTGGTTGGGCAATAAGATCTCCAGAGGCTCTTGCCAACCTCACCTCTCCTGTGATTCTCTATCTTTGTGTAGCCAGTATAGAGATGTATAGACAGATAGATGGAGAAACTCAGAAGTCACTAATATTTTCTTAGTATGCTTTCTGCAATAATATTTTTATTCAGAACTTAAATCTTAAGATTTAATATTTGTTAGAAGTATTAAAGGATTAAAAGCATAGTTAGCTTTAGAAGCTCTTCTGTATAACTTGTTCTATGAACTTCTTGAGAGCTTTAACTGAATATTGCACAAAATATCACAAATTCTGGGCTCAGGGGATAACTGAAGTACACCTTTTCACTTTTATTTTCTGAATCTATTGCTAGACAACGCTGTCACCCATTCTAAGGAACACGGTAATGCAATACTCATGTTTCCCTGTGAGGTTATACATACCAATGCAACATACAACTTCAAATCTAAGAAACACTAACTCTCATCTTCAATGTTTCCTCTAAGATGCATAGGAAGAAACAGCATCATCTGACAAGCTGAATTCCGAAAAGTGTTGCTTTGTGTGTTGACTATAAAATAATGAAAAAAAAAAGAAAATTCAGATTATGGTCAAAGGTTTAGTTGTAAAGCATTCTAAGGCAACCTAGAAAAGCAAGAATAATGTGTGTATTTAAAGATAAATTGAATTAAAATTATTCTGCCATTCTGAGGTAGATTAAGCAAGGACACAGGAAAGCTAATCTAAATTCTATAATTTTCAGGAAGAAAGAGGTCAGGTCTATTGCTATGAAACAGATAAACACTCGTAGATTCTCACCTAAAATCAAACATAAAAAATGTAAAAGATGCAGAGCTAGGCAATCTAACAACATACAGCAATAAGACTCTACTGACACCAAAATAGACTGAACAGAATGGAAGGAAAATGCATTAAGTTCCAAGATCTGTAAAATGTGCAAAGATGAAGTGAGGAGTAAGAGTCTCAGCTCTACTCTGAGGTCACATACAAATTAGAAAAATGTTGATAGCCAGGGAGGTTTTTTAAAGAACAGTTGTTTAAACAGAAATACTCCAACCAGAATAACATTGAATAGTGCTAAGAAATGCAGTGGCAACAACCTTGCTTCACTGCCAAATAACCCTAGAGAACAAAGAGGGGAAAAGGGGGGAATTTATAAGACTCCCTTCTTAATAGTCAGACATTGACCCAAATTCAGACTTGGTGACTAATCACACAAGAAACAGATTTGGACTCTTGAATATAGCAGGCAGCTTAACTGTGGTGTTTCACATAGCATGAAGACAATAATTGAACAAATCAGCAGTCTAACTGAACGTGGAGAAAAAGGGAACAGAAAATATGGTTTGTTTTTACTGAAAATAGTCTCGAGATACATAATTTGGTTTCTGTATTCTATCTGACAAGTCTTGCAAATAACATTGAAGACTCTGACTTTGCGTGGCCATGCAGACGCATGAGGACAGAGCTGCTGCTTTGCAGGGCAGGCACGGTGCCAGCTCTCCATCACCTCCCAGCCTGCTCGGCCTGCAGACAGGCTGACACAAGCCGGGAAACCGCTGAGCTAAAATGCTCATTGCCTCCTGAGGAGACAGCTACAAAACCTGTCTCCTGAATTTTGATTTTCAATATCTTTCAGGTTACTGAGTTTTGCTGTTCCCAACAGTCTTGTGTTCATTCCAGAGGTTGGGGAACACACCCAGGAAACACTTTGGGATTTGGGATAAATAGTAATGTTTGGGTTCACAGGGTGATCTCTGTCAGTGGCTTCAATGCAGTCACTATGCTTCTAGTAACAAGGTACAGAAAAGAACTACGAAGTTCACTGACTTGGTTTATAGATTGTCTGGTTTAACAGCCACGTTGCGTTCTGGCCCCTATGTAACTGCAGAAGTACATGCTTGCCAGCTGTGCGGAATTGTGCCTTTACAAGGTCTGGCAGAAAGTGACTGCAGCTGGTGGCCATGGTCCTAGTAACGCTGACCAGATTGTGCCCACTGGATAAAGGAGACTATGGCTCTGTGTGCTTTCTGAACACTGCAGAAGGAAAACAATGGAAATCCGGACAACTCTTGGTTCTCTATGGTCAACAGTCTATGGTCCACAAGCAGTTTAGGTGTTTCGTGGTGTATAGAGTTGGAACTGGCAAACCCTTCAAACCTTGGCAAGCTGCACGTCCAACCAGGAGCACCAAGAAGCAAACAGCAGAAAGAAAGTTTGACAGTCACAACCTATAAGGTTCCCAGAGAAACACATAGGCCATACTCTCAATAGCAAAGTATGATTTGCAAATTGAATAAAAACTTGGAAGAGATTTGGTCATTGCAGCCATGTTCTCCAAAGAATTTGAAAAAGTGCAGAGGAGTGAAGTCCAGAGCTGGATTATGCTAACCTGACTTAAAATGAAAAAAAAAAAAAGTCCAGTCTACGACAGAAGGCAGACTTATTGCTGAGAAAAGATCCTGCATAAAGTAATTAAGGTTGTTACTAAGGGATGGCTGGGACAGTGTAATTCCAGCCCTTTTATCAGTTTCAAAGCTCCAGCACTACATGGAGTTTTGTTCAAAGCCAACAAGAGAATAATTTCTGAGGTGCTAGAGAAATATGTCAGCAGGAATATATGATGGTCATTTATGGACTGAAGGAAAGCTAGAAAATACATGGTTTAATAAAAAAATAGTATCAAATATAAAAACCAATACAGAGCTTTATGAAAAAAATACAAACAGTGGTATGAACAAGATTCTAAAAGCTTGTCACATGTGCCAAAACTAGAAAGACAAGTCAATCAGAAGAGCAGAAGATCTGTAAAAATGTGGGCATAATTTGTTTGCAGCATCTGGAAAAAAAAGTCCATAGATTTTTAGCTTTACTTCACTCAGTCAATGGTACCAAACAATTCCATTCTTATACATAAGCCTGACATCGGCGCTTGACTGTAGACTATGAATTTAGTAGTCGAACTGAAGTGTGATTTCAGACAGGTAATGCCAATTTGTATTATTCACAGCTCAACAGTAGAAAATGATGTCAAAGTAATGCTGAAAAACCTATCAGAGAAGATCCTGGTTCACATATAGCAACAAGGCAGCACTAGGGAATCCCTGATTGCTTATTTTGTGGAAGAGAAAGCTGAAAACAAGAACATGTGTACTGGTGAAAACTGGTGCCAGAGTCAGAGGGGCATAATGGATATACAAAAAGATAGGCAAGAAAAACCAAAAAGTTTAAAAGATTTGTGGTCACGAGAGTGACTGTCACTTTTAACATGAGAGGAAATGGCCTCAAATTGCGCCAGGGAAGGTTCCGATTGGATATTAGGAAAAATTTATTCACTGGAACAGGCTGCCTAGGGACGTGGTTGAGTTATCATCCCTGGAGGTGTTTAAAAGGCATATAGTTGAGGTTCTTAGGGACATGGTTTAGTGCCCGAGTTATGTTACGGTTTGACTCGGTGATCTTAAGGGTCTTTCCCAACCAAAATGATTCTATGATTCTCAACAGCTCTGTGCAGGGCAACGCTTGTGCAGAGGCTGCCAAGAGCAGGGGCTTCACCACCAGCAGCCCTGCACTCGCGCCAACTTGTAACCTCCCCTGGGCACAGCAGAACAAAGAGCTGACACCTCCCTGAAATCCCAGCAAGGAGGAGAGAGGTTGTTTTGCTCAAGAAGATCTCAGAAAAAGTAATAGACATTGCTCTTTCAGAAGCCAAGTGCAGAACATGGCTCCACCAGAGCGACTGCGCTGCTGCGAACAGCCAGAGCACGAGGGACGTCATGGCTGGGAAGAGACCCAGGGGCCCTAGAGGAATTCAGCACCGCCAGCTAACTTAATTCACACCTTAGAAACAGGCACTCAAAATTTTACACTGATTATTAACCTCTAGTATTTTTATATTTGCCCAGAAACAGGGGCTCCAGCTTGAATTGTGTACAACTAACTGCAATTATGTGCAAAGGCTCACATCATGAACACGAAAGAGGTAGGACTCAAGCCAAGAAAATTCAAAACTCTGCTACATGTGAAACCTGCCAGTGCACTGTACTGTAATATTCTGCAATAGGAAAATAGTTTTACTTTTTAATACATTTTTGTAATAATTTTTAATTGAAAATATTACAGGTTAGCTCTAAGAGGAATAGCTTGATATTTGTAACTGAACTAATAAATACTGAAGCTTTCTTCAGGATGTACTGTCTATGTATTCCTGAACTTCAAGCAGCCAAGGCAGCGTTGCCTTGGCCTTTCCAGTTCAGATCATGGATCTAATACACTGCATCTAAAATTTGTAGAGCATCTTGGACATCTTTCAGAAAAGCATACATGAGGATAACTCACCAATGTGCAGACTGGTACAACGCTGACAAGTTTTACCCCTGTGGATGTTACAGTATGGCAATACAGCATTTTATGTTATCGGTAGTTGGTTAGCGCTGGTCAGATAAAGACTCATTTTTTCAAGAACATCATGGCAATTTATGGCCTTCACAATAATCCAGAAAAGAGCAACTAATATCTGAGAATATTTGGTCCAGGCACCATTTTTCCCAGTACTAAAGATCTGCATTAGAGTAAGTGATCAGGACTAATTACAAGACAGCTGATGTGTCCCATTAAACAGCAGAAGTATAAATATGTCATTGCAGTTTACAAATATGCTTAACTTCTCTATAGACCCATACTAACATGAATGCTATCATTCCTATTGCATGTTCATAAAATAAATACCCAATATAGGACTAACCACTAAATTATATAGCTTGATCCGTTGTATTACACAGATCATTACATTTTTCTACACAAATTCCTGTAATTTTTAGTAGTATTTAACTATAGAGTATCTTCCAAAAAGGGATTCAGTCTTGACCTGAAAGCAGCACAAAAGTTTCCTCATTTTTCTTGGTAGGCTTTTCAATAACTAAGCATCCCCTGAGAAGAATTTGTGCCAGATTGCCCATTTGAATTTCTCTGGCTTTGGCTTACAGCTACCACATCTTATTAAACCTCAGTCCAACAGATTAAAGAGTCTTTTGTGACTACTTTTTTCCTCCTTGCTTGTTTATATGCCACACAAAAAGTCATCTCTCAAGGCTTCTTGCTGATCTAAAAACCAGACTGAGTTTCACAGTATCAAGCACTTTTCCGAGCCCTCAAATACTTTCTGAACCACATCCATCTATTGCACACCTCCTTTAAAAATGCATCTCAGGAACAGGACATAATGCATTTGTATTAAAGATGTCATCGCCTGCGGCAAAATCAATTCTCTACTGATAACCTTTAAAACTCCTCCTCAATTTTGTGTCTTTAACTAGTTCCTAACTGTAATTCGCCTTTTGGCTGTATTCAAGTGTATCTCTTGGACTAAGCCCAAGTTACCAAGCAATAAAGATTACTTTTCATTACTATACTTTCTGAAACAAAATTTAGCATGTCACCAAGCTTTGTGCTATCCAAAAATTTTGTGAGTAATCATTTTGTGCTTGGTTCTTCATTGCAACCGAAAATGCTAAATAGTGTCAGGCTTACTCCCGATCCCTCACAGGAGCCCACCAGAAGCCTCCCCTCCAGACATTTCTCACTGACAATCAGCATATGTGATCTGCAAATCTCTGCTTCCCCTTGACTGTGATCAGCCCCTGTGCGTGGAGTGTGAGTCACACACTTAACTCCCTTTCACACTCCTCCACAAATAGCCTGTAACTCATGTATTGCACTGCAATGCCTGGTTTCTCTTTCGTGCCATAATCCCACCCAGCAGACAGCTGGGCAGCAGACACCTTCTTCCACCGACCAATTCTTTCCATGCAATGAGAAAAAAAGCAGTCTGTAGAGCTACACTACTTGCATCTCAAATGCCTGTGCAAATGCATGTCTACCTGAAGGAAGATGATGCTGTATTGTACCACAGCACAAAGTTTTGCCACCCGCAGGGGTCCTGGGCTTGGTTAAGGTCTCTGAGAGGATGGGTTCCAGCTCCAGTTCTGAAGCCCTTCTGCTATCACATAATCTGACGTGCAAAAGCAGTCCTTTCTCCCATTATCTGCCATGGTGCTCTTGCATGCCATCAAGGACATCTGAAAGGTCTTGTGATATGTGCGGATCATTGCAGAGGGCTTTCCAACCCACTGTTGTTTGTTCTTTTCTAATCATGATAGCAATATTATTTAATATTAAAACACCAGATACTACTTCTCTTTGAACTTTCCTAGCCAAACTCGGTCTACTATGATAAAGCAGAATGTGTGCTATATTAAGGTGATTTTAAAAAGCAGCCCATGGAACTGTACAGCTGTATCTACAATATTTTAATATAAATTAAATATGAATAGGAATATGGATGAGAATATTTCCAGGATCACAGTGCTCTAATAATCTTCCATACTTTATATGCCACTGATTTTTTTGCTTAAAGATAATGTTTAATAGTCCCACTTCTACAATGTACTCCATCAAGATTAATTCTGCACTGAGTGTCTTTATAACAGTTGTGCCACATTTTATTAGTTTATACATACGAAAGTAGATATTTTATTCAGAAATATGAAACAGAACCATTATGCTGCCTAGTTAAGGCTAGTTATTGCTTGAGAATGGCAGGGATACAAAAGAGCTAAATAGGATTTTAATAATGCAGGTTTTATGGGGAAAAAAAAAAAAGCCACAATAAAACAGAATGTGCCTCTTATTTAACCTAGAAAAACTATGAAAATGAGAATTTCATCTTGAATGTGCATCATGCAGGAATGCTATATGGAATTTACTAAACTCCAAATTGTCTAAGGCCCTGGGTTCTTCTATACCATAAAAATAAAAGAACAAACTAGCAAAGGTCTGTGGCAGGCAAGAGAAATGAATTATGCTCAGGAAATTAATTAATTAGGTTAAGACATGCTAACAAGAAAACAGATATTTTCCATGACCAGTCTAATCAGTGGAACTTCATTCCTTATGAACCCCTACTGTACGCAATTAGACTTTCACAGCAACTCCAACTCCCTCCCTGAGAGGAACCTCCAGCCTCTGCCCCAGCCCTCCAGGTCCCCATGTCCCCGTGTCCCCGCGGGAGCAGCCACAGCACCGGCCCCGCTGGCTGCCCGGGCTGGCGGGCAGAGGGACCTGCTGATGCGGTGGGTTTCAGCCTTCCCTCTGCAGGAATGTTCAGAATGTGTTTGTTTTGCACAAAGCCTTGCAGGATTCAGTATGTACAACCTCTTCTTCACTGAACTATCTCTTTTCATAAAAAAGAAGCATCAGCAATGTGAGGTTCAAATAAAGTAACTGACATAAGAATCCAGGTACATTTCCCATCACAGAATCACAGAATGTTAGGGATTGGCTTTACTTCTTGTTTAAACAAAGACGGGTAAATGTGCTACATGTGGAAAAAGCAGTGGAAGAGGACACAGACGCCCCACTCTCATGGAAGATTCATTTTTTCTTAATTAAATTAAGTTCATAATAAATACAAAAAGTACCTGCTGCCTTTTTTCCCACTGTCTCTTTTAAATGAAACTAGGTACCTCCCTCTCATCTGAGTCACTACCACAAGTGAAGGAAGCTGATGGTAGTGAGGTTCAGTAATGCAGGAAGGATCTTTTTTAATCCTTACACTGCTGCTGGCTCTGATGTTCAAAGCAGCATCATGGAGCTCTCGCATGACCACAAACTGAAGAGAAGAGGCAGAACAGGGAGCTCCAGCTGCAAGAGCATGAAAGAGGCCTGGAGCTCCTGCAGCCCACAGCAAAACATGTATGGCTGTGAGTCCTTCTCTGCCAAGCACTGGCAAATGCTGGAACCTTCTTGAGTTAGTTTTCCTTGTAGAAGAGAAACTGGCAGTACAAAACAAGTATCTTCTCAGCGCAGGATGTTTATTTTCGAAAGTCCAGCTGCCCTTCTTCCTGAAGCCGGAACGATAGCAAGCAGCACTCAGGCAGCAATGTTCAGCCAAGGCTTCAGACCGGGTGTCTCTCCCCTCTCCCGATAAATGTCTTCATCTCCCTCTCTCCACGGATCTGCACAGACTTGTGTGCCAGACATAGCACTTAACTGCTTCTCTGCAGGAATGACTGGTGGCAGTTTCATGTCTGACCACAGACCCCTTCCCTTCTGCTTAAGGCAAGGCAGTCAGAGACCAGGGAAACTGCACATCAAACCTCCTTCCATGAGGTTGCATGGAAGATACACAAGCATGGTGTCACTGACCTTTATTTGCATTATCAGGAATTAAAGTTAATAAGAAAACATTGATTATACCTTTGTTGCGTAACTGCACAAAACTAACATGAGTTTTTATCTGTTTTAGTTCAAAAATGATTACTACAAAAAGCCACCTCACTCAAGAGAGGAGTACTTTGATGTTTCTGAGTCTTGGGGTCAAATCTAGCACAGTTTCAGCTTGCTCACTTTCAGGAGAGGAAAAGGGAAAACCACTCACTTGTGGACAATTCCACAAATCCGTCAGAAGGAGAGGTAGCCAAATCTCCTTCCAGGGCCTGGAAGAGATTTATATAGCAAGTTTCAGCACACAGAACCATGGAATACCCCCTACAACATACACCTTCACAGCAAGTTTGTCTCAAGACAGTTGGTCTTTAGAAAGGAGTTCACAGTGACAGGTCACCTGGCTTTCTTGAAGCTGATGCTGTGATTTATTTAATGGGAATAAAATAAACAGGAATAGCTGCCCCCGAACATTTATCACAAGATCACAGGAACTGGTTTTACAAAAGGAACAGAGCTGCATAAATATAGCAAAGATCAAACTTCTCAGGTGCTAAAATACACTAATTCCAGGGAAGAGAAAGACAAACGGTCAGAATGGTTTTAGTAAGTCCCTAAGGTGTAACCAGCTCTACAGCTTGACTAATCCTCCCCTTTTCCTGCCTTGCAAACAGACTCAAACACCTAATCCTGCCAGTCAAGTTAAAGGAGTAAAAACCCAAACAGTTGCACAAGGCAGTATCAGAGCAGAGCTCAGTACACTGCATTCCCGTGACAGCAACAATTTTTCCACATTTGTTTCACATGGAGTAACAACCATTATAGACCACATCCAGTGGCAAAACCTAACAGTGTAGGCCTCTGCCTGAAGCCACTTCATGTTTGCCTTCCATGAGAAAAAAGCAAGTAATTTGATAGAAATGAAATCTCCCACGTTTCCAGAGTATTCAACCAAAATGACCATGAGGGCCTGACTCATTTCAAAAACAAAAGGTAGCTCACCACTACAGCCGTTGCCCACCTCACTTTCTTTGCTCACCTTAGCTAAAGTTATACTACTTTATCACTAGTTTAATAGCTTACCACCACTCCAAGACAAAATTTCTCTCTGTGGTTTTTCATCACTAGTGCCCATTTTCACAGGCAGTGGCATATTGGCACTATGGAACTATGATCTATTGGCACTACAAACTGTGAAATACTGGCCTAGGGACAACCCTGCTGTACAGGCTCCATTTCCTGAGGTACTTTCTCTACCTTTCTGCAACACATTCCCACCAGCCACTTCTAGATGGGATCATCTGTGTGTTCCTTCCCTCCCCTAGCTACAACAGGAGGCTATGCCATGTCCTCCTCTTTCATCTTCTCACCATCACTTCATCCCTCCACCCAAGTGCTTCAGGAAACAAACTGACATCTTCTTCGGTTTCTCTGGTAGCATGAGTCTCCTCTTCTGTGAGATACTTATCACCTCTCTGTATGAAGGGTCACTACCTGCTCCGACGGTACCAGATGGCAACGCATGGCAATGTAATTTTAGCACAGCAGTTAGAAGAAGTGCAGAATTGCCTCACAGGGTTAACATTTTCTTGTCCCTCCACTAACACCCCCATCCCACCATCACTACAATACACAAAAAAGCCACTGTACGTCATTATCTTGGTTTCCATACCCGGAACCTTCTCCATACCATTTCACTCTCCTCACTTCTCCACTCTCTTTTTTTTCTCCTAATAATCTAAGAAATGGAGGTTCCCAGAAACTGGAAACCCCACTCCTGGGCTTAATTCTCCTAAAATGTCTGTAAGTTATCCTATGTATACACACACACATCTGTATGTATATACCTATAGCTTTCTTCCATTCTTATGCTTTCATCCAGAATTAAGAATTAATACTGACACTAAAATGGCAGAAGTTCACAAAATATTAAAAATAATGAGATAACCTGTTCATAAAATACAGGGCTTGAAAAAGGACACAGAGAGTCTTCAGTCACAGAAATACATGGGAAGATGCAACATCAGCAGCTCTTTTAAACCAAAAGGTTAAATCTGAAACATCATTATTTCTTGAGAGAATTATTTTGAAGAATTTGTTGTTGAGGAAAGTATTGAGTTTTATGTTCACGGCTCTACAGCTAGATTTCTTAAATTAAGCTCATTTCCTTACCCCCATCTTTCCACCCCCACAAACATTAGCTCATTATTTTAAAAATGCACAATGAATAAGAAACAGGCAATTTGAGATGAGGCACTGTAGAAATTGCCTGTGATGAGTGTTCAAAGAATGAATCAGTACATGACTTCCTTGTGCTCTTACTGTTCCTTAAGCATCCACTTTTGGCTACTTTCCTGATTTCTCCTTGATGCCTGAGCCTCATGAAACCTCAAAGACCTCCTTGGGAAGTGGGCAGCTAAGGGGAAAAAGAGCCACAAACAAAACAAGTGTTTCCAGTGCCTCCTACCTGGCTTTGGATAACTTTCATGCTCCAGTGCTACTCAAAGGACCTCATTTGTTGAGAAATACAGCTTTAGACCTTCTAGTTATCATTAATAGCTGCTTTTACACAATATTGTTTTTCCCATTAAACTTACAAAGGTCACAAGTTCATTGCTAGCAAACAGTTCTTCCGCCAGGCAAGACACCAGTACCTGCAGGAGGGAACCAGTGCTTGTCCTGAGTATTTGTGGTGTCTGCAGTAAGCCATTCTTCAACACTGCAATGACCGTGGATTAAATGAGACCTGCCAAAGATGTCTATCAAATCTCTATCAGCATCACTTTATTCTTAATTAGCATAACTGTTGCAAAGGTATATAATAAAACATATATCTAACTTGACTCAGTCTTTTACAAGGTACATTCCCTGACTGAAATAATCAGTACTAAAAAAAAGATGACAATATCAGGAATGTAGGAAAGTAATGGTCTGGAAACCTGGGTGGAAAACAAGACAGATTCCTAGAGAAAGTAATTGTAGATTAATATACGAAATAGGTTGTTGGTTGGTTGGATTTTTTTCTCTTCATTTTTCACATAATCAAGCAGTATTATTCAGGTTGGAATTACCTCAGAAGGTCATCCAGTGCCCAAAGCAGGTTTAACACTGAATCCAGAACAGGTTGCTCATGGCTTTATCCAGTTGTGTCTCAAAAACCTCCAAGTACGGAAATTCACAACCACAAATGGACAACGAGTTCCACTGCTTAGTTACACCGATAGTAAAAATGTTTTCCTTGTACAGCACTGGCCCTGATGCTAATTTATGTTATATAAAGTTGAAATGCTCCATTTCATCATTGCCTTTTGTTCTCCCAATATATATCGCTGTAAAGAGCGCGGCTTCATCTTCTCAGTAACCTCCTCGTAGGCATCAGATTGCTGCTGTCCGGTCCCTCCAGTGCTGTCTCTTCTCCAGGCTGAACAAGCCCTGTTCCCTCAACAGCTCCTTGCACGGCAAGTGCTCCGATCCCTGACCATCTTGATGGCCTTTCAGCAAACTCATTCAAGTTCACTGATGTCTTAGGAGAGTCCAAAACCGGACACAGGATTGCAGATACAGTCTAAGGGGTGCCAAGTAAAGGAGAATAATCACTTCCCTCAATTTTCTGGCTGCGGTCCTGTTGATATAGCCCAGTCTGCTGCTAGCCTTCATGTACTGTGCTGATCAAGGATGAGGATGCAGTTCATTCTTGCTTTCTTATTCAATTCTTGTCCTGTTTGCTGAGCCTGTCAGCACAGGTGCCAAGTAACACCAATCAAATGAATGAGCAAAGCAGAAGTGCAAGATTTTCTGCCCAATTTTGCGGCCTGTCCTCACTTCATATAAATGGAAGATCAAGTCCCCTGTCAGGATATTGCTTCCTCACACCATGTAAAATCATATAAACAACCTGTCATGGTAGCAGAACTGAAATGATGATGTGGGTCTTTCATAGTCTTAGGCAGCTTCTCTATGTATCTGAGCTATAGATAACAAACCATCCAAGCAAAATCAACAGTTCTGTTACATCTTTTCTCTAGTGCTCTAGTTGTTATTCTTTTTGCAATCAGAATTTGTTCATCCCAGAAAATACCATGAAGGTGTGGGATGAATTTGAATATAAAGGTGTGGCCAGACACAGCATTATACAGCCAGAGTTTACGAGCCAAGGTGTACACTGCAAGAAGAGGCTTTATTTCAACAGGAAGGCAGGGTTTTCCACCTAAAATGTGACAAGCCAGCAGTGCAACATGAAACATGAGATATCCTCAGTTCTCATTCAGTTTACAAGCATAATATCAAACCTCCCTTATCTGACATGTCAACACTGTAATGAAACAAAGATAAAAAGATGAGCAAGCTGACTTCATCTAAGATGTCTAAGTATCAACATAGACGTACTGCATTTCTCTTTCCCTCAGTAAAAATACCTACAGAATGTATCAGTACTTCTTTTCACTAAAATTTAAATAGGAAAGAGCATTAGGATTTTATCCAGCACACCCAGAAAAGGCTTCAATTTTTAAGGGGACTGCAGAAGTGGGATTTGAAATTTGGTCTCTGAATCTTAACCTCCAAATCGCACGTGTATGCACTGCCAACCCTGTGCAACTTCCCCAGCATAACCCAGAATTTCCCACACTTTTTTCCTGGCAGGCACTGATGCTCATGAGTGTGCAGCCTGTCTGCTGTGATTGCCTGAAGAAAGCAGCCCTTGACTTATGTGCCATAAGAAAATAAAGTATATACACCACAGTGTATTATGTTTCACTCACCATTACTGAACCTAAATATGTATAAAGAATCTCTCCATGAACACTTTGCAGGAAAACTTTTGAACACTTTTGAGCAGTCTATGAACACTTCTGTATTTTCCTATACCCAAGTAACATATATTCACCTTCTGTGAAAAGGGGTTCTTGCACAACAACAGCTGATGTATATATTTTTCATTAAATCCTATCTGCATTCATAGTCAACTACTGGGATTAGTAGCGTACAATTTGAGCAGGAACAGTGAGGAGAAATACACAGTAGTTTTAAAAATTATAAACGGTGCTTGTTTATGGTAATATTTACAGCTCTTCCATCGAAGTACCCACACAGATTGCACATACTCCCACAGAGATGGAAATTAATAATATGTGAAATACCTGTGCAGCTTGAGTGTCACAGTTCCATAAACAGTAGCAAAGCCCAGAAGACGAACCCATCTTAGGAGAACACAGCGAAATACACTTGGCTCAAAATACAAAATGACAACCTATAGAACAGAAAGACAGAGAGAGCTTCAGTACCGCTTATAATGTGAAAGTAGTTCTTCATTCAAATGCAGAATAGTTGCAAAACAGGACAGCAGACATATTTCAGCTCATACTGCTGTATATTTAGATTTTCTAGTAAAGCGACGGGATGATCAGATCAACCAGCTGGCACAGTTCTAGGCACCAGCTCCTTTTGAAGGGAGCTGGCAAAAGCCCTGTGACAGACTGCGAAGTGACAACACTTTTAAATGCAATTGCACTGACTTTTCGTAACTGAGTGAAAACACATACCCAGAGAAGAGGAGAGAACAGACAAGGACATTTTCCTTGAGCTCTTCCAATAATATGCAGCTGGCCTAATTCTGGTTTGATTGACTGTATTTACCAGGTTACACTTCCAAGTCACTCCTTCTAATAAACCTAGCAAAATGGTAACTGTTCATTTTTTTCTCCCAACTATTCTGTCACACTAAAAATGATTGCATGAGCCTCTCTCTGTCTAAAATCCCAAAATCTTGATGTCGTCTTTGACTCTTTCCTATTCTTCCCCATATATTTTCCCTAAGCTATACCAAATCTCCCTGTGCCTCACCACTTTCTCAATGAAACTAACCTTTTTGTTCACTTATGGATTTCTCTAATCACAACAACAAAAAGGTCCTACTGGCCTTTTATGCTGTCTACCAAGTACCACGCATGAAGACAACATGCAATAAGCAGTAACATAAAGCTACTTCTGCAGGTATAGTGTGTATTAAAAGCATCATTACCAAGTAAAATGCCAATCTTATCTAAAACAGGGCTGCTCAAACGGTGGACTCAGTCATGATCTGAACCAGGAGTCCATTTCTTCTCATTCCAACAGATTTTGTTCCTGGTGTCCTGAAGGATGATCCCATATTCACTCCTGCTTGTCTGGCCCCACCAGGAGCTGGCTGTCCCAGGGCTTCACTGTACGCTGCCATTATCCCACCCCCAGACCCTGCTTGGTCCAGCAAAGCTAAACCCAGTGCATTCCACCCGTCTGACCAGAACCTGGTAAAATGACCCAGTGCACCATAGTACAAATTAATCGGGTAATCCTGGTCTAGAGAAAGAAAGCACTGAAACATTCCAGGCCATCTGCCACAGCTTCATTTATAGTCAGTACATTCTGGCAGCAGAGGTAGTATTGTGCCTACTGGCTGCCACATGATATTATTTTCCTAAGTAAATGCTTTTCTATGTGGGAATTCAAGCCCAGGGTTTTGGCCAAAAGCCCAGGACTATGTCCTTTGGGTGACATAGACAGATTAAGGAGAGTGGGGGCAAAAATGGCAGACGTGTGGGCTGAAACACATAGAAGAAACTGCTATGCTTCGCTGGCATGATTTTTTACAGCAGAATCAAGCTATTTCTTTCAAAAATATGGTTTGTTGAACCAAACCATGGTGCAAACTTTAATCTGCTATTTTTGCTGTTATTGGACTGACATGTTTCAAGGTAGACATTTTCTGTGAATCTGACAAATTCTGCCTGTAGGGAAGGGAACAGCGTGCAGCAAAAGGCCCACATCTCCTTGGAAAATTAGCTGGAAAAACAAAATGCATCTACACATGCATTAACATGCTCATGCATCCAGCAAGAAGTTTCTCAGAAAGACCTCAATGATAGTAATGACCTCTTATCCTACTATACAATTATACTCATTACGATAGTTGCAGAACCAGAGCAGTGTCTGTAGCAGTAACCTGCCTCCTGAGGTTTGCTAAGCCTTAGAAAACACCGTTTCGACTTTGATTCTTCCAAACTAGAAAAACAATGTAAAAAGAAAAAAGACTGGCATACAGAGACTCCAAACATTTCAAAGTCGATCTGAAAGCAGAATTTTTTAGATGATTGAAATAGGAAGGTCTGAAAACTTTCCAGGTACAGAATTTTCTGGACAAGGGCAACAGCTCTCTTTGCCACGCAATCTGACACGGCAATTTTATCTGCAGTTGCTTGTTGAAATATTAACTGCTTGTGTCTAAAAAATCACACTGATTTGCATTGAACCATTTGTATGAGCAGCTGAGGCACTTGGCCAGCTATCAACCAAAACCACACCATTTCAAATGCAGTGTGGTGGCATTTGGCAGCTCACCGTGAAGGCTGCAGAAGCAAGGCTCTGTTGGCAAAAACTGTTCTCATTTTCCTATTTGAATGTAGACACATTTTAACTACTCCTTTGCCCTGTGGGCAAGTACATGGCAGAAGTAAGATCTGATCCAAGTTTGCTTCCCTCTTGTGTCTTCCTGTGTTATATGGTGGAGAATGGTTACAAAGCCCCCCCAAGGGCATTTCTATCTATTCTTCTGTAACTTGCATGTGGTCTGGCATGGACCAAGGGTTTGAACAGCAAGAATTGCTGTACTTAATGTTCTGCTTGCTTCTTAGGCTTTCCAGAAGGTTATTCTAATGTCATTCCCATTAGGGCTCACTGTGATGGCCAGGTGACTGCCCTCTCTAAGCTCTTGTCACCATCAAGTCTCTTATAAGGACAGTGAATTTTAGTGGCACAATTTTTAAATGGAATAATCTTTAATGGATTGGAGCCAAGGGACTACAGAAACGCTGCCCAGGAAGCTCAGTACACTAAAAGCCATGCTCAAGTTTTTCATCTTAGTGGAATCACATTCTTGCAAAAAATAGATATCTGGTGAAAAGCATGACTGCTGCACTCCATCCCTCACCTTCCCTAGCTAAAAAACAAACAAACAGAAACATAGCACAGAGGAGTCTTGGTTTTGTTTCATATCAGCCTCTTCTACCTCCTGGTTACCAAAACCCTCATTCCCTACCGTTATTCCCAGAGATAAGCCTTGCTGAATGTGACAAACAATATGCAGCGAAGGGTTGCTGAGCTCCAAGCGTAGGATGAGCACAGGATTCACCCACATAGCCAGGCTGCTCTCAAGAGAACAAGGAAATCCCCCTGCAGTTCTAAAAGACTACTCTGCCCACCAAAAATCTGACAATAATTCATTTTCTCTTTTTGCTCTTATAATGCATTAGACCATGACAGCAGCATAAATCTCATTTAAAATGCTTAGTGGTTTTGCTGATGGATGTCACAAAACCTATTTACTGTAGGCAAGGAAATGTGATATCCTCTGTTTTGCCAGCTCCTGAAATCCACTTAAATACCAGACATCAGTTTCTGTTCCTTACACAACAAAGATCTGGGGATAAAATATTTGGAAACCAGAAGAAGAGAAGTCAGACAGTGCCTGTTCATGTATCAGTTACTGCAGCTGCGTGTGACACTTCATAAACTGTGGCTCATCTTTGTCATTTGGACAAATGCATTTAGATGTTTGCTTTTAACCTCAACGTGTTTTAAGCCATTATTACCCTTTCCAAAACACCATCCCAGTAGTCACGCTACCACTTGTGGAGTCAGAGATGAAAAGACTTTCTAAGGTCACCAGCTGACTGCTGTCAAGCACGTTTAGAGCTGGGGAATTAGGGCCAGGGACGAGAGAGCAGCTGCTGACACAGCGCCCGGCAGCTCGGGCGCTCGGCTGACGCGATGAGCAGACATGCGCTCTCTGCAGACAAGGGCTGAAGTCGATACCGGCACCTTGCCCACACCAGTAAATTTTTATTATCAGGACAGGCAGGGCAGTAAAAGTGCAAAGAGAACTAACATTGAACAATTTAACGTTCAGAAGCAAACGGGCATTGTTCTCATTAAAAATAAGCACATGAGTTTTATAGCCTCAGTGTCATTGCTTCTTAAGAGATATACAGCATTTAGAAAGATTCTTTACATGAAGAAAAAAACCCAAGACCTTATCAGAGCTCTGTATTGTTAATAGTGAGCAATACTTCCACACAACACAAAAACTCTTTTGTTTTTCAGATTGACTTTACTGTGTGCATTATAAGATGACTGGTTTTGCCCTTCACCTTGGGCACTAGATTCAGGTGAAAATATATTAATTAATAACGTGCAGTTCCCCAAGGTGCATTGACTGGGATTCAGTCTGCCTAAATCAGGCATATAATTTCTACCTACATTGTAGTGGTCTAGTAAATCAGGCCTAGTAATATGTGTTCCACAGATAGCCCACGGATAAAGGCAGGTACCTTGAAGAACCTTGAAGAAGTTCAGAACTTCAGCTACTTGGACAGACTCTTAGCCTAAAGGCTTCATAGATGCGTCTCCACTGACTAGAAAGGTACTTCAGTATTTATTTTAGGGAAGCTGCTTCACTATGTGTCAATTAATGAGCTGCACTAGGAGGACCAAGCCAAACACTCTGCAGCCAGCTCTAACAATCTTGTAATGTATTTAAGACAAGTTGTTTTTTACTTTGATTCTTAAGCCATAAAAAACATATGAATAGATCAAAAATGCATTTTCCTTTTCAAGCATCAAATTTCTTGAGAGGGAATGGGTAATGCTATAATGACTCAACAGATTAGAGGTCAAAGAACTAATATTTAAAAAAATACATTGAATTGTCAGTGCTACAAGTCCTAAACCTAAACAGGAAAATTATTGACCAGGACCTTAACTCAAAAAAACCCAGTGTGCTCACTTTTGAACTCTTCTTATTTTTGCCCTCAGTTGTAGAATAGAATCATAGTACAGTTTGAGTTGGAAGGGACTGTGAAAGATAATGTAGTTCCTAGTGCTGTGGGCAGGGATGTTGTATATGTTAGATACACGGAAATGAGATACAGAGCTTAGCATTTGAACATGAGCATCATCTGATTATGGGTCCAAGGTGAAAGTCAGTCACCTATTTTGGATGAAAGTGATGCAAAAGTATTAATTTTCTTCTCATTTTCATATAACCAAAATTATCTCAAAAATTGTGCCCAGTTAACCCAAAAAACTTTACAGGAAAACTACCTACTTCTGAGTTTAACTTCAGAACTTCCTGCAAGTACTCTGCACAGGTCAATGCAGGACATGATGTGGCCATTTAAGATTATGCCCTTGGGGCTAATTGCATTAACAAGCATCTAGGAGATGCTGTGAAGAGATCCATCCGGTCTGTTCCACTGCCCAATACTGTTTGGCCTTGCCTGATGGCAATATCTGTCTTGGGCTGTCCCAAGGCAATTCTGCCCTGGAACAAGCCATCAGACACTTCCCCTCGGTATCGTGCTGTGCTTTGAGATGGGCATTCTTTCTTCTGCCATGTTTCAGTAGTTCCTTTCACCCCACAAAATACCCTCTGGGGAAACCTAGCACATCAAGTCACTTATTAATGCTTCAGTCCTAATACTGAGAAGGGTTTTCCCACAACAGAGATGCCCTTTGCAATGTTAGATAAGTTCACCACCCAAACTCATAACAGTCTGGCACTACGCTTTCTAGAAAAGGGACCATTCCACCGGCATGTGGGCGCCCTGCCATCTGAACAGATGGGCATGAATGAAGGCATTCAGGAGCCTACGTACACCACAGGCACCACATACCACCGTTCAAAACACGATTCACAGCTCAGAGCATCTGATTCAATATTAGTGAATACACAACTCATTATCCAATCCTGTACTACCAACAAATATTTCCGGTGCAACTACACAAAACATTTCAGAGGTATGATAGCAGCTGAATATAAACTTAGGCTAATTACATATGAACACTTCCTTCCATCTCCATCCCATTTTTTCTAAACCACATGTGCTTTTTAAGCCATAACATTTTACTCTATGGACACACGGTACCATCGAACCCTGTTATCCTTGCAAATCTCACCATCTGAAAGCAGAGCTGTGCTGGATCATTAGCTCAATGCCTCTATAGAGCCCACAGTTGCTGCAGGAAAGCACAGTAGGTTTTATTCCTACCTCTGAATTAAATCCCCTGTACACAGCATCGGAGGCACTCCGCTGCCAGCGGCAATGCATTTCAGATGAGATGTGTGTCAAAGTCAAAGTACTTAGGGCCATTTAGGATCTTTTGGGTTTCTTCATAAAAGAAAACAAGTTCTTCCTAGCCACCCACACAAAGTCCAGCTTGAAATTCTGCCTACTGAAATCTTATTTTCCCTCCCACTGTACTTGCAACTGTAGATAGGTTTTTTTTCCATCGCCTGTCTTAAAACATATATTAAAACTCTGGCTGGATTTCAGCCTGTAAAGTCTTTTGGAAGTCCAGGATGCCGTGTAAGTGCCTAACCAGCAGCACTGCTGTGAAACACGGGCAGACTTCTAGAACTTGATTCATCAGAATGCTTTGCTATCACCAAGTTTTATTATACTTTGGATTCATCCCCATCAGGCAGTAATAGCAGATCTCTAAAGCTCTTTATGGAACATGTTTTTTTACAGTGGAGCTCATTTAGCCTCCTGAGAGATTTATCTGGTAATTAAGCAAACAGAACTTTCAAGATCATTCTGGTTTGACAAAAGACTGCACACTTAGAATGCCTTTTTATTGATACATCTTCAATTATTTTCTTTTTCCTGTTCATAAGCAGATCTCTGCTAACACTTGACAGGGCATCTCTGAATAGATTTTGCAGAAAATGAATGTCCACATGACTTCCAAGATGCCATCATGTCTTTACTCCAACTTCAAGAGATACAGTGATATGTCACAGATCCTACCAGCTCTGGAAATATTCATTGATAAGTGACCTGAACTAATGGCCCGAAAACGCATCTATTTGCCATAAATTCTAGCCTCTACTCAGAGTTACTAAAGATCCAGCTTCACTTTTCCTATTTACATTAGCTTAATGAATAGCATTTTAAAGTCAAGAAATAAAAAGTTAACATATAATCCACAATGACTTTAAAAAGACACACGCTTGCAGTCTGTAAACAGATCCATCCACAGCAAATGAAGTCTTATGCCAAACAAGGCCCAAGCAGTAGAGAAGGGCATTCCAGGTTTTTTTCCTGGTAGGAGCTAAAACTTTGTCAGAAAACACTTCCTTAGCTTATCAGAGACATAAATTGATGTTCTGGCTGAATTAGTTATAAATGCTAAGGACTGTAGGGTTCCCCAAGGGTGAATTCACAACCAACAAGAGCAAGGGGATACAAAGAAAACCAACACACTAGGTCTGTATCCTCTTTGGGGAAAGAAAAGCATAAAAACTAGTATTACCAAAAGGACTAGTCCCCCACCCCAGGCAGCTGTGGGAATCATCTGGGGAACGGAGAGGAAACAGAAATCATCTTGAAACCAAGCTAAATAAAGAGATGGATTATCATATACAATTTCTGAATCTATCTCCAAACACAGAAATTAATGCCTAGCTTTTCATTGTAATAGAATAAATTTTAACTGTAAACTTCTCAAATACAAAGAGATATTTTAATGGCACTGGCCCAGGTAGTCGTGATCCTGAAACAGTGAAACAGGTTAGTCAGGAAGTATTTGGTCTCAGCCTAAGGGACTACAGGCACTGAGCTGCTGGGGATAGCAAATCAAATTTCTTGGGGGCAAATACTTGCCCTGGAAAGGTGTCTTCCTGGCCACTGAGAGTTACTGGATGCTTCTGCAGTGTCCAGTATAAGACAGGACGAGGTCTGAAGCTCAGACATTTCCTTGAGACTATGACAGGGCGTAGCACAATGAATAAAATACCTACTGTTGAAAAACGCAAAACTGAACAAAAAATATCTACACAATAGCTCCAGTCACACCCCATCCTAAGAGGGAAGAGAAAATAAAGTCTGAATTGTATCATACTCTTCCCTTGTTCTCATTCAAATGTATTTCTGCTCCATTACCACCATAAATCAAAAGAAGCAAATAAATACTTCCCAGGGAATCCAAACAAAAATGGGCTCAGCTGGTCTAGTGGATGTTATTATCTACCTACTTTGATGTACCAGTTGTTTCTCTGTCTTTGGTATGTATATATCCCTCATACATGTATTGTCTCACTTCTGAATCGTCACATTCTTTAACTCAGTTCTTCTAACAGCTGCCTGAACAGACTCGGAAGTCAGTCCCTGAGGACTTGAGAGTTGGCTGATGTCAGCAGTTCAGAGACTTCAAGCTGGCCAGATGTGGACTTGGCTGGACATCAGAGGTCTCACTGAAATCAACACATTACCACAGAAGGTTTTAAATGTGTTTAAACAAGATTTTTAAAAACAGAAGCAACTGCCGTGTCTGAAAATGTAAAGCCATGTAGTAACTGTGCACAGAGAAAAAAAGTTTCCTGACTCATGTAGGTCACCAGCCACAGCCTTGAAGCACAAAGTTAATGTATAGTCATTGATGTGACTTCAAAGATACTCAGGAGCTAGCCAGGGAGTTTGGAGCCTTTGACTACACTAAAAGGCAACTACACAAATATTTTAAAAAATCTGTCTCCCTGTCTTCAAAAACAGCTCTAAGTGTAAGAGCAGTGTAGATCACATTGACGCTCTGCACTCTTTCACTTGATGTTTCTTCTTCCTAAACATAAAGGCCTTGAACTACTTTCCTGTTAAATATTGAAATATCTGTGAAAATGTGGTTTTCCTGATCAAGCAAATCATCAGGTTTTGAGTGGAGACTATTAGACATGCTCTGCCAGCAGCAACACAAAAGCAAAGATGAGCACGTGGGACGTTCCAGACTCCAGCCACATGCACGTTAAGGATGAGGAAAGAAGTACAGGCCAAGTGTAGAGCAGAAGCTGAGCTCCTTAACCATTCAATGCTTCTGTTTTCATGGTTTCACCCAAAAAGCATAATTCAAAATTAATAGAAGTAATTTAATCAGAACATTTTATCTAGGTAACAGGTATGTGTGCATAGACACATTTCAAAAATTGTTCACACCGACGCAAAATTATGAAAGTGGAAAATCAAAGGAAGTTCTAAAGTCAAAATATCTTCTAAAATATTTGCTTCCTCCACCAGTTAACTTTTATAACCCAACTCTTTCTTTTGTCTATTCAAATACACTTTCTTCAGTGTGACATGCCACTTGCGTAGGTAACAGCAGTCCATTGAATGTCCTAGTCTACCTACTCTGTATGTGAAAAAAAAACCCCTCAAACATTTCTTATTGGATGCACTATTATCATCTTTCCTTAACAAACATGTGGTCACCCAAGAAGCAGAAAAATAATAATTTTAAGGAGCTGAAATATCTCAAAAGAAAAAGATAGCAATTGATTCAGCCAGTCATTTGCCAAATACTTGACACATTTTAACATCAGGGTTAAGAAAATGCTAGTTTCATTTAATGAATAAAGAAGGGCACTATGCAATACAATATTTTATTAAAAACAGGAAAATCTACCAATTCATTTTAAGACTACGCCTGTGATTTTAAGAAAAGGGAACCTTTAAAAAACATAATGGTAAAGCAGTCGATATTAAAATAAATCTTGCAAGAGCTTCAGCTAAATCAAGACATTATCTACTAAATTATTCAGAGCAACTTGCCAAGTATACTTAATGCAAGACACAGGCCATAAAACCCTCACATAGACTTTTGCATTTCATTACGATATGGCTGAAATCTCTAAAAATATACCGTGCAGAGAGGATTTTATGTATTTTCAAATAGTGACCTCCACCTGGGAAAAAGAAAATGTGCAGTTATTTAGAGTTCCAAAAATACCTTATATTACGGTCTTAATCTAACAAAGCTGGTGAAGTATTTAGCGCCAAGTTTGTGAGAAAAAACTACCTGGTGTTTTAGGTTCTTCAGGAATACCTCCCTCCTGCGTGCTCTCTCTGAACTACACATTGGGCAGGTTCATGAGCCAAGGTAGGAATTTTATTGATACCAACTCTTAAGCTGGTTCCTTGGGAAAACAACAGGGACAGAAGCAGTCTTTGAAACACCCTGTTCAACCACAGTAAAGTGTGGGACACAGAACTGGCTGTCACTCTCCACAGGAAAGCTTTCATCAGTATTTAATTGACAACCAGTAATTTGGAAAACCTCTCTCCACAGAACACCAGCCGGACACCTCAGCCCAGCCAGTGCTGATCAGTTTACTGCAGACATCACTGCTGGAACTATGGACTTCTCATTTTCAGCTTATTTACCTGGAGCAAGAACAGCAGTGGGGAAAAGGCAAAGTCACGGTGTGACAAACTTCCAGAGGCAGTGGCGGGAACACTCCACCTCTTAACTTTCCCAAATCCAGAATGCACACCTGTCTGGGCAATCTGCTTTAGGTAAAGTGAAGCTATCAGCTTCAGTAGAGATGTAATTGGGTGAATTGTGAAAATGAGTGACATACTCTGATGACATGATCTATGATCATGTTTTGATCATCTATGGTTTTAAATCTGTATTAACCATACTAAACAAATTATTAATTAATACAAATAATTAATTATGGGTAATTAACGAAGTCCAGAAGAAACCAGCCACAGCTGCAAACTCAAAATTCACTCCATAGTGGAAACTACAGAAATAATAAAGAAACATTATTTCTCTTCCTACTGACATTCTTCTAGTTCTCGTATAACACAGATATGCAAGTTGCTCCTTTTCAAAAGACTGTGAACAGTTTCTTGACTAAGAGGGCCAGAGTGTTCTTACTCTTTGGTTCTAGTCAAAAGAAAATTGGTTTTTAATATAAATCCAGACAAGAAAAATATTTATCCAGTGTTGAACAGATACTAAAAAATGATGATGACTGAGAAATGAAAAGAAATTTAGAAAAATAAATTTCTAGATTCGAAGCGATCAAGCTCTTCAGAGACTTTCTCTCAGTCACATATGATCTTTAGGTGATTTTTAAAGAACAGCACGGATGGGCCCCACTCCTCGCTGCAGCGCTGGAGCAGAGCAGCCTGCTGAACCAGCACTCCCCTGTGCAGAGCATCGGCGTGTGCACCACAGCTCCTCTTCTCTGGAAGCGAAACTCATCCGTAGGAAAGTCACTACTTACCTACTACGGGTGGCTCAGAGATGCTGCAAGCACTAGTTCAATAACGGCCTAATAAAGGAGAAGTCAATGTGATAAATGTGTGAGTGGGACTACTCTCATAGCTGCCTGGAAGAGCAGAGGACTGATCTCAGTGAAGGAGGAGACCTTTCTTCTTATATGTTCTCAACACAACCCTTTGTGTCTAGTTTTTGTAGCAACCTTTTCTTCACAGAACTTATATTCTTTGGTGTATTTCTGCCATTCTGGTTCTTAAGCATGGATGGGAAAAAAAAAAGCTCAATCACCTCTATAACTAGAGAACAGCTGAGATTACTGGAAGTACTACAGACAGAGCATTTTCAAGGAAACGTGCTTCTCATTTCCTCACTGTGTTTAGGCTCCAAGGTGCACACAAAATGAAGATGATAGGCCAGTTCTTGTCTTCCTATATTCATTGTCAGCCAGCCATTGACAACATACTTGGAAATAAATTCTGATACTGCACATTCATTGTCACTAGAGCTTCCATTTGTTTAAGTTTGTAAGGGATTTGGCATGTTTCTGACCACTGCTCTTGCTGTAAGAAGTGCTGGGAGTTGAAGACTCTTTAGAAAAGCATCTCTCTCCAGTAGAAGCTCCCAGCTCTTGGCATCTGTATTTGAATCCAGAGGTAGTTGGACACTTATATTCCTTGCCACACACGTGCAAGAAACTGCCAGATGAATTCATCAGTAACATTTTCAGTCTTTTAGAGATAGGATTTCCTACCTCTCATGGAGTTTAACCAGCACACTTAACCCTTAACTGGAGAAGTCTGACTCACCAGCCTTTCAAGTTCTTCTTTAGTTCTCCACCTGTCATGGAGCTTCAGAGGAGGAAAATATTCTTAAATAAATAAAAATAGTACAGAGTAGGTACCTGGATGGTGCAAAAATTAATGCTTTTACAAACTTTGAGACCCCATAGACTATATATATATTTTGATACTATGGTGCTGCAGAATTTGATTCTGTGTTTATGGGTATGCCCATGCACTTGAGGGGATAGCTGTAAATAAAACATCAAACCCTTTTTTGAGCCTAAGTTCTACATACACAGACATTTTCTAATCCCTTCTCCAGTTGATGTGCATGTATGTGTATGTTTGTACATATACAATTAATCACTTGCTTGTATGAATATTTATATATCTATACATTTATATACAGAAATAAATATGGTGTTTTCCTTGTGATTTCTATTTTGCCTGCAAAATCATTATTGTCTTTCAAAAGACAGCTACTTTTCATATCAATTCTACAGCCCATTTATTCCAAAATAGCAGCATAATTCAATTTAAGTGTATCTGTGCTGATGTTTTTTTCTTTATGTAAAGCAACACAGAACTTCATCAAGTTCAGTCTCCTGCAACACTAAGCAATGCTGAAATAGACTTTTAGTGAAAAAGGCTTCACATGGCATCTCCATGAGCTACAAAATACTCCTCCACACGGTATGTGAGAAAGTCAATTCTCTATATTCACTCTCCTCCACCACATTCAACTAGTGTGCTTTTATACTATAATTCCTATAATTCTATAGGAAGGGAGTCCATGGGTAAAATGTGATGTGCAAAGTTAAAATCAATTTAAAAAAAACCCTGCACTGTGAATTACCCCTCCAAAGTTTTACTCACAGTTCTCAGCACTCTCTCCTTCTCAAATGAGAAAGACTATCTGCAGTTCACATGCAGCTGGTAACCTGGCAGAGCAGGAAAAGCCCATCCTTCAACTCTGAAATGCTCTATGGGAGAACAAGCTGAAAAAGGCTTCAGAACTACTTAGCCTAATTTAATATTTTAAACTGGGAATCTCAAAGGAAAAAAAAATACACACACAAACTTTAGGAGAATCCAGCTGAGGAAAGAAATGGGCCTAGAACACAAGGCAATTTTAAGGTAACCATCAGGGAACGGAGAAACACAGAAATAAGGTGGCAATGAAAGTAACACAGACATTAGCCCATTGAGAGCTATGTTCTGAATGGACGTGTCAATTCTGTTACAGAAGAAAAATGCCTAAGTCTTAAATTGAAAAGCCATCAGATTAGCCACGTTGAATACAAACTGTTCAGAAACAATCTCGAGCAATATATCAGCAACATAGCTGGATGAACTCAGAGAAGCCTGAGAAGAAGAATTCTTTACAGACCTCGGGAGGAATATTTCTTTAATAGTACAAGAACAACATACTCAATCTGAAAAAGCAGTCTTCAAAAACTCCAACACGTGTAGGCGGCAACCAACTAAACAGAATAACAAATTAGAACAGAAATCTCCCCTTGGAAATGCTGTGTGGAAGCAGAAAGTAGGAGGGATGGATCTTGGAGCACATCTTCAGGAAACTGAGCATGGACTGGAAAAACTTTAAAGAGTCTGTGGCAGTCACTGAGCTATGGGTGAGAAGTGGTGCAGGGAAGAGGAGTCGGATGAGAGGGGAGTTGCAAAATGTGAAATCATTGACTGAGGGAAACTGAGGGTGATAAATTTTCCTCTGGAAAACGAAGTTTCATGACCCCTCAGTGATCTGTATTGCTGCTTATCACCTGAAAAAATCAGCAACAGTAAAACCCCTAAGGGATAACAGGCACATCTCATCTTCCAAATATCACATTTACTAACCTTTGCATACATTCTGGTTTTCCATAAAACTGCATTGGCAGATGCACAAGTAAACATATTGATAAATTCTTAATTGTCTGACACAGGCAATTTCTTTTTCAAGACAAATGGAAAACTGAAAGTTTAGTGGGATTAGACAGAACAACACACCTGTCCTCAGTGCCACAATTAGCAGGTTTCTGAGGAAAGTTCTGGACAGTTAATGCTTTAACCTGGAACACAACCAACTTCAAGCTACGTTTTTGCAGTGATAACAGTTGAGGTCCATATGCTACTCACTGCTCATACCTAAAAATAACTTAAACATTCATTGCAGCAGGTATTGGAAGCCAGGTCTCCCCCTCCTAACCAATACATAACCTAACCAGTAAGTAAAATACCTTCCATACTACACTGTATAGTTAGGTTAATATTTGTGCTTATACCCATTTAGTACTGCTCAACGAAGCAGTGTGAAATGGAACAATACCAGCACAGGAGGCCGAACACTTCTCATGCTACAGCATCTTAGAGCCAAAGCGCTAAAACTTTCTTCAAGGTAGTACAACTTTGTCTCTTCTGAGCCAGAGAGAGGAACTGGACCTGAGTGTCACATTCAGAATGAAAACATTAACAAGTAGGATATCGGATAAAAAACCTATATATTATAGGCTGGGTTTTTTTACCACTCATACTTGGTAAGAAAGGTAAGACTTGCATGGTTCATCTGAAGACAGGGTTCAAATCTGCAACCCTTCATGAAGGAAGGCATTTGGCCATGCACAAAAACGAGGTAGATCATATGGGTATAAGCACAAATCCCTCTCTTTTCAGCACATTTAGCTCTCTAAGGCAGCCAAAGCAGGTGTGCTGGCTTCTGTGTCTGAGTGCTCCCCAATGCAGAGCGCCTGAGCTGACCTGCAGGCACCAGAACTGGCACTGCAGCCTGGAGTGGCAATGCCCACCCCTATGCCGAGTCCTTAACAGACTTGCCATGAGCAAAAATGAAAGCTATGCTAGGAAACGCATTCCCTGGTAATGGCTGAACTTTTCAACCATCTTTGGTCTCCTCCTTTTGGAAACACTGACCAAAAGAGCTATAACCAGTACCTGTGGGTTCCCTTCTGCTGCAGCTGTAAAAATAAAGCATTAGAAACACCAGTCTTCTAGGGCCAGATCTCCCATTTGCAGTCCTGGCACATCTCACTTACACGGTCCACTAAATGTGCTCATTAACAGATCAGCAAAACAGCAGAAGGAGGCTTTCTTCAAATGTTGCACTCCTTTCTGAGCACAGGGGGAGTCCTCCAAACATTTCACCAGTTTATCAAAGAAAAGGCCCACCCTCTACCAGGAGAGACATACTCTACTGTGTTTTATTGCTAGGCAGTTCTTTGGATTTAATAATTATTTGTTTTTATGAACTTCCTTTTCCATCCTCCCTATCAAGCTGCTTGTGGTGTTGGATAAACAACGGTACAATAAAAGCAGCATAAAAGCAGAAGGACAAGATATTTAAGAGCAAAATGAACAGTTGTCACCAGAACTAAGAACGAAATGGTAGACAAAAACTGAAATAACCATACTCCAGGGGACCAGGGAGGAACACAGCATTTTTTTAAAGGAGAAGTCAGGCTGGTAAGATAGAAGGATGGAGAGCAATAACATAAAACACCCAAGCAGTGAGACCCCGTATCTGAGACTGCCCAAAACAAATACTTCAGGACCCACAGTTAGATGAGGAGCTGAGAGTGCTCACAAGGCCATGGCCTTCTTTTTCTTCCAAGGTTCTTGAACACTTACTATATATATCCCAACTATTTATGATTTAAAACAAACCCATTCAGGCAAACTTTGACAGGATTGCTTGTGACATGTCTGAGAAAAATGCATTACTTCAGATGGTCTAAGGAAATGGACCTAGCAGATTCACTGTGTCATGCTACAAAATTTCATCCACTTTATGAAAGATACACATGGAGGGAAAAAACAACAACATTTCTTCGAACTTGCTTAGGTAACTACAAAATCTCAAGAGTGTCTGCCATGCTCTCTAGACCAACAGAGTACTCGGTGCTTAGCAGCAGGGGCTCCTCTGCTCTTTATTTCTCTCCTTCACTCTGAGTGGTTTCAGCTTTCTTTTTTTTTCCCCTCTTCTCTAGCTTATTTATTAAACAGTTATGACTAAACATTACTTGAAGTTAGATCAAGGTTCCAAACTTTTTTTTAATTTGTTGAAAATAACAGAGAATGACTTTTCCCAACTTTAGTGTCTTCTCAACAATTCATTCTCTATCAACTTGCTGGTTTGTTTCATCTTATCCATATCTGGGGCCTTGTCATGAATACAAAAAGTAGCACACACTGATTATGGTATAAAATATTATTATATATCTATTATTAAATTAATTCCATGCCTACAATTTCTTGATCACCTCTGATGTCTGCTATACACACTAGAGAGTCGAAACAGAAACAAGTGCCTTTTACAACTACATCATCTGATATGAAAAGCTCTTGATGTTATCAGGTCAGCCCAGTTTATAGACACCTGAGGAAAGCCTAGTATACTAGAGGTTTCTTTTCCAAATGTAGTAAGCACTGAAGGCATTTACCCTAAACAGAGAAGATCACCTGCCTGAGAAAATACGTGCTCCTTATTATTTGTTACTCCCACAATGAACAGCAGTAACTATAGCCCATACAAAGTCTTCTCAGCTTGAGGTCAAAACAGATCAAGTTTCTTTTCCTGTAGTAGTGTGGCATCTCATTTGGTTCCACAAAAGTTACATAAAGGGCAGTGAAAAATTAAATTTAGATTTTTTTTTTATATTCTTGGTGGCATCAGAAATTGGCAGATACCTTATTGTTACCAATATAATTGGCAAATAACTTAATGTTACTAAATACTAATCTTGCTTAAGACTTCCACTGTAGGTATTTAGGGTATGTTCTGATTCAGTTATCTTCCAGAATTCCTGGGTCTTCAAAAAATGGAGCATGTGATTGTCTAACAGAGCCTTACATTTAATCAATGTTAATATAGATGTTCCTCAGGGGTTTAAAAAGCTTGCTACCACAGCATTTTGCCTTCTCGTAGCAACAACTGGTGATTACTTGAAAAGAGTGCCTGCCTGCTCCTATGGCAGTAACTTATTTGGATTATGATTTCAAAGATAAATAAATACGTTTTGAGGCTTCAAAAGTAGATAGAAGTTTAATAAATATGGGTATAAATAGCTGACTAAATAACCCTGCACACTGAATTTTGCAGATTAGCTCTTTACAGATTTCAAGGCACTGCCATCAATAAAGACAGAAAAAAGGACGAGCTGACTCCATGAGCCAGGCAGCTCTGCCAGAGGTTCAAAATCAACATTTCAATGGTTCAGCACACAGTTCAGGTTTTGGATTAAGAGTTTAAGAGAGTGAGCTGAGCATTGAGAACGCTCATTCAATACCCCAAAACATATTACATTTAAGAGGATTAGTTAACTAGTTAACAAATTAAGCAAGATTAGTAGATTTAACAACAAATTACTAGAATATATAAAATTATTTTGGACTGACTGATCTGACAGCTTGCACACTTGGATTGACATGGAAGAAGAGATCTGAATATTCAATCACAGCTCCAAGGTTTAAAAACAGTGGCCATTTCAACTATTTCCTATAGAAAATTCCCAAATTTATAAGGAAGATAAAACTGAACAAGATACAGTACTTGAAGAAAAAGTGGAAAGATCTTCTTTATGATAATAAAACTTCCTTTAGTTTTCTACCTGAAAGTCGTTATAGTCTGTATAAGTACCAGCATATGCTATACAAAATACACCCACTGGTGTATCCTCAGCCCAGGCCAGCAGAGCTGCTCTATTTACATGGAACGCTTGAACACATTCATGGGACAGTCTGTACCTTATGGGCTCAGGTCAGTCCCTTAAAAACGCATGAATCTGAGTTACAAATTCATGGTTTTATGACTATTTCAGTCACTGAAACATCCATTTTGGCAAACCTGGGACCTCTTCTTACTGTTGCTGCTTGACACTGCAAGCATTCCTACTGTTCCCCACCTTATCTTAAATCCTGCAGATTAAGGCTTTCTAGTGGGAGCGATGGATTTTCTCCTTACTATTCCCTGCTGCTTTGTTAATCATCTAATGTCTTGTCGTGCAAGTTGGGTGCAGCTTGAGAAATTAGGAGAGTACTTGTGAAATGCAGTCCACATGGGATTGGAATAAGGGTTTTTTCTGTTAGTATTTTTATGGCTTAATCTTTTCAAGCCTCAATCAAATATCCTCAGATCATTCCCATAGAGTACCTACCATCTCTAGCAGTATAAAAACAGTTGCATGCTACCAGACCTTTGAGAAGATGATCAAATATGTCCTTGCTCACACCTTTAATAAAATATTTTTAAACACTTTCATTGTTATTATTAGTAACAGCCATTTGTAATGTGATTCCTACTCATTGATCAGGACCCTAGTATGCATGGTACATCTATGCCAAACATCCCTGTACCAAAGAGTTCATAATTTAAATATGAGATGAGAAACCACACGTCAATACAGAGGAAGCATAAGGAAAGAATAAAAGATTTATCTCTACAATTATGTAAGTGGTGGTTTACGAAAGGAGAAAAAAGCTTGCAAGGAGTAGTGAGAAATAGGTGTATGCAGGGAAAGAACAGCAATGAATGTACAATCCATGATTTTACAGATCTATAACATGTAATCATGACAATAACAGAAAAGCCAGAACTATATCAAGGTACAACACATCAATTCTGTCTTGCTTTCATTTCTATACTGTTTCGTTGCTCAATTTTAGATTAATTTTCCTATTGCTAAATCAGAGTTTTTGATGTGTTTTAATTCTCAGAAGCAAAGTTTTCTATTCTTTTATTCCGCCATCCTTTCCTTTTTCTTTTCACATTGCCTTTATTAACTAAACAATATGCAATAAGGCTTTAGCACTCACCTTATTTAAAAGATTAACATCAAAGAATAATGAGAATTGTGGATGATAATACAAGTTTGATAAATGAAACTCTGCAAGAGAATTGTGAAAAACATTATTTTCTTCCACTTGCCACTTCTTGTATCATGAAAGTCTTATTTTACCCTCTTATTTTCTATGTTTTGTCCATATATATTATCTTCAAATTGCTTATTTTTTTTAAATTTTATTTTTAAGCTTTGAAATCCTCCCATCCATTCCTGGTAAGAGCTATGACCGAACTGATATATTTATTTCTTTGCTCCTTTATTCTTTTTCAAGACTGTGCAGAACTTACTGCAATGTATCATGCCACTAAAAGAAATCTACTTTGGATTCACATTTCAGAGAGATGGGCACACGAATGCTATGTACTGGCTGTGAAGGACAAGGTATTTCTTAATAGCTTTCTCAAAACTTGCATATATTTTCAGAGCCATGCTTAGTCCCACAAACACAGAGGAACTAGAAAACAAACACTTTTAGGAGAAAGCACTGTTTGCTGAAAATACTGTCGCTTTTTCTATGTGCTCCTAATATAAAGACTTGTATGCAATAAATCAGAAGGTTTATATCACATAGGAATAAGCTGCTTTTCGTAAAGACTAATTGCTTGTTCCACCCCTAGTACTGCTGTTACTTCTAAGAACAGAAATCTCATCTCTCCCTATTTGATGTGGTGTAGATTCAGACCCAGGCCTCACTCTTTTGAATGTCACATTTTCAGGAATCAATCTTTGAAGCTCATGGGAGCTTTTGATCTCCTGTCCCATAACTCTTCATTTTTTTAGCCCTGGCAAACTAAAATTTTGAATATTTCTACCAAATGACTCTATTATTATCAATAACAGAGGAAATACAGCATAACTTATACACTAGTACTTCTTGATGGGTTTGCGTAATCTTATATTGCAACTTATATTTTATGTTGTAAACCTGTCTCTGCTCTCTTAAGTATTTATTACT
Source organism: Streptopelia decaocto (assembly GCF_964273445.1). NCBI lineage: Eukaryota > Metazoa > Chordata > Aves > Columbiformes > Columbidae > Streptopelia > Streptopelia decaocto. The sequence continues at coordinate 145,613,260 of NC_138655.1, read as the reverse complement.
TTTTCCAGTTTGTCTCTACAAGTAAAAAGCTAATTTCTTATTTACATTAGGTGACAAGCAATTTTGGAGTAAAAGCATTTAAATCCCACTAATATCTTATCCCAGAGCTTAGGAATGAAAAGTGTAAAAGTGCTACACAGTAATTAAAATTTTCTGCCATCACTATTATCATTCTGTAAGATTTTTCCAGTGCAAAGATTTCACTAGTTATCAGATCATTTTGCCCGTAAACTGAAAACTGCTTAATAACGTCTAGCAGTTGGTACTGAAAAACATAAAGATGTCATTGTCTGCATCTTCTTGGTTCTCACCATGTAGAATGACTGAACAAGGGCAGTCTCATCTCTGACGGATGAAATCTCCATTTTAAGGATCTCTTCTGAAAACAACTACTTTTCTTTCTCCTTTGTGATGCATTGAATTTCCTATCTCTCCTAATCATTAACGATTAATAATCCTCCGTGGTATAACACTTAAACTCTAAGGAGATGGTTAGGAAGTACCTAATGCATTCATACATAAAAGAAGAAGGACTGAGAAGAAAAACTGAGTGAGAAAAAAGCATATTTCAGCTCTTGTATTATTCACAGTGAACAGGCTTTGAGATGGAGATTCTGCCTTTCCCTTTTCTTCTGTGTTGATGCAGAGCACTCTGCCAAGTGACATGGAAGTTGATAGGTAAGATACCATGTTTTATCTCTCAGATGTACATATTATACCAGCTTGTGTCTTATCTTTAATATCTCAACCTCATATTTCAAGGCATAGTGAGTTATCATACCGTCTGTTTTGCCCTGGCAGCAGGGGCTTACAGTTGCACTCAATTTCGTATCAGAAACAGCTTGGTAGTATCTGATTATTTAAGTCAAGTCTTCCTTGGGCATGAACTACTTCTGCTTTCATTTTGCTTCAGATACTTGTTGATATAGATCACAACTCTGAACTAAGAAAGTGGGCAACAGCTGAGTCTAGCAAGTTCAACAAGATTTATCAAGAAACAACTCTAGCTGTTGCTCCTTGGGTCTCAGGTATGAAAGCATGAATAAACAACGAGAAAAGACATTTGGTGGAAAAATACGAACATTTTCCTCCCTTTCACTGAAAGAAACCTGGGTCAGTGAAAAAAAAAATTACTTAAACTTATCTCCCACCAACATGCAAGCTCTCAGGTGCTAAAATAATTAGTGAAGATAAATCACTGATTTCAGGACTATGCCCTACCGAGAATTTGTCAAATGTTGGCTACAATTTTTAATATTTTCTGGCACAGTTCAATCCTGGCTCATCTATACCATCAAAAATTCTTGCCTTTAAGCTTGCAGCTTAATGAAAATGTTGTATATAATTTTTCATTATCTTTCCTGTAAAAGTTCTATCACTTTTATATTTTGAACTAATACACGAGAGAGCCCTTTTTCACGTGTTGATTTTTGCATAAACTTAAGTCACTACAGTAAAATTCAAACATGTTCTAAAACATTGTGTATATTGACTCAGTTCACTTACCCAGTGCTCAAATATTCCTATCTTATATGCCACTGAGATCCAACAAGGGTTATATAAAATAAAGACACATTCATTCAAGAAGACTTTTTTCATGTTTCCTTACTTTAATTCATCAGAAACAGGGGGGGAAAGTGCAGACTTCCACTAATTAGATTGTTTTTCTACCAGGTGTTCTTCAGTAATTCCTTGGCTTGCCTATGGCACTGCTGTCATCTCCTGCCCAAGCACTAGCCAAGCCCTAATGGTTTAGCTTTAGAGAGCAGAGCAAAGAGGACGAATTATTATAGCATGGTTCCAGGCATTAGTAAGGAGTACACCACGAATATTTCCAGAACTTTTTCCCCCCCATATTAATTTACCCCCATGTTACCTTTTGATAGTTTTTGGGTGCCAATGCATTCTATTATCAGAAAAAGAGCTCCCTGCAACTTCTGCTTTTCAAATGTAGCAGATTTTTCACTTGTGCACATGTTACTGTTTACACTGCATCAAAAAAGTTTAAAAGCCCTGGCTAAATATTGCACATTGTTTTTCAGGATTGTGGTATGGTTTTATAGCACTACGTTGAAAAGAAGATGTTAATGTGGGGGGTCTTTATCTACAAATTCTTATATATGCAATTAAATGTATTCATGCGAGTTACTCCAGTGGAATTATGAGTAAAGACGAAAGACCACAAGATCTTACCTGGTCCCCTGACTGCAACATTAATTTAACGGAATGAAGGACTGACAAGACTGCACCACATAAGTCCCTGCAAGTCAGCTGTGCAAGACAGTTATTTAAAATAAAAAGGTCAACGAAAACCAAATGTGGCAGTTGGTTCTGGTCACCGACTGCTGTCCTTTTCAGCTCTCAAGCCCTGCACGCACACATATACGTGGCTATTCAGTGAACCCAGATTCTGACAAATGTGTCCTTCAAACTCAGTTCTCAAAAAAGCTTTCAGAGTAGCAAAAATAACACTGCCCTCCGACAACCCTTTATGGCACCACAGGATTCATGGAAGGAGAAGACTGGGTTTATGTCTTGGTATCGCAAGTAGTGTCACAAGTATGAGCGTGGAATACATCCATGTGACTTTATTACGTGCCTGCACACTGCCCGGTTGGGTAGTCTCTACCCTTGCAGGTTTTTAAGACCTATCTGGATAAGGCTCCTGGTAACCATGTCATATAGCTGACTATTCTTTGTGCAGGAGGTTGGACTAGAGGTCTCCCCAGGGCCCTTCTAGCTGGAGGGGTCCTGTGAACGCAGCACACAGACATGCACAAACACACCCAACAATCCTCTCACCAAATTCCATTTGTGTAACTTCTTAGAATTTATGTTGTCATAGCTCTACTGAGTCTCCAATATCTCAAACATTTTTCATATACACAGAGATATTAGTATATACTCAAGGTCAGGAGATGTATAGCTGTGCTAATGACAGCTCTGGATGTGGATAATCATATATACAACAGCTCCTACTTATCTCCTTTATAGTAGATACTAGATTTTTTTAGGATGGCTATGTAGATTAACAACAGACCCAGGAAGAACTATGACACTGTGCATCTTGTTTTTCTTCTATTTCAAATACAATTATTAATAAAGCAGAAATTTTTCAGTGCCTGCTTCCTGTTAATAAAAACAGTCATAAACATTTTTCTTAGTGTGGTTCAGGGCAAGGACATGTGTTCCCAGTGCCGATGAGGTTGCTGTACTTTGAAGCACAAACTTGTAATGCAGGGGCTACACCAGCTTAGTTTTGGCTTTTGCATTCAAAGCAAAACAACTCTCAAAAAAAGCTATTGGTTTACTGGTTGCATGTTAACTTCAAAAGGTATGTTCACCTGACAAGGACATTGCCTGAAGAGATAAACTATTGCATAATCTTCGGTCTGATCCTCTCACTTCTCTGCCGAAGCGGGACAATGTACATATAAAATCCTGGCAACATGGTATCTGCCCTTTCCATTGACTGGACATCTAATCCACTATGATCCAAATAAAATGGAAAGACCCTTTTCTGGAGTACTAGGGAAATCTATAGTGCTTATCTCCAAGTAGATAGTTACACTGTGTCCTTGGACTTCAGTGACATGAACGCTATACTGAAGAAAGGCATGTTATTTAGCTACTGTGAAACAAGAACAATAAAAGGATGACCGTTCACTGTAAAAGCTTTAAAAATTACTTTATAAAGAAGATGTAGTTATACGCTGAAAAATAATCAAGCTAAACATCTGGGATATCAAAGCAGGCTTGCAGCGCTGAAAGTGTTGGAAAAAAGTAAAATCTTTCAGTTGGCCTCAGTGAACATCAACAGGTAAGAAATAAACAGTGACTGAGCTCTTGTAATGCACCCTTACAGACATACTTGAGGGATAAATGCATAAAAGTATGATGCACTATTCTATTTTCACATTCATTAATGCCAAAATCAGAACTTTCCAGTGACCTTCTTGCTCTGCTCAGGGCTGTGACTAATGGAGCTACCGCAGCCTAATCCTCCCAACACTCATGGCTCACTTCTTCCTTCATAATGTACATACAGATCATTTGAGGGGAAAAAAGCCCACATCTGTATCTAAGCTCCACTATTCTCCACTTTCTATTCCTTCTCATACTACAAAAGGGTAGCTCATTCCAGCTTGAGTGTGAAAGAGGGAGTAACATCAGTCTCAGAAACAGATGCTAATGCTACATGTGAGAAGATGTCTGAGCACAAAGTTTATTCCAGGCTTCACTACTGAACTGCTTCTTGAACATTAGAAGTCAATGCACTGTCAGCCACAAGCTCTATTTCTCTAAACTGAGAGCAATGTTGCCTCGCTACAATTAGAGGTTTGGAAGAAGAAGGGATAGCAGTAAAAATAAAGAATCTGGATGCTTTAGCCAAAAGAACAGAAGATAGAATAGAAAAATCCTAAAAGTCTTTAAAAAGATACTCCAGAGCCTTCTAAGCTAGTTCAGCTTATGCTCCAACTGACCTCACTGCTATAAAGATTCCTGTTCACTGTCTAACATAACTTTCACTTGCTGGAATTTAAATCCAGTACTTGTTACCTGCTATATCAACAACATGGAGAAGAAAGTATTCCCTTCCTCTTTGCATCATGGTACTCACTCACTTTTGTCACTGGCTCATAATATTGTATGGATATCAGTGTGCACTTTGGAGTTTCAGTTAAAGTAGACTAGCAGTATGGAATATGTTTAATATATCATAACCCACAGTTGCCTGGGGTGGAATGCATCACCAGTTGAGGCAAGTAGGCCAGGCTTCCTTTAAAGTCAATGAAGCCTTGGCCAGGATCCACCTCACCTTACAGTTCCAAGTCTAAAATGAGTCCTAAAAGGCCCAGTTTTTCTTCACTATTTGGTGAGCGTAAGATGACTGTTTCAGCTATGGATACATATATAAGAAACACAGACTCACAGAATAATTTCATTTGCAAGGGAGTTGCAGAGGTCATCTAGTCTGGCCCTGCTCAAATCACATCTAATCAGGTCAGGTTGCTCAGAGCTGTGTCCAGTCAAGTCTTGATACCTCCAAGGATGGCTGTTGCACAAACTCTGGGCATCCTGTTCCAGTATTTGACCACCCTCATGGCAAAAATCCTTTTCCTGGTATCTAACCAGAATTTCCTATTTTCCAACTCATGTCCGTTAGAGATGTCTAAAATCAGCTAAGATCTGACCCGTAACACAACTAAGAGGTGACTCTTGTACAATATTGTGCTTGTGCTCATTTTATTTGAAGGTCTTTGCAGCATCCGAGGAGTTTTCAAACTTGCGTTAATGCAAGATGTGCTCCAAGCATTAGCAAGACAGGGAGTTAGAAAAGGTCTAAATGTTCCAGAACAGTCAGTATTTCTGGAAAAGGAAAGTAATGAGAATCCTCCCCTCACATGCCAAGTATAGAAGTTAAGAGACTCCTCTGTAAGACAGTCAATTAGAAAGCCCAGCATTCATTTGGAGGAGGTTGATCAGTAATTGGAAAGGTTAAGTAAAGGGAAATCAGAGATGTTACTATAAGAACTAAAGGAACTATAAGAACTGAGAGCCTCAGAAATGAGAGCTGCCCAGCATGTTGCTGGGTAAAGCCTATGCATTTGTAATTGAGAAGGCTCATCTGCCTGCTTATAATTCATGAAAGATCAGTGTGTTGTTATCAATACAGCAGAATTGGAATAATAAATTTTGGTGGACACCATCATTTGCACTTCCCATTTGGTTAGAAGGGCATTGTAACAGCTGTTTTTCTCACCAAAAGCAGCTGGCTGCTGATATTATTTTTCAATAAAAGATGCTACACTATGGATAGATTACTACATGTAGACATAAAAACAATGACAATTAGTGAAAGAAATTAAGCAATGTAACAAAGTAGGTTTTGGTTTCCATTTAATTGGAGGGTGGTGAAAGTCAGAGATGCAATAAAGCCCTTCTGGACACCGTGAAATCTGTATGCAGAAAGCTCTCAAAACAATCCAAGACAGACTGGGTGAATGGATCTAGAAAAAGCAAGAATTAGGAAAGTGTAGAGGAGAAGAGAGTAAAGATGCAAAAAGACTTAAAGCAGTGTTGAGAAAATCTAAGGGGATTTTGATTTTTAAATAAGAATGCAATTTTGCACTGAATCCTTAAATGAACAGAGATGCTGTCATTTTATCTCTTTACATTGTACATGCTCTAAGGCAAGCAGTGTATTTCTGCACTTAGTTGAGTGTGAAAGTAAAGCTTTTCAGTTTTACCTTCCAAATCACAATAGAAGAAGAGATAACACAAAAAGGAAAACAGCCTTATGATAAAGAACACCTTACTGCAGTGATGCTTGTCTGGCCCAAACTGGTGAACTCCATTCCGTATTTTAATATGCATTTCATGCTAGCTGTGGAAAACATAGCCTAATTCGGGTGTGTAAGAGATGAGATGTATCTTAGTCTTAAAGCTCTAATGTAGTCCTCTAATGTACAATGAGAATCAAATCAAAGAGCTGAAACAACTCTACCTCTGTGCACACGTTACCAAGTTTTTAACTACATCACTGAGTTACAGAATATTCCCCGTTCTTCTCAGAAACAAAAGCAGCAAATACCAGGAAGAAGTACATAGCCAATGAATATAACCCAGAAGAAGATCTGGTTTGCAGTTATGTGACTTAGAACCAATATGATAATTGATAATCTATGCTCTACACCTTGCTGTGAATGAACATGTGTCTGAGTGTCAGCTGGTGCAAATGAGACTCTCCATTCAGAGCTTGGGTTTTCCTCCTTTCTCACACCGTCCTGCTCTGCTTTGTGCTCCTTTTCCAGACAATAAGCAGGTCGGCACATTTAGATACTGTCCCTGTACAGCAAAATGTCAAGAGGTCCCATTCCAAGGACTCACACTCCATAAATCACACGTTGCAGAAATACAGGCTTTTCTTTCTTAAAGATTATATATAGACCTCTCTGGCTACACTTTATAGTGTATATTCCACTCTCTTGCCCTGGGTCAGAAATGGATGAAATCTTCCTTGCCGTGAACTGAGGGACAGGGATACTGAGATCCTGATATTTCTGTATCAGTCTCAATCTTCTTTGTTATTTACAAAACCATTCTTGCAGTTGGTGAAATCAGGATTAATTGTCTGAACATTAGTATGACCTCCCACTACCACACTTTCTGCATCCTCCCCTAAGACCCTGAAAATAGAAACTATACTGTTCCTCTCTTTTTTGTTTCAGCCTGTAGGAATAACAGCCTGATTAGTAATTACATGTCTAAGAAAGAAAGAGAGCCCCAGCAAAGAGTGTGGGAGCATAAAACTGTAAGAGAGAAGTCAGGTCATACACTTTGCATATTAGTTTCTAACAGAATGGGTTCTCAAGGACAGCTTTACATAGTATGAGAATGAGATATGCAGAGACGGGCAAGCTCTTGCCAAGCATCTACATCCCAACTAGGAGACAGGCTAATCAGGAATTTTCAGCAAAAGATTCTTCCTCAGAATAAGACAAATTGTCATTTGTACTTGCTATACATTTAACATAGTTATTGTCAGTGAAAAAAAGAAAAGGGGGAATGTTTAACTATCAGCAAAAAGTTAAGGGGATGCTCCGCTTCCTTTCCTCTCTTCTCCCTCAGCATTTAAAGGTCATGGATGGCCATCTCTTGCATCTAACAGCAGGGTCCAAGTCAACAGGCAGTATCTCAGTATCCCTGATGCTGAGCACCTGAAGGCTGAAGACAGACAGCAACCAAAGGACGTTGATCCTTTCTGAAATACAACAATTAGAGGATCAAGACAAGAACTGGGAAAGAAACCGAAGAATAAGTGACAGGTGAGCAGACTGCCAACATAGCAAGAGCTATGATGGGGCTTCTGGCCTACTGTGGAGTTGAGGTTGCACAAACACTGACTGATTCTTATGGAGTCTCTGCTTGGAGAAGCCACTACCTGGCTCCAGGGTTCTCTGGGAAAGCAAAGAGGGGACAGCCATGGAAAGGAAAACCCTCACATTATGCTTTATGCTATGAATTTCTGCAAATGCTTCACAGCTTTCTACACCAGATGAGGACACAGTGCATGGACTTTCTGTTCTGCTCACTGGAAAACAATATGAAAGAAGCTCGGAAAACCGTGGACAGAGGTACTGCAAGTTACAAAAACTTGTAAGTACAAGTACAATATGCAAAAAATCCCAAAACTTCTTTCTTCCTGACATCTGCAAAGTGAAAGATGAAAACATAAAGCTATCATAGAAATGCACAAACCTTTTCTTTAGAACGCGAAAGGCCCACATGATTCAAAAAAATTATGTACAAAAACTCCATCAGGAATTGTGTTCATTATAGTACTCTTCACACCTCATTCTACTACAGTTTGGTATCTGTTCTGCAACTGCTGAGGAGTTTTGCTTTCCAGCTAGTCTCTCAATAACTACATGATGGTCTATAAAAGCACCGAAGATTCTGACTACTAAGGAAAAGTGAACACAAACATATTTTAAAATTATTCACAATCTCATCTTTGTTTCTATCTCCCAATCGGCCTACTTTCTATCAGCTTCATTCAATTTACACTTCAATGTCCTGTTTAACTAATCATTATATTGGGTTTATGTAGCAATTAAAAAACTCAGGTTTTCTACGATTTCTGAAAAGAGAAACAATCTATATTTCTATGAGTTTTGTGATATATTCCACATGTGACTCAAATAACTTTTTTTTTTCCACTTACAGCATAGGGATAATACCACCTTATTTTCTCAAATTACTACAGATGTCACCTAGCTTCAAAGACATCATTATATATGCCAGTAATACACCAAAATAATCACTCTCCTTTTTACTACATTCCAGATAAATACTTGGTATAATCAGTGTCTTCCTTTTCCACACCTTGCATATTTTTGCCATAGCACAGTTTAGAGAGGTGTCGTCTTCCAAAGCAAAAACTGAGCTTAACCCAGAGCACATAAAAATTGCCAAGTAAAAAACACTGGAAAGTTCCCTAAACTGAAAATGAAGAATTATTACAAATACAGTAAAACATTCAAGTGTCCTTAAGAATATTTACAGAACACAGCTGATTCTATAGTCAGATTAAACTAATCATGACATAAATAGTTTTGACATTTATATTTTCACCAAGGTGACTCATACAATATTTTAAAATGTCAGCAAGGATATAATTAAAAAAAAAAATAAAAATAAAAATCACAGTTTGACTTACCGGGAAGTACAGAAGAAGTGATCCAAAAAGAATGGTCTCCAACAGCACCAGCCCTGAAGCCCTGATACTCTAGAAGACAAAAACAATATAAATATGAGAAAATTCTCTCCATGTGCCATTTAGATGCTGGGTTCTCTGCAGAAGGCACCTTCACTTCTGTCAGTGTAACGCTTCCACAGTAATGCCTATTAAAGCAGAGTATTAAGGTGTCTGTCTGACTGGCACGCTCCACATTGTTTAACTCACAGGCCTATTACAATGGTTGTGTTTTATGAAATCCAATTTTTAAAAAAAAATTACTCTTTCCTATGTCAAATACTTTTCAACACACATTACCTGGATACGTTTTGAAACTGCTAAAATTGTGCTCAATTGCGAATAATTATGGATCATGGGAATTACAGAGATGAATTTAACTGAAGAATGTGTTCTGTACTATTTAAATTTCAAGAAGTCCTTTGAACACTTTGACTTATTTAATATTAATGACCTGGCTTCTATAATATACATGAATAATCTACGATTTTACTGAATATAGAGTGTGCTCTTAGATTGAAAGTGCCTTTATTTTTCCTGAAATTTTGTACAAAGATGTCGGTTCAGACATTAACTTGTCAGGACTGTAAAATATTATTCTATTTCCTCACTAATGCAGTGTCTCCATCATAGTTTTCTTACATTTTAAAAATTAAAAAAAAAACCAACACTTATTTTTCCTAATATGAAGTATTCCAACAAGTTAGATGATTTATGTATAGTGCATCCTCGCCTTAGTTTAAAGGCAAAACATCAACACTGCCTCCCATTCCTTTAGCCATCTCCTTCCCCTGACATAATGTTGCACACATCACTGTGGAAGAACATGGTGTTTTCCCAACTGCAAGCAATACAGTCAGACACCATAGCAGAAAAGGCTTTGCCAAAAATCCTTTGAAAAATCCCCTCTTTTGCGTTATGAAATCCCCTTGTGGGCTGGAATCAATGGTTTTAGATGGGAGAAGTTTTATTTCAAAAGTAAAGCAATCATTAAAAAAAAAATCCTCTATCTGAGTGGATTTGCAGACAGATTTCTGGTGTCCTGGGGTCCAGTTTCTGCTGGCAAAAGACTGGTTGAATTTTCTACATGAAAATTCAGCTTTTCAGTGAATCTATAATCTTACTCAGATTTCCTATTTCATCATTCATTTTTTCAATAAGTCACTTTTACAACATCTCATGTACTGAACATAGGTTGAAAGACATGGAGAAAATCTCAGGAAGGCTTTTTAATATGAGACAATTACAGAGCTACTTACATTCTAGCAATGGTGAAATTTTGCAGCAAAGGTTGTCTAAAGCATGTCTACCAGTGGAGATGTCATCAACATCCTACACAAGTGTCCACCTCAAAATTTTCACGAGAAGTTACTTCCAATGGGTATTCACATCAAAGCTTTCGTTTTAAGGAAAACAAAATATAACTAAGCTCCAAGTTTGTAGCTTTTGCTACTGATGCTGTCTTAGCCATAGTTAAAGCCTGGAGTAAGGCTTATAAATGATTTTCCTACTGGTCTTAAGATAATAACGGTGGCAATTTTGTTCAACCACTGCAAGATTTTCCCAGGAAAATCTTGGGAACACACCTTATTTTCATTTTTTTTTGGCCAGAATTTTTCAGGTATTGGAGGGCTCCTCTTTTCTAAGTGTTTCCAATTATTCACTTTTCCTTGTGGATCTTAACCTTAGACTTTCAGGTTAAGAGTTTCATATTAAGGATTGCAAAACTGTTCTGCTACCTCTCTAAAAGTGCACCTTGAAACTGAGACGTAAATATTTCTAGCAAAATTTTCATGGAACTGGTATTCTTCCATGAAATGTTTCTCGAAAAAAGAAAGCATACCAAAACACTAACCAATGGCTAAAATACTGTAATGATCTTTCTGAACAGAATGCAATGCTTGCCTCAGCGATTGCTGAAACTCAAATATAAGCCCACAAGTGCAGCTTATATTTACACCAGGATCCCATAATGCGAGGAATTTGTTTCAAGAACCCAAAACATTTTTTTTTCTCTATTATTACGTTGAGTAAATCATAAACATAATCCAAAATTGAAAAAAGCTAAGAAACTGGTAACTAAAATGCCAGTGCCAGGTTTTTTAAGCTCAAGTGATCCCACTGTTCAATGACATATCAAATTTAACTGAGTCAGTACTTCAATATATTTCTGTCACTTGGACGGATGGGCAGCCTCACCCAGTCTGCTAATGTAAAGACGGACCAGCACTCCCATACTGCATTTCCCCTTGTAGCAGCCCTGCCTCAATTCATCTAGAAGGATCCTCCAGAGATACACTCACAAAACATATATATCAACCAAGAAAAAATTGCCCAAAACACATTGATTCTGTATTTGTGAGACACTCATTTGTCATAAGAATCCTTAAACAAACACCACCACCACCACACACAAAAAACTAAAAAGCACTACCAAAGATATGATACTGTCTTTTATCACTGCTGTAATAAAATTGTTTATGTACCCATATTTCTATATTCAGATGCATCCAACTTTTTCAAATAGCACTACAAAAATCAATACATAAAGACAACTTTTCAAGATCGCTTTCTGCAGACATTTCTGTTCTGATCTAACATAACACCAAAAAGCTGGAAGCACATATTTAGATGCCAGTTGTGAAGTCATTAAATGGAATACTTCCAGGTTATTTTAATTAAGAAGTGACTAGACTCCCAATTATTTTATAGGTTAAATGTTTGAAGCTATGGATCATGCACACTGCTTTGACATGTGTAATAGAAAGTGCAAATATTTTTACAAACTACAAATGGCAGTATGAGTTAGTTCACATTTCTAATGAACACATAAATTTAGCTTGAATGAGATGTAAATCTTGTGTGCAACAGATGAAAAAGAATAGCTCGGAAAGCTTAGAAAACATCTGCCTTTGATAACATGGGTTTCACACTTCGTGATGTAAAGCTCCCAGCACATTACACATTTTTAAAAAGCACTGTAGGACCATATCCACAAGACTCATTATGTGGCCCTGACTCTACTGAAGCTGGGAGCTCCACATGTTTTCATAGAGTTTTTCTTCACAACATCTTCATAAGACAATGGCACTTTACTCATTGGGAATTAATGCCGAGGTGTCTTGCCCAAGACCATGCAAGACACTGGCAGAGGTCAATAAACTCATATCTCTCACAATCGATCAATACTCAAACCACCTAAGAAGTTGTGTTTTTTCGTATTTTGTACAATGCATCTGTATATGATGGAATGGCCAAGGAAGTAGCTGAAATGGGTGTCATACAGGGAAGATGGAAATGATCTAAAAAAAGCTGGTGTTCAACCAGCTTCTGTGTGAACATCCTGTTCTAAACAAGTCTTTCATAGCCCGATCAATCTTACTGAGCTTTTTTCCGGGTGCCATAATAACCTGCAGGGGCAAAGAACTTCAGTGTTTCCAGCTGTTCTTCCAAAACACTGAATTAACCCATGATTTTCTTCTCACCCGTGTTCCAGCAGGAACTACCCTCTGTGAATTCTGTCTATATACTTCTGTTTCCTGCCCTAAAAGAAATGTGGTTTACAGAGGAACACGGGAAATCAAAATGAGCTTGAATCTGGGTTTTTATCTGTGCTTTTCTCTCAGCCTTTGATACCTGGATAATGGGGGTTTTAACCCAACATTTACAGATACCACAGCTCTTTTGAATAGGATTCTTCAGCAAACAGTGTAGACATTCTGGTAGAGATGAATGCCATCCAAGGTGATGTAGAAAAACACAAAATTTCAAATGCAAAATAGTACAACTAAATAACTATTTTTGCATGAGTGTAGAAAAAAAATGGGATGGAGGTGGAAGCATCAGAATTCTCCTGAACTGCACATTTGAAAGTTTGATAAATTTCTCTACTGCAAAGAAAAACAGTACTTTAATAACAAATGAAAAGTAACATGAAAGATTTTTGTTTAGAAAAAAGACATACATTGATTTTAAAAATATATATGACTTTCTTCTTCCAGTAGCACCCATTATAGCGCAGGAGGTAAGATCCACGAAGTAAAGTCTTCATCCAGCATTGAAGTTTTAATAACATGGAATAGCTGAAGAGGGGAAAACCAAAATCAAAGCAGGATGTTTTAAAAATTATGTATTAGATAAAAATCTTCTGTATTTGATAGACAGTATTTCCACCAGTCTTTGAGCACCAGTTTTTCAGAACCAGTTTTTCTACCAAAAGTTGAATCCTTCACTGTTCAGACTTCACAAGTACAGGCCCCTAAGGCATGTGGGCAGCATCACAAATGCCACATACATCAGGAAAAAAGCCTTTGCTCTTTCAAGAAAATAAACGAAAGAATCGCAGCAACTAATAACTCAAAGCCTCCACCAACTGGTGTCCAGCTATACTGTCTGCACAATTAAAGTTCTCCCATGGAATTCACAGAAATCGGGACATTTTAGCATATAGCCCTGAAATTCCATGCAGTGGGATTTTCTTCCACTTGTATGTAACATTTGCTCAGTTTCTTTTTCTCTTAACAGCTGCTTGGTTTTTTGCATCTGCCTTGCTTGTTGGCATTTATTTTGGGTTTTGCTTATTTATTTCTCTGGCTGTTCATCTTGTGTACAGTTTGTTTATTGCCGCTTGGTCTGTGTGCTCATTTTCCTTTCAGGGTTTTATTTCTGTGTTTACTTATTTGTGTCAGTAAAACTCTCCTTTCTGGCTTTCCCAGTCTCACTTAATGGTTACATATTGCTGACACCAAAGCAATACTGCAATTTATTTTGCTTCTAGCTCCATACTAACTTTCATACTTAGCTTAGCTACCTCCACCATACATTTTCCACATTGTCTGGGTTTGTTTGCTTTTTAATTAACTGAGATCTTGGTTAAAAAATAATAATAATAATTATTATTATTATGGACAAGTCAAAAGAGGAAAAATAATGGCTGAACTAGGCATCATCTTCAATCCAGCTTCCATTCAGAAATACTGGAAGCAAACCACAAAGGAAGCAATTAGAACAGTATAGCATGTATTACATTAAAGGTCAAAAATCTTTATGTATGTGCTGGTCTCTACCATGTTCTTCATTCTGAGCCAGGTTTTTTAGCGACTCGCTACCAACATGCAGTTCTGCAGTGAACAATAAAGTCCACTAAGACAATTCCCGCAAATCTGAAGCAGGTTGTCAGTCACAAGAGAAAATCAAGTGAACTGCAATCAGGTGTTTCATGGGAAGCAATCGAAAGGGCCAGTTGGCAAAATGCAAGATATGTTTAGGTACACGGTAGCAAATGCAAATAATGAAGTAGCATGAAGACACAGGGCATAAAGGCCCCTGTTTGGTGAGCTCAGTAACTTCTGAATTGCTGAGTCTGTAATGCTACACCTACACAGAAAACTCAGCACACTAGTACAGTAAGCTGTCTTGTTTCTGTATATTATGTATTTTGAGAGGTGTTTATGGAAAAAAGTGAGTTCAAGTAAACCAGTGTGACTTAGGCAGTGGCACTGGACTCAGAGCTGAGCACGTACCCTCGTATTAAACAGCCACTACAGATTAGACCAGGACTCTGACTCAAGGAGGAAGACCCTAAATATACTCACAGCAACTCCTCTTAGCTGGGATGTAGCTACCAACAATTGTGAGATGCTACTGATGCATTTCAGTGACTACCCAGTTAAGTGAGTGTTGGTGATCTAAACTGTGAAAACTATTCATGAAGTCAAGAGATACTCACAGTCATTACAGGCTCAGAAGTTAGATATCACCTCCATGTGTGGTTCAGGAATTGATTGTAACTCTACATCCAGGTATAGGGTCAGAGTCATGGCACATGATGTGGCATGTTCACTCCATAAACAAGTTGAGGAGCAGCTACACTGAAATTGCCTTTGTAGGCTTCCCCTTGGAACAAAACACATAATAGTGGGTATGGTAAACCCATGGCAGATTCTTTTGGTCAGTCAAGCAAGATGCGCTGATGGAGAGGAGACAGAGCCTTGGGGTAAGGGCAGGGAAAGCAAAATCAGAGTGCTGGGGTCCTTGCCAGACCTTGGTGTGGTCCAGATACACAGTCAGAGGCATTCTTCCTCATGAACTGTGTTTTCAATACCAAAATCTCAGTTCAGCACACACAAATATACTGAATTACGAAGACAAGGAAGTAGAGGCTGTTTTATTATCTCTGCTCTCCTGTGAAACAAACACAGTAGTCTCTCCAGAGTAATTCCTTTACAGAAAGGTTCATTGACTGTTTATCAAAGAAATATGGATGTTTTCTAACTTTCTGATATATCTTTTCTCATTTAAAAACAAATAAACAAACAAACAAAAACAACCAAAAACCCCCACAACAAAAACAAACCAACCAACCACTACTACAGGAGGGAAGCCATTTACCATAGGTCTGTGAAAGGCTGTCCAGCTGAGACAGAAGCAGCCTTTTAACACAGAGTAACCCACAGGACTCATCTAAACCAGCAGGACCGAGGCTAATGCCTGCTTTGAAAACTGAAGACCTGAACAGAAGAAAGAACAATGAAAGACAGTGCATGCCCAAGGAGAATATGTTAGATTCTTTTTGTATACTGTCACTGGAAAAGGGATAAAGCCTCTAACATAGTACTGCAAACCACGAAAGCGTTTGAACAAAAGTAACATGACTAAGGTGCAGCTGCTTCAATACCATGCAGGTGTTTAACATGTATATCATCCTGGTTGTGTTACAAGTTTGATGTCTGTAGCTTCTCTAATTGATAAGCAGTCTAATATGTCACAATGTGCATAATAAAATCTAACTGGTCTCATAGAATCACTGACTCATAGGAATATTTGTTGGAAGGGCCTTCTGCAGGTCCTCTAGTCCCACCCCTGGTCAAAGAAGGAGTACTGCCAACACTAGATCAAGTCAGCCACGGCTTTGTCTATCAAGGTCTTAAAAACTCCAAGATGGAGCTGGGTAACTGGTGTGTTACCCAGCTGGCTCTGGTTTGGCACTTTTAGTGAGAAAGTTTTTCCTAATGCCCAGCTTAAACTTCCCCAGTCATAATTTGTGGCTGTTGTCCCTTGTTACTTCCATCACTTGCCATTACTAAGGAGAGTTTGGATCTGTCTTCACAACCACCCCTCAAGCAAGCTGCTACTAGGCTGCCCCTTTTGGCTTCCTCTTTGCCATCCTATCAAAGCTTAATTCCCTCGAGCTCCACTAGCACCTTATATGCTCTGGTCCCCACTAATAATCATCCACTGAACTCTCTCCAGTTTCTCCACAGTCTTGTTGAACCACAGAGCTCAAAACCGGTCCCAGCATTTCAGGAGCAGCCTCACTAGCACTGAGTAAAGAGGAATACCAGCGTTCCCTTGTTTGCTGGACATCGTGCTGTGTTGCCCAGTAAACGGTTTCCCGGGATAGTGGCGAGAGCTCACTCTTGGCTCCCATTGAGCCTGATTCTGCTAAAGCTTCCTCATCTTTTTCAGCCAGGCTTCTACTCAGTACATTTGATTAATGAAAAGATAGGGATAAAATGAAGACTTAGACATCCAACATATAAACAGATGCCTTTATTAAGATGATGGTATCAAGGCAAGGGGTTTTCACAGAGCTTCCTAATCCATCTCATTTCAAGACTTGTGTTTCAGACAGAGTTTTTAATTTATCTGACTAGTGGTTCATTTTGTATCTGAGGTAGCTGGAACTGTACGTGTGTGGATCATGAAACTGGAATTCCATTATCTACTCTTGGTATTACCCGTACATACTTCATAAGGAAACTGACCAAAACAAGAGGGCAATTCTGGAGAAAAACTGAAATGGTGACTAGAAGAGGTGAGGATCAAGCATACAGTCTAACTCTCAGATGTCACTGGAGACGAATAGGCAAAGCCAGATCAGTCTCATGTCCCAACACTTTGAAAGTGGGATTTCAGTGGTACTGCACCATTTGTTTGCTCCTGAGGCTTTCTCCATGCCAGTAAGGAACTATTCATCAGCTCCATGAATGCTATTGCCAGTCCACCTCTCACCACAGAGTTTCACTGTCAATGGTCGGTGAAACTAATGAGGGAGTGGGGGGGTTCCGAGGCAGCACAGGTCATGTATCCCCATCCTACCTTCTGTTTCCCCTGCCCATTGCCTTAGCGGAGCACATTTGCTTGACTAGGCCTGCAAAAAACATAATTTGTGTAGGGCTGCTTTATGCGTTGGTATTTGCTCAGACTTGAGTCTACCCATACTATCTAGACCACACCAGCAGCCTTTGAGATAAACAGTCGTTCCTTACCCCTGGATCTCAGAAAGTAACACCCTTCCTGTGGCAAATCACATTAGGAAAGGAAAGTCATACGTGCCTCCTGGGCACTGCTAAAGGGTCATAAATAAACGCTTAACAATTATTTGCATGGGGGAAATTAAAAAAAAATGTAGCTGGCCAAATTGCATCAAGTGTAACAAAACAAAAAGCTAAAATGATGGATAAACAAGCACAGAAGATAGTGCATTTCAATTCTCTGTGGTCCTAAGCAATCCAGGAAATACAGCGGCATTAATTAGCACTGAATTTCTGAATATCATCACACAAAGTTTGAGTGTCAAAGTATTTTCAGACAGGATGCAAAATAAGAAATCAAAAGCTAAAATAAAATTAAAGACATTCTGTATCTGCTACTTTGTATATTACTGAATTAACAGAAGTGTACGGTTTTGGTGTCAGTCCAGGAAGACTGCAGATTTCTCCAGGGCCACATGTCACCGTGTATTATATGAGTGCGGCACCATGGAAACGTAATGAGGGGAAAAGGCTGGCATATTTTGATTTTTTTTTCCCGCTTTCATTAAACAGTTCTGCCACTTTTACAATATAAAGAATGACTAAGTGGAGCTGAGATTTAAAGAAAATTTCCTTTCACAAAGGTGGGTTACCACCAGAATATGAGCTTGCCTTACAGATAAAGGAGGCCTAAAAGAAATTATTAAGAAAAAAGTGATGACAGATTTCATCTTTGATATCAACGGTGTGACACATTCATACTTACTAAACTGTAAAGGGTATCTCTCTACCACTCAACATACAGCTGGAAAGCACAAATGGATATACGACAGAATAGTACAGAAGCAAGGGAACAAAGAATGGATACAGGTTTGCTCTGCTTGCTAAGCTGATGTATTTGAAGTGACCAGATAAATTACTGTGTAAAACCACCTCAAAATAAGTGACACCAAAAGCTTGGCTAAAGGCACGTGTGACGGCAGAGCGCTCGCTCTGCTCTGGTGTGAGCTGGTGGCACAGGTCTGGACTCTGCTCCGCAGGCCAGGACACAGGGGATGTGAGGAGATATTATTGGACTGTATTCCCAAATCTATCTCTAACTTCTCTGAAAACCCTTCCTGTGCAAATTCTTGTCTCCTGGTATAGGCAGTTCTTCTATCAAATCACAGAAGGGAGAGAAGATTTTGTCAAGCTGAAAATATTTGGTCTGAATTAGAGCTGGTTAAAATATTTTATTACCAGGTCCTTTTCTTACCTAAATACTCCTTCCCAGCATTTTTTTTTAGTATGGCTATATTTTTGGTTTGATTTCCACGCGTTGTTTTTTCTAAAGCCCATTGAACCTTTTTTCCGGCTCTTACCCCATAACACTTTTCCCAATTACAAACACATTGTTATCTTTTCCAGTGCAGAAGCTGTGTGGAAAAACTAAAGTGCTAATTTTCAGAAAATTTATTTCCCTTGAAATTTACCTTTAAGCAATAGAAGACACAGATTCTTCTTTCTGTCCCTGGGGCTGAGCTACAACGAGCAAGATGTTTGGCTCCTCTGTGAAGAGACAAAAGCTGAACCTGTCAGCTCCCAGACAGACGCTGACATTAAGAAGAGCAGAAAAAGAGTAGAACTGCATTTAACTGTCGTGGTTATCTTAATATTGTTCGTACCTGGACGAGGAGTACTAGGGACTAAGGAACTGGCACAAAGGCAACTGGAAGGAGTCTCCTGAAGCCTCAGTTCAGTACCCTGGAATGGTGCTGTCTTCATTTTTTAATTTTCTCCATAATAAATTCAGAGACTGATTAGGACTGCTAACTAGGAAAAGGGGAATTGAAATACCATAACAAGGCTATGCTTTCATTTTATTGTTGTTGGTTGACGTAGAAAATGAAGTAACTCACTCCCATCTAACTGCAGGAAACACTCTTCACTTCAAGAGAGAAATGGTTGTGCCGTTTTGAAAATATCTTTGTTAAATATTCCAGAGGAAATTCTGTGCCCTGTTCAACCTCTTACCACACTGACAAGTACTTTTAATGATAATTGATCTATTTGAATAATAGCCTAATAGAATATGGATTGCAAATACAGTAAACTTCATAGCAAAGTCCAATTTTCCAAAGATAGGCCTACAGTTATATCCTGCCACTTAAGCTATATTGGCAAATTGTCAGAATTCTCTGGCATTTGCAGGTTTTGTGCAGTATTCGTAAACCAAATAAACGTAATCCTCATGTTTTTTCATTTCCCTTTAAAGAATACTTACACAAAGGTCATTTTTTTTTCTGTTACTAGTAATAGCTGAGCTCAAATAGAATGCAATTATTAAATTTACTTTTTACTTGAAAAAAAATGAGGAAAAGCAAAGGTCAAGCAGCCATCAATCATAAATCGATTTCATTAAAAGTGCACAAGATGTCAAGGATCTAAGAACCCCCCAAATACTCTTTTTCAATTCATGTGGCCCTCGATCCTTTCTGTTATGCAAGTAATGAAACCCCTTATGATATATCACAGTGAAAATAAGGTGTTCTGCATTTTGCAACACGGATCCTGCTGCCTATAAGTTGCACTACATCACCTACGAGACAGATACTTGAAAATTGTTGGTGAAGAACCCTCACAGTGGCACCAGTTAATGTCTCACGGACATCTTTCCTCTCAAGAGCAGGAATTCCTTCCTTGAGGACATACTGCTTAGATCAACATACCTGTTTTCACCAAATAGTGGTGAATATGTAGATGAAGGAAAATCAGTAATGAGGTATGTAATATCTAAGTTCAATTTCAGTCTATTCACACCATTATGGTCAACTTAAGAGCTGAATATGTAAAATTATGATCATCAAAATTCTGGATCACCTGAAGCGCCTGTTTCACTAGGATATGCATTAAATTAATGCACAAATTAAATAGAAGAAAGGCACAAAGGCGTTGTGGTCTTCAAGAATAAAATGCAGTTTAATATCTATAGTTGTTTAATCAGCAAAAGATCAAACACAATACAGAAAAATTTGATGGAATACAACCCCAAATATCGTGAGCATGAGGTGTTGCTCGCCATGTTCCCCTGATTTAGCTTACAAACAGCTTCAGAACACCTGAACTGAATTTCAACTTTCTTATTCAACATGGCATCACCTATTACAGAAGAAAATACCACAGTTCACTAAAACAGTCTGCATAAATAGTAGTTCAATCATTTGGAAAGAAATAGTTTATGGTAAATTACAGGAGGAAAAAAACCAACCTGACTGCAAAGCTCAAGATTCGTAATATCTCCAAAGAAACAAACTGAGAATAAAGTAAGAAAAGAAGGTTAGAATAAATCGGATAAAAACTTTAAAAATCTCATTATTCACATGAATGAGAAGGCAAATAAGCTATAGATTAAGATCATTATACTAACTTCAAATCAAACAAAACCTGAGAACTCTGAAGATCTAAATCCAACTGCCATTTATTTTATTCACTTTTACAACAGCCAAGTGGCTAAACCACTCCAAACAAATAGCTTATGGTTGGATCTGAGAAATGCTGATCCCAAAAATGATGAGATTTTTCAGCTCTTTGGAATTTATTACACTAAGTACTCTCATTAAGTTTCGATCGTGGATTGTATGTTTCACTGGAAATTAAAGCACATTTGCCTTTGAAGGAAATACTGCTATGTGTAACTTAATTGCTCTTCCTACCACCATATCGGTGAAAGCCCCAGATCAGCCTCAGGTTATCACGGACCCTGCATGAGGAGAAAGTACAAAAGACTCTCCTTCCTCCACACAGTTAAGAGTTTAAGATAACAGAAAACAGACAGATAAAGGCAGATGGGAAGGACGACAAAACAACAAGGCAATATCACATATTGTAACAAGCAACCAGAAGTGCCAGCCTGTCAGTATCTCACCCATACTCACAAACTTTGTCAGGACTTTAATCTGAAGACATGATATGGAGAGCAGGTAATGCTCTCATAAAGCCTCTACCAAGCCTGAGGAAAGCATGATCTGAACTAGGGGCATTTTACAAAAAATATAGCAAGACGATAATGATGATGGAGGCTGGTGTTGACACTTCTGCATCCAAGAAATGGCATCAGGAGAGAGAGAGAAAAGCTCATGTGGGAGTTCAAAAACCAAGAGGTACAGCTCATGTGTGATGTCAACAGGGAGATGCAATGAGGACAACACAAAGGGGCAAGATAGAAGATTGTTTGCAGCATCATTTTGAACAGATAGGAGCAGGCCATGACTGCATTTGCCAAGGCCAGCTGAAGGCACATTGCTGTAGTCAAGACACAAGATAACAAGCTGAGATAAGGATTTCAGGTCTGTGGACTGGCAGAAAACATGTATTAAAATGGAACTCAGAAAGAGTTCAGTAAGGCTTAGACATAGCCAGAGGCAAAATGAGCTCCAGAGTCCAAAACTAAGTGAGATAACAAGGAGGTTGCTACAGTAACTCTGAAAGCAGTATCTGGGATGTCTTAGAGGGAAGCAGGAGGAGATCAAGGTTTCTTTTCAGCTATATTGATATTGATAAGAAGATGTCAGGGAAAAATGTCAAGATTTTATTCCAGACATGAGGGAGGCATGGCTGGGACAGGGAAGGCAGAAAGCCATCTGACTGTGTTCACAGCATGAAGTCCTAAAGAGAAGCTGACAGCATAAGGCTCCTGCTTGTGAGCTATAAACCTTCAACTTTCGCCCAAAGAAATGAAGGAAAGAATGAAGAACAGGCATATGTTTTAGTCTGAAAGATCTGTGTTCAGCCAAAAAAAACCCAGATAAAAAGCAGCATATACAGTTTCTCTGAGAATACTACCATTAAATACATTTTTACAATTAAAAAAAAATCCTAGAATAAGTTTTCCTATCGTGCTTTATTTCTGTTACTCAAAAGTTTTCACGATACATTTTTCCTGATATCATTTGTTTTTCCGGTATTCCCAGTTTCTTCCTTTAAGCTATTTCTTCCTTCTCTTTGAGTAGAACTTCTTAAAAATTTCATTTGCTCATCTTCAAATGTGCTTCTCAGTAGTTATGCTGGGTTTTGGTGTCAAAATGGGGTCCAGACACTGGCACACCACAATGGAAATCTGAGCTGCATCAAAAACCATGTTTCAGTCTCCAAACCTTGGCCCCACCTATTGGCAAAACGCTTCTCCCAGAGACAAAGAGCTCATCAAACAAATGAATGTCACTATGAAATTCTGCAAGCCTTCCTGGTTGAGAAAGTCTCTCCTCTACAAACTGGGCTCCCACATAGTTTTTTTTTACTGAGCCTACACTTAGATCCTTAAAACGACAAGAAAGGCCTGCTTCAGACAGGAGTCTGCTCTTGGAAAGGGAGGCATGCCAAAGACCTTGTGCAAGCCACCAGGGACTTTGTTATTGCTATTGATTGTACAAGGAAGGTTCACAGCAACATACAACTCCAAGACAAATAGCAGGATAAATAAATAATGTTGCTGTTATTCTGCTGACGTGACAGGAAGACCCTTCCTAGCAAATCTGTAAATGCCCATTCACAAACCCAAATGAAACTTCAGGTAAACTCAACTGTCCTCAAGCTACTGCATCAAAGAATCCATGGGGAAAGCTTATTATCATGTGACAGATCATTTGGTTTACTCAGCTTTGCTACAAGGGCCACAAATATGAGACTCATCAAGAATCAAAGACAGAGAGTAATGAACAACCAAAAATCTTAGCAGTTTACTCAGTTTAATTTCTAGCTCTGCAACAGCTTTGGAAAAAATATTCTATGTAATAGTACTTGTTGGAAAATATATCCTGAAATTCAAGGACTCAATTACCTTTATTTTACATAATTTATTTTTAAAGTGAAATAATAGTGTAATACAATTAAACTTTAAGACTACTGCAGCCTTGCCTCTGGTGGCAGCTGTCTTCGTGGCCAGCACCCTGCACTGAAAGTGCACTGCTATTAGCTCCATTAATTTGAACACTGGGGCTCTGAGTTGTGGAGTTTTGTGGACTATTGGTGAACGCAAAATGACAACAACTCATAGACTGCAAGGTCTTAAATAGCAGGACATTAAGGTTAAGAAAATAAAGGCCAGAAATCAGCCTGAACTCCAAAGTGGAACAAACGTGTCATAGTCCACAACTGATTTACATCACTTTGAAGACACTCCACTCTCCAGCAAACTATGTGTGTTTTCTAGATGGGCCCTAAGGTGCCGTTTAATTCAACCTTGTGGAGACAAATGTTGGTTTAATATAAAGATATAATGAGAAGATTGTATCTTTTGGATCCCTAGAGCTACAGTTAAGTACTGGCAAAAAGCATTTTTTAAGACCTACCTTGACCATTAAGGGTAGACTCTCTCTAGTGAACACTGTTATACAGCCTTTTTGTGCTTCCTACTGCCCTGTTCTTCTCATTATCTCTTTTTCAAGAGACTGAATTGAAATCAACCAACCTATTTTATACCTAGAGCTTTATTTTCTTCACACTTCAGTTTTTCCTTAGGCCTTAAGTGTCTATAGTAGAACTAGGCTTATTCTTCTATTCACAAGTACTTAATTCCTCTAAACCATTTATTAGAATGTAAATATATACAGATGTGAAACCTTTGGGCTTACGAAGTGAATGCCACAGCACCCTGCAGACACAGAGCACGACCACCCTTGTGGCCATGCCTACCAGTGCCCACTGTATTTGGGAGCCCTGACTCCCAGCTGCTGCTGCAGGGGGACCAACAGCCCCTGCACTTCTTACCTGTTCAATATGGCACTCTGCAATTATTTACGTGAGAGTTTAAAAAGTACAGCATCCCTAAAGGCAAATCTCAACTACACAGGTAAATGGGAAGGACATTTCATGAGTTCTGTTCTATACAGGAAATGAGAATTCCACTAAAAACAACAACAGTTTTGAAGACAACATAGCCAATGCCTTTAAAGCTGCAAACCTCAAAACTACAATAAACTTCCCTGAGAAATCACAAGAAACTAGGTTGTCACTCTAGGATATGATGAAGAAAGGGTGCATAAAGCACTGCACAGAACGTGTATGTGCTGAGTGAACTGTCAGGTATGCCCACCAGCACAGCATGGAAAGGCAGCTGCTCCATCTGCACAAGATCTCTTCCCTCTGTCAAGTTTCCACTTCAGCTGAAATGTCAGAAATTGGTGTCTAGGGAGAAAAAGGCAGAATGTGCCCCAAAGCTGAAAGGCATCCAGGCGCGAGCACATCAAGATGCCACTGTAGAGTTAAAAAAAAAAAAAGGATTGGCTGATTTACATTAGCAAAAAAGGTATGTTTGCAAAGCCAGCATGCTTTAATATTTAAAGATGTATCACACAGCAACAGCCTGTGATTACCTCACTCTGAATTACTGCATCCTATCATGGCTGCACTAAGGGAGAAAAGACGTTCTTGATTTCTCAATATTAGAAAGGGCAACTACAGCATTAATTTGCATGTTGCCTTTCCATCTATATGCAGTTTTGTGAGGTGTTTAAAATTGCATTGTTCAGGGACTAACTTCACAGTTTTGAAATCATATTTAGAGGAAAACTTAAGTGTAATACACTAAATAGAAAAATAGGAAAGTGCTGGCATAGAATACGTAGCACCCTGAACTCAAACCACTGAAAACCTGTATTCAACAAAGCATAAAAAACATATAAAAACATTTGGTTGTTGTTATTTGACACAGTTCCCTTGAGAGAGGAAAAGTGATTTATTCTTGTTGATGATTAGCCATGTGGTCTTATTAACTCTGCATTTTTTCCCTTGATCAGTATTCCAGATATATATTTCTCTCCTCTCCTTAAAGTGTTTGTATTACTGTATTTCCAACAGTTCTGAAGTGTTCATAAATGAGGGGGAAAAAAAACAGGGTACATTAAAAGGTCATTTAGTTACAAATTTCTAATATTTGGTATTGTAAATGGTCTCGAATGAGGCAAAACCCATAATTTTAAAGGGATCTATTATAGGCCTTCATTATTGTTAACACCATGACAACACCGTTCTGAACTGCCATTTTGAAGACACTCCTCTAGACATTTTTCCATTATTTTTCAGAGCCGAAAGCAACCTTTTCCAAGTGTGCTGGCTACTGTCAATTTTCCCTTGATGTGCTGGATTTACATGCAGAGATGCTGGCCACAGATACATTAGGAAAACAGAAATACCAGATCCCCCGAAGGTTTCTTGCCCTGCACTTCCCCTGCCCACTCAGAACCTGCCAGCACCACAGTGCTTGACAAGGGAAGATGATGGGAAAGTACCTTGGCTTTGATGCAATGACTCTGAGGCCTTTAGTGTTGATTTGAATGAGAATTCACAGCAAACAAGACCCTTCTGAATGGGTCTGGTGTGAGTCCAGGCTGGTGTCACATTTACATCCCTCCTTCATCACCAAAGTAGCAATTAATTTCTTCCACGCTACGGCTGAGATCAGCATCTCTGGTGCCTTTGCCAGTGGTGGTTCTTAGCAGTTCCTAAGGACACTTACAATTCCCCACAGCAGTTGTATTCTCCATGTTTGAGCTGGTATGCTGCTTTGGGTCAGATCTTTTCAGCTCTTCCTTCTGATTCATTTGAAAAGGCAGCCTGATAACTGACGAGCTCTTGAGGTTCTTTGCAGCTGATGTTCCACAGTATGGTACTTTTATAAGAAATTGTTTACAATGCAGCTGGTTTCCTCGCTAAGGCTCTCACAGATCTTAAGCTCTTCAAACCCCACGTTAACTTAATTTTTTTAAAAAAATCTGGGGTTTATTTATTTTTTATTCAAACATTCTGCTTCTTTCTGGTAGCTTTGCTACCTTTACACTGCATGTTATCAATACCGCAATTGGTCAGTCCCTCTTAAAGCTCTCCTTTGGTTCATGTAACACACCAATGAATTCTTCTGTTTTGTTGATGTTTTTTCTTACAAAATCACTGTTCAGTTTCTCATTTTTGAGAATATTTGTTTTAGCATCCATCCTTGCCTAGCCGGCTACTTTTGCTAGCTTAGCCTCATACTTTTTGGACATGTTTTTAGCAGTAATGTTTGCATTATCAAATCAATAACAATCCCACAGCATGCAAGGATGTTTGCTAGTGTTCACCTTGAGCTGATGTCTTTCTTAGTTGTTCAACTTAAGAGAATGTTTTGCACAACTGTACACAGCCTTGAAGATCTGAATCCATAGGGCTGAAAATTGTTCTGCAAGATCCTCTCATAGTCTGTCAAAGCCTTCGGAAAACCAAAGAAATAAAAGGAGCTTATTCCTCTAGACACTGCTCTACAATTGCTAGGACGCATATCTAGTCCATCCAAAGTGCCGAGAGCCTCAGCTGAGCCTGTTCCTTGTTTCGCACCCAGAGTCCCCTTTCTCTCTCGTTCACTGCAGAAACCTCAGCATGTCCCCAGCTGCACTATTCAGCACCATCACCCTGTCAGGGCAGCCTAATAAAACTCCAACATTTCCACTACTGAGGAAAAATCGCTTTTTCCCAGGCTTCATTGCACAACTCCCTCAGTGTTATTAAACTGGTGCTGTCAGGTGCCGTCAGCTTTTCTGATGGGATTTCATCCATTTCCATCTCCCAGGAGATTTTCAGCCTCTTGCAGCTTGTGTTAATGCCAGGCTCGGGGTTTTTGGCTTTCACTACTGCTTGGCATGAGGGCTGTCTAGAGCAGTTACAGATTTCTTTGAAGTGATCTGCACATCTGCTTTCCCTTCGGTATTAGCTGTGAATATTTTTTCCTTTTTTCTTTGTTTGGCATATTTCCTCCATTTACTCTCCTGAAATGCTTTGTCTTTTCCCATTATAGCAGTAGCATCTGCTTTATCTGTTACATTTTTCATCTTTTTCCATCTTTCCCTACAATGGTTTTCACTAGTGGTTTAGCTTCTGCTACTTGTTCTGTGCCTTCTTCCAAATCTATTTTATTCTTAGCATTTTGGAGTTCTCCCTTCTCTCAGCAAAGGGCCACATTTTTTGCCTGTGATTTTCTCCAGTTATGTCTCTTGCAGTTCAATAACATTGCTGCTGAGCTGATCTCAGGGCTGCTGAGTCACTTTCACTTGTGTTTGACAAAGCCTCAAATGAATTCCTCCACATTGATCTGAGCTTTCTCACAGTATCTTTCTGCAGTTCCATTCTGTACCGTTTGCCAATGCTGACTACTGCTTGAAGTCACAATTTGCAGTTTCATTTACAGGTTGGCAATGCCAAGATTTTGGTCAGCGGTACCAGGGGTAGTTTGAATTAACTGTGTCTTGGGCAAATGAGCTCAGTTCTGTTTTGCCACTTATAAAATGTGCAAGTCTGTATAAGTAACTACAATGCTTTCAAGAGGCATGAAATCTAACTGAATGACTCTGCCAAGAGAACAAAAGAACAGCTTTCTGATTCAGACTAGTGTCCTATCTCAGGTCATGGCCTGTGCTGCATTGTTGAAGAGCAGCAGAGAGTGATCCTTCCTGGTCTATCCTCCCAGTTTCCAACAATAAAAATCATGGACTTCTTGCACCAGATGTTTCACCGCAACCACTGTGTTTAAACACCTAATAATGGAAATATCCTTCATGATGCATTCTAGTCTCTATTTGAATTGATTTATACTTTGGGATCCACAATATTTTTTTTTCTCATTGAGTGATATAAAGCAACTAGAAGTTGTATAAAACACCTATTTGATTTTTTTAACCACTTGAGAGATCCCCTGAATGCCTCCTAGTAATGTCTTAAGAGGAATGAGCAAAATTTTTGAACATGTCAACATCACTCTGCCTTCCATGACCTTATACCATATTTCCTGCACTGTCTTTTCATCTGTAATCTCTTTGTTTCCTACAAGAAGTGTAGCTCACCTAGCCCCTTGAGATCATCACTTTTAAGAGCTTCTAGTGGTGGACCTTGGAAAAAGTACTTTCATATCCACATGCTCATAATCCACCTTCGCAGAACTACAAATACATTTGTAGGGCATCATGTTCTCACAAAAGCCCACTTCCCACATTTAAACATAGACCCAGTAGTCCCATTTTTATTACCATTTCTATGAATTTGCAAGTATGTAAGTTGGACCTACTGATCTTCAGTTCTTGTCACCATTATAAACACAGATGTCCCATTTCCGATCTTCCATTCCCCCTCTACTGCTATTAATGTAAGCAGTAGCTTACTCCACAGTAAATAATTCAGTGGTTTTGTAGAGGAGTTCTTTCGGAAGTCTGAAGAGGACTCTTCAGAGGGACCTTTAGAAGTTCTAAAAAAATAGACTTAAAGCTTCAGAGACTTGCAAAGGTTCCTCTAAAAAGAAGCGTGGCTTTTAGAAGCCAGTCATCTGGCTTTGCTATAGGCTCTGCCTATTTATTACCATTCAATTTGTCAAGATCTTTCACTCGTGGAACCTCTTTGGTTGATATTTACCAGGTTTCCCTGTAGATCATTATTTTTACATCCTAGGTCAGTAATAAAGGTAATGTCAAAACCAAAAACAGATCGTCACATTCTATCAACAACACTTCGGCAGTCACTGTTGGAAAGATCTCTGTTCTCATTGCTATGTTCTTTGGGAGCGGAGTAGGAGATCTTTTACCAGTAGTTGTTCTTTTATTACCTGGCTTGGACCTAGCATATATTCTGCACTGTTGATGACTCTAAGCCAATGAGCGACTCTTCCACAGCAGTTTCCATTGTACGTGCTGCTTAGCCATCGTATGTGTAACCACTATGATCTGAATAGCTGAGATATTTCTTCTCTAAAATACTTCTAATCTGCATCTGCTCTTACTGATATTCTGATTTTTTTGAGACCAAGGTTGTCACCTCCATCACAATCTAAAAGGTCCTTATGGACTTTATCATTCTTTGTCTCAATTATTACACTCATAATATGACAATCAAGGTGCCAGGGGTGTATTCTCAAGGCACTTTCTGTTGGCAGACTTAAACTTTCCAGGACCGTAGCTTTTTGGTTAATATTTACCAGTAGCCTAGTTCCTTAGACATTTTTAGTAGAGTGGTAACCTGATCCCATTTGCCTTCCCATTTTACTGAGCTCATTTTATTGATCAACAAATGTACCAAAACACCACAAATCTAATCTTCATTCTTCTCAGTACTGGGGTTTAATTCAGCATTTTTGCTCTTTTAAAGACTTTGAAGATTGTTTCTTGATATGGCAGCAGTACATAGGTCTTTCTGTTAAAATGCTATATCTAAAATTACTTTTTTAAACTATTTGAATATCGTAGTGCCATACAGAAGGCAATAAAAAAAAATGCTCTTCTCTGACACCCACCCAGAGCAATGGAAATAAGCTGTTTAACACAGTAACTTTAATCACAGACAGATACACTCACCTAATTGAGGTTTGTTTCACTAACAGTTTGAAATTCTGAAAATGTAGATATATTGAATGTATTTCAATAGCTGTTCTTTCACTACTTTCACCCCTTGGCAGAGAGTACACTGGTTTCCTTCATTCACTCCAAATTTCTGCCATTATCCAATGTAACCAGCATTTTCTTATGCACATACTCATTGTTCTCAGGATGTTTGTCCTTATACAGCTTCTCATTTCATGGTTATCACACAAGATCTGTTTCTTTTCAAAATCATACTGTACCAACAAGATAAAGAGCATAGAAGGAATGGAAAAAAACCCTCTTCTGATTGACATGAAAAGCAATGGAACATCTATTTATCAGTTTCTCTTCCTTGAACACATTGATCATACAGGAAAGGATTGTTAATCACCATATCACCTTTTTTGGTCTCCTTTTTTCTCCTCTTTTCCTTGTGAGACACAAATTTAGAGCAAGTCACCTCTCTTCTAAGGTAGCAAAATTATCATTTCATCCATCTCTGTCCAACTTAATGAAATGCAATGTCTCAAAGGCATCACTTTTCTTTCAGGAAAAAATAATGTTTTGTTTTATACTAGGTTCTCACTCATTCAGATGTCATGATCAATCTCTAATGGTAAGAGGTAATTTGGGAAAAAATAAGCTCAAAATTTTTTTATAAAGACTGAAAAGTTCTTTAGAAACAAGGCAAGATATGCATATGCCTCTTTGGTATTGCTTTGATATTAAATATTAAAATTCCACCTTGTTCTTTATTCATTGCCTACTTTCAAGAAATGGTTAATCATCACAAAAGTAAAAATGGACTTTTTGTTACTAGCAGGTACTAGCAAGGCTTCTGTAGTACGTTTAATAAAGATGTATCTTTTTTTAACTGCGGTGGATACGTATATCAGAACCTATGTAAGTGTACAAGTGCAAGAGTGTATGCAAATGTACTCATCTCTGATCTCAAACTATTTATGGGAAAATACAGACATTTCTTACAAAACAATCAATATTTCAATATGAAAAAAAATCAAGCCAAACTTAGCAGCATATGAAGTAATCTACTCTGTTCACTTTGTAAGTCTAGAGAGCAAAGTTTTTTTCTCACAAGGAATGCTTCTTTCATGATGTTGTCTATGACATTAAAGGCAAGTAACACTACCATACAGACTAAAACC
Source organism: Streptopelia decaocto (assembly GCF_964273445.1). Lineage (NCBI taxonomy): Eukaryota > Metazoa > Chordata > Aves > Columbiformes > Columbidae > Streptopelia > Streptopelia decaocto. The sequence goes on along the minus strand of NC_138655.1, from coordinate 145,582,233 downwards.
TCACAAAATTGGAATGAAGTTCTGCTAAGTTAATGTTAGGCAGCTAAACAGATGCCTAAACCAGACTTTTCATAATGAAAAGCTTTATAAATACAATTAGATCTGTAATTTGAATCATTTTATGCAATATCATTAAAGACTGTCAGAAACAGAAAATTAAAAAAAAAAAAAAGAATGTTACTGTTCATTCTGTGATTTCCTGCCAGGATATTAAAAGTCTTTCAAAACGAGCCACGCATTTGTAACACAGACACTGTAGGATCAGGGAGACTGTGGGATCAAGTGTTCCAAAAACCAAAATGGAAATGCTTATCTACTTATGGAAAGTGGATGAAGCTATTAATTTCAACAGTGTAGCATCCTGTGTGCACACCTACGTCTCCCAAATGTAGGTAGTGAATACGTGCCAGCTTCAATTCTTTTTTTTTAAGTAAATTGGAAGTTTGAGAGAATATTCTGCATTCACTGAGCCAACAGTGAGATTCCATGAGATCTTACATGTTAAACAATTTTGAGTGAGGTAAAAGCAGAGAGTTCATTAAGTTAGTACATAAAACATAACCGTAGCCTGCATCTGCAATTTAGAGATACTCCTTAATATATGCATACTTTAGAGGGAAAAAAAAATCCCTAACCATAAAATGAATTTTAAACTCTCTAGAAACTAGAATTATCTTGAATTATTTCTCTTTGATATAATTATTTTCCAGCTAGTCTCTCAAATACATTGAAACAAAACATCATTCCCAACAGTAGTAAAACAGAGACTTTGAAGATCTCAAGACTATAAACACCCACATGGCTCCTCAGACACCTGCGTAATTGGTCTGATTTTCCAAAATTACTTCAAACATAATAGATTTCCTTGATTTTTGCTGACCATCTAGAAACATAACCAGATGGCACTGGGAGACACAATTTCCTTGGCTTTTTTTTTCAAAAACTACATAAACAATTTAGGTACCTCCAAGCCTAAAGCAAAGCATCGCTGCTTGGAAATCCTATCCTCTCCTTGAGCTGAGCTCCTTACCTGAGACACCAACTGTCAAAACGAGAAGCTATCCACCTAATATAAATGAGTCTGTACCACACAATGAGCAGGAATATTCAAGTAAAACCTGTGTTTACCTTTGCCTTGCGAAAATGGTAGACTACCAGCATGCTTATGAAGTCCAGCAGCATACAGAGCGTTTGGAAGGAGATGATAGCCAGCCGTAAATACTTGTCCTCCTGCGCATAGCAGGGAGTGTCGTCCGTGCAGGAAGAACATCCTTCCCGGCAGGGCAGGCAGCTGTAGATCTCCTCCGACAATTCAGCCCCAGACAAGCGACTTTCTGCATCCTTTCCTGAAAGTATCAGAAGGGTGAGGGGAGACACCTTTAGCTGCACAGGATGGGGAGTTTATCCACACGGGAGCAAACCAGCCCTCTGCTGACTCCCTTTCCCACCCCGTTGGCCTCCCTCATTAGGCTACAAAATGACTTGCCAGGGCTGCTTTTCTCATTTCACCGTCCCCTTGTCACGTTCAGAAAACGCGGACCAATCTAGACATGAGGGCAAGTGGGCTTATTGAACCCCAGACACTTTCCCATTGTATTTAAGTGGGCTAGATCTGCACAGGAAATTCTTGGAAGGAGACTTCTGAATCGGTAAAATTACATCAAAGATGTGGGAAAAAGGAAAGGATTTTACAGACACATGAAGAGCAGACCCATTAACTACTTAATGTTCACAGTACAAGTTCTGATCTTATTTCAGATTGTTCCTAAATTTCATAAAGATGCTATCTAGTGAATTAATTAGCTTCTAATTAGATAAAACTCCTCTTAATTAACATTTGTTTGGCATGTTGTTGCGTGATTGCACTACTCTGTCCCCAAAGCAAAACCAGGGCACTTACACCAAGTATAATTTTCCATTATTCACACAGTCACACTAGGAAATCCGGAAAACTTACTGGTAAGTTAATATTTTGTCTGTGAAAACCAATGATTCTTGAGCTGACATCTTGTCCATCAAAGTGAACCCACAAACAGAGCACACAGGATGATTCCTACCTTTTCTGATCTATGAACCTATAACCTCCTCTAACACTGCTTACTCTACTGGTAATTAATGGGAAAAGAAGAATATGGTTAAATAAGAAGGAAAACTGACTTTGCTGAATATGTTTAATATAAGCAAGACAGGCTTAGGAGCTTCCAGAAATAAGAGAATGTGGCTGCAGCCACATCAATGGTGTGTTAAAACGTATGATATGTTCTCTCACTTTTCACAAGACTAGAGAATTGCTCCAACATCTTTGATCAAAATGCTCCTCCTCTACCAATGAAAGCAGTAAATCACACATTGTTAAGTCTTAATTCAAGAGACAGCCTATTCCACCAATGTTGCACATGCAGATTGGCTTATGAAACTCTCTTCAGACCTCTAGCTTGAAACATTTGAAGCTAGGTTATCTGCAAGGGGAATTATTTCTCAAATCTATGTACAGATGTGCACACATCTGCTGACAGGCAAAGCCTGGGAAAGGGACAAAGAGGCTGTACACCCAAGCCTGTTAATTTGGCATGCCATTCCAGCAGCCCTGGGCTCCTCATCCTCAGTGCAGGATCCTTCACTCCCGCATCTCAGTGAGCAGAGAACAGGCTGGTATTTCTCAAGAAAATTGTGGATTTCTCTTCGGTGCTTTATTCCAAGCAAAGATGTTGGAAACCTGAATATAGTAGCATGGTGCTGACTCATGTGATAGCCAGATTTTCTTAGATACAAGCAGACAGCAAGAACAGATCTTGTGTCTTTTTGACCCAGACTATGGGAGGCATGAATGGAAATGGTGGAAAATGACCATGCTTGGGCACCCCAAGAAGGCGGAAAACCTCTAAGGAACACTGATCTTGAAAATATCCTAGGACTGGAACTTATTATCAGAGCAAACACCCATGGACCTCAGCCCATTATCATTCCAAGAGCTTTGCCAGAAAGCACTTTCTCCATATCTAACATTAGATCTCTGTTTTCTAAATTACTGCTAGAGCAATGGACCCACACCGTCCTCTGTCAGAGACAGAAGTCAGAGTCTCCCATCTCCCACCTCCATCTCCAAATCAAGAGTGCGCTATCTACTGACCGAGTTTCCCACTTCATTTCCTCAACATTTGCACTCATGTCAACCTGCTTTTCCACCACCCACCTGTTCCTTTATCATTTCTGGAAAGAGTCACGCTTCAATTAGCCCATCTCCAAAAAAATTTACTTAATCTCTTTAAAACTTCACATTTGTGAGTCACACATGAGACATTTGTTAATATGTTTTTTTACTGTGGTAACTAAATAAATTATTTCAGTGTAAAAAATATAATTTAAACTGTAAAGTTATGAGTTCACTTAAGTCATAAATATTTTATGAATATGGCTTCACAATTTTGCATGTCCTAAACTTGATATTCTTACCTTATTTCTGAAATGCTCAACCTTGAAAGGTGTTGCAAATATAATCCATTTTATCAAGCATTTTCTTATCTGAGTCATGCACAGAAGTTTCTTCACGTGTGTGCCTGTCACATACTACAGGGATAATAACCGATAAATGGTTGCATGTTGCAGTGAACATCCCAAGGATATGAGTTCATAATACAACAGCAAGCCTTTGCATAGATATGTCTGGTGTCATGCTGTCTGCTGTATAAAAAGGATGACCATCAACTTCCACTGCTAGCTGATTATCTGGTGAATATCTTCCGGCTTTGAAATGATTCTCCATTACAGCCAATACAAGAAAGATTAAAAAAAAAATGGATCTGCTTGAGATTTTACACAGGGTAATAAAGAATTATTTACAATCCACATCTTTTTTTTTTTTCTCCTTGACAAAAAGAAAGAACTTTTTCCAGACCTTCTAAAAGAAGTTATTGGGACGGAATTAATCATGGTATTTACCACTGACTGGGAGCTTGTTTGTCCACCCCTGACTACATGTCTCAGGGCACTGCTGCCCCCTGCACAGGTGAACATTTCTGTCCTTTATGTCTGGCCCTGTCCCCTCACCACAATGTAACATCAATTCAAAGCACAGACGGTCCAAGCCAAGCACGACATTACTGCCCCTTACAGCACTGAGCCATGCCTTCTCCTATCTCAGCAGTTCTTTGGATTACTTCCTCCACTGAAAAAAATACGGGTTTCCTCCCCAAAAGATTTAGACACTGGTAAGATAGATGGAGAAGAAACCAATTCTGCTCGATGTAAGGCAGCCGTGGGTTTAGCACTGACACAAATGAGATGGAAGCAAATGCTGACAGACTGACTGTGCTGCAGGAGTTCAAACTGAGGGTGAAGAAGGTGTAAAAAAGTACTGTCCTCAAGGAAAAAAAGAAAAGAAAAAAAATGCAGCAAAACAAAACAAACCAAACAAAAAAAAAAAAAAGGATAAAATGGCATGAGAAAAGAACAAAGAATTGGTGGAACTAATATGAAGTATAATAGAGAAAACGCTTGACTGCTGAAAAATACAACAAAAAGCTTAAATGCTTCAGCTATGTCCACTTTACGACATTATTTTTTCCTAGGTCTTTCCTCTTCTATCCCAGTGTTATTTTTCTGTCTACCAGCCCATCTGTTTTTAAATGGTCTCCTGAGGGTAACTCTTCATCAGCTTTGGATCTCCTGAGCACACTCTGCTACATGAGGGGTGTCTCAACAGCTGCAGAGAACAGCACCACACACCACCAAGCGCCAGGGCACGGATCGCTGCCATCCCTAAGAAATTCATCCCAGACCTCAGTCAAAACTCAGCAGATGAACACAGAGAGCACAGAGCATACTGAGCGCTGAGCAGAACAAAAGACTTATTCTGCTCCTGTTCTGTTATAGTATAAATTAGGAACAACACCAGTAGCATAAGTGATGCTGAAGTAGCTCAGTGTGTGTGAATGTAACTGGACCTGCCAGCTTCGAAACCTGGTGATGAGCTATGGTCACACCCCTCACCCCAGCAAGGGATCGCTGAAGTCCCTGACAGTCTTCATATGTACAAATAACTGGATGTGTGAGTTCTGTTGAAGAACCAAAGCTGAAGGGCAGGTGTGAAAAAAATGGAGTTCCTTTTGAACTGGAAACCCCTCTTGGGATGTATGTGATCAAAGCAAGATTAGAGACAGTAAAGTCCCATATCCAGACACAAGAGACACTTCTGGCACATGCACCTTTTTCTTAGGGCAGGTTCCACATCCAAACAGGAATAGCTGAGCAGAATCTCTGCAATACATGGATGATGCATTTGTAAAGAATGAACTTTTAGGTTGAACAAAGCACCATTGTTCTACTAAGGATCTTTCAGGGCAAACCTGCTTACCCCAGGAGGCAGAGAACATACGTGCTTTGGAGAAGGGCATTACAAAAATGTTAAATGTATGTAGTCAGCAGTTAGTCTATTCTACCTATACAAACAGTGCTAACTAAAAATGAGCCATTAGGAGAAAGTGCATAATCAAGTATTCAAACACTTAGAGCTGAATGTAATTTGCATACATGAAATACATCTTTTTTCTGAAATCAATTTCTGTCGTCAAAAAATACCCTTGAAGTGTGGCAATAACTCTATGTCCCACTAGTACCCAGAGTCCTCATTAATGCAGAAAAAACAGTAAGATTTTATGTATTTTGGCACTATCAGTTCTGAAGAACAAACTCAGCCTTGGGAGGTAAACGTTCTCCTACCTGTCTTCCTATTCTGTAAGGGAACAGCCGAAATGTCAGCCATGCAACTGTAGTTAACCATATACTGCTTGGGGCAGAATCCCAGTATCATTGAGAAATGCTCCCATTTCAAGACGCAACAAACTCGATCCAATTTTTCAATCCACAGAAGTACAAAACTGGTCATGTTTTTCTATCTATCTGCTTACTTACATCTCATCTTGAAACCTGTAAATCTTTTCTGCCTCTTTAGTTTCTTCCACTAGGATTACTTTCTAAATTATTAACATTTTATTCAGTTTCATCTCTTTTATGATCAAACTTCACCAACTTATCTCCAGAAAGAAATCTTCAGGTCATGTTGTTTCTGTCAAAACTGCTTGCAGGATTCATGTCTAGAATTAGCATCATTTTAAACCTCCAAATACATACTACAGTCATTTTAACCACATCATCTTTTCCTTTATTCTTTTTAAGGAATGCAGCTGGGTGACAGGGCCAAGTTCCCTTGAACCACTGGTTTTCCTCCCACTACTTCACAGTCATTTCCAGCCTCACAGTAGCTGCCTCACTGTTCACTTTTTGAAACCACCTATAGAACTTTGCAGATCGAGCTGCATCTGGATGAATCAAAGCAGTTCTTTATTACTGACTGTTTCAAAACTCATGTTTATGTTGGCTCACAGTAACACACGCTCAAATCAAAGTGGCCCCAAATCATGTAATTACATGCCCTAAAATATCAGCATTGCAAACCCTTTCATGAGACCAATTTCACTCTATGTTAGCTATTTAGAAGCTAAATATCCAATCTAAGGTAGCTACATAGGCTCCTCCTTCTACAGGAGGTTATTTGCCATCCAAGGACAAATTCTGCCTTTCTAAAGGAGCAGAATTACCCTCCAGGGGAGCCAAGCTCTCGCTGCTGACTACAGTTGAAACCTATATACATACCAAGCATATACAGTTTAGACAGTTGACATGAGATAAAATGAATCTCATCCCTAACGATCAATGCTGTTATGATCTCTAGCCATATTATTTTTGTGTGTTCTGTGGCATTTGGTATGACAAAAATCTAAGAATTATTTTTTTATATTCTCATTCAAAGAGTTAAATCCTGACTGCACCTTAACTCACTGCACTGTAAGAAAACCCAAACACCATCCTTACTTTATCAAAAAATTCACAGAGCCCAGAGAAAAAAGCACAATCACAAGGCTGCCTTCTGTGACACTCTACAATATGAAAAGAGAAGGGAAACAAATACTCACCAGGTAAACTGTGGAACAAACACACTGTGCTACTTATGCTACATATATATAAAGGAGACATGATACATATATATAGATACCCCTCATATATACATATATATGAGATATACTGAGTTAGGGGTGAGATACCTTGGCCAATCTATATGCAAAACAGATCAAATCAATAAAAAACAGATCAACCCATGACATAGATCAAAGTATTTAATATCTCAGCAAGTATAAGAGTTTGGATGCTCCTTTGGATTCTCCTTTGCAAATGAATTAAAACGAAAGCAATTAAAACTTGCAGGAAAGCCAGAGGCTAGGACATTCTAGTTTGCCCTGACCATAGAGAAAATCATTAGATTAATTTTCTCAGTACTTGTGCTCAAGCACAGATGCCAGAAATCTCTGTTTCCTCACAGCAAGATGTTTTTAAAATTTATTTATAAATCAAATATTCTTCAAGTGGGTATGTTTTACAGGATCCTCAAGAGTATCAAGAATGACAAACCAAAGGGCTAGAACTCCTTAAGTGATTATATAATCCAAGAGTTGCAAACCACTGCAATTTTACTGTATAACCCTGACGAGGATAAAAAGAAGCCCTGCATTATTAATGCTAGCTCTGTTTTTTCTTTTTTTTGAACTCAAGCGAAGGCACTTACTCTGAAAGCTGTTCACTGAGAAGATGCTGGGATGATAGAATCCAGCCTTGCAAATACATTTGTAGGCTCCGAGCACAAATCCAAGGCCTTTAATTGGCATGCACTGTGAGAAAGGAAAAAAAGAAAAATCATGCAGATGATCATACAGTGAGAAAGTCAGAAGTACATTCAAGCACAAAAACATTACAAGACATTGTGAGCACACTTCTAAGAATAAACAGGCATCCCTTGCAGCCTGACAGGATTTTCTCAGCGACTTTTCCCATAGTCATATATCACTCCGTTTTTTGCCTTGTTGCTCATCATCAGCAAACAGCAAAGGCAGCTACAATCAAGTCTGTCCCACTTAAAACCGACCAAGTGCCAAATCTGATCGTTATACTCCGGCCACAGGTGGGACATCGGACGGCTGTGTTTGGCTGTGTTTCTTCCTGGGGAGTTTCCAGCACTCTTCCCCAGCAGAGCAGGTCGGTTCAGATGGCTGCAGCTCACACTATATGAGGGAGAACACGTACACCTGCAGCCAAGCCACCAACCTTTGCTGCCGCTCTGGCAACCACGGAGTAGAGATTGACCCAACCAAAACAGAGGCAACAACTGGTTAGAGAAAATGGCTGCAGAACTAAGTCTGACCTAGGCGAAAGAGAGCAAACCTGCACCAGTGGGATCCCCATACTTCTAAGCTCTCTTGTCCCTTTTTGGGGAAGTAACACGTGAAAAGGTTTTGTTTTAACTCAACTTCACTTTTGCTTAATTTTGACATCAGGATTGCCACAGCAAATTTAATATAGTGACAGAACACCTCCTGTCAGTCCATTTCTGTACAACAAATAGATTCTGCCTAGTACAGAGGGAAGAAACAGTGGGGCAGTATAAAGGTAGAAACACCAGTAAAAGTATTTTCCCCCAGCATAGCTTATTTTACTTTATCAGATCAAAGCAGGCTACTGTACTAGATGCCTTTCCTATCAGTAAAGGTGTACCTATCGCAACATGCCTCCAGGAACAGGAATTAGACACTAGTAGTTCCTCACTGAGCAACAGAATGATTTAACTAAAATACCCTCTGTTCTCTCACTTCCTTACATTTCACTTGCTTGTGACTGTCTGACTTTAAAACATGCTTCAGTCTCTAACTGCCTGTGACCAGGAGGAAGATGCAGAGGACAGGGTTTAGTAAAAAAGATCTTCAAAAATCAAATGCAAACCAAGAAAGGACAGTCTGCACTGACACTTCAGAAAAACTCAATTTTTTAATCTCAAATTTCAGCTTTGTGACATAATTCTGCCTGATGTTGGGAATGCCATTTTGCTTTTCTTTGCCTCAGTGCCCCAGACGGCATCGTCTTTTCTCACGCCCTTTGCCAATCTGATGTCTGTGCATGCAGGGCAGGTCTGCAAGTGCTATTGGAAAACAACTAGTAAGCAGGAAACTGGCATGCAAGGACACTGAAAATTCATTCAGCCTTTGTATAAACATGAAAGCAAGAAAAAACGGGAAAGAGAAGGCACAAGTCGTTTTTCTTCACACTTCATCTTCACCCTACAGAAACGTGACTGGTGACAAAGTGGAGGACGGAAGAAATCGAAGTGGGATGTGTGTGTGCAAGTCCAATGACAGCAAAACCTCTTTAGCCGAGCACAGAAAAGTAGATAAAGTAGTAAAAAGAACCTTTCAGGGGAAAATTCTCTTCTGCCTTTCTGGCTTCTTGCTTTGTAATGGGAGGTACGTGCTGCTATAGAGACCACATTTTATTTTTGAAGGCAAGGAAGAAAAGAAGTAGCTTCTACTGAAATCCGCAAACACCTCAGTACCCCCAGTACCATATCCATAGCACATTCTCACTGAAAAAATTCTTCATACAAAATGTGCCACAGGCTCATGAAATCTATACTGCATTAAAATAAATCCTTTACTGATGATCCTTTCCCATACATTCAATATTCACACCAAATAAAAGTCTGTAAATTTCATTTTATTATTGCTGATGAGTCTAGAAATTGAAAGTGAACAAAATTTTTCAAACACTGTTATCTTTCCTTGGTCTAGGATATTATCCTTGTTTCCAGTCTTTGGCAGCTGTAATGCACACCTTACAAACCATCTGTTGAATTCTGTTTCTTGCAGTCCACATAATCCCACATTGAAAGGAAGGAAGGAGAGGAGACAAAGCAGGCCTAGGTCCCTCTAGATGCAGTTTCAAACTCTGAAATTCCACTGTGCTCAACAATGCATGGAAACAGAACTATTTACAGCCTGACTTTTTTTAAGAAATTGCAGTAGTGAGGCAGGGAAGAACACTAAATAACATGTGGTCAAAACCAGAGAAAACACTTTTCCTGGAAAGAAAACATTCCTTTATTCTTACAAATAATTTAATAGTTAATATTACATTAATCAACAGTGGTAAATATCATGGCAAAAAAGGTAATAAATAAACAGAGTAAGAGTTCGCTGATGTACAGAAGGAGTTTAGCAAAGTCCAGATTTATCTCATCAAGTTTCTTTTATCAGATACAGACTTTTCCTGGCTGCCGGTGGGTGAATCCGCATAACACAGGGCGGGCACACACAAGCCACTTTTGTCCTTGCCTTGGCAAGTGGCCCCTGGTTCCAGTGACCCCAGTGGAACCCCAGAGCCTCAGCCAGCCCGGCAAAGCTGCCCCCCGGCTCAGCTGCGGGAGCCCACAGAGCGGCCACGAGCCAAGAGCGGGGTCCCTCAACAGACTGTGTACACACAGCCAGTAAAATATTAATCTGCTGCCAAGTTACTTAAGATTTGATCCATATAGAACTTAGCACTGAAAAAAAAGTAGATGTGTGAAAAATATCCACCTCCTCATAAGCAAAAAAAAAAGTAAGGATAAAACTGACCTGGTTTCAGATTTCATTATAAATGTGAAAGCAAAGCTGTGTGAATAAAACCACCATATTCCTGAGTAATTTTTCTTCATTAGGGGCCATCAGCTTTTTAAAAGTCATGCTTTATTTAATTCCTATGGGCAGCTACCTTAGGTTAGACCAGAAGCTCCATTTATGCTTGTATCACGTCTCTTACGTGCCCAGTGGCAAGTGTCGAGGCAAACAGTGGAAGATGCGGATGGCCATGGGGTGAGCCTTCCTCTGATGTGCCCTTCCAGACATCACACTCCTAAAGGGAATTTGCATCGCTTTAACCTCCAGCCATTAGTACTTATAGATGGCTTGTTTACAATTTGGAACAGCTTTATCATAATCTTTGCGTCTGTATAATTCACACAGCACATTTATTCCAGCTGTTTGTTCCCTGGTTTGCAAGTTCATACTTTCAGCTTCACAATATTTGTATAATGTAGTGACTCCCAAGTTTAACATAATATATTTAAAATTATGCTGTCAGCTCAAAAAATAAGATATTAAATTAATATTTATCTTGAAATTATTTCTAAATAAACAGGTCCTGAATAAACACAGATACATCATCTAAACCAGTTAAAAAACTTTGCATTGATTTAATTTTTATGCTGCTTGTTGTAAAGGATAAATTTGGAAAAATCTATTGTGATAAAGAATATATCTGTTGGGAAGAAAAGAAATCCTTCAAATAACCTGTGCAACTGTTTTGGAAGTCTGAGCCAAATCTCCTGGCATAAGAGAAGCAAAGCCCTTCACCAGATCTGATTAGCCAGAAATAAAGCGACCAAGTATTCAGCAGAAACACAAGGCTGGTGTTACATCCACACCAGAAAACAGAAGGGAAGAACAAGGCAAAAAGGACCTAGTAGTTTAAAAGAGAAAGCATGTGGCATCATGTCCTACACGCAATTTAGAAATTTAGATAAACCACCAAATAAATCTGGCACATGGCATTCTGGAGCAGAGGGGTTAAAACAGTATTTCTAGAATTAAAAAAGAAAATAAAAAGGACCAAAAATGCAGCCAGACTTTCAAGTTTTCCAAAGAGCTTCTTTCAAAAATCTGTATTTCTGCATGCAGAGAGCAATGGGGACATTTCCCTTGGCTAAAATCACCTCCTTGATCAAAGCATGGAATAAGAACAACGTCAAAGAGAAAAAACAGAACAAAAATAATACAAATAAGCCCACGTTTCTTTGCTCTGGTTTCTGGAAGCATGTAGGGAATTAATAGAAAATGCTACGTACAGAAGAGTTATTTTGTGCCTGGCACATGATGGCAGCTGGAGCAGGCTGGTGTCCTGCAAGACCCCGAGAGCTCCTTTCTGGTCCTGTTGATAATGTTGTCAAGCACACTCACTCATAAAAACACAGGGCGTTTCAGAAAGATGGACCCAATTTCAAAGCAGTGTGATTTCAAACTGGGTCCATCTTTCTGAAACACCCTGTAAACGGAAGAAGATAAAAGTCAGAGTTAAGATTCTGCCTGCTGAAGTAAATGACAGCTCTGTCTCTGAAAAGGTTTTTTACCTGTCATATTTTCTTATTTCGTGTGTTTGCAGCCTCAGAAGCGAACAGTGGGCACATCCACATATCCAGGGTCCTGGTGCATCACCCGGCAGCTCGGGAGGCAGCGAGCCTCATAAGCTACTCGTAAGTACTACTCATAAGTCACTACTACTCATAAGCTGCTTCTCTTCAAATAAAACATTTTCTTCCAAAAGGACAAGACAGGGCTGGCCACTCCATAATTTACACTGCAGGGTTACCTGGTAGGCCCCTGTAGCTTTTCTCCTCCCAAGTGCATTGGTGGAGTTGATTCTTGTTTAAATTCTATTTTAAAATGTCTTTTTCCAACACTAATGTAGTTACAATGACACTGAATTGTTTAAATTTTGAGTCCAACAAAGCACAGCAACAGCTGATCTGATTCGGCTCAGAACATAGGTAGTTGTCAGGAAAACATTTGTCTCAATAGTTTGAAGCTTTGCTAAAAACTCACCACTGCTTTTTAATGTGATTTTTCATTATGCTGGTCTTGTTAAGCCGTGGGACCAGATTAAATACTGATGGTAAGGAGTCTCAGCTCATTCATACAGATAATTATAAGCTACATGTGACTATTAAAGTTAAAATATCTTAATTTTTATTAATCTCAGTCAAAACACTCAGAAAATGAATCAAGTTATTCACGTTTTGGTTTTTTGTTAGGATGTTTGTTACTGCTGACAAATAACAAGCAAAAAAGTTAATGTCAAATCATCTCCAGTTCCAGCCGGACAACACTCATTAAATATAAGAGATTGCAGAGTCTTTAACTTCTAATTAACCCTTTTGCAATGTGAACCATTTCAGTTCCCCAGCTGTATGTCTGAGGAACCCTAAAAGATTCCGTTCTGGATCTCCATCGCTCCCAAGATACCAACATTATCAGCATGATATGGGACAAACGTGACAAAAATTCAAGTGCTAGTGAAAAAATAAATAAATTTGTGGAAATGGTGCGTTTTGCAAAGAAACGCAAAAGAGGAGATCAGAAATATATACAAATCACAGTACTTGCTTAGAAGACTGAGAGAGAGGAAGAAAGGCGATTTTTGCAGGATTTGAAAGCAGGTTACTGGGGAAGCGGGGTGGGTGATGCAGTAAAAAAACTCATCATCAGCTGTTGTCACACATCTGCGGAGTCCAAGGTCAGCTGATGATTATTACAGAAATCTTCAGAGGATGAGTAGCTTGGACACTCAAAGGTTCTCAGCAACGACAGTATTTAAAACACATTTTTCATTACTGCTAAAAATATCTGTGCAGACTACAATCAGGCTACTTAAAAAAAAATCTTTATATGGCAGAGTGGAATTGTCATCGGTAACCTGAATATCATTTTAGAACAGAGTAAACTTCACTCCTGATTAACGTGCTAAACAACAAAATTACAATCACTTCTCTCAGCAATTACAGGGGAACCTGTTAACAGACACCAAAGGGACTGATAATTTTATAGCCATTAAATAATGCAGTGCGATTAATTTGAGGGCACTTTCTCAGGGCCAGATTTTCTTGGCTTTGAGCATAAAGTAAAACATTCTTTACTATTAGCACAGGTTAAACTGCATTTAGAGCAAAGTCTAATTAACTTCCTTAGTGTCTTACCTCTATTAAAGAGAATTCTCTTCATACCGCATCTCTACCCTTTTTTCCTGTCACTAGGATAATTTTGTGCTTTACACATGGGCAATACTGGAAATACCAAACATTATCTGCAGACGACCTTCCAGAAGCTGTCAAGGAATATGCTGAAATACCCACAGGTCTTTTACCTCTGGACGCCTGGTTCTGCCAACTACTTCTGCATTTATCTCTGACTTGGCAGCAAGTGTTGCAAAAGTTTGCCTGGAAAATGAGCCACACAGTAAGCCAGGGGATTAAGAAAACTTGCCAAAACCTGCAAGAATATAAGGCATTTCCAAAAACATTTGGTGAGGAGAAAAGCTGGATCTGTTCCTCATCCCCATGGAGGGTGTAGCTGTGAGTAGAGGAGCACTCTTCTCACCTACACACGTTTCCCTGAACGATTAACAAACTAGCAGAATTTTGCAATGTATTAAAAAGCAAACAAACAAATATTTTGTATTACTTATTGATGTTTATTTTTTTAACCAAGTTTTCACAGTTGGTTATTCACATTTTCCTCTAAAGGCCTATAAGGAAACATAACAGTTATACTTTTGGGATAATAAATCAGAAACAAAAGGTTATAACTAAAACAAATACAAAACATCAATACACTTAATAAATTGATACCTGTCTAGTTGCTTACTGCTTCTCATGTAGGATACCAAAAAGAGATCAGCAATGAGGGTATGCCTGTTTTTTGCTCTGAACATTCGCTGCTTCTTGCAACCTCTATCAGCCTTGAGCAAAAAATGCCCTAATTCTGAGTAGTAACTGTCCTATAGTTCAGCCCTCACTTCGAGGTCTAGGGTCAGGGGGCTGGTGATTCACCTCCCTATAGGGAGCCATCGTATTCTAAACAGACAACATGAAAATCTTTCCTCTGTTCTTCTGCTTCCCTTATCTCAAATCCAGATTCATACTTTTCATCCAAAGCCAATGCAGCCTTGATGACTCATATCTCACTCCTCCATTGCCTTCTGGAGCTGGAGAGTTTGGCCATGATTGTAAATTCCTTGGAAGGCTCTCTCTAAATTATCACTTTTGATATTTAATGACGCTTCTCTCCGCCCATTATTTTTCCCTGAGGTTTGCACTTAATCCAACAAGGTTATTCCTGTGCCCCACTGATCATAAACCACTTTTCCCTGTTCTGCTTGACTGCTGTTTCCTGTGCAAGCTGAACTCTTCTTCTACACAAAGCTATGGCCAGCCTCAGTTTGATATTACAAAACCCACCCATTATAATGATGTTCTCTGAAGCTCATGGTATAACACCAGCTTTGATATAGACCTATAAGAAGCATTCTTATTTTAACAGACTGAGAATAAACGCTTGTGTGTAGACAGGTATACGAAAGCAAATATTCCCTTGTCCTGTCTCCAATAGAAAGCCCCTGTCTTAGAAAGTCCTCTTGTATCCACAGAAATTTTAGGTGGGTGTCAGCAGAGCACATCACCCATGGGTCAATGGGTCCCAGATAACAATACAAACAGCAAAACGAAGGTTAAATTCAAATCTAAGCTGGAAGGATGAAATACTCTTTTAGTTTTAACGTGGTCAGTAGTCTGCTTTCCCTCAGTTCAGCAATGCACCATTTTTGAGCCCAGATCCCAAATTCTGGAACTTTGTATTCCTTCTCCTGGCAGGGTAGCGAGTGATAGTACTACTTTAAAAGCATGTGAATGCAAATTTGGAAGCCAGTTTCATAGGGATCATTAAGAACGTCAGAAAAGCCAGCAAGTTTATCTGCACTGTAATTGTTTCCTCTTCAAATACTTTGAAGTACACAGTGGCAGAAGGGTAACACTAGAACACAGGAATCAAAGTGGCCTGCAGGCAGTAAGGTACCTACCACCCACCAATTTTATTTTATGAACTTGCATGAAAACAGGGACTACTGAATAACAAGCAACATGGTATATCCACTGGAGAGCAAGCAAGCTGGAGTTTTCTTGCTGTTATTCAGCAGCTGTCAGGAGCTGGTTCACAAAGCATAATGGACTGGATCTTTTCTGACATCGTTAAAATTAAAAAGGAAATTGTTTTCTATTATTAATTATAGAAGTGTACCTCTTGTTCTCAGAGCTCTCAGAAATGGTGCAACAGCATCTGGTAGCAGTACACTGTAGATGTATAAACCTCAGTAGACAATATGATGCTTGGAAGAGTTTGCCTCAGACTCAACAAAACGTCAAGTTTACTTTCCATCTGACAGAGCAAACCCATTTTATCGGAAGCCACTATAGAAATAGCATCAAAGACCTGCCAGCCTTAATGTGACACATGCACCCTTGCTCCACATCACCTCACTTTTTAACTCGAACTTTGAAATGAGGTGAAGAGGTTGCAACACAGTTACCACCACTATCAACCTGTGAAGGAGGACAAATGAAGGCAGAACCAGGTCCTGTCGCATATGCATAGATTTACTTGGTAGATATTATAAAGGTGACAATGGGAAAGGAAACAACTGTCAAATTAAAAGTGAAAATGTTTGGTTAGTAATTTCATTAACCTGCGGTTAACAGCATCAGATTTTGTTTCATATTTATAAATAAATAAATAAGGCTCACCTGTCTTCCCGGGTTAACAATTCCACAAGAATGACAACATGCAAAATTGATTCACTGTAATGTTTCGTATCACTGTTTTCCCCATCTGTCTTTCCTACTCTTATTCTGCTGCAAAATGCAACATCTTCGCCAGGACACGAGACTTGTGACCCACCTCCCCAGGCAAGTCTCCCACCTCACCCCCAGGAACCACATTTGCTTCATTCGCCTCACTCCAACAGATTCCTGCTCCCAGCGCTTATGAAGCAAGAGGTGAAAATCCAGGCACCAGACTCCTCAGTAGTCTGAAGAGCCTTCCCAGTTCAAATACATTGAGCAGCACTTTCCCAAATCTTCCAACAGCACAAACAGGACACAGATTGAGTCTTCCAAATTTCTATTCTGAGACTTCTAAAATTCCATCTTGACCATTGACTTTGTTAAAAAACAAACCTCCTGAAGGTAATTTGTATTAGCATGTTTCTGTACAGTAAATGAATTACAAAGCAGCCAAGTTTGAAGACGAGAGTTTCTATTGAGTTTTCTCGGGTCTGAGGAAAACCCTCCAAGTACAGTCAGTGCCTTATAGTTTCCAGGAAGTTTATGGATTCTACATCCAAAAGTTGTAACCCTATAATATTGTGAATGCAATCCTGCATCATAACTATATCCAAAAGTTTTTTATATAGTTATCATATTATAGAATTGTATTCACTATATTATAGAAATAAAGCTGCATGAACGGACCGTGGCAGAAGCCTACAGTTGAAATCCTACTCCCACTCACATCAACCTTCCAGAGAGTCAGCTGCAGAAAATGCGATGAAAGGCCTAAAACCCAGAAGCAATCTTTCAAAGGTTAAAAAAAAAGTCATGAACACATGACAAAGCAAAGTGCTCTCTATTAGCAGCACGGGAGCCTTGCCAACCTGCGGAGCCCGCGCGCTCCCAGCTCAGGTTTGGAGGTTCTTGATAAGGTCTGAAATGCTCCCAAGTTCACAGGTATCTGCATGGTCACGCCAGGACAAACACTTGAGCGGACTGTCAATGTGACTTGCCTACTAACAATTCTTACCTGTCTCTCACTAGGAAGATGTTTCCTTTACTTTGCTACAGGCTTTTTTTTTCGCTTGACTTGAAAATGATACATCTTTTTCTTATTTATGGTCATCATGGGGGTGGGGGACTTTCTGTTTTGATGACACCTGTAAATCCTCAAAGCCTCTCAAGATGAGGCATTTCATAAAGCTTTGTACCATGAGAAGTGTTTTAATGAACTAGGACAAATACCAGGATATTCGGTCAGTATCTATCCATAAGGAAATATTGAAAGGAAAAAAAAAAAAAAAGAGAGAAAGAAAAAGAAAAAATAAAGGATCCTTGCTCTAAAAAGTAATGACTTGCTTGCTATAATGTAAATACTGTTAAAGTATTCCTGTAACATAGAGAAGGTTACCTGAGAATCTAAATTGTATTTAGATTTTGCTATAATGCTTTGCTATCCTTATTAACTCATTTGAGACTATTACACTGTCTATAATTACTCTGACCTGTAAAATAAAAACTGTTAATATTGGCAGTGATGCTAGTACTGGCAGAGTAAGTTATAGACACTGAAGTTAATTATATTCAGACTAAAGTAACTTTGGGAAACGTATTGGATACACTCAGCATTTGGCTACCTTTCAAATTACAATCTACTGTAAACGCAGAACTTCATTTCCCCAATGAACTTTTACAGGCTTCTGTTGCAACAACCAGCAGTTTTGTGAAGGAAAAGTTCCCTGGGTGGGGACCAGATGTAAAGAAGTGAGCAAGCAGTTAAACATCTCCACCTACAGAACACATCGCAAGCACCAGTGCCCCTTCATCTGCCTCCAGCCGTCACACGTGAGGGAGGGACAGACGGGCATTTATGCACTGCACCCCTGACACTTTTTCATGGAATCACAGAATAGTTTGGGTTGGAAGGGACCTCCAAAGGTCATCTAGTCCAACCCCCTGCAATGAGCAGGGACATCTTCAGCCAAATCAGGTTGCTCAGAGCACCGTCCAGCCTGGCCTTGAATATCTCCAGGGATGGGGCATCTACCACCTCTCTGGGCAACCTGGGCCACTGTTTCACCACCCTCATTATAAAAAGTTTCTTCCCCATGTCTAGCCTGAATTTCCCCTCCTTTAGTTTAAAACCATTACCCCTTATCCTACCACAACAGGCTCTGCTAAAAAGTCTGTCCGCATCTTTCTTATAAGTGACATTTAGGTACTGGAAGGCTGCTATAAGGTCTCCCCAGAGCCTTCTCCAGCCTGAACTCTCAGCCCAACTCTCTCAGCCTGTCCTCACAGTAGAGCTGTTCTGTCCTTCTGATCAATTTTGTGGCCTCCTCTGGCCCCTCTCCAACAGGCCCATGTCTTTCCTGTGCTGAGGGCTCCAGAGCTGGACACAGGACTCCAGGTGGGGTCTCACCAGAGCGGAGCAGAGGGGCAGAATCACCTCCCTCGACCTGCTGGCCACGCTCCTTTTGATGCAGCCCAGGATACGATTGGCTTTCTGGGCTGCAAGTGCACATTGCCAGCTCATGTCCAATCTCTCACCCACCAGTACCCTCAAGTCCTTCTGGGCAGGGCTGCTCTCAATCCCTTCAACCCCCAGCCTGGAGTGACACTGGGGTTGTCCCAACGCAGGTGCAGGACCTCGCATTTGGCCTCTTTTTTTCTTGTTAGAGTTTCCCCAGCTGCAAGACAGACTGAACACCGGAACATTACTATCAATGGCACTCTTTAGCACCTTGCAAAATTTTATCCAGGTATTCATAGAAACTATTAGTATCCTGAAAACTGTCTCCCACCCTAAAGATATATTACAGGCTCCTCAGCCACAGCTCATAACTAACTCCTATTACAAGACTCTTAAATAACTACAGAGAGTGGGGAAAAAAACAATACATCTCAATTTGCACTCATCTCTTAGCAAGTAAATAATACTTGTTAATTTAAAATAATATATATTAATAATATAAATTTACATAAATACTAACCACATAAATTTAATATAAAAAAAACACATAACTCACACTTAGCCACCAAAGAAAGATGTTTGCATCTAAACCTACATTGAAAGTAACAGAAATAACAACTGGAGTGGATATTTAAGATCACCATCAGTTAGCTACAGCTAAAGCAACAATGTGTCTCTGAACTACAAGGAATTTAAAATACTTTACAGTAAAAGTTATCAGATCTATTATCGACATTAAAAACTAACACTTTTTTTTTACAAATTTTCATGTTGATTTTAGTAGCAACTCTATACTGCAATGTACTACAGCAGCCACTTTGCAACATCTGTCCTCACTGAATCACATCTTAGCACGCATAGTCTATTATATATGGGTTTCATTTAATATCTATAGGTTACAAATCAGCAAATTTCAAAACTCTTTTTCTAATCAGTAACGGAAGACTTGCTCAGTCAGCATCTCCAAGGATCACTACTTATACTCAATTCAGAATCTATATTAAAGCACAGTTTGGCAATGAAAAATTTCCAACTGTGAGACTGTAATATAGAAAAATACCAAGCAAAATTTCAACAAAATGTAGATGCAATCTAAAATAAACATGTAGCCTGGCGGGGAGAAGATGGGCACAGGTCTGCAGGCAGAAGGCAGCTGCTGGAGGAGCAGGCAGGGGCTGCAGTCCAGCCACCCACCAGGGAGGACTCCTCACCTTTCTGCACCAAGTTGAACAGAGCTGATATGTGCCATCAAAAAAATCTCTTCCCACCAGAAAACTGTGGTTAAGTTCCTCTCATTTTAGTTTGGCTCATGTCAAAATAAACAATATAGAGGAAGAAGGGGAAATTTAGTATATCTTACTATCCCAAGGACCCCATCCAACATCTTTCTCCCTCAGGCTCCTTCCCCAACTATGTAATCTCTAAATCTTCCAGACAAAGCCATTTATCCTCACAGGGAATTGTGCTGCTGAACCTCAGACTACAGTTGAGGCAACACATTTGAAAGGCAAACCAGCTTTTAGTGGCATAATGTCAAAGGCAGCTGAAAATACACAGCGGTTTATCAAAAAGGACAATTCTTCAGGAAATGATTAGTGGTTATTTTCAGAATTACAATAACGTGTTCAGAGCTGCACAGCACAAAAGACATATACGGTCTCCATCACATGACATTTATTGTAACAGACACATGAAAGAAAAAATGAGAAGGATCCAATTCTGTTCTCATTTGCCTTTCTTTTAAATAAACAAAATTCCAGTGACTTCAGTGCTTCCAATCACCTCATTGATATTACTAGCTAATGATGCTAGAATCAAATCCACTTTGCTTCATTCTGCTTTTACACTTCAATTTACAATAATTTCCTTTAATATAAATTCATTTGTTGAAACTACTTAGAAGCTGTAAAATCTAAAACATAAAAGACCCCATAGCTTCAAGCGCCACCCATGACAGCAGCTACCAGCAGATTCCAGGAGGACCAGAAGGTAGGGCCGCCTTGCTGCTATTGCCAATTTGCAAATAACACTCATTTAGCCACATCATCTTCCAGGTCCTCACCAAATTCCAGCTTTATCAATAAATACTTTCAAAAAACATGTTTAATAGCCAAATCCTGTTTTTTCAGTTCACAGTTTCAGAAAGTCCCTCTCCTTGCTGTAAAGTGCAAATTTGCCTTGAGATGCCAACCAGCTGTCAAGTTTTACCACTTCGACTGCTGGATTTCAGTGTTAGCAGATGAAAATAAAAACCCTGAGCTATTCTTGAAGTCAACAAAGTGGACTGTGGGTTCTTTGAGGGAGGACAAGTTTTACATGATTGCATGAGTGTTAACAGGACTTGAATTATTTTTGCTAAAGACCCTACTCACCATAATGTATGCCAAAGATGCTGTGTACTCAGCCTAAACTTCACTGGTAGGACTGACAAAGGTAGGCTCTTTCCAATAAAACTGAAGACCCTTTGGAATATGCATTTGTAGCATCACTTCAGATTAGAGAAAAAGCTAGTCCAGAATATAATGCTGTGCCATGGCCTGATTCACATCTTTATTAGACAACCAAAATATTGCATTACAAAAAGCCCTTTCCTCAAAAAAGCATTTCCACTGGCAGAACTTCTGACAGCCTAAACACACCTCTTCGCTTTCAGTAATTAGCTGGTTTTTAGACAGCAGTACCCCACAGCTGAGCTATGAGAATTTCACTGTTTCAATAATCACCTATATCTCTTTATCGAGAGCATCTTATCCCTTTATCATGCAAACCCATCACACTTCTCATGTCCTAACTTGTCTCTCACCCGAGCAGCCGGCTGGCTTGGAAAGGCCATCTCCAGCACACAGGTTGGTTTTGCCCTTTCCCCCCTCCTGCGGCTCCCTGTGCTTCCTGGGGAGGTTTCTCCGCCTGTGCAACCTGAAATGGTGCCAGTTCAAGCTCCCTCTTCTCTGCCCTGCTGCACATCCTCCTTTGTTCCACCTTCCTTTCTGATCTAAGACATGCTTCTTAATTTATAGAAAAAATGGGGGTAAGTTGCTTAATGTTTTTAGGCCGTCATCCTGGTATTCACATTCATAACTCAATGTGTCAGCAGCTCATTAGAAATGAAAACTGTTAGAATATTATTCCTATTAAGATTACACAGATTTCAATCAGGATGTTTATTACAAAATTTCCCTCAGTTCAAGAAGGACAGGGAACTGCTGGAGAGAGTCCAGCGCAGAGCCACGAGGATGATGGAGTGGAACATCTCCCTTATGAGGGAAAGCTGAGGGAGCTGGGGCTCCTTAGATTGGAGAAGAGGAGACTGAGGGGTGATCTCATTAATGTTTATAAATATATAAATGGTGAGTGTCACGAGGATGGAGCCAGGCTCTTCTCAGTGACAACCAACATTAAGACAAGTGGTAAAGGGTGCAAACCGGAATGCAAGAGGTTCCACTTAAATTTGAGAAGAAACTTCTTCACAGTGAGGGTGACAGAACACTGGAACAGGCTGTCCAGGGGGGTTGTGGAGTCTCCTTCTCTGGAGACATTCAAACCCACCTGGACACATTCCTGTGTAACCTCATCTACGTGTTCCGGCTCTGGCGGGGGGATTGGACTAGATGATCTTTCGAGGTCCCTTCCAATCCCAAACATTCTGTGATTCTGTGGTAACTTCGCAGAGTTCTGTTAAACTTACTGTTCAAACAAACTTCTTTCACAGAGGTAAGAGGCACCCCCCACTTGAAGACACTAACCTGAGGTATATTTTCTCCTCACTTGCTCTCAGAAGTAGGTGTCATAGCTGCATATGTCACAGTATCACAGTATCTCAGGATCACAGTATCACAGTATGTTTGGGATTGGAAGGGACCTCAGAAGATCATCTAGTCCTGCTGGAGCAGGAACGCCTAGGTGAGGTCGCACAGGAACATGTCCAGGTGGGTTTTGAATGTCTCCAGAGAAGGAGACTCCACAACCTCCCTGGGCAGCCATACAGCTACAATAGAAATTCCTTCTTTGCATGTGAGATTCTGTTGTCTTCTCCATACTGGTTTGCTTCTCCGATTTTCATGGTCACTTTACTGGAGTAAGAAACTACCAAAACGAGCAAGACAATCAAAATACAGCCCTAAACTAAGGTGAATAACAAAGCTGTTATCCTGTTATCTGTGGAGATGTCAAGTGTTCCTCAGCTTTTGGAAGAATCATTTACTCAAATATCTAAGCCCTCAAAGCCAACAGATTTACCAAACATTTTTACATAATCATATTGTCACTTACATACTGCTCACAAACATGGCATTGGGGAAGCCCTAGAGTGTAATTAATGTTGGGTTGAATGACAACTGAAGAAAAACATTATAAGCATTTTCATTCAAACCTGAAAGGCAATATGTAGCATGTCAACACTCACTTCACCAGAAAGACTGATTTTTCCCCCTTATTATTCTTAATTTAATTTTGATGAGGATTTTAATCGTGGCCTGGCTTTAAGGTTTTCTGTTTAGCAGTGCAGTCTGATGTTTTATTCTCAGGAACACAAGATATCAAGCCACATCACCTGACAGCACAGTTAAGAGACCAAATGGTCAGAGAGGAAAGAAAGATAAAAACTTACTGTAATTTTTATGAACCTTCAATTTTGTAGGTAAAAATTTAAAAAGAAACACCAAATGCCAGTTCCACTCCAACAATCATGATATTTTCCTAAATATATTGTCAAGTCTTCTGAAGTAACTGTGGCTTCAAAGGGTCTTATTTTGCTGTCAGTGTAAAATTTCATAGAGCGAAACAACTTGCAGTTATGTTTACCTATGTTATATTTCCTCTACCTTGACAGCAGAGAGGTAAGCAGAGCTATCTGTTGGTGTATCATTTTAAAATACACACACAACTGTTCTCTAAGCAGCACAACAGCCTGAAGCTCCGAGATGCAGCAAAGTCTCACCAGCACATCTGAATTCTGCATAAAGTGCTATTAATGTCCAATTAAATATTAATTACAAGAATGTAGTTGTACAGCATTTAACTGGGGAAAGGCCATTAGCAAATCACAAATTTTCTGCCAAAAAATACCTAGCACAGCACAATATTACTTTCTGCCCTACTTAATATGGATCACAAGGAGGTAGTAAGCGGCCTGAAAGCATCAGTCCCACACAGTGACAAAGGCTGTGGTCCCCTGTCCTCCCCACTTATAACCAGACAAAACCCTGGCTGCCAGCCATGCGGGGGTCCCTGCCAGGCGCACACGGACCACGGCCATCCTTCTGTTCTGGAGAAAGACCGTCCCCAGCTATCCGCTTATATTTTTTTGCAGTCATCTTAACCAGCAGATCCAACTGAGGACCCTTCCCACATCCCTTGCCTTGCGTGGTTGCCCCAGCTCTGCTGCGAGCGCTGCCAGCTGCTACGCAGCTGTGACACCACCGCCTTTTCCCCTAACAAACTTATGTCGTTTGATGGACATATCAAAAAGACTTGAATTCTACCAACTGCGGAGAGCGGATCTCGTGCCTCCATTGAAAAACTAGGGTCATTCCTATTTTGCTAACTTACAACAATTATATGGGCTGAAGGAAAGCTCTAGAACTACCATGGGCAGGGCTAAGCAAATACTTTTCAACTGTTATTTGCAAAATAATAATTGTTTTGGTCATATTCAAACTACTTAACCATCTGAATCCACTCCAGTGAAAAATACTGGTGAGGACAGGGAGAGTTTAAATTCTGTATAATTAAAACATGCCTTCAATTATGGTTGCAGAAATTGTAGTCTTCCACCAGGCACTGAAATAACAGAAGTACCTACACCCACTGTGGTGCAAGTAGGCATCACAGGTCCAGGTCCTTCCCTTGTGCTGAAGGACCCAGACTTGCATCTCGCACTCCCAGAGACTGCTCTAGCACTCAAAATTGTTCTGGGAGTGGTTTCTCTCAGACTCTGCACAACAGTGCAAGATACTGATCTCTGAATGCGCCTTAGAAAATGCATCTCACCTCTCAGACAGACCCTTTAGCTACCAGGCTACTGATCCATTCACACCTCGTTGCTGCTTCCATGACTCATGGCAGCACTTTATTTAAGTGATTTATTGAGACTAGCGGGGTACAGTCGAACTGTAAAATTCACTTCCCATTTCCTAACATCAAAACATCCCACTTCCATTTGTTTTTTTTGCAAACTTCTCGTGTTCAAGGTGCCTTCCAGGTTTTTACACGTTTCACTAGAGCACTGAAATATTGTACAGCACTCACAAGAGCAGCGGACGGCAGAGACGCATGATCCCTGCCCCAGGACCTCCCAGCCGGGGAAGCGGGCAGGGCGATCGATGCAGTTCGGTGTCACAGCTATTGAGCTCTGGGGGATGTTCTTCCCAGGCTTTCCTGCCCAGCGCTGCCTCCTCTCCTGTCCGCCCTTCCCAGCCCTCACCTTTCGGCAGGCACCGCTGCAGCCCCAAACTGCACCTGCAGGAATTGCTCTGCTGTTTTTCTTCCCTCCAGCACATCTTTGTAAAATTTTTTTTTTAGTTTCTTTCGGTGTCTTTTTCTGCTTCTTGCTTTTCTCCTCTTTCCCATCCATTTTTTAGCTCAGTTTGATGCGAACAAAATCAAGCCTATTATCAGTTTTGATATGAAGAACTAACCAAACCACACTATTCTTGCCCATAACACAGGACACATGAAATGTTTAGGAATTAAGAAGTCAATCAGCAAGTCTATGTGAGTTAACAAGTCTTTCAGAGAAATCTATGCAAACAAAAAGCAGCACTATACTCAGAAGCACCTTTAGGTTGGCTGGACAAGCTGGGCATTCTCGGCCAGGACGAACCATGTCCCTACAACCCCATACCGCTTCTGTCAGCTTCCCAAGGCACTTACTCTCAAGCCATCTGTATTACCACATTTTCACAGTATCACAGTATGTTTGGGATTGGAAGGGACCTCAAAAGATCATCTAGTCCAATCCCCCTGCTGGAGCAGGAACGCCTAGGTGAGGTCGCACAGGAACATGTCCAGGCGGGTTTTGAATGTCTCCAGAGAAGGAGACTCCACAACCACCCTGGACAGCCTGTTCCAGCGCTCTGTCACCCTCACTGAGAAGAAGTTTCTTCTCAAATTTAAGTGGAACCTCTTGTGTTCCAGCTTGATCCCATTACCCCTTGTACTATCATTGTTTGCCACCGAGAAGAGCCTGGCTCCATCCTCATGGCACTCACCCTTTATATATTTATAAACATTAATAAGGTCACCCCTCAGTCTCCTCTTCTCCAAACTAAAGAGACCCAGCTCCCTCAGCCTTTCTTCATAAGGGAGGTGCTCCACTCCCTTTCAGTACTTTTTGTGTCTTCAGAGCAGTCGCTAATGGAAAGCTGGTAGTCTCCAGGAGGATCAGAAAGCAGGCATGGAACCTGGTAGAGTACCATCACATGAAGAGCTCCCAAGGGCTCTGTGGGAAGCACTTCTCCCGCCTGGGGCCTGTGAGAAACAGCGCTGCAAACAGCACCACGTGCACACGTATGAGACTACGCCTGGGGATAGAATTTGAGAACTTTTTTCCACTCTGCTCATACTTTGCCTGCAGCTGTCTTAAACACACACAAAAATGGTCCAGCTTCCTCAGTTTCTACATCAGGTTTTAGAGTAACAGAACAAGTCAAGCTTGCCATTTTTAGCTTTAGTTGTTACCTCTGTATTAAATAGGTTATGCTGAATGCTGAGGGAAAACGAAGAAAAAAGATTTCTTCTTTTTAAGTGTTGTCAGCGTAGGATTAGCCTGCTAGCAGATGAATGCTAAGGAACATCTCACTGGGCAGCCTGGATTCAGGCATTCTCGAGCTGCAGACGCCCCGGGAGAGCACAGGCTTTTATTTGCAGATACACTTGATCCTAGCTTACACTCATAATTATTTGTCACTGCTCATCTCCATAGAAATGAAAGGATTTGCATCTTTTTAAATAACTGGTTTAGAATAATAGGTAAGGGTTTGATGAATTTTCAAACGTATTTTACAAAGACAATTAAAAGCATTCAGTCTGTGTTATCTAAAAAGCTGCTAGAGCAGAGAAGCAAGCAAACCAGAATTATTCCCCTTTCCTTTACTAATGCATTTTTATGTTCTGCATACTTAGATATTTAGCTATACACTTTTAAAATTGATAAATGAAAAGCTGCAAGCACTATTTGAATGTTACATCTAGGATTACTGTGCCATTTCTCAGGAGGGAATATTTTTAATATGTATTTTCTTCTGTAGTGTTGCTCTCCTTTCCATTCCTATGTTTTTCAACTTTCTGCTGCAATATTTGAAAACGAAAGTGACCAAGAAAGCCCAAAATTTAATTC
Organism: Streptopelia decaocto; assembly: GCF_964273445.1. Classification (NCBI taxonomy): domain Eukaryota; kingdom Metazoa; phylum Chordata; class Aves; order Columbiformes; family Columbidae; genus Streptopelia; species Streptopelia decaocto. Next base: position 145,555,137 of record NC_138655.1, on the reverse strand, counting down.
CAGAAGCAATGACTCAAGAAAAAGTTGGTACAATGGATTTAAAGAGGCTAGTGCTCCAATGCCCCTGCCTTCCACAGTCAACAGCCATAAATCCTAACGCATTCTTTGAAATCAGAAGCAGGTTGCTGATGCAGACAGCTCCAGTTTCACCTGGGAGGTAATGAGGTGAAGTCATTGCATGAGAGAGAAGAAAAAAGCAGCCAGCTGACTATGCACCATTTAACTCAATGGCTCCCTAGTGGGAAGCATCAACAGCAGGGGTGCAGCTGACAAGTGAAGTGCTGCTTTGTATAACACTTTACTACCCATTTGTGTGCTACCACTACAGAAAATAGTTAAAAGGCCACAGAGGAACAGACTCCCATCAAAGCAATCTGCAGAGGTACCCTTTGTGGTTAGTAGGCAAGAATTCAGTCAGCTCGTGGGCTGGCACAAGGCTTTGTCCCTTGAATTTTGTGAGAAATCAGTTTTCTCAAAAATGCCTGCCCAGACTGTGCAGTGCTTTAGTGTATTGACAGAACATAAAGTCCTTGCTTTTAGACCTTGGACTATATAAAGGGTGAACAGGATTTAACATCTCTTTTGCTACTCTGGATGCCTTTGTTAACATCCAAAAAAAAATTCTATAGGCAGTACAATGAAGAATGTCTGGTTTCTTAACAGATGTACCTCGTGTTTCACTGTGAGCTTTACTTAAATCAGCTTACATGGCTGGGACACTTCCAACATCTCCCGCACTTGTGCAACTTCTCCTATGTGAAACAGAAAGTCACTCCTCATCTTTCACCTCATGGAGAGCTTGCACTTTCCTCCGCTCCTTTCTCTTCACAAAATTTGCAGGACCATAACGTATTTGTGACCTCCATCCCACTGCTGTACTGGCCAACTGGCTGATGTGATAGTCACAAAACACAGTCAAGAACACATCTTTTCCATGGGAAACCGGGCTAATTTTAAAGAACAGTAACACAGTTTCCCCCCGTCCCTGTCACTTGCAGCCCCTAAATTCTGTGCTCGTTACCCACCAAGCTGCAGAACTGTCCCTACTCAACCCAGATGGCTGGTCTCCAAACCACTGCCAAGCAGACTCCCCATTTAGCAACACTGGGGTCCTGCAGTGTCCCTACAAATTTGCCAGATCTGACTTTCTTTATCCCAGGGCAGGACTGAACATTAGAGTGCTCAATTTCAGCACTTTGCTGCTGTTGAGTTTGCACAAGTTCACAACTTCAACTGTATAACCTCAATGGAGAGGTGACTGTAGAAACACAGGAGTTTCCAATATATTTGACACTTCAGTAATTAAAAGTAGAAATCATCAGGAAAAACAAACAAACAAGCAAACCCACCGCTGTCTTTTTCTTAGAATCATTTATCTCCACGTTGCCACAAGCACTGCCAGAGCTGCAGAGGCTAATCTCAGTATAGCTGTTCAAAAGCACGTCTACATCTCTTGTGTCCAACAAGATACAACAGATAAAAGTCATGACATCAGTATGCTAATAGCCTCTGTCACCATCCAACAGCAGAAAGAAGAAGATGGATGGGCTCCTACTGATTGATGGTGCATGGAAAGAGAGAGGACCACTCAACACTTCATGCTTTTCTAACAAGGGGAGTATAATATCATTTCCAATCAGTCCCATCCACTTCTCAGTCAGCCACAAGAAGTCCACAGCACCAGCCGACCACTGACCCCAGGACACGAACCATCAGCTGCTTTATTTGATAGCCCTCCGAGGCACTCGTGCCCACCACCACCGCCGTGACTTGGCCTTCCTGGTACAGCTGCTGTCCTGTTCAAAGCACCAACAAAGCAAGGGTAATCATATAATCCTAACTGCTTATTGATCAATAATTAACTTGATTATTATCAGCAGAAAGCAGCTTCCTGAGCAAAATTTATCCAGTGGCCTTATTATCAGATGCTCTACTCTTCTCTCCTTAAAAAAAAAAAAAAAAATTAACAAAAACCCCACATTAATAATTGCCAGAAGCAAGAGTTTAACAGTTTCTTCATGGGCCCTTCTCAACCATGGAGGTCAGTCTGCAGCCTAAAGGAATCTGTCCCAAAATCTAAAGATTATAAGAAGCTGCCTAAACAATTCAGTAAGCACCACTGAGCCAGAAAACACAACAGCATTTGATCCATCACCTGCCAACTTTGTAGCCTCGACAGCAAGCTGGGCAGCCTCGACCTGCGTCATTTCCATTTGAGAATCATTGGAAATTTCCTCACAGCTGGGCACTGCTAAACCTCATTGAGACAGACATCGTTAATCAGACTGTCCTCAATCCTAACCAAGGCTGCAGTTGCAACTTTACGGATATAATGAGGATGGACTACAAAGAACTGCTTATGAAAAAACAAAATTGTACCTCCTAGTCTTGTTTTCCCATTGGATTAGACTCAAGACATTCTGATTTGCCATGTTTAAAAGCAAGCATGCAGAAACCAACCAACCAACCAACCAACCCAAAACCAAACAAAAAACCCCACTATTTTCTTTTCCCATGTACCAGGAACATGTCTTTGCTGTCTTCCCTTTGCTGTCTCCTAAGCAGTGCAACAAGAATGGGAAAAGATTTATAGGAGAAGAGAAAATCAGCATCTAGGACACAGGAAACATCTATTTTCTTTTTCCTCTTAGTAAGTCTCCAGAATGTTAATAATTATTAGATGCCTTCTCCAAGAATTTCAGTGTCAGAACTGAAATGTGTAAATACCAAGAAAATGCAGGAATAGAAGTGTCAATTCACTAACATGATTTTTTCATTAAAAAAAATAAAATCAAGTTCAAGGTTGAATAAACCACTATTGGGTTTTGCCATTATCGTTACTAACAGACAAAAATGCCTTTGATTTGTGTGCTGCCACTTGTTCCAGTGAAGATATGGGTACACATTTGCATTTGTGCTCAGCCTTCTGTTTGAATTTCACATTTGCTTTTTGGTGTATTGGGAAATTCTAATAACACTCTAATAAGATTTTTAATTAGCAGATATGTATTTACACTCTCAGCTAAATTAAGAACGGGATTTTTGTCTGGGAATTACATGATCTTTTATTTCTCAGTGGCCATGGACTGAAGCTACACAATGCTGATACTTCTCTCAAAGTGACTTTCCTAAAAAACATTTAAATTTTATATTCCTTCATTTGCAGTTGTTCAGTTCAAAAACACACTTATCTAGAAACTAATGAAGTGTTTGTACTAGGATCATTGTATTGCTTTCATAAATAAGAAATCATGTTGTCTTTAACTATCTAGCAATACAAAAGCTGTCATTCCAAATATGCATTATCTTTACCATTCACAATAATGGTTTTAAACTGTTAAATTGACATTTTGGTATATTTTCATTGTATTTTTAACATAATACTCTGGAATGATTAGAAGTGTCAATCTTCCCTTACCCAAACTCTCACATATAATCAGCCAAGCAGTTTACGAACAGAAAAAATGGTGCAAACAATGAAAACTGGATTACAAATCCCCAATAGCGAGACTTTTGTATTATAAATAAGGGTACAGAACACATGTGACAAACATGTTCTAAGAAAACCAAAAGAGATGGCTTGAAGTTGGAATATTAAATTGTGGAGAAAAGCTAAGGTAAACCAATAATTAGGCACCAAAACATTTGTGAATGTCTCTGAAGAAAACATACTTAAGAAGTCAATTTCTAAAACCAATCTGTGCATATTTCAGTTTTCTCGGTTCTAATTAGTATACATGAAATAAAATGAAAAAAAAAAAAAAAGTTGTGCAACAAAGAACTTAAGACAAATACAGTCAAAGTTAGTGGAAAAATTCCTCTTGCATTATTATGATGTTTAAACCAAGCTTTAAATAAATATCAACATGAAGACACTACATAGGTTTCTGAAGAAATATAGTCCATAGCATTCTGTGTTTTCTTTTTGCTTTAGCAGATAACTTGGTTGCACAGCTTCTTTGTTGTTTGTTGCTTACTCCTTCCCCATTTCATTGCTCCTTTACACCAGCAGGCAAAGGTAGTGGTAGTTCCCTTCTATTATTTTGCTTTTTTCCTTCCTTCCTTCCCAAGATTAATTGCGCATTCATACATTACCACAAATCTTCCCCAGACCATATGGGAATAATTTCAATTTGCCCCAGCATCATTTCTGTCATTATTGGCTATTCATTCCCATTAGAAGCTGTTACTCATCCTGTTATACAACATAAAAGTTAAATCCCATATTATTTATTCCCTGCATCACAGTGATACCTCCTGCCATGTGAGCAGTTTGTGGCAGCAACAAGACGACCACCACTCTTCGAAAGTTTGCAGACCCAGCTCCTCTGCTCAGATGGTGCAAATCAAGTTATCTCGCTCACAGACATAACACACATAATTCTACCAACTGTATTATTAGGCTGTCAGGAGTGGCATCATGTACATAAACCATTCTGTAGTGTTTACAACTTCAATAATAGCAATAAATAAGAAAAAGTAGGTTTGTTAAGTTTCACTGGTACAAATACGCAAGTGAAACCAAGCAATGACATTGCTTCCCAGTAACCAACAGATCCTCGAGCGTGGAAACCTGACTTACTTTCTACAGGAAAAAGAAACCTGATTCTCCCTCCAGAGAGCAGCCAATTGACCTCTACGCACAGCAACCTGGGGAAGCAGAGGCTGTAGAAAGACATTCAGATCTATCCACTGCTCTGGACTTCTGGACAGTATTCGGAGAGGACCACGGAAGGACAAGTGATCGGTGTCTCTATGCCCCTGCTTCTAGACAACATAAAATCTTCTCTTACACTTTGAATCTTTGCTCATGCTTTACTTGCAGAGCAGGTGAGTCTCAAACACAACACATACTCAATAGGGTGAATTCCAAAGGAATACAGCATAAACTGTGAACTGTCTGCTGCAGGTTCTGACCAGCTCTGCTACAGCTTCTGACCGATGGGAGGGAGCAACCAACTCAGGATGTTTTCAGCCCTGGCCTTGCACCATGGCTCCCGGGAGCCTCCTCGGTCACAGCTCCTTCCCACCAGGCACATCGATTATAGAATCATAGAACAGTTTGGGTTGGAAGGGACGTTTTAAGGTCATCCAGTCCAACCCCCCCTGCAATGAGCAGGGACATCTTCAACTAGATCAAGTTGGTCAGAACCCCAACCGGCCTGGCCTTGAGTATTTTCAAGGATGGGGAAAGAGAATCAGAAAGTTTGCTCCAGGTAAAGCTGGGCAGAGCAAACAGCACCCTTGTTCCCCTTGGCTTTTTGACTTTTCCAGCATAGCTCCCTGACACCATGCCGGGGGTGGGGGCCATTCCTGATCACTGCCCTGTACCACTCCTGGCGACATTCCAGCCTGGTGACCCACATGTTGCAGACTCCCTGGACTGTCCTTTCACAGACATGTCATTAGCTGCATTTCTGAAAGCCCTGAACCAGCTCCTTTCTCCACCTTTTTCTTAAGCCATGTACTGCAAATATTAAATATCAACAGCTGCTGCAAAGAAAGTGTGCTGCACAGGGCAGTTCTCCTGAGTTCTCCTGACAACGATCCTATCAAGACAGGAAGCAAAAAAGAGTTTCCAAGAGGCAGAGATCTGCTCAAGCCTGGGCACAGTGAACTTTGGTTAAAGCAAATCAAGAGAAGCAAAGCAGCAGAGATCAGAAGGAAGAAACAAGCGCCCAGCAGATGACATTGGACTCTTGTTTTTGCTGCTGGGGAGGGAAGCCAGCTGAAGCAGCCTGATAACCACACGTGGTATGATCAGCAGATTCAATCATCAGCCAGATGGGCCGAGGAAGACGACAAGACAGCATAGAAACAAAGCCTGTGAGTAAATAATGGAAAATAATACCTGTGAGCGCTGCTTTAACCCTGCCTCTAAAACTTCTAAATAGCCCTCCAAGGACACCACCCTGGAAATCTGAAATTAATGCCAGAGTCAGAGCACCCAGCAGCTATTTGCAGGTTAGAAGCACCCTGAGTGCCAAGCACCGGGGCTTACAATCTGGGGGGCTTGGTCACCCCCCTGTCACGCAGCCAGAGCCACAGACCCCAAGGGCGCTCAGCCCCAGCAGCAGAAGCAAGTTCTGCCGGCTCCACCGCACGCCCGCTGCTCCCCAAGCGCCCTGCACACATGTCCTCTGCCTCAGGCCTGGGGGTCACCTCCCTCCCTGGCTGCCACCTTCCTCAACAGATACTAACGGCTGCGGCTCTTCCGATGTATCTGTATGCAATAATACTACTCCACACATTTCTGCATTGCCTACCACACACAAGGTGTGTTGCACACTTAGTTTTCCTTGCACAATGCTGCATCAAAACTAGTATTCCCAGTGGTGTTTTATAGTTGAATTAACCTGTAAATATTCTAGGAGCTAAAACACTGAAAGGATACAGACCGTGTGCTGATTTATTTTTAAACAGGCAACTACTGCATTTCATTTTAGCAAACGTTTTATTCTTGTTAAAGAGAAAAGCTATTTTCACAGGGGTTGATAGAAACTGAGTAAAGGATGCTATATGTCTTATGAATCCTATGTAATCCCAGCTTTCACAAGCCTTCAGAATTAACAAAAAACAGGAACCACCCAGCCAAAATTTTATATAAAGAAAAATCAGAAACAAGTGTTGGGTGTTAATATCCTCTGAATGGCTCCCAACAATAACCTCAGAATAAAGCTCTGAACAGAGTTTGATGCTCAGATGGTGGCACCAAGGTGACAAGAGGTATGTGTCCTCAGACACTGTGAGTCCTTGTTTTCCTCTCCCTTCCTCTGATCTCTGACCCTGCTCTGCAGTGATCATACACTGCAGCTTTTCTTTTATCTAAAAAAATCCTTGAGAAGGTTACAATAGGTGAAGTGATAATACAGTAGACATACCCTACTTCTCCTTTTGTGTGGCAGTTCTCTGAAATACTCATAAAATATGCATGGTTTAAGCTTCTTCATGGCACTGACTATTGTGCTAGTTAGCTTGATGAAAGCGGCACAATACCAAATTTAAAGGGACACCATCAACTGCTTTGAGGCCTTAAAAATGGTTTGATTCAAATCCAACATGTGTGTTTGGAGGTGCTGGATGATAAACAAGTCTAATAACTACAGGAATGCATGTTGCAACAAATATCTTAAACTTTAATGCAGAATAATTTGAATTCTTTCAAATTATCTTCCATAAAGTTGTGAGGATCCTTCCAAAACATGACTGTGCCAAAATAAGAATATAGGAGAAAGAACTCTGCAAACTCTGTAACATAATCAAAATGATGTGATTTTTTAAAATACTTTAAATATTTCTCTATTTTTGCACAAATGTCCCCAAGCAGAGATCTTTGCCTATTCCACTGTTGTTGATTTCTGAAAATATGAACTCCAAAGTAAAGATAATACCATAGAGAAGTGCAAGCATCTTGGTTAAGTCCAAAAACCTTTCAGTCTCAGTGACAAAACCTTCAGAGAAGGCAACCCCAACCTTCAGCTCTGAGTATCTATTACCTCAGCCCACTCAGAAATGCATCAAAAATGGCAGGTGGACTTCGGCCTTAACACTTCTTCCACCGCTAGCCTTCATAACCCTCCCACCCATCCTCGGCCAAAAAAGTGCAGAATTTGGGTCATGCAATACTGAAGGCACTAAGCCTGTTGATGGTGTCCCTTAACAAGAGTTAACCAGGCTCTTACACTCTTTGAAGAGATGCTGACGCCTGAGGAAGGTGCAGAAGCTGAGTCCTCCTGGCCTCACACCGCGTGTCCCTGCTGTGCAGCCCGGCAGGCGCGCCAGCCCTGCCAGATGCCGGCTCCTTGCAGAACGCAGCCACTGCAGCTGCCTGGTTGAGCATCTGCCCCTCTCCCCACTTCTGTCACAGTTTTTGGGTTAGAGCAGTCCCAAGGGACATGGAAAGACACAGGTTCAGGTCCCTCTTGTCTGAACAAGGTTCAAACCCACACATTGTAAATCCCAAGAAAGAGCATTAACCACCAGACTCTGGACTCTGCGCATGCAAAAGGAGATGAAGGGTGGGCGGAGGTGGGGAGTGCTCCTTAGCCATGCAGCTGAAGCATTATCAAACAGAATTAAAGATTCATTGTATAAGACAAAGAAATTACACGTGCAATAGGAAGAAGGCAAGTCTCCTCCCTGCCTAGCGTGGTTCCGGACCAGTTGGCTACAGAACAGTTGGTTTCCTCAACCTCTGTCTCCCTTCCAATTCATCTGGAATCCTTGGTTACATAGTGGCATCAAGTCAACAAGAGGAGAGGTGAGTGCCCCAGCTAAGGACATCATCAGCCCCATGGCATGTTACTCCTTTGATCTGAGTGGTTTTGTATCCACTCAGAATAATATTGGAATCTGGTCTTTTTCATCCTGAGAATTTTAATTTCTGAGCCATTGCAGAATGAGGATACCAGCAGCAGCTCTTCCTCCAGCTGTGTTTTAAATTAAAAGAGAGAGGCATGGTGGGTTCCATGGGAAAAAATAAAAAAGGCTGCCCATAATGAAGCAGGGGGGGCTCAGCAGCACGTGAAGAAACTTCTCTGCTGCCTTCAGTGACTTGCCAGAAGTCATGCAAGGGGTCAGCAGCAGAGCAGGGAACTGAATCTAAATCTGCCTCCTGACCCAGTGCCCTTTCTGCTGCATCTTCTGAGCTTCCAGCTTCGCCATTGAAGTAGAACTCAGCTATCCAAGACTCCCCAGCTTTACACAAGTTTGCCTTGCAGGGTGTTGAAGCCCTTCAGCACATTTCCTCTTGGATAAATCCAAGAAGATACACACCCACTGTTCCTTCGCTGCTGGTTTTATGTCTAGGTGCCATTCTCCTACTTTGAAGAAAAGAATACAGCAGAGAAAAAGCCAGATGGGGGAAAATTCAGTGAAACAACCTCCCCAGCCTCTGGGGAGCCTTCTCAGAGTAAATGTCTATGGTCAACTGATCAAAGCAAAACCATTTTGCTGTTACCACTCTTCTCCAGGTCCTTTGAAGCAAAGAAATAGCAGCTCAGAAAAAAAAGTGAATATTTATTCTTGCAGTTTACGTAGCACATGATTGCTATTCCAACTTCTTTGGCTTTTGCTACAGCTGCTGACACGCTTTCTACAGCTATTGCAGGGGGGAAAAGCTTCTTATTTTCAGACATCAGCTATTTCAGCCTCTTCAAGACTTCTCTCTCTTCCAGTTAACCAGCACAGAGTCTCTCTTTAACACTGTCTCCCGAATTGCTGCCCATGGAACTTGGCAGTCAAAGGAATACCTGCTAATGTCACCAGAACAATCTATACTTTATCATCATCACCTTTTTCCACCTCCCTCTCTCCTCCAAAAGGATAAATCAAACTAACAGTCACTTGCTTAAAGATTTTCCCTCTCTTTTGTTAACCCTCTCTAATGCCTATTTACAACTGTGTGGCTCGGAACATTTCTCACTGTATGGCAGATAACACTCTCAGAGACAGTAGGATAATCTTAATGCCAGAAAATTTGGAGTGACTCATCTTCATGAAAGCAAGCCATGTGAGTCACAGCCACGATGACTCAGAAGCTGGAGAAGGCACCTTTCTGGCAGGAAGAATTGAAATTGTCCTGCTTTTCCAAATATGTAACTTAGAGAGGAGCCTCTCATAGGGGTAGATTTGGGGAGCAAGGAGTGAGGGGGAGTTACATCATCAAAAAATAAAGGGACAACATGTATTTTAGTAGCACAAAAGAAAACCACCATTTATATTGTGACTTGCTGTATTTTTATTATTAGTCCTATTTAATAAATAACATCCTTATTTTCTTGTTCTGGCAAATTAAATTGTGTCAGGCTTTCTGTTGAAGTGCTTGATTGTCTGACTTCATTGACCATTCAGTAATGATTTCATGAGTGATCACAGACAAAATAAAACTTCAAAAACCTACAGTTCATTAAAGCTGTCAGCAGAAGTCAGTAAATATGACAGATCGAACAACAAATTGTAATGTTTCTGAATATAAACATGATAAGGCATTTATCCATCATGCTTCACTTGATGGTAGCAGAAATATCAGATTGGATCATCTGCAACAAACACTATGAACTTACAAGTCTGCTTATTGTAATTTATACGTAAGCTATAAATTATAACTCTGCTTATCAGGAGTTGTGCAAAGATCTAAATTAGCAAGCACTCAAATGTGGTGGCAAGTCATGCATATTTCCATTTATGGACCACACGTGGCCCAGGCTATGTGAATCACAATGCAGAACAGTCTTTTTCTACAAAGATTGTGAGATTTTTCTTTCAGGGTCTTACAGAGAGCTACAGAAGGGAGAAAATTCATTAAACAGAAAAAAATCAGTGACTGCAGAGACAGGTAAGTTAGAAAACTCCACCTAGTTACCTGTTTTGATCCATGTAATTTCAGCTAACCTACCTACCTGGTGCTGAAGCAAGTGGCTCACAATGGCCTCCCACAGCCAGGACCTCCCTGCCAGGACAGATGGTTCTGAGCCAAAGCTGAGACCCCAATAAACCACATTGCAGAGCTGTTCATCATTATTTTCATTGCCCGATTAACACGCTCTGCTCCCTCATCCTCCTTATCTTTTTCATCGGTCGTTTCTTCCTTCCATATGTCCTTAAACAACTCCCTAGGTAGTCTCTTCTGTGATCTCACCTTCAAAGCTTTTAGTTTCCTTTTCTGAACTCTGTGAAGATGGTCTCAATCATTTTTTTTTACTGCTGCCAACAGGATCTGCACTTGTGTTGAGTAAACTGTCTTTTGAGTGTTTCCAGTGTTAAAATTGCTTCATTTTTCAAGTTTCAGCCTCTGCCACAAGACCTGGCTTAAGAAATCTGATTTTTCTTTCTCATCTGACCCGTGGCTGTTCTGGCCATGTCCTTTAAGTACACTGTCACATGGACTAGACTAATCAATGGCTGTCTCTAAATACCTTCTCTTCAACCTGCTCTCCATTGTCTTGAATTTCTTCTCATATTTTGTTCCCCGTATTTGTCTTGGATGCATGAAGTAATGCACTTTCATTTAAAACCTCAGCAAAAAGGTTTAAGCTACTACATTTTATTCTGTAAGACTGGGAAAATCCAAATGAACTCCTGAGGTCCCTTCCAATCTGAATTTCTCTGCGAGTCTATCAGATTGATAGTTACAGTGCCTTAAATAAAGAGCAGCAGTTTGTTTCCCCACCATAGCTTAGCTATTTGTCTGAGACTGCATCTCCATGTGAAGACACAGCTCACAGCACACACCTGCCACACAGGCAGTCACACAAAGAGCTGCTTTAAAAACCTGTCAGTGCTCAGATACTTCCCAGGGAGAAGCAGCACACAGGCACACAAAACAGACAGGTTTTGCAGATGCTCCTTAGAGAACCCACCTGTTGTAAATTGTTTTGAATATTTAGCCTGACAGCCAGCAGGGCTGGCTCTAGCTGCCACTGCCAAGGACACTGCTGCCCTGGGTGTTTATTCTGCCCTGTGCATGGCTGAATTACTCAGCTGACACTCTGGCCTTACCACCATCAGCTGGTAAAGCTGGGTTTGCAGCAAAACTCAGGACAGAAAACTGATGCAGGTGATGTACGTGCCTGTAATCCCTTGTCAGCACCCTGCAGCAGGGGTGCAGGTCTCCAACAGCAGGGCCAGGGGCAGAAGTGTTTCAAAATACCACGTGTAGGTTTTGTCAGCGAACATCTGCCAGAGCCTGGAATTTCCCTAGATTTAAATTCAGATAATTGTTTGTCTTCCTATGGCTGCAGGCAGAGTGATGCTCCCCCTCCCACATTTCTATTACTCCCTCAAAGGTATTTATAGATCTTGGCAATGTCTTCCACAACAGGCAGCTCTTGTACATATCCTGATTTCAGGATGCCTCAGCTCAATTCACCTGAAAAGGCCCAATTACCCGACACAGCAAGCACAAGCTCTCCCCAGAGCAGGTCATGTCAGGAGGCTGAGCTGTCTGGTCCCTCCTGTATTCCCCAACACTGCACAGGCAAAACACCTGATCCATCTCCCTGACTCTTCCTCAGGCCAGATCTGCAGCAGGCATGAATCAGCACAATTCCTGCTGGCTAACAGAAATTTTAGTACCATCTTCTTATGGGTTTTCTACTTCAGTTGTCACAGACATATTGTCCTTGAGTTTTCTCTCAGTTTTCTGTATTTTTCTGTCACCTCTTAGAAACAGACTTGAGGTCACACGACAGACTACTTGCCTTGAAGTGGCAAGTAAAGGCAACTTAGAAGAAAAAGCATAAAACAGAAGCATAAACCAAGCCAAAATAACTTGCTGATCTGTGTGTATATATGTGTTTATATGTTATTGCTACTTTTTCTGATATACACTAACACAGTCAGTGGATTGGGGGCCGCCTTCGAAAAGAGAAGCAATCACTCAGAGATCCACAAATTCCTCTGACGCAATTGTGTTTGTATTTATAAAAGTCCTATATCCTTGAGCACAGGAGGAATCAAACAGAAGGAGACGGTGGGTGTGTTGATGCTGCAGAACGCAGTGCAGGGTAGAGATACCATCTTTAAGCAGGCTGGCTTGCGCACTGGGAATTTAATTTTCTTTTTTTGCCTCTTGTCCCTGGCTCCCTGACTGTAGCGTTAAAAGTCAAAGCAAATGTGACAGGAGCAAACTGAAGCAGGTTGCACAGGTGTTGTTCTGAGCCAGCAGCACCAGCCCTGCAGAGCTGCCTGGAGGGGGTTTGGGTGGTAGCAAAGGGGTGCAGGCGCCCGCCCCAGCTCTGCAGAGCAGCCAGGCAGCACACCCGGGAATGAAGAAGTCCAGGCTGCTCTAGGACAGCACAACAGCTTCCCGAACCAGAGTGACTCTTCCTTAAATCGAGTGCCCTTGTATTGAAGCATCTCCAGTGCCACTGCATGTCTTGCTGCTATTATTCCTACTCACCCAGAATGATTTCCATGAGACTTAAGGAGCTATGGCAGTGTGAGACCAGAAGTGGGAACAATGTAGATACTGTAGCTTAGAAAACATATTTACACCTTAGACAAGTACTCACATATTCTTAAGTAGTACCAATAAGGGAAACTTCAGCGGCTACAAGAGCTAAAACCTGGATTAGGCGCAGGCTTGTCCATTCTCTTGGCTCAGTCTGTGAGTCCCCCGTCTCCTACCTTTGCTCTTTCCTTAGCTCTTGTCATTCCTTCTGCAAAAAATCACTCAGAGATGCTGAGTGAAGAGTGAGCACATTTATTATCCCCTGCAGCACACCCCACCTTTGCAAGCTGCTGCTGCAGGCAATTGATAAGATCCTGAATTACATCAACAAGAGAAATGGGTGTTGCTGCACAGCACCGTTAATTCCTCTGTTAATTCATAACCTCCATGAAACCAAGGGCAAAATTCACAGTCATCACTTACAGGAGGTTCCAGACATAGCTCAAATTGGACACAACCAGCAGACCATAAGTCTAATGACAGGTATTGATACTATTTGACATTGAAATTACTTCAGAACTTCAACTCACAAAGGCTACATATTTTAATTATAAAGTTATTTATAGGCTTGATAAGAGGATAAAACTAAGTCCCTTCTGCCTATCCCTGGCTGCTGAGCACACGGATGTTAAAGATCCCTCTCACATTCAGGGATCAGGATAACCCATCTTCTCCAAAGCATTCTTTCTCAAGCGTTGACTTTGCGCTTGTCATCATGTTTGACTATAAATAAAGAAATACTATTAGGAACAATTGCCTACACCTTAAGGTGCTAGAGCTGTATAATGTTTCATCTGGTTAAGAATACAGCTTAGAATACAACAGTCAGTACATTGTATACATAACATATACACAGTCTTAATCATTTGTTCTGATCTGAAGTAATACTTTCTATAAAATGCTATTTACTACAAGAATAAAGATGCAGTAGATTCCAATGTACTTTTTCTTGTGTACATAGCCAGTTGAAACGTAATGAGAAGTTCTGTGGATAAAGGAGCAACGTATTTGAATCGACCCCTCAATATCCCAGGCACAGTGCTGCACTGCCAGCTGGAAGGACCCACGGAAACATCACATTCAGAAATTATATCTATAAAACCACTTGTACAGTTTATAAATTCTGACAGAGTAGTTGGCTGTACCAAAAATGGTGCCACCATATTGCAGGCTGGAATTACAGCATGATATTCATTTGTAACCTGGTTTTCATACATATAGAGAGATGTGAGAGAAATGGGCGGCATTAGGAAAAACAAACCCCCAGAACTATTTTCTATTGCAAATCTTTCTTGAGTTCAACATCCAGAAACTGTAACCACTTGTTCCAAAGAGTAGATAGGCACAACATAGTGAACACAACAGAAAAGAAAGAATCCTGCTAGAATCAGAAGTCAGAGATGTGCCTTTCAAAATCCAGCCTTGCTAAACCTTCCTGAATTAAGAGATACACTACACACCTTCCCATCCTCTTTTGCACAACTCCTAGTTCAAAATATAGGTTGGTTCTGCAGTCTTAAATTCCCACTTACTCTGCAAGAACTAACATCTTCCTCCCTATCCAAGAGTTTTGCAAATAGAGCTTTAAGAAATACCCTGCACGATGAGCAGAAGTTCCAGAACATTTGGACGAGGCTGCTCAAATAAACATTAAGGACATCTGTTCTGAAAACTAAACTTATCTTTGTGGTTTTACATGAGTAATATGCTAAAAATGGATCATAAGTGGCCAAATTCTGTTCTCAATCAAACTTTAACAACTTCAATGATTTCAGCAGTACTACCCTAATTATCTCAGTTGATATGCATCACTTCTGCCTGTTGGCAAGGAAGCTGCAATATTCACTGTACTGCAGTATGAGGTGCTTCCCCAGCTGAAATTCTCTCCTTTCATTGTGCCTTCACTGGTAATTTTATTTCCCGCTAGTCTTCCATCTACCAGAATTTAGTTATTCCATTTCGCTTTGCACATTTTTCATCAAGTTGAGAATTGCAGTGCATAAGGAGAAAGGCAGCAATGGAAAAAGGGCAGCATTAGCATCCATGTCATCCACTTCAATCACAGCCTGTTAGTCCAGCAGCAGATCATGAACTAGTCACAGCCCTCAGTAACACAGTGGGACAGGTTACCAAAGGAACTAAGGAATTTCTCACTGATTGGTCTTTAATTTCAGACTGCAGGCTTCTCTCAAAGACATACCTGAGCTCAGCTTCAATTTATCAGACTTGACAGCTTTTGCTTACATCCTAGAAAGATGAATCTCCTCCACAGCAGGAATTACTCAGTGACATTTTGTGCTTTGAATTATGCAGGTGATCAGGCCAGTAATTCTTATCTTCTCTATGTGGCCTTGAAATTAGTGAGTTGTGGCTGAGGCTACAATATCTGATTTGATGTGGTCTAGACTTTCCAAATGAATATCTGACTTTACAGACCAGTCTCTGCCTAAGACAATTGTGAGGTGGCAGCATTCATCAAGTTGCCAGGTCCTGGGTGATTCCAACTCTTAGTATTCTTACATAGGAACACATTTCTTAGCTTTGGTTTAATCCCAGTCCAAAATTTGGAAATGTTCTGTGTATGCACAAGCCATATCCCTAAAGTAGAGTATAATCAGTTTTAGATTGTATGGGGGAAAGAAAATAAAACCCATCAATATTTTCTTTAAATAACACTAATACATTAATTTGTATCACTGCTAACTTGCAACAATTTTGAGATACAGGAACACTAAGTGCTTTTGTAATCTTCACTGTATTCTTTTTTGTCTTTGAAGAACTCAAATAATAAAAATTACACTAATACAAGACTCAGTGAATTCAAATTTCCAGAGCTCCCCACAGAAAATTGTTCAAGGCTGGAAAAGTTAATATCTCATGGGCCATCATCATCAGAACATCCCATGCAGTAATGGAACACAGCAATTCTCAATTACCAAATGGTAGAAAGCATGTTATTCTGTTCCTGGCAAGTGGCACAATATCAGACATTAAAATCACCTAATTTCATTTTTATAACATTTTTACTTTCCTTCACTCTCATTTCAGTTTGGATGTGATATTAGCAACCAATAATTCAAGAGCAGCCAGAAATAGAAACCAGATCCTTGTACTATCCAAGAATAGCTTAAAAACATTTCAAAGGCTATGAAGCATTAACCTTCCCCTTTAACTTTTTTTAAAAAGTATTATATGCCAGATCCCTAAGTTACATCTGAAATGAGAGGAGGCAAGATTAGAAGCAGATATCAAAGGGTCGTATCTCACAATTCACAGTAAATAAATAATACAAGGTTACAAAAGAATTTCCAAGCATTATTTGAACCCTGTAATCTCTTTTGGTAGCAGCACCATAAAGCACCCTGCAACCAGCTGCAATGTTTTCCTTGTCTCATTGCTTTTTACACTGCAGGAAACAGTGTAATGAAAAAAAAAAAAAAAATCACTAAGGCTAAATTTGACTAGGGGAAGTGAAGAGGGACCAAACTCAGCCCCTCTGTGAGTATCACTCCACTTGCAGCACAAGGGGATAAATGTGAGGCTCTATTTGGGCCTGATCTAGAGCAAACTGAAGTCAGTGGAATTAAATAAAAATTTTCCTCCTTTCTGTCTCAAAGTATTCTCAAAATTGACAATAAACTATTAGAATATTTAAAATTTTCAAAGAATCAACACAGAAGTTTTAGCAAGCTTCCAGTGATACGAGTACATATAAAGTTTGAAGTCTCTAGTGATTCTGTACCTACACAGATTTTAAAAAAGAAAAGAAGACACTTTTTGTTTAACAGTGGTCTAGAATAATATTCTGAATTTTATAGTGCTACTATATAATCCAAGCTACTGTGAGAAACCATTTTCAAGTCTCCCTTCAAACACAACACAAACCCAACACCGTAAGAGAACCCAGAGCATCTCTCCATAGCAGCAAAATGATTTGTCACCACTTCCACGTCACTGCAAGAACTGTCGATGGTCTTATGATCTTTTGACCATTTTCATCAAAAGAAGCATTTAAAATGATTGTGGGATGTTGCCAGCTGGAATATGGATATCAAGCAGTGGGATTTTTGGCTGTGTTATTTGACAGCTTAGCGAGGTCCCAAACACCTTGATATCACATGCATTAGAATAATATATAGTACATCTGCCAACAGGCAAAACTGCTTTACACTGAAAAGCGAATATGCCAATTGCATAAACCTACATATGAGCTAAACACCAATAATGATGATCCCAGTAGTACTGACAGGGTTGATAAGGCTGACAGAACTAACAAAGCTAACAAAAATTAGGATATTTTCAATTAAATCAACTTTACTGTATTTGTGGTTTTAATTGAAAATAACTATATCTGGAGTGAGGCTACAAATTATATGCACATCACAATAATTTGAAGCAGCTACAGAGTTGTGTGCTTTAGATGTACACAAAGCATGAAGGAGTAAAGGGAGCAAATTTTGCACACTTTTGTACTGCACACTGATACACATGTAGTATATGAAAACCATAGTAAAACATCAGCAAATGCACAGTTGGATATACTGGGATGTGCAGTGGATAAAATGAGGCTATAAATCAAGCTGCTGGACAGTTACACTGAACCTGCACACGGGCTGCCTGAGGTGCTGTGGGTGTGAGCAGTAATTTTGCTACCAAACCAGTTCATGGCTTGACAGTCCTGAAATTGTAGAGGTCAGAAGAGAAGAGCATGTTCATTCCTTGCACTGGAAAGCCACGTAGTGCAGAGTCACTGCTCAGCTCCAGAGAGGGAGCATCTGCACATATTGAGCGTTGCAGACAAGTGAGTAAACCCCGTTGTCAGTGGGATTTACCAGCTCAGAACAGCCAGGCTGAGTTGCCCAGTTCTTACAAATGATACACTTAACAAAACTGCAAAGAGAAAACAAAAAACTGACACCTTCTCCTTTGATCACCCTGCAAAACCAGGGTTGGATGAAAGAGCCTGTATCACCTGTGGCACAGCCCGGTCTGAGCCGCCCGTCGGGCCAGGGGGGCATTAGGAACACTCCCTGCTTGGAAATAGCACAAATTGCCTGCAGCTGAACTGAAGAAGCGATGAGCCACCCACAATCAAATGATAATCACATATAAAGTAGACTTAGCAGAAAAAAATGGAACTGCACTCAGCAATGGGATAAAATTTCTCCGTGTATTTTTCTGGGAGCTGTAAATAGTGTAGATTTCCAGTTTTAACACAGATCTTTATAATTCTTCAGCTTCTAGAGATCACTGTACAGTTGTGCATGTCCTGTCCAAAATGATGCTTGTAAGAGGATCTCTTCAGGAAAAAAAACGCATAGGTTTAGGACTCAGTAACATATGGTGACAGGCAGAGAGCAAGGGGAGACTTCAGAAAGGTAAGCAAAAGGGAGAGAAATTCACAACTGTTTTTAACCCTTCCTTTTCTCCATAAGGCTAGAAAGCTGCACCTGCATGGTGCCAGCAACCAGTCCCACCTTCTGTCCCATACAGCTAGAGACCTCGCCTGGTTTTCCTATTATGAGCATCCTTCGAAGAAAGCCCTTAAGAGCACAGAAGAGCCACATTAAATCAGATCAAAGGTGCAAGGGTACCTAGCATCCAAGATGGTACTGTGGCTAACAGCAAATGCAGGGAAGCCCAAAAGGACTGGAATAATACAGAGAAAAACTTCTCTACAACACTCTCCCAACTTCCAGCTGAGAGGTAAGAGATGGTGTTATTGGATTTGATAATCTCCACTTGATTTTGCTTCCTTTCATATTTCTAGATGTTTTTTGAACATGTGTCAGCTCTTAGCTTCCATGGTGCTCTCTTTGACCGAATTTCGGTGCTCAACTATTCAGAGCACGAAACAATCCTTTCTTTTGTCACCTGCTTGATGCATTTGGTATTTTCCAGAATGTCATTATTAGGGAAAGAGAAAGTATCTCTGGTACCTAGTCACCGCTTGCAGGGGAAGGAATAAAAATAAAACAGAATCAGACAGATCTGGACCTTCCTGTATACAGTAACAAACCAGTGCTGGAAGAGAAGGTTGATATGGGATGGTGTTCTTGTAGCAATCTGGGAAACCTGAGCCCTCTTCTCCAGAAGACAGTTTTAACTCGAAAGCTACAGGAGACCATTAAAGCTGGTGGTTGTAACTGCAGTCAGCAGCAGAGATTGCAGTGCTCTGCCCCAGAGCTCTTGTGAGGAGATCAAGTCATTGCCACAAGTTCGGCAGCCAGTGAGGAACCCGAATTGTGTCTGCGTCTGCCAACCTCTTGGGAGGGATGGGAGACAACACTGAACACGCTCTACAGACTAATCAACAAAGTTACTCACATTCAAAGGAGTTATGTGGATGCTCCTGTGTATATTTATATCCAGCTGTTTAACAAGGTCTATATGTAAATGTTGAAAAAAATACTCCTGAGTGAAAAAGAAATGTACAATGTTTTCACAGAAAGCTCCTTACAACTGTATTTCTCACAGGAAAATGGCAGGCAACTAAATAAATATGCTAAGGTCAATAAGCACAGACCTGAGAAAGTTAACCAAAAAAGAGCGAGTCCCAAGGAGAGGAGCTGAAAGTAATGGTGAAATACACTTATTTTCAACAGAAAGCTCCACCTTGACTCTGCTACATATCACTTTTAAGTTTTAATGGTTTTGCATTTTTATGTTTCATTATTTTGGGTAAAGGAATACATGTCCTTTTCTGTTAACTCTTCTTTGAACAACTCTTTGTCCAAAATAAAATGCAGATCTCCATCAGCTATGTTATGTACACATACAAAGCCATACCTTTTCACACCTAGTGTTTTAAGGACAGCCTTCAGTCAAAATTAGCCATGTTGCTGAGCTGATTTTCAACACTATCCATTTAACGAAAACCAGGCTGTTTTCACTAATACAAACAAGAACATCGATATATTTACTAAGGAATCCAAGATCTCTTCCTTTCCCTCTCACACACCATCTCACTTGGCTATTAATTTATTGAGCACATCACACTATGTGCTTCATCAACACAAAATTCAATTTAATGCTTAAATAGGAAATAGAAATAACCAAACCTTTATAACTAGAACAATTTCAGGTTTTTCATTCTGAACTTTTTCCATTTGATTACTAACTGTTTACTTTTTCAATAGTTGATTGAATTTGGGAACGATGCTTACTGACAAATTGTACATTTTGCTTTTCAAATATTATCCAGTGGGTTCTGCTGGTGTTTACCATAGCAGGCCATGTGTGTTCCAAGTAGTGTTTTCATTGACTTCTTTTTAAACTAAAAACATAATTATCTGGAAAATGTATTTTCAAACAGTGCTAAAGTACCATCCTTTATACTGTAAGTCCTTTTAAACATTAAAGACAAGGGCAGGGAGGTTGGAACTAGATGAGCTTTAAGGTCTTTTCCAACCAAAACTATTTTACGACTCTGTGGTTCCATTCTGCATACTCAGTGCTGCATACTGCCACAGGGGACTGGCTGAAAGGGTCAGACTGGACTTCCCCACCAGCCACCAGCACAGCACCCAAGGCAGAGCACACCTACTGCTCCAGGCAAGGCTTTCACAGGCAGCAGGAGGAGGCTACAACCCTTTTAATCTAAGTTCTCATGCTCATCCATGGTCTGCTACTTGGGTAACGAGGCTAACGTCTGCCCTAAAATTAGAAACACTTAATAGCTCAGTTTATATTGTCAAGATTAAAATGAACTATGGGATAGCTACCTTAAAAGAAAAAGAGGGATAGGCATTGCACTTCTACACTGTAATCTATATTCTTACAGTAGAATGCAGCATATAAATATATATCCTGAATAATATCACAGTCATCAAGGAAACTGCTGACAGTTGCAGCCAAACCTCTACGGTTCCTGGTCTCCACAAACGCAGAGCCAACACCTCAAGGAAGCCAAGGGGTTGGTCAGCAAAGGCTCCTGGTGTCTTCTCAAGAGAGGCACAACTGCGCATCCAAGTCCAAAGAAGAAAGGAATAGAAACTTCAGCCCCCGCCCCGTGGTCCTGCTGCCTGCAGGCACCACTCCTGATGGAGGAAGCTGGGAGTGCTCCCGGGCCGTGCTGCTCAGAGGGCCTGCAGCTGACATCTCCCTGGCGCCAAACGCTACGCTGACCGAGCAAAAGAAATTCAGAAGAAAATGTAGGTGAGTGTGAGGCACTGAACAGAGTGGGGCTCTCCAGCTTGGAAAAGAGATGCTTCACTAGAGGCACAATTCAAGTTTATAAAATGACAGCCACAGACAAAGTGAACAGAGAGGGACAATTTGCAATTTCTTCTAACACAACTAGAGACAGAAGAAAACTACTTTTTTCCCCACAAATGTGCTATACTAAGGAGGACCAAGGAGCAGAACTGTTTTACCCCAATCGAGTCAGCATTTAATTCTGATCCGCCTTTTAGGATTTCATGTGCATTGGCTCTCACAGACATGAATCAAAATAACTTAAGTTAAAGGGTTTGTTGTTTTCAAGACAGCAGAATATCAATTCTAGGAAGACTTCTCCAGAAGGGAAGAAACAAAACGTCACAAGACTAAAGGGCTTTCATTTATTCTGCAGAATTACCTTCTCTCTGTTACATTAGCGACAGCCTAAGTAGATCATATTTTGCTTTCCTGAAGCTTTGAAATGTGTTTATCAAAATCCATTACCACAGCAGCAGCCATTCCTACTAGAAGTCATTAGCCAGCAGGAAATAACAAAACTGTTCAGACACAAGCAAGAAAAAAGAGCAAAAATTAGAAATGTGCTAAGACAAGAACAGGCTAAAAATAAGAGTGAGCAAGTTTCCAGATATAACTGAAATACAGTCATAGGAAACACATCCAGCTTCCAACAAATGCTGATGCTTGCTCTACATGGGCAATGGTCACTAATTTGAAGCAAAATAATATACCATATATGATGAGAGTAAACTCTCAGAACTTGGTTGAAAAAACTGAGAATATTTTTTAAGATCATAATGAATATTTTCCATGCTAGAGGAAGCTCTGCTTCTCCCAGGCCAAAAGTCACAATGGCATGAAGAACTGTCCTAACTATACAGACTGAAAAGGTTTCAGCATTTTTCATGAAGTCTTCAATTTAAGTTTATTACAGGATTTATTTTGACCCATTAAGTTAGCTCTCTGTTAATGCAGAACTGTATCACAGAGAAGAGAGGGAAGAACTTTACTTTTTAGTTGGATGACAACAATAGCTTGGGGCAGAAGCAGCTCAGCATCTTCAGAGATCCAACTACTCTATTTGAAGTTTACTGGGCCAAGACACCTTGGAAAAGTCTCTGGAAAAGTTGTAGTCCTAGCCCTGTGAATCGTTCCCACTGCTGACCATGAAAAGCTCACGCTGATGAGAGTTTTAACCACTTAATGTGATCTCCATATTCCAAAATGCTGACTGTAGAGAAGCGCAGGTGCTGCCCTGGCTGTATCTAATACAAAGGGCTGAGAGAGGCTCTAGTGGGGAGAGAAGCAGCAGAGCTCGGCCTTGCTGCGATGCTGCAGCTCTTTAACTGGTCCTTCATTTCACTGGACCTTACTCATTTGCAGGCCTTATGTGCTGTCAGTTTAAAAAAGCCACAGAACTCATTATAACAGTTTTATCAAGAAAGATTTGTACTGAATTGCAACAGCTAATATTTAGAGGCAACCCAAGTCTTCAAAGAATAACGTCAGGAATTTGCAACAGGAATACAGAGACATTTTGTCTGTTTCTAAATACATGTTGTTTGGCGCTTTTTCTGGTTTGGAATCTTTTTTTTTTTTTTTCCTATATTCTGTATAGCCACTGCATGTGACAGGGACCTACTCTGTGTCAAGTTCCATAACCCAACACAGTGATCACATTTAACAGCCGAGTCTCAGAAACAGATTAATTCCTATGGCTGCAGCTGGCAGGGGGGAGTTTGTACAAAGAAAATCTTGTGCCCTGAGAAGGTAACAGAACAAAAACATCCTGACCATTTTCATTAGGATGTCAGGACATTCTGTTTTCAGAAATATCCCAGCCAGACAGGGATGTCTAGACATGTTACGTAGCTACTACAAACCTAAAGCTTCATCTGTACCCCAGTAGCTCATGCTGCCAAGCTACTGCTGAAGCTACAAAAAGTGTATGTCCAAAAGGCTACACTGCCATTCTGCTACTAAAACATCTGCAAAATTTCTCATCTATAGGAGCAGAACAAAATTTTACCCACAATGATGATGCAAAATGGTTCAGTGCTGCGTATCAAAAAGCATTAACCCTTAGTCACAAGAAAGCCAGGGCCAACAATCTCAGTAGGGTAACTCGAGTCTTCTGACACCTAAACTAAATCAGCCTTGGGCAGGTAATTCAGATAATATGTGCAAGATACCTAATTTGAATGAATAAATTCAGTCACCTTCTTCACCTAGTATCAAATGCATAAGTAGTTAATGTAAAAAAAGCATTCACTTTGAAAGAAGAGCATTTTCTCTCTTTTTAACATATGGGAAACTGCTCCCGGTATCGTAGGAAATGGAAAGCCAAGCTTGGAAAACCACTGCTTAAAGGATGGTATAATCAAGAACAAGTACTACTAAGATTACACAGGAAAAACAGGAGTTCCACAGACAGTTGATGAGGTTCACAAAACATGCAATTTAACTTAGCTCTACCTGAAATTTTATACCTGAAGGAGCAAGGAGCTCCTTCAGGTGAAGATGAAGGACAGTATTAGGGAGAACGGTATTCAGAACATGACTGAAGTTCAGATCTTCAGAAAATACTTAAGAGTCTGATAACCACAGAACTTGAAATTGGGGGAAAGAAAATCTCAAGGACTTCTGAAGATTTAGAAATGAGTGATCAAAATTCATCACCAATTTCTCTTGAGTGCTAAGACAGCAGAGTTGATCCTGGCATCTGTCAGGAGGGGAATATTCCAAGAGTGAAAAGACAATGTTGATATCACACTATGGCATTCATGAGGCCTTAATTAAAAGGCAGTGTCCTGTCCTAGTGTCCGAATTTCAGAAAAGATACATACAAATAAAAGGAAGAAGTAAAAAGCAGCTATAGGAATGAGTCAAAAGTTTGTTCATATGCATGATAGTCTTATTTATTAAAAAATAAAATAATAATCAATTAGTTTCGTAAATAGTTCCCTACCAGATAGCCTTCTAGTACCGGTTGCCTCTTTATTCAACAAAATGGCCTGACTCACTCCAACTATTAGAAATTGAAGTTATAGTTATATAACCTCAAAATGGAAATAGGTTTATTATTTTTGCCAGTTAAAAGTGCAAACTTTTGGAGCAGCCTGTCATCTCGTGTGGTTGGTTAGAGGTCACGGGAAGAAATTCTGCCAAGATCAAATACCTTTACAGAAACTTTGCTGAAACTGAGTGAGTGATCACAAACATCTTGTAGAGACAAAATGAAATTGTTTAGCTGGAACCCTATGAAGACAGTGGTTCCTCCCATCCCCAGTTGACAAAGCTATTTTAAAAGTTTCAGATTTCAGTGCACCAGGGTAACTCCATCGATTTCAGATAATTTATTTGAGACTCTCTTTAATACAGCTGACATTAAGCACCAGCACTGTGATTCTGAGTAACGCACCAAAGACTACAACACCCAGTTCAAACTGAAGTAAAAATATTTGGAAAGTTTTAAGGACAACTGATAACCTAGGCATGCTATATTGTTGAATATTGCCTCCTAAGGGTGTTTTCTGTTATTTAAAACCATTTGGTACTATGCCATTTGCTATTTTCAGTGGCATGATTTAAGTGCTGCCAAGATGCAACAGACATAACCAGTGACAGCCCAACCCAAAAAATAATCCCGGTTGGTTCAAGTAAGTAAACACTTAGGGAAGCATCCTAGGTAAATACTGAAGCATGACAGTTCTGCAAGTGCATTTCACTTCAAATTTCCAATTCTTTTTCATGTCAGTTACAGATATACACACACACTAATTGAATGTATTTCACATTTCAAATTCTCAACAGCAACAAAAAAAATAGTAAATATATCAATACATATAAAATTTACAAAAGTCACTTCCTATTTCACTAGAGGTTAAACTCAGTTCACAGTTTGGGTAAAGATACCAACCAGTTGGTTTTGGTTTGTTTTGTTTTTTTCCAAAAGTTTCGATCCACTCAAAAATCTAAACATGTTAAAAGAATAAAGGGAAACATTCCAGCCATCTGAAAGACTAAAAGAGAATATAATCTCTGAATATTATACCAGAGAAGATATCAAATAGTGAAGTAGGGAGATTATATCATTTCTGAATTCAGCAATGGTGAAGCATATTCTGGGACGTGTGCCCATTCCTGGTTTATATATTTTGTGAAGGGTCAGTGGCACACTGGAGTAAATTCAGAAAAATATCCATTAAAATGAGCTGAACACTAGAAAATGGGCTTTACAGGAAGAATTCTTCATGATAAAAAAAGACTGAGTTATTCAGATTGAAACATTTTCACAAAGGCAGCAAATTTTATTTGACTACCATCCAAGCACCTATAGTGGAAGAAGTTAATAGTTAAGGAGATCTTTAGATACACGGCATGACAAGGCTGATATTTACGTGTTATCTCTCAATCTGTATGACATTTATGATGAAAACCAAACTGAAGCCAGACAAACACAAATATGGAAAATATGGACTCATTTTCACTGTGAAACCTATCATGCTACAAACCAGATTATTTACCATTTGAAACATAAAAAAATCAAGGGTTGATCTCCCTCTCCAAGTCATCACCCTGCGGTCCAGCAATTTCACACAGGAATTCATAGGTCATTCCAGGTAACCTGTGCTGCACAAAGGCATGGTCTTTTGATTTCTTTTCTCAGAAAATTACTGCACAGAATTGTTTCACAAAAGATGAAACAAAGAAAGCCTGGAGTATTCTCTTTGGGTAATAACGTAAGACTAGAAGGCTTCTTGTTCAGTCTCTATCCCTGCTACCACTACACAATTTTGAAACTCTATGAGTTAGTAATTCAGCTGGTGCCTTTAATTTTTGTTTGCTTCACCTTATAATCTTGGCATTCTGCAAAGGTAGAAGACTGTCAAAGAGCAGCTGCAGTCTATTACAATGATAATACAGTGAACACAGCCACGAAGACTTTCCTGAAAGCAAGAGAAAAATGACTTGAAAGTAACGGCAGATTGTAAAAGTGGATGACAGAATCCCTTAGCTTTTTTAAGTGAAAAACATGACTCTGCTTTTAATGTTCACAGTAGATATGGCTAGTTGGAAATAGGGTAACAGGGAGAATCATTTCTCCTAAGCAATAAAGAGTTATTCAGCATCACTATTCATTAAAAAGGGAAAGAAATAAATTATTTTAGGTGCCAAAAAGACACACATAAAACTATGTACTTGCCTCTTTTATGAAGCCTTAATGAAAAATGTGTCTTTACCCAGAGGCAAGCCAACTCATCTTAATCAGAACAAGCTGTGGATGAAAAGGGTGATAGCTCTTATCTGTGTTAACCACCCAGTAAACATTCCTCTTGCCCTTTTGAGCAAGGAATATCCCTTGGAATCAGCTAATCCTAGAGCCTGCAAAAAAGACTGTCGAGACCGAAATGATTCTCTGCTGTAAGAAACCTGGGAACTACTGAGATGGAGACTGAAGGTAGAAGGACAAAAGGAAAAAAAATAGCTTTTAATATTTTCTGATTAAATAAAACTGGATGTTTTAAAATACACTTTAGAGTAGGTGACAAAGAAATCAGGGTTCCTAGATTCTGCAACTCTTACATTGAGAAGCACTTTTTTTTTCCTAACTTCACCTCACTATGCCCAGTAGAGCTGCCTGTAAATCCAGGTGTAAATGAAGTAGAGAGGGTAATAAGCAACTTTCTCAGAGTCCAATGGGAACAGTTCTGTATTTCATTAAATGTATATTCATCATGATGTCGCTAATAACAGAGCAGTGATACAATTTGCACATAATTTCATCTTTCTACTGACATAAAAAGATTTTTCTATTTCTACAAAGCACTGATAGGGACCTATATACAGCAGTTCACATCAACAAGAAAATTCCACTATTTCTTTCTGGTCTATTAAAACTAATAATCAGCTCTACTGCTGTGACAATGCTGACAAGTTAAAAATGTGAATTTACTCACTAGGGAAATTATCATTTTTGCAAGAGAACTGAAGAGATTCTCAGTAGAGAACAAACGACATCCACAGGGCTCAACCCATCTGTTTTGATTTCCCCAAACCTTTGTTGTTGTCTCTCCCCACCGTGAAATAAAGTCCCCCCACATGCCATTTTCTTTTCCTGGGGTGTCTCATCAAGCTCATTAGATGATACATAAGCACCCTTAGCACTCTTTGCATGCCTTTATCAGCCTTCAAATAAAAATGGCTTGTTTTGCATCAGTCATTTGGACAAATACTGACACATCCTTTTGATTACCACAGGCAAGAATATGTAATCGATCCTGGCATTTTCCTCAGCCTTTTTTTCTCCCCACATAGTTCATACTTTTTGGCATTACTTATGAGGTACAGTGTCCTATAAGTATTTATGTGGCACTTGGGAAATCATGTCTTCAGCATAAAGAGCAACCAACTCAGCTACATGTACTTAACCAGAAATCTACAGACATGTAAACTGGTGTAATATGTCCCAAGCTCTGTGTTGCCTCTTTCTTCAGTACTGCTGCTACCTGGGCTAGATAGATGAAAATTGTTTTACGGATGAACTTTTGTCACTTTTATCCTCATTTAAGCATGCAGATACCTTTGACAGAAAAGAGCACCTCACGATGGACCTATCAAACAATGCTTTTCAGTAGCTGGGTCCCTTATTGTTGCTTGCAGCGTGATACAGAAACAAAGTTCTCAAGACTTTCTTTCTTCCTAGCATTGTTGTGGGTTTGGGGTAGGTTTTGTTTTGTTTTTATTGCTTTTTTGGTTGGTTTTTGTTGCTCTTGTTGTTGTTTATTTTAATAAGGTCATTAAGGTCTAAGAACCCTATAGCTACTAAAGATAACACAGGTATTGTCATTTAATTCCTGAGAAATGTAATTCCTCTATTTTTCACTACATTCTTAGGAAAAAAGCCTTTATAGTGCTCAATCACAAGAGAATTGAACTTTCAAAGTCATCAAGATCTGAGCTCAGTTTCCAAAAACAGCTTGTGTGTTTACAGTCATGCTTTTTGACCTACTTTTCTTATTTTCCAGTGGGAATAGACAACCTAAAAAAAAAGGAATTTAATTATAGCAATGGTTTATAAATAAAGATTCCATTTTGGTACAGTCAACTATACAGGGTAAGCCCTGGAAGTCTTTCCACAGACTAGACGTTTATACTAGTTTGCTTACCTTTCACTATTGCCATTGCTATCTACTGATTAATCGACAAATATTGTAGAGAAGTGCAGGTCCAAACAACATTTAAGCATGAGACATTAGAACACTGAACTGGAAACCATTTAGATACCAATAGTTTGAACAATTCAGTATTGTGTCTAACACTGAGTGTTTAATGCAAGTATGTAAGTTTGGTCCTGCTACAGACCTGGACAGGAAGAAAGATGGCACTTTCTTACCTAGGAGACTTTCTTCCCCTAATTTTAGCAGTAACACACACACACTACTTTAAGAAAAGTGTTCCTCAAGTACCTTAGAGACCAAGAACCTTAGTTTGAAGATAATAAACAAATTCCATTGTTATTTCTGAATTCAATATTGTTATCTATATGGTATACTTACATGTTAAGACAAACAGGAACCTGATTTTTGTCTCGTATAAAGAAGCGGGAGCACATATTAATTTTGAGATTTCAAGTTGAGTTTGTATGGGTGAAAGTTGAAGTAAAAACATGTACAAAATTGTGAATACATAAGTTAGTTAGTAGCTACAAACATAAAGCAGAAAGGAAGGGAAGGAATAATAATTTTAAAAACCTTTGAGTCATGTTTTGGTACTTTGGTGGAGCTAAACACCTTACACGTGACAGTTGCTAGAGCAATACCTCCAGCTGAAATTACTCGGAAACACAAGGCGCAGTGACGATTTGACAGCCTAACTCGGAAGCGGTTCCTTAGAGTCTATGCAATCAGATTCAAGTAAATCCTGTGTAAGCAAGAGGAAAAAGTAACCCTTTATTAACCTGTATTAATCTCCAGTAATCTCCAAGTATTCCATTTCCTCCTGCCAGGTTAAGAGTGAGAGCAGCACAAGAAACAAGCAGCACAATATGCTCCCTAACACACAATAATATTTTAGTTGGGCTCTTTCTTAAATATCTAATTCTTCAGTCAGAAGTTCTCCTCACACTATCCAGGCACACAATTATACAAAAGCAAACTCAGTTACCAACTGCGGCAATACAGCTGTTCTCAAATATTACATCCGCTGCTGGAGCTTCCAAATTTAAAACTAGGTCCAGCCTTTTCACTTTGGGTGAACTGGACAACCTAACCTTCATATGGCTTCTTACAAGCCAGGACCAGCAAGAACATTGGTTTTTTTTTTAAAAAAAAGAGCTACTTAGTGCAGAATCAGGGCGGGGGGGGGGGGGGGGGGGGGGGATAGCTGCTTCTTTAAATGGAAGGAAATAGATCATATACAAAATGCATGAACTGGGAGCGACAGAGATGAATAATGTATCCATTACTTGTTTGCATAATGGAGTTATTTGATCTACTTTGACTTCTCAGGCAGAGCAAAAGCAAAAAGTAATGGTTTTCCCACCTTCTTCCAAGAAAGCCCTCAGCACCTCATGTTCTCCTAAAGGCCACAGGATGCTACAGAATGCTAATAAACTTCCAGCTTTTGCAGGGATGCCTATAAAATACCATAGAAGACTTTGCCACTTGCATTGGGAAGATACCAGCCTCTGGGTATCTGTCTGAGTTAATGGGAAAAGCTCAAACACTCATGCAGAAAGCAGCACACAAATGTCTGTTTGTGCTCAGACAGCAAGAAGATAGAATTTGTACAAGGGAGTGAATAACAAAGGTATTCCAGAAAGTTTATTTTAATTGATTTAGGGGATTTTACCCATAAACCACCCATACTCTTATGAACTTTCAATGCAGTAGTTTCACCCCAAATCAGCATTTTAGAAAACTTCACAAACACCTAAGTGGTTTCAGAAGTCTTAATCATTACTTTCTTAATTCAAAGGTTGTCTGATGATGTTCAGCCCTTTTGCAGGGCAAAGTTCTGCTGTGAGAATTGAACCGAAGGTAATAGCACAGCCCAATTAAGGGCAAAGCTGAACATCTCCAAGATCTACACCAGACCAGCTTCTGTTGACTTTACATGCAGTAGCCACATGCAGTGCTGCTGACTCCTATGCTCTTCGTGCAACTTTTACACAATTGCAATGGTTTTAAAGCTGCATGTCTTGGAGCTCCTGTAATTTGATCTGTCCACTCACTTTTCCAGTCCAGTGTCTGAAGCAAAAGTATTTTGCTTGGATTGGCCTGAAATCTTCTTTGGGCTGTGGACGGCTAAAGGAAGATGCGGAACCCTGATTTTCTTGCTGAAAAAAAATATATTCCCAGTTTCCACCACCACCTCATGATAAATAAAATGTGTTACTTGTGTTTCAAATGCCCAAAATTAAAGCAAAGCACTAATCACAAAAACAAAAAAAAAACCACCACACAACAATCAAGAATATTGTTATGTCTGGGATTTTTTGTTTGGTTTTGAGGTTTTGTTGTTTGTTTTGGTTTTTCGTTTTGTTTTTGAGGTTGGTTTCTTTGTTTGGCTCATTTTGTTTGTTTTTTTTAATCTTTTAAACTATTCTTGAAAGGATGACATTCACCTCACAACCAAAAGACTCTTCCTCTGTGGCTCTTCTACAGTAAGACTCTGCTAGGACATTCTGCAGAGGGGAACGGATTTTCAGCTTCTCAACTAAAGTTTCATATAAAGTAACATAGTACATGCAGAAATCTGTCAGGAGCACAAAAGCACTTCCCAATACAGAAAGACCATTTTTGGTAAGAGGAATTTCCTCTGAAATTTCAACCAGTTTTTCTATACACACTTAGTTAACTAACTCTTGTACTCCGATGAGTAACACCAGGCTTATGCACTAACAATAGTTTTTGCATCATTTTAGACTTACACAGTTAATTCTTTGCTCCTAGCATCTTCTGCCATGAACTCCAAGGTTTATAAACGGCTTGGTAATACGAACTTTTACAGTCAAATGTCAGTGAGAAAGGAGTAAAACAAGACATAACTCTTCAACCATGGCCGATTTTCTTGTCCTCATGCCATCCCAAAATGTAAATTAACAGTGGCCAAATTTCTGTGATCATGCTGTAAATTGGTACCAGATCCCTCAGAAGGTTTGTTCCAGCAGCTGAAGAGGACTGACCAAACTGTTACCATGGCTCTCAGGTATGAATTGAGGAAGCGGGCAGATATGGTGTACTTGAAAACCCTGAGATCACTAAGTTCAGAGATGCTCATTATCATCTCTACGGGAACAGCTACTTGCTCTGCTTTTTCTGAAAATCTCTTAGGAATCCCCGTCTCCTGTAACGGCAGAACTATACCCCTACTGGGTAAAAAATGTCTTACTACACAACAGCTTCGGCATTACTTTTGTTCTGGATAATCTAAAGTTAACATTAAAACCAGGAATTTTCCAGTTAAAAAATGGCCTGATAGAAATTTTTATATGAGAGGAGTCTAAATTTAGAGTCTAAAATACAACTTAGTTCTAGCTTACATTATAACAGCTTCCTATATAGTGCTCTACTGAACAAGAATGGTTCGCTTACTTTAATGAAAACAATTAAATTAATAGTACTGCATTCTTCTCAGTGTTTACATATTTGAAATTTAATAAAACAGCTTTCTCCCCATCTGATTTGTTTAGTTAATATCCTCACTATGCTCTCTCAAATAATTACATCCTCAAGTAAGAAGCTCTTGTTTATCTCCCATTATACTTGGGTTTGGTTTTTTTTTTTAGCTAAGAAGCCTGCTGATCTCTTTTCCTTATTACTTCTCATACCTGAAAGTAGCTTTTATTTTATCAATAGAATATTGTTGTAATTTTTTAATTCGAGTAGAAAAAAAACTAAGACAGGATCTTCTCACTAAGACCTGGAAAATGCTGAGCTGTGTTTACAAAGCAATAGCACATGGCAAGGTGCACTGGCAACACAGCAACAACACAAGCGTCCTCTGTCAGAATTCCCTTGGGTGTGCTGATAAACTGAGCATTAATGCTTTTAAGATCAAGTTAAAGAAGTCTAATGTCCACTGATCTGAACCTGGACTTTTTCCTTACAGACATCTGGCCACAGTGTTTTGAGGTCAGTGTGCAAACTGTGCAAGTTGCTTTAAAAAAACCTGTTGTCGGTCAGTGTGCAAACTGTGCAAGATGCTTTAAAAAACCTGTTGTCCCCTGCATAAAGATCGTCTAAGACTCTTATTATGAGGTTCCACTTCCTGCATCTATTCTGAACAAGACCAACTCAGTTCACATCTGTAGCTTTTCCTCTCCAAAAGCCAAACTGGCAGTCTCAGGCAAGCATCCAAAATCTAGTGATGTTTTTTTCCTTACAGACTATTTTCAGGGAGAGAGAGATGTGACCAGTCCAGTGGTGCTTCCCACAAGGCTCTTAGGCTGCCAGAGCACCCCAATGCATTGCCTCATTTCTCTCAAAAAGATGCAACGTAGCAAATAAACAAGACTAATTCCATAATTGAAATGTAGCGGGGATGTTTAAGAAGTCACAGAGAAAATTGTCAGAGGCTCACCAGATGTCTTTCCTTGATTTTCATTACAGAGACAAGCTTAATAGGAATTAGGCTTTTGACTGTCCACCAAGTTAACAAGTTTGAGGAAGACACAAGAGGGGAAAAAAGTTCCTTCTACTATTGTTCTATTTCTGTTCAGCCATGCTAAGAAGAGTTTTCATATATATCAGCAGAACTGGTTCAAAATAGGGACAAGCTGCTGATTCAGCGAGCCAGACACTGCCTTTTCCTCATTTTCGGAGACCTTCATAGTGCCGCCTGCAGCCACTTGTCCTGCGCAGCCTGGGAACCCGCCGGCCTACGCTCCACAGTCCGGCAACCAGAAGTCTTACCGCAATCACATCCACTCCTGCCTTCTTGAAATTTATTATAGAATAGTAACAATTTAAAGTTTCAAAGAAGTTTGGGGTGGGTGGTTGTTTTTTTTCCACACACATTATGATGTTAATGGCAAAAACTTCACAAACATGAGTGGCTGCAGCAAAAAGGAAATGAGCTCTGAAGTGGAAAGCTCTCTACTGAGGATAGACTAAAGAAAATCGTACCGGACTGTTGTATAATTGTCTGGGTTAGGAAGATTCTCAGCCAATTTAGTGTAGAAAAGACATCAAAGGAGGGAGTAGGAAGACATTCAAAAACCCTCAGCAACTGAAAGAGTCACAGGACCAAAGGTACATATGATTAAATGATTTGGCACTTCCGTGAATTTATTGACTATGTTTTAAGCCAAAGGGGAGTATTGGGTAATATAATCTGACCAACTATACAACACAGACCACACCACTTCAAGCAAAACACCTCTGCCCGGATCCCAACAGCCCATGAAAGCCTAATAAGGGTCCTCCAGCGAAGTATCTGGTCTGCACGTGAAAACCAGAAAGATAAGAAGTTGGACTGTATTTGGATTTAATTTTTCTGGTTAACAGTGCAAATATCACCAGCCTACAAGGCATTTGCACTCACATTCATCAGGGCAAAATAAACACCATAAACAAATGCATAATTATACATTGACCCCACACAGCCCCTCAGAAGGGATTTCAAGCAGATGGGAGAAGAGGCGGCCGGGGTCGGAGGGAGGGTGCAGCAGCCACCAAAACACTTGCACAACACGCTCGTTTCCAGTTTCAAAACTCACTTCCACCCAATGCATCCCAGCATATTTAATAGAGGCCCTACATAAGCTGGTAAGAAAACAAAAATAATAGGAAGAGAATAATAGAAGATATCAGAAATATAATTTGAAAGAAAAGCTGAAACTCCAAAGCGTTGAGAGGAGAAAAGCAAAAACACATTTAAGGCAAAGAGTTGCACACAGCCTCATTTACATCTGCATACTTCCCAAAGCCACAAATACAATCGAGAACTAAGGCTAGGCTAAGCTAGAAATTCCTATTCAAAATAAAACAGCAGTCTTAAGAGCACAAAAGTATACAGTAGTTTGGGGTTGTTTTTTTTTTTTTTTTCCAGACAGGCAAACTGTGGTGTGGATTTGGTGGGGGAGAAGGTAAAAGGGAAAGGGTCTAATTGTCCCAATTATGGCACTGTATCAAAAGGCAAAAACAGTTATTGGTAACATCCAAGATGGCCAAACAAGCCCCGAGTCCCACTGTATCAGGTACTACACAGAATCAGATTTCACTTCCACTCAAATAAATTGAAAGAAAACATTAAAAACATATCACTACAGTGGTGCCTATCAACACAAAGCTGCCTCTTGAAAGGTAAAATCTGACTGTGATGTCTGCAGTCATTCCAAAAACTAAGGAAAATACCACTAGTAAGGTAAGTGGTTATTTTATTTCAGAAAATAAAAGTGTTCTCCTTTCCAAAAGAGGAAGCAGAAACTAAAGACCTTTTTTAACCTGCACAGAAGTGCTCCAGAAGTCAGACTGAATCCCTGTCAGAAACTGGTCTGACCTCAACAATTTGGACCGTGTCCACAGAGCTATACTAAGAGTATGTCACTTGTACTGATGGTTAAATTGAACAAGAAGATCAATAGTACCTGAGAAGGTGATAAAGGGAGAATGATCCACTGAATGGTGAGCTGATTAGCCTTTGTTGCAAGAGTGAAGAACATAACCCATTTGCTTTCATTATGCCTCCAAGATCTAAAACGCCTCACTACAGAGGATGCTCGAAAAAGCCTGTCATAGAACAAGGCACAACAGGGGCTCTGAGGGCCAGTGCAACAGGTTTGCGGCTCCGCTCATCTTTGTGGAGATCGCAGATTCGCTGCCTCTCTTCTTCAGGATCAAACAAGGATTAAAATTATATTAGTGAAAGGGTTTGCATGCTCCAGACTGAAACACCAGTTGCTAATGTAAAGCTATTGCTATGAAATCATAAAGCTAAGGAACGACTGAATGGGTAACTATAAGCATACACTTGCAACACAAAGGGGACTTAAGGCAAGAAATAATAGGGAAAACAAAAACCGTTCTTTGTAATAGTGTTCATATCTTTGCAGAAAACAAACTGAGTGGAATAAGACCAGAAAGTCAAATGTTTGCTGGTTGCAATCAACAAGTGACAGTTTATTTCACTGTAAATAAGAGTTATTGTTAACAATGTTAACAGCATTATTATTGTCATGTAACTCTTACTAAGAAAGTAAGTATTCAGATGCTATACAGGATTTATCCTTTTCAAGCTCTCTTCTTTCATTACGTTGAAGCTTGTAGCTTTGGCTTAAGGGGAGCCTTCTGCAGCCATAGGATCCTGCTGACATATGTGGTGCTTCACATAGACACCAACTCTGCTCTCCTTCACACATCTGCCAGACATGGCAGTCACTTCGTGTCTGGTTCACCAGAGCAGATCACACAGGAATGTGTCCAGGTGGAGTTTGAATGTCTCCAGAGATGAGACTCCACAACCTCTCTGGGCAGCCTGTTCCAGTGCTCTGGCACCCCCAAAGTAAAGAAGTTTCTCCTCATATTCAGATGAAACCTTATAATCATGTAATCACTGAATAAAATATTTTTAGGCTACACCTGTAACAAAAATGACTGTTATAATGTATCATTTTTGTTAAGCAATGTTAGAAAGCAGCTAAAATAATCCACTGATGCATAATTAAAAGCAACTCTCAATCACCCATGGAAATGAAACATAACTGAAATACGCATTGAACCTGTAAAAATAATTCTTCTTTAAGTGGCTTGCTGAGTAATACTTTATAAAAATTGCTTTTTATAATTACACAGAAAACTCCAACTTCAAAATTAAACTTAACTCCAGTACCAAAGAGGGGGACGGGTGGGAATCAGTCTGAGTTTTTCACAAAAATGTTCCAGAAGATTCATATCAGGATGATTTGACCGTTTTATTTAGACACTTATTTTAAACAAGCACCCTATTAGTTATCCATATAAAAATTCTGCAAAATTGAACTACCAAGAAATCCCTCCTTCGGCTAGTGTAATGCAGTATTCACTTTGAAGTGCTCTGGAACAACATGAATTTAGGAGTTCTAGAGGGCAAATATTTGCTCTCACATGCTTAAAACCACTTTATGCCACGTCTTGTACACATTGGAATATAAAGATATTTTATCAGGTCTTGTAAAACTTCACGAGTTCTGAAGTGCTGCTTTATTTAACTTCCTTTCTTGGCAGAGAGACAAGCTGTTTTGTCTGAGCTAAAAACCACAATGACTATCCAACTGCGTAAGATAGATATGATTAGTGACAGAACTAGAGAAATGGTATCAAAAGTTTCTAAATCTTTAGGGAGGAAAAGGACATGGTTTTGGTGGGACTTTGAATGGCAGACGGGTTTCTAGAAATTCTCAAAATGTTCTCACTAAGCTGTTTTTCGTTACCATACAACTGGATTTTCTCAAAACGCCTTTTTCTCATTTTTTCCGCATAAGAAAGGATTAAAACTAATGGTCATTTTTCATCAAGTTTTACCGGTCTTTCAAATTATACAATTTCTTAGAGCAGCTCCCTGAAATGCATATTTTTATATTTCCAAATTAATACTTTTTTAAAAAATATGTTTATTCCAGAGAATGCACCACTGGTGTTGGTTTCACTCCATCTCAGGATGAAAACGGCTATCAAAATGTCAATTTCAAACAAGCCAGTAACAATTTACTGATCAGCCCTAGCAATTGTCCTCTAAGTCTAGGACAGTATCTTCTTCACTGTAGATTAATTTACTATGTTTAGAAAACCCACATTTTCTAATGCAGCGTAGGTTATGCAAATAAATCCCACTACTGTATCTATATTATAGATCTTCCCCCTTTCCAAAGCTTTAACCATTAGACACTTAGATAGTATGTGTGTATACATTCAATATATATCAAATATTTCAACTCTACAAGCAGGAAGTCAGTATCATAATTCAAAATCTTAGTTTTATCTCTACTAAATCAGCTTTTGAAGTTCTGAAAGTAAATAAGTACATATATTTGCAGCTATTAACTAAAACAATCAGAATCTGAATATACTTACTCCATTTCTTCTATTGTAATAGGAGGAAAAAAATGTTGAACTTGTTATGGAAAAAATATCAGAAGTAAATGATTTCTCACAAAACTTACATACATATCTTCACACCCTTATGAGAAGTTTAAAAAAAACAACTGGTGAGCAAAAGCAGTTGGCAATGGAAGAGAATCTTGACATAAATATGACTAAAACAGAGTGGAAATATAAAGCTCAAAGGGGGCACCATGTTCTCCAGATATAAATCAGACAGGAGAAATGACTCCCGCAAACGATGGAAAAGCTGACCACAGAATCACACCGCAGCGAGGGCTGGAAGGCACCTCTGGAGACCACCTGGTCCCAACCCCTGCTCAGAGTGGGCTCAGCTCCAACAGGTTGCCCAGGGCCATGTACATTCAAGTTCTGAATACTCCCAACAATGGAGATTCCACCATATCTCTGGGCAACTTGTTCTACTGTCTGACTACCCTTACAGTGTTTAGAGAAATAAAAAGTTTTCTGTTTGTGCCCATCACCTCTTGTCCTGTCACTGACTGCCACTGAGAAGAGTCTGTTTCCTTTACACCTTCCTGTCAGGTATTTACACACACAGATAAAATGCCCTGAACCTCCTCTTGTCCAGGCCAAACAGTCCCAGCTCATTCAGCCCCTCCTCATCAAAGAGGTGCTCCAAACCCTTACACATTCCGGTGGCCCTTTGCTGGACTCGCTCCAGTACACCCATGTCTCTTCTGGGGATCTCAGATCTGGCCACAGCCCTCCAGATGCTGCCTCACCAGGCTGGGTAAAGAGGAAAGACCATCTCCCTCCACCAGCTGGCAATGCTCTGCTGAAGGCAGCCCAGCAGGCCATGGGCCACCTTTGCCACAGGAGCACATTGCTGGCTCATGGTCACCTTGATGTCCACCAGCAGCTCCTGAGCTGTTTTCCAGCCGCCCGGCCCCACAGCCTGTACTGGTGCATGGGGTGAGGTGCAAGACAGGGACCAGCATCTCCCCAGACTCTGGAACATGACTGAACAGTTCCAGCAGGATGCCTACATGTAAATTACCAAGTTGTTTGCAATTCCCTATATATGTATATATAGATGTGCATATTTATATAATGTTCATTCATATGCACACACATTTATATACAGTTAATCTATGTATGTATCTATAAAAAAAAAACAAACCACACACAAAAATATTTGAGGGTTGCAAACAGTTTGATTTATCAGCTACAGAGAAAACTCCATTTGTTTCTCAGGTCAGGCCAGCCTAATTAGCTTTATTTTCAAATGTAAGACTGTAACTGTTAGATGAATGTTACAGGACTCACTTCACCTAAATTAAAATCCATAGCTATACCAGCCCATGAATTTTTTTCCCCAGACAACCATATGTGAAAGATGAAAAAATTAACAGAATTATTAAATTGAATTCGTGGTATAGAAAAGTAATCACTATATTCTGACAGAAAGAGTGGAGCTCAGTAAGCAAATCCCACTATTTTAAGCAAGTAAATGGAAAGTGATTGCCCTGTGAACAATAGTTGTGGTAAATCTAGGGACTAAATTTAGCTGCAGAGGAATTCCTATCCTGCTGCAAGAAGAAAACAGTGCACTATTACAAATATAAAATTGTCCTATTTATCTCTACGTAATACCCATTTTTCCTCACCATCAGTAAAGGAGGAATCAAAGATGGTAAATATTTATCTTAAGAAGTTTACACGCATAAACTGTTGGGGGAGAAGTGTTTATTCTTTTACTACTTATTCACTGACAGAAAGAATAAAACCCTTAAAGGAGATGAACGGGAAGGAAAAGCAGCAATAGATGCTCAGTAACAGCTTACAAGCTAGCCAAAACATAAAAAAGAGAAGCAGTGTTCAAAAAGATAAAGATTAAAAATCAAATGCTCTGCATTCCCATGTTAGTACTGGTGCTCAGTATATTCATTATATAAAATAGCACAGGGTGACAAAGCAATGAAGAAACACAAAGGAAAGTAAAGGTTAGTGAAGACTCAAATCTCTGGGAGACCAGCCCCTGTGCGCTGAATGGATGACCTGACAGCCATCGGTTTACAGTACTGGCAAATACAAACTAGAAAAACAAGTCTCATTAATTACCATGATCTAAACAAAAGCATACGTAAACCAAGCACAGCTCTTTTTCATTTGCAAAAAAACCACATCCACCTCCTACCAGAAGTCATCAACAAAAATGATGGTATTTGAATGTCTAGTGCTGTAAAATTGGGCTCAAAAAAAAAAAAAAACCTAAATTAGTTTGTTTCCATTAAGGCTATTATTATGTCTCAGTACATTGCTTTGAATATGAAGATTCAGCAGCTACTCTCTCTAGTTTTTCATCTTGGGATCTTTAATAGGGTTTCAATCTAATTTTAATTTGTTATAGAAAAAGAGGAATGAACTTTCTTCTCAAGGCTAAATTAAACTTGTCTCTTGTGTAGGTATCATGAAGTATAAAAACACAGGAGAACCAGCTGCTACATTTAATAAAAGCTTTTTTAAAATAAGGCTGTCAATGAGTTCTTTCCATTGGTTTACTGCTCCTCAAGTCCATGTTTTTTCAACAAAAATAATTAACTGTAGAATATGTGCATGAGCAGAATTTTTCTGTTTCTGTTTCAAAAACCAAAAAATGCCTCTGCAGTACATTGCCTGAGTAAGCAAACAGTAAGTATGCAAGTCAGGAACAAAGTCTGCACAGTTCATAGGAATCTGCTGTCCTTTGCAATGACAGCAAGTGCAGCAACAGTGTCTTTAGCTAAGGGGAGGCTGGGTGGCTTCATTTTTGACCAGAATGCTATCACAAATCAACATCACTCAGAAAAACGCACAGCTGGTCAGACACAGGCTTCAAAAATATATCAGGCTGCTTAACTCTTCCTGGAAGTATCTAAAACGTGGGGTGGATGCATTCTGTAACGCACCCCAAAATGCCCCTTCTAAAGATGATCCAGGCTGGAGCACATCAGGGCTCCCCGCCAGCTCCTGTGCTGGGGATGCCTTTCTGCAGATCGTGGAGGGGGTAACGTGGACTCCTGGAAATCACACCCAATTTGAGTCAGTGTCTATCAGCTTGGAGATAACCATTTTGCCTCTGCATCCCAGCTGTAAGATGGGGGTAATAGTCTTCGTATTATCTCACAAGATATGGGAGTATTTGTGTAATTTCCAAGATAAGCATATCAAATCTCACACAGGATGGACTAGATGCTTTGATATCAAAATGCTGCGTATTTATCTAATTGCGCTTAATGCTACTAGACACATTTTTCAGATATCATATAGTCCTCCGAAGGCAGTGATAACAAAGGAGAGCCCTAAACAAAGCTGTGCTCTATGCCTATGCTCTATGCTCTATGCCTATGTCTGATACAGCTACCGCCCCTTCACATCTGCCAAAGGATAAGGGTCCAGCCTGGCTACCGCCCACAGGCTCCTTGCTGCAAGGTCTTCTGTGGCTCCCAGTAGACCCTGATCTTCCTTCTCTTGCCCCAGTCACAGTTTCTCAGTCTCTCTACCAGTAAGAGCTCTCCCCTGTGCCTGTCCCTCTCTCTGCAACTTCCCCTTTGCTCCTACCAGGTATATTTTGTCCATGCCCACCCAGCTAACTAAACTTCTGGGCGTCACCTCTTTTCCTTCCCCGAACACAATGAGGAAAACCACTAGTTCAGCTAATTGGCATTGCCTAACAGGATGCTCTGTCCAAAAGAGAAGGATTTAAAAACTGTAGCAATAAATCTAGAAGAACTGGTAATTGATGCAATGCTATCATCACCTGTCAAGTGCAAGAGAAACCAAATACCTCCCTGCTCCCAACCATACACTGCTTTTCACTTTTTAACTCTGGGGGCAGGAAAATAGCAGCAAATAGAACTGACCCGGATTAATTTAAAGCTCAAGTTAACACTGCTAACTAGGATGAAAGGAATTGTTGCAAAGGTTTTCTTATTTTGAAGAAAACATTGATAATCAAGACTAGCTCCTGCAAAATGCAGTCATTTAATTTTTTTTTTTTTTTCTAAAAAGGCAAAGATGCTGTAGCTAAGAAACCTGGCTTTTCCTTAAACTCAAAGTTCTTTTTTTATTGCACCTTATTTATCACTGAAAGCTCTGACAAACTTCCACCTTATTTTATATAATCATGTCTGAGGGAGAGCCAGATTAGATCAGGTATACAGTTGTAAAGGAACTTCTCCCATGAACGCAGATGATGCAAAGTTATTTTTAAAACAGCGTCAAAAATGTTCTCTGTGTCTACTGCTTGCTCTTCAAATACATTGAGTTGTATGAGCAGCCATCAGTCTGAGAGAACAGATATGCTGTTCTGATCTTGCATCCACAATGTGCTGGCTACATTTTCCTTATTTGTGTACTGAACTGAGCTGCTCCCCTTTCTGTCTCAGATTGCCCTTGTAGTCCAGAACTTAATATAGCTTTAGCATTTGTACTCCACCACTGAAGATCTTGTTTTCTTCTAAGAGGAAATACATCCTGAATATAAGCTCTCTACCTCAGTTTGGGTACTTCTCTTCCCCTGTTTTGGATGTAGCTCCAAGGATGATGATTATTTCCAGATTAGAAGTTAACTATATTCCATAAACCCTGTTCATTCAGATTGAATCACCAAACAGCTTTCTTTTCAATTTTTTTCTCATTCACTGCACTTTTCCTAGTGGGTGGGACAGAAAATACATGCAAGTAATAATCAAAACTGATGGTACCAGATATGACCAACTGGGTTATGACTTTGGATGCTAATCTCTTGTCATTCTTCCCCTCCCACAGATTATGCGCATTAATAGCCTTTTCCCAGTTTGATAAGGGCACTGGAAAGCATCTGTTTGAAAAACCTGGAAAGCACTGGGTTTTTTCCTCTCTCTCAACTCAGTCTCCATTACAATCCTATTTTTAATCAGCCCTCACCTCCCCCTTTTTCAGTTGGTTCTCTGTAACACTATGTACAGTATAAAAAAATATGATGGCCCCAAATGTTTTGCTAAACAACAGAAAAAAAAGATTTTGGCTGTACTGCTCAGTTGTTTTCTCAATTGGTTTTGTCTTTGCGCAGAATAAATACACACACAGTAGGCCTAGGCATACTTCCACAAACACAGATATACACACACTACATATAGACAGCAATGCAGCTTTTTTGTTTACTCTGCCTCTCTCATTCCCTCTAGATATTTTTGCACGCTGTCATTTGTGGAATACTGTTGAAACCCAAAGGGATGTCAGCTGAGCCTGCCTCGCATAG
The DNA here is from genome assembly GCF_964273445.1 of Streptopelia decaocto. Taxonomy (NCBI): domain Eukaryota; kingdom Metazoa; phylum Chordata; class Aves; order Columbiformes; family Columbidae; genus Streptopelia; species Streptopelia decaocto. Next base: position 145,512,680 of record NC_138655.1, on the reverse strand, counting down.
CAAGCTGTTGGCAGCCTCATTAAGGATGGGGAACCGCGTGGAGCCCGCTGTCATTTTTCACAGGCTGATGCTGCTGGCTGGGAGCGTTCGGTCGAGCTCTATGGGCTACAACAGCTGACTTCTTGAGACGCTCCTCAGCCTTGATTTTATTGTTGGTGTCTCAACAAGGACTCTAAAGTTGTTAGTAAAAGTGCCAGCAGCTGCTGCCAACATGTATGGGGAAGGAATCTAACATATCATAAGAAAAATCTTCAAAGGTTTCAAACAGGTTAAAAAAGCATGTTTTCTTATGCACATCACCTGTAGAATGAAATTACTTTGGATTTGTTATCAGGTAACTATATTTTTTTTTGGTGTTTGTTAATTTCAGAATTATCTGCAAAATTTTGTTCTCTACCCAATTCATTTTCATTATTTCTAACCCTGAAGATACTACCTGCCTCACCTGTTTCAGCCCCACAGAATCAAAATCTCTTGCCCACATATTTTCTCAGGGAAACTGTTCCCTACTTGAATGTCAAGATAGAGGGTGGGAAGGAGAATGTACCTCTCTGTGCTTCACCATGAGTTGTCCCTTCTTCCCCCAGGTCAAGACAAGAACACCTGGACATCAGCCTCTTTTTGGCTGACAAAGTTAAAAAACAAGAAAGGAAAAAATAATAAATAAATCAGAACTGAAATGGACTTTAGCCACTGCTGCAGTTTGGCTTTCCTGTGGAAAGTCTCACCCAGCTTCATGCCTACACTAGACAGTTTCCCATCATCCTGAGGCTGAAGAAGGGCACTTTTCTTCTCCCAGGTCATATAGGCTGCTACGAAATCACAGATACATGGGTCCTGTGCACAAAAGAGAACCATCAGCAAAAAAAGCATGACTATACATTAAGAATTTGGGTAGTCAGTTTAAAAATTGGGAATCCAAAGTTCCTAGCTCTTGCTTTTGTTTTATATTCAATAATGCAAGATATTTAAGAGCCACCAATCCACCTTCTGAGGAACACCTAAATCTAAGGATAGAGAACAGGAAGAATAGTATGCCTAAGCATTTTGTGTATTTAAGTAGTAATATTCTTTAATGCCCCAAACACACACTGTTTTTCTTTCAAGCAAGGACTGACACTACAACTACCCCATCACATCATCAGGTTACTTTTGATGACCTTCCAAAGCCAAATCCCAATGTCACAGCTGCATCATCTCCTAGTGATTCTGTGCCAGAGCATGTGAAAGCTGTACAGTACTTTCAACAACAATCTCTGTCTTCTGGAAGGAGTCCCATCCATTCCTTCCTTTCTTCTCTCTAGCACATACAGACCACTAGTTTACCATATGTTTATATTCACTGTAATGCACCTCCATCTCCCTCCTTTCAATTGATTTTTACTTAGAAGATAAACACTTCAGGACAGCACAGAAAGTAGGAAAAATGGCCTGTGATGTGTCTAGTAGATTTTAACCACTATAAAACTAACTAAAATATAAGACAAAGAAGTATTTTAGTCACCCATAACTTGGTTGGGTTTTTTTTTCCTCTCCTCTTGTCCATTCCCTAAGTCACTCCCTTCCCCTTCTCTGCCACTTAATATATTTTCAAAATTTCAGGGAAGAGTGGAGTTGCATCTCTGAAATACTGAGTTTTATGCCTTAGATTTAATGGCACTGATAGCTTTGGCCAAGTAGCATGAACTATACTATAAACAGACTTTCAGAGCCAGACTAGATTCACAATGACAAAGGCTTGCCACAGTGTGCAGAAAGGCTGTGCTGCACTAAATACTCGTGTCACTTAAAACTAAAGAGGGCCTAACTTAAACAGAACTAGAAATCCAGAGATCTCAATTTTCTTCCCCACTGTCCTGGAGACAGACTTTGTAATCTGGGGCAGCGCATTCCAGTGTCAGCAGGTATTTCTGAATCTGCCTCCAAGAAGATAAAGGAAAGGATGGGGAATATAATTTCTTTGGCATATATAAGGCAAACAGTGTGGAAATAATTTTTTCACAAGTATGTAATTTACCCTTTTCCACAGAGTAGAGCGCAATGAAATAAAATGTGAAAAGCAGCATATGATATCTGCTTGTAAAGAAAGAACAGACGCCTCCATCAGACTGAACTCTCTTGAAGCAGTGCCCATAGGGTAAAAGGAGAGAAAGTGTCTCTATGGATTGTTCCCAGCAACTCCTCATCCCCAAGGTCACTGTTATTAAGCCAGGAGTCTCACCCTCTTCAGGCACAATAAGGAAAGGCACTCCCTGCTTGCAACTTTCATTTTGGAGGCGGTTTGGAAGACCTGTATATCTCCTTTTCTTAGCCATGACAGCCCTGTTGATTTAACACTCTATTAAGTGCCATGGAGAAAGAACAACAAATGGCAGGTTTTTGCTCTACATACAAGTTGAAAAGCCATTCATGAAGTGGCATTCCTCACCCCTGATAACACCTCAAAGTGTGAACATGAGCCAGTTTCACATAGACAGCATTACCCATTAAAGGACTTCCGCCCTAGAATGTATATTTTTATTCCTTTTTTCATCACAGGAACTCAGTTATGGACTGCAGCATCGCAGTAGGCTAATGGAAACAAAAACATGGAGCTGTCCAGTATGAAGAATAAAACATCCTTTGCAACACCAGTAAATATAGTGCTTCCTACTGTCAGAAAGAGCACAAAGCAGCTCTGATTTTATAGTGATATATCAGGTTGGATACAACAGTAGTAGAAGTGCTGTACAAAAAAAGATTATTGTAAACCATGTAGAACAGTCTTTGTTAGCTCTAAAGAACAATGAAAATGCTATGCAGAATAAACAGGGAGAGGAAAAAAAAACAAAAGTAAAAACAGTGTGAGTGAGTCTGGTAAATAAAAGCACTGCAAAGAAACTTCGTTGAGCGCAGCCAGCTTTACAACAACACACCCCAGAATTCCAACATGAAGAACTGATCCGTAACGTACACTTTGAGTAACAAAAAAAAAAGTTCTTCTCTGCTTCAGCAGATAGGAAACACCCACCACCCTCTCAGCAGGAGAGTGAAGAATGCCAAGAACCCAGCTATGGCTCAAAACTGGTGGAGATGGTCTCTGCATCAGCGGCCCATGACAGCCGCCTCAGTTTCTCATGCACAGTAAGAGACCAAATCAGAGAGGTGAGATTTTCCAGCTTGCCCACTAAGATACTAAAGGCTGTGGAATTAAAATGTTTGTTTGCAAGTCATAGAAAATGTACTGTAACCCCTAAGGATATCTTTCATGTAGAATTTCATTCTGCACTGTTTTCTAAACAACACTCCACTTGCCTCATGTGCAACCAAAATAAATAAATAAATAAATAAATAAATGGTAGGTTTTACTGAATGTCATATTCATTAAGAAAACCCTTTTTCATAATCAGAGTGAATTCTACAGAGAAATAAAAGCTACTTTTTACTCCCATGAAAATGAATTGTGAAGAGCAAAAAAAAAGATATCCTGTTATTCCCCCCACCCTTCATCAACAAATTCTTCCAGAGAGAGCAGTTTTTTTGCATCATTCTCTCCAGGACACACTCTTAAGGACTCCTATTTGGAGAAGTGTAATTGTGGAATTATACCCTGTTTGGTTTGGCTCAGATTCTGCTTTCTTACATATTAAGAATACAGGGCATGACTCAGAGCACAATACAGCAGACAATGGGCTTTGAACCAGACCAGAGGTGTGTTAAAGCCCATCACCAATCTTTCTTCATTTTCTCCATTTTACTTTTGCCTTGGTTTTTCTTAGTCTTCTCACAGGGTTTTTCCCCCCCCCTTTTCTTCTTGGTTGCATCAAGAGATGCAACTTAGAACTCCACCCCTCTGATGACAATTTTGCTCATAAGATATTAGGCAAAGGAAGAGCACTCACCAAAATATACAGTCACATTCAGCATAACTAGCATATATTAAAAAACAAGGTTTACCAGAACTCATAGGAAACTATATTTTCTTCCAGGAAGAAACATGAGATATTTTAAAAGTGTTGCCTTGAATTGAGAAGTCAAAAACCACTTGACAATTTTAAAAAAATCCATTTGCAGAAATGCTTCAGTTGAAATTAGTCTTTGTGTCAAAGACTACTTGATTTCTTATTTTAAGAAAAAAAAAATCAAGTGAAAAATAGCAAAAAGTACATTTACAAAAAAAAATAATCTGAGTTTTTCTTTCTCAAAAATGTTAGATGAATTCATCAAAACCTACTCCTTTCCTAACTTTAGATTTGACTTCAATAAATTGGCATTTTATAACAAATCAAGCAAACGTCTCCTGACTTCTGGTAGATAACCATCAACTTTCTCTACATTTTAACTGTTCCTTCTGAAAACACAGAAGTTTATGAGATGCCTCCTCTCACAGAAGACAAATTGGAGCCTTTGAAGACGAGATCATATGTCATAACAAAAAGAAAAATCATTGAATGTATTTTGTTTTAAAGTTTCATTGAACATACACGACTGGCCAGGCTGAATAATCCACGACACGCTGACAGATGGAGCCAGACACAGACCTTCAGAAGAAAGGGGAAGCAGGAAGGAGCTGAACAGAAACATTTAGTCAGCTCTGTCAAAATGTTGGCATTTCTATTAAGAATTACAGTATTCAATTCTGCCTCTTATTCTGTACCATTCTACCAAAAGCCCATGTTTTTCTGAATAATTTTCATTAGCATTTCAGCTACTTTTATTGTATTTTGCAAGGTTGTCCAAAAGTAACACCGACAAAAGACAATTTTGAGTGTAAAATAATTGACTTGCAAGCAGAACTTCGTAAATCATGTCACTGGTAGTATTCCTTTTCCCTACAGCTGTTATTTCGGCACAATAACTTAGCTTCTGTTTTATTTAACACCAATATTCCCAAAATGCAGGCACTCCTGAAACTCATGCATGCTGTAACACTTTGCACAGAAAGATTTTTTTCTGCCTACAAACCACCTTTAAAGTCTATAAAAGAGATAGCATTTATACTACAGAAAATTATTAATAGTGGCAAGACTTGTTATTGAAGCATAGCTCAGTCCCTTAGAGACAGACATACCTCGGAATTGTTGAGATGACATCTGTGTGTCCCCGAGAACCAGCCCTCGCTTGAACACTGGTCAATGTCCACCTTCTGCAGATTGATGTCAACTTTGACAACACCCCTGAAATGAGAGAAAAACAGCCTTGAGCACAGCAACTACAGAAATAGTTTAACAACTTCTTTACGATGCTGTAGCCTGCAAAGCAGAACTACATCTTTCTTCTAAATAGGGAATTTGATGAAATGTCTGAAAATAGAGTAGTTTTGTGCTCCCAAAGCCATGATTGCAGACACACATTCTTACGTTAGACCTTACTGAGATGTATTATGACAAGAGCTTGGTAAATCTAATGCACTACATGTAAGGCAGCAGGTATAAGCTATACACTCAAACACTTTAATGTCCTTCATATTTTGCAATGAAACAAAAAGCCAAATAAACACAATTAATGACCTGCACTACATTTTCCAAGGCCAGCAACCTCCCCAGCCAACCCTGAGTACAGAACCAGGCACCGCACCGCAGCCCCATGCCCAGTGACAATGACATCCTCCCATTTGCTCCAGGGAGCACCGTTTGCCAAAACAACTTGTAAAAGCCTTTTTCTGTACTCTCCTCAGAGACACCCCGACCTCCAGCAACCTTGGGCCTCTCCTCCAGCAGGTACCCAAGCCCCTCTCTCCCCATCTCTGCCAGCCAGCACCGATACACCATCGGAAGGGCAGTGCAAGCCAGGAATAGGCCACTGATGCCTCTGAAACAAACAAACAAACAAAAAGTTTCCTACACACACAGGTCCTCAAGGACTGTCTGAACTGTATTAGTTCTATGCCAAGAACACTGAAGTTTTCATCATCAGCAGTCTCCCTTAGAATTTTTTTTTTTTAATGAAAAGCTGACAATCCAATTTCAAAGCCAACGCTATTATATAAACAACTCAGAAATCACCAGAATAAAAAAAGCTGTAACTGTAGTTGCATATATGAAAAGAAGCCTTCAAAAATTTCCTTATTCTCTTCAAAATAACCTATGAAATTACTTCAGATGTAGAACGTTTATAGCATCACCTTGTGAAAGCACATATCCGTGACTGCTTCGCTGCTGTCTGGACTTCGCAAAAATGTCAGTATGCAACTGCTGGTAGTTAGATCATTACACAGACTCACTTGCAACAGATGAATGCTCTGCATGGATTTCTTAAATCTAGAGTATCGTTCCTTTTACGTTGACCCTTTCAGACACTTTAGACAAGAATTTTGGTTTCCACAGTCTGAAGTTCCCCAACTACAAACACCATCATACCTCCTTTCAGACTGTAGACTACCAAGGGCATGGCCCAACCTCTATCTCAAGAACCCCTCAATCACCCCACAGCATGTTGCCTCTTAAAGCTCAGTATAGATAAGAATGCTAATAATAATAACAAAAAAGCTACACAGCCATGTATTCGAGAGGCCACTTATGAACAAATCAAAACAGAAGTAAGAGAGTGACCTTCATCGAAAACAGGACAATACTGTTCCCTCATGCCTGGCCCCAGTACAACCAAGTGCAAAATGTCCGCAACAGCTATATTTGAACATACATCTTCAGACATGCTATACAGTCCTTGGAGAAACACAGGCACATCATTTAAGCGATCTGAAGAATACATTAGGAAATTATGTAGGATAGTCAGTAGGAATTTATACAGTATAGCTGCACTTCATCCCCCTCTGTCTCCTGCCTAGAATCGAAATAATCTGATGCTGGGCACACTTAGAAATTACCTCAAATATTTAAGTGCTGGTTCTAGACAGTTCAATTTAAAATTGCACACACCATGCTTCTAGAATATTCAGAAATATTTTTAGTTTACAGCTTTGTGTCTTTCCACTCTTGTTCTGAGCAACAGCTTCTCAAGGGACTGCTAAAACTACACTTCCACCCCAATGAACTGGTTTTTCCATGTTGCAAGTGACCAGTGACCTCAAGGGAAAAACTGCCACACTGTACAGGCTAACTCTTTATAAGATGTTGATGTCAGTGGATTACAAGCTTATCTTAACCTGATAACAAGGTATCTGTCTCAGATGCCCACAGGACCAGAGGTAACTAATTCCTCATCTGGTCACATGCAGATCCCAACAGGTAAGTTTCTAATATTTTCTGGACCTTTCTGAGCATAAATATTAGCATGTGGGCTGGAGACAGGACCTGTTCCGCAGGTGAATAGTCTCACAGTGGCTGCACACAGGCACAAAGCAGGCAGTGAAACCAGGACCAACGCTACTCCTTGCTCTCCTAGTTCACATTATACACCAGGCACCTTGGCAAGGGTCTCTCAAACATTAGCCTCATTCTGACTAGTAAAGAAATCTGTTTATACAGCAGGAGAAAGAGTGATGATTCATCCTTATTAGGACTGCAACAGAATCACCTGGGAGACTCCCAAGCACCTTAGGGAAATAGGTCTTTATTTCCTTAACATGGAAAGCTTTCCTCTTGTGTACATTTTGTTTTTAACTGGTGGGAGAGGAAACTCCTCTTTCCCTCTACAAACACTTCTGTGAAAAGAGAGGTACAGATTGCAAATTAAGGGTAAACTAACCACCGCTAGGAGAGGAAAAACGTCTTAAGAGTTTGCTGTGTGGTACCATGAGCAAACCCTGTAGAAGCACAGTGTGAGCACAAAGGGATATCAAAATTTTCAAAATAAAGCTTACCTAGAGGTTACTTAAGACAACACATACAAGCCATAGGAGTTAGGGACAGTAAGTGCACTGAACAAGAATTCATGTATGGCCTTGTACCAGCCATGGTGCAAGTTGGAGAATTAGTTGCATGTTCTAGCGGGCCAAGAGCAGAAGACAGGACAGCATTCTAATGCTCGGAGCCACTTACTGGAAAGAAAGGAAGTGTACTTCTGGATTTTTCACACCAGAATTGATTAAATAACTTGTATCGTTTGAAAACTCTTTGATAAAATTATTTTGTTCAAAATAGATGAGAAAAACAGATTCATAAATCAGCTGTCATGGGAAGAAGTCTCTTGTGATCATTCAGTCTAACCACCTGCTGAAAGCAGGCTCAGTTCAGTTGGGTTTTTTAATACCTCAAATCACAAAGACTTCACCACCTCCGGGTAACCAGATCTAGTGTCTCAGCATTCTCACAGTGGAATTTCTTGTATTTCAATTTGTGCCTCTTAATACTTTGTCCTTTCACTGACTACCCCCGAGAAGATTCTTGCTCTGTCTCCTTTACAGTCTTCCATCAGGCATTTACACATGTGTAAGATTCTCCTGGAGCCTCCTCTTCTCCAGGCTGAACAGTCCTGGCTCATTCAGCCCTTCTTGTCTGTCAGATGCTCAAATCTTTAATCATTTCCGTGGCCCTTCACTAGGCTCACTCCAGTACACCCAGGCCTCTTGTACTGGGAAGCCCAGAAGTGGACACAGCACCCGTGACGTGACCTCAGCAGGCTGAGTAAAGGGGGAAGGACCACCTACCACAACCTGTTGGCAATGCTTTTCCTCTCATGGCCCAAGAGGCTGTCCTCTTTGCCACAAGCACACATTGGTGGTTCATGTCAAATTGGTGTCCACCAGGATCACCCAGGCATTTTCTGCAAAATTGCTTTCCAGTCATCAGGCCCCCAGCATGCACTGGTGCATGGGGTTATTCCTCCACAGGGGCACACTTGGCATTTCTCTCTGCTGAACTTCCTAAGGTTGTTTGCTCATTTCTCCAGCCTGTTTTAGTCTCCTTGAATGGCAACACAACCTTTAAAATCATCATGTCCAACCATTAGCCTAATATTGCCAAATCTACCAGTGAAACACAACCCTAAGCACCACATCTACACATCTGTTAAATCCCTCCAGGGACAGTGACTCAGCCACTTCCCTGGGCAGCCAGTTCCAATGCTTGATAACCCTTTTGGTCAAGAAATTTTTCCTAACATTCAATCTAAACCTCCCCGATACAACTTGAGGCCATTTCCTCTCATCCTATCACTGTTACCTGGGAGAAGAGACCAACACCCTCCATGCTGCAACCTCCTTTCAGGTCGCTGTGGAGAGTTATAAGGTGGGGCTGTCATATGCAAGGACAGAGCTGGACTCAATGATCCTTGTGGATCCCTTCCAACTCAGGACATTCTATGATTCTAAGGTCTCCCCTCAGCCTCCTTTTCTCCAGGCTAAACAACCCCAGTTCCCTCATCAGACTTGTGCTCCAGACTCTTCCCCAGCTTTGTTGCTCTTCTTTGGATGTGCTTGTGACAGCTGCACTCTACACCCTTGACCAGACCGGCAGTGGTTTGGTACAGGCTCCAGAGGAGGCTGAGGCCTTTCCCTGGCTAGGCCATTAACTCCTATAGTTTACCCGCAAAGGAGCAGAGTGACACGGTGAGTACCAATGCATTTGAGCTTGGAACACCCATCACGTGAGAGACATAGGAATAGTGGGTGGCTTTTCCAAGACTGATTCATCAAGGAACAAAAAGCTGTGGGAACAAGGATTCTCATGCATACCTTTCCTGCCACATATATGATATGAGCCACCCACTTCATCCTATAAATGACAGCCTAGCTGAGCCTTCTTTGAGCTCTTCCTGCTAGGCAGCATGGCTGTATGGCAGTGATCTCCCCTTTACTAGAATACCTCCTTGAGGTAGAGAGATCTTTTACAAAGAGCAGACCTTTGGTAAGAGACCAATATCACACATAACCTTGTAGTACAGTAACTCTGATTTTTGCCTTGATAACTTTGGCTGCATGCCAAGTTGATACTAATGAAACATTACTAATCCATGTAGCCACCCAGTATTAATCATCACAACCTCTGTATTCCTTATCCTTATTCACTGCATCTCTATCTTTAGACGTAAACTCTTGACCAAGTCTTAGACTAAGACTGCACCTAGCCACACCTAGGTTCCATAAGGAGTTTAGAAAGCAAGCGGGTCCATTCTGAACCTCATGACTTGACAGCAGGGTTTCCCTTAACCTTTACATCTCCAGTCTCTGTGTGAAACATCCTAACTCAAGGCTAAATCAATTTTCCTCTGTATGTTTCCTCCATGCAGTAATTAACAAAGTGAACATTGCCACTGAACTTGTCAAATCTTGTCAAACCACTGTTAACATCAATTAAACATATTGCTGCTTCTCTTTTGAGTGAGGTGCATTCAACTCATTCCACGACAGCCTCAATGTCTTTCTTGTAGTGAAAGGCCAAAAACTGAATACAGTATTCAAGGTGCAGCCTCACTAGGGCCAAATACAAGGGGACGATCACTTCCCTAGTCCTGCTGGCCCACTATTTCTGATACAAGATGCCTATGTTCACAGTCATGCTCAGAGTGTGTCTCCATATTCTTTGCAGGTTACCTGACCCTGCCTCCACCTCTTATGCACTGTCATTTTATGCTTGATTTTCATCAGGATCTCCCCTGTTAAGCCATGAAGGCCTGAAAATTATCTAATTTCAAAATATTTTCACAATACTACTTCCAAAAACATTCCAAAATTCTTCCATTTGAAATCAAATGCATTTTCCCTTTGCATCTCTTGTGTTAAAAACTCTTCTCACAAGAATATTTGTCTTTCGCAAAACCCAGTCTTCATGAACTCAATACAAAGATTTCTGTCGGGGGTCAAGACCCCGGCATGGGTTCTGGCCTGCGACGACGGAGGAAGGAATGTAGCCAATTCAATTTGAATCATAAACACACTTCGATTTATTGATACAGAGCACAGACCTTTATAGCGGTTCTATTAATTATGCCTACTTGTCAAACACCAATTTGATAGCATACGTAATGAGCCCATCCCAACATACATAATGAGTCCATCCCCTTCTGTGGCCCCCCTGGTATGTGAATTCCCCTGTTATCTCGGAGCTGCCTCCTGAGACTTGTTTATCCAGGCCTTTCTCAGGAGCTGCCTCCTGAGACTTGTTTGTCCAGGCCTTTCTCAGGCAATACCTTCTCACTTACCCTTGCTCAGCTCATGCTAACTGAGGCCTACTTATGCTAACTAGAAAAGATCCTCTTCGTAGAGAGGGTCTCATCCCCTTTCTCTCTTAGCCATTCTCCAACAATTTCTACCTGCACTCTTCTGTCTGCAGTTTTTTAGTAGCACAACCTGAACTTCTGACATGGTTAAGTTGTTCTGCTTTTTCCTTTTCTCAGAGTTTTAGGAATTTCTGGGATGAAAGTCTTCTGGAAGGAAAAACAGTACTGTTGAGAGGCAGGCATATGAAAACAATATCTCCTGACAGTTATAATCTACCATGCGCTTCGCATTTTTCCTCCATGGTGGACATTATTTCTTCACTAGACATCTACAATATATGTTCATGCTTCATGGTAACGTCACAGTTCGGCTGAGGCAGAACAGGGTCTGCATCTACTTGAGGATATAACGCTTTGGATAGAAAAGTTTCTTTAAGCATACATGTGGCATTTACAGAAAGCATCACGATGGTACAAGATTTTTTCTGCATTCATTTGGGATGTGTTGCCATTTTAAAACACCATCTCAGACTAGTATCCCACCATTATTACACCAAATAAACTAATATGTACATGATGATATAGTTCTGAAATTCATCTGTGATTAATACAGTAGCTGGCACAGTCTGTTTAGCCACCCACTTTTTCAGCTATTTTTGATTCAGCATTCAGAAAACGGAACATATGGAAGAACACATCCTCCTAGAATGTATATGGACCTGCAAGCGTTATATTTATTGAATTAACTGGGAATATCTGCAGCTCTGCTATCTTGATAGAAGCAATCAAGACAAATATCAGTGGTATAAGAGCAGACTCAGCTCGTCAGGATAACACATTCATCCACATTGTAATGCTGTCTGGCTGAACCCAAGCCACAGTGATAAGTTAATAACAATATTACTGGTAATTGTGGACCATCTGGCACCTCAGTAGATTTTGTTAATCTCCTTATAACAATAATATTTGTTTTTCTGCCACAATTTTACAGTCCTTCCACAAAAGAGATACTTAAGGATTGCACATTCATGTTTAACATGTAGTTAACAAAGAATTAGTTGAATTGTATGAATTAATCATTGAAGAATGATGTCATCAAGGATTTTCTGTCAGGTCAGAGGTTTGAATTAAGAGGCTTTCATGTCTGTCTTAATTTCCAGTACCACTGCTTGTTGACATGCTGTTTGCCTTGAAATCTGTGCCAGAAATTGATTTAAGCTTATTTTCCCAACCTACTAGCTATCTTGATAGTTTCAGTAGTTATAATATTTCATTGTAACAACATGTTGTAAATCCTGAATCTACAGAAGAATTTTTTTTCCCTGTACTGTTAAGTCATAAAAAAGCAGAAGGAGCATGTTTTCCTCTCCCAGGCAGCTTAAGCCAGAACTGCACAGAATAATAGCCTGCAAACACTTAAATGTGATAAACAATATCTTTGTCTTCTAGATCTTCAGAAGTTTTTCAGCACTGAGGTCATGACAGCTCAGCTAGATAGAAAATAAAAGTTTGACTTCAAAGTTTGAACACTTATTTTTGTACCCATAATCATTGCAAGCAGCCATAATTAAGGTATAAGGCACAGTTATCACATACTGAAGCAGATATCATCCCCCAAATCTAAATGCCTGCCTAGATTCTTGCTGCCATATTAATTCACCCCTACATGCTGTCCTTCATAAAGTCCTCCTTACCACAAAACAAGGAGATAACAAAAAAACAGAGAAAAAAAAGAAAACAGGGAGACCTTATAGCAGCCTTTCAGTATTTAAAATGGGCTTATAAGAAAGACAGGGACAGACTTTTTAGCAGGGCCCTTTATGATAAGACAAGGGATAATTGTTGTAAACTAACGGAGGGGAGATTCAGGTTAGACATGAAGAAGAAATTTTTTACAATGAGGGTGGTGAGGCACTGGCCCAGGTTGCCCAGAGAGGTGGTAGATGCCCCATCCCTGGAGACATTCAAGGCCAGGCTGGACGGGGCTCTGAGCAACCTGATCTAGTTGAAGATGCCCCTGCTCATTGCAGGGTGGGTTGGACTAGATGAGCTTTCGAGGTCCCTTCCAAACCAAACTATTCTATGACTCTAACAAATTCTCCACAGCCATCTCAAATCTGCAAATGCCCACACCTCTAGATAAGTGTATGCTGTAATTAGTATAGTCAATGTTTTTGAGGCAGATACCTTTTCTGACCATTCTCATTTTACAGGCTGACACTTTCAAGAATATTAATTTTCAAACAGTGCCTACTACCTGACACCTGAGGCTCCTTCAATGTACTATCAACTGAGCATCCAAAAATAATCCTCCTGTCAAATTCATGATAACTTTTAGCCGTAAGTCTCACTGGCCATCAGCAGCTTCTGCAGGCTCAAGTTGCTTCGGAAAATTAAGAGTTGGGATTCTGCATCACTTAAAACATTTAAAACTATTATTACCTCTGCATATCCAGCCAGATTCACAAAAGGCTACTGGGTTGTTACATACAACATGATTTTGATCTGGTCATGCAGTTATCACTAATTTCTTACTAGTAGGACAGAGACAGACTTACCTAATTCCTCAGCCATAGCATGACTGATGCTTTTCAGCACATATTTTTAGATGAGAAACAACTTTCACTAAAAATAAACTTACCTGAAGAGTAAGGTATAGCAGTGTGGGCACATGAATTAGGATTCACCTGCAAAGGAAATCCCTCTAGGCCTTTTGGAACAGTCCTACAAGGGCAGAATACTTAAAGCTGAATACTCTGTTGTCTGAAGAATTATTTTAGATTTAAATCTGCCTTCAGATTCACAGTATGCAGTGCTGCCTCTCCGGGGATTTCCCTGCAGTTTAGTCAGAGAGCTTCCTGGCTACCTCCAGGGTGGTGATGCCTTTCTTTTTGCCTTGATGATGTTCAAGTTGCTTCTAGCATCTTAACTCTGGCACAAAGCATCACCTTGTACAGGAATATGAGGTGTCAGTGATGTTGGGGTGCCACTTACATTAGATTATCCCCATAAAAAAAGGTCTTGAAGCCAAATTCAAGCCATTTAATAAGAAACCAGCGTTTTTTTAATGCTCCCATTACTATTCACAGGCTTAAAGAGACAAGTGGAAAGAAAAGGCTTAAAGGAATGGTACAGAAAGTGATATGAGGTTAGGAACAAGAAAACTTGAATCAGAATGATCCTAGACAGGACAAATGGCCTCAGTCTAACTATACCAAATCTTCAGACACTAAAGATTTATTTAAAGGTAATAAGGGAAATCTAACACTGAAAAGTAAGTGGAAGCCAACATTTAAAAAAAAAAAAAGAGATGCATAAACCTGGGCAGGTAACATAAAAAAATACAAGAATGTAAGACAAAACTAAGAGACATTTTTAGAAGGACCACATTAAAAGCATAAGCTCTACTAATTAAAAACTTGTCAAAATACCTCAAAAAAAGGAAGCCTGAAGCAGAAAGTGCACGGCCAACAAACAACCAAGATATGAAAATTGCTGAGAGTACAGACAGGCTTTGCAGAAAATGAATTCTTTTCATCACTGCACTCTTCAGAGCGAGGAAGGCTCCAACTTTTGTCACATTGATACTCTCAAGAGTGGCTCAAGTCAGCTTTGACATGCAGGGAGGTTAACAAGCTGGGCACCACAACTACCCCTTTGTTCAACACATTCACAGACGACCACAAATATGTGACCAGTGACAAAGTTTGCAGGTGACAAAAATACTTAGTATAACCCACAACTAAATCTGACTGACACAGAGAATATTAATGAACAATTGCCAAAGTGTTCTTTTATCACAAGAATCTGATCTCCCAATGAATTCAGATTCATTAAAAACATTTTTTTTCTCCTAACAATTCATAATTGTATTATGGAATCCAACACCAAACTAAATTGCAGAAGACAAAAATGGGTTAAAAAGTGGATTAAAATCATGGAGGTCAACTTAATCCATACTTACCACCAACGCTCATTCAGACAGACTGAAAAACTGATTTTTATTGCTTATTATTTGTAAATGAGATTTAACCACGATAGAACTCCGCATTTCCACTGCTCTTACATTCTCCCCTAAGCACCTGCAAGAAGCTGCTTTTGGAGAGCAGACTAGGTAAGCCTTTCATCTGACCTAACACAGCAATGCTTTTGTTCTTGCCTTTAGAGACATCTTTCTGTCTCAGTGCAGAGAATACACAGAATAGTAGGTGACAGCCTGGAGCTGAATCTCACATAGTAAGGACTGTCACACCCTTCAAAAGAGCTTTGATAACCTGCAGTGCTGGAAGCTTTGCCCAAGGGGGGTAGAGGTAGAGAAGAGAGGAGCGGAAACAGCAGCTCGGTCCAAAAAGCTAGTTTATTTTATTGCAACTTACTATGCACCACATAATTGTGGCCACAAATGCAGTACGTTTCAATCCTCTTCTGGCCTTATTTAACTTCTTTCTTCAAAAGACCCAGTCCTGTTTCTCCAGTACTGAAGAAAGCTGAATCATGTTTCTAAAAAAGAAATCCCTATTTACTGTTCCTTTTGTTTCATCACCATCCAGTTTTCTATCCTTATCCATGACCGCCTATGAAAGAGGCAGAGACATAAATTTATTGTCTATGGAATACTTAAAACATACCAGGGGTTTCTATAGGCAGACAGTAAGTCATAGGAGGACATTTATTTGTTCTGACCTCTTTTCAGGAATATAAATCCAAGACTTTCAGAAGTTCTTGGAAATAAATTGTTCCTCTTAATTTTGAAAACCTGTTCTAAATCCACCCACATTGTCAATCATGTTATATGGGCCATGGCACGCTAGAGAAAAAGCGTCAGCCTCACCATTTTAAATATTTTGGGGATTACACAACTAATGTGTCATGTAACAAAAACTTAGAAAGCCTCAAACTGTTAAAATGAATTTTCTTTCTTAGTTCAGTACTGAGACCAAAGAGAGACTAGTGGGGAAACCATGAAAGGGGAGAAAAGGAAGAAACTAAACCATATTTAAAAGAAAAAAGTTACTAATTTTTACAGTCACTCTTTGTAATGTTACCAATTTAATAGTTGTAAAGTACTTCACGGAAGATTAAATTATGTATATTCCCCAAGAAATTACTTATTTGTTATATATACTTCTACCTTCATGGTTTAATTTGCCTTCAATAATGTTTCCTTAACTAAGAGCCCCATTACGGCCTAACACTGGAGCGGTCCAAGTCTTTGTTAATTGTACAGAGGAAGTCACTACATTACACTGCCTTTAGGGAAGAAACAGCTAAATTGAACTGCACAAGAAAGATTAATCTTTGCATCAAGAAAACCTTTCCAATGATTAAGAGAGAAGTAGCAGATGCCAGCAAGACAAAAAAGTATTAAGAGGTAACACTTGATTCAGCTACACTTCAGAAAGAAGTAATCTGCAAATGCTACAGAACACATCATCATTCAAAATAATAATTTATAAAAAAATCAAACCAAAAAGCACCCCCCACGACGCCAAACTTACTCCGCTTGCTGATTGTGTACCTTTCTGCAAAAACTGCTGTTATGCCACTGCATTTTCCCAATAGCCCTTAAAAAAGATTACAAATACTGACCTGGATTTGGTGAAAAAGCTACCTGGCCTTGCTGGAACATGGTTGGAGGGGAAAAAATGTCCCTGTATCCCTAAGGTACTGTGACCTCCTAGATGAAAAATAGCACAAGAGCAACGACCAGTTCCCAAAATGTTGACATATTACAACACAACATTAAAGAAAATGAGAATAGCATGCAAGAGAACATTTTGAACTGCAAAAGCAGCGATTCATTCATCAGAGGTTGAGGATAATTGATGTCATTGCACAAGACTGAAACACTGCACATGAATCTGACTAACCACGTTCTGGAAATACTGGAACAAGACTTGAGAAGAGGGACCATGGCAACAGAGAGCTTCTAACAGGAGACTAAAGAAAGCTGGTTTGTGTAGTCTAGTAAACAAAGGTGGAGAAGGGACTGCTGCCTATAAATAGGTCAGGGCAGTAAACATCACCAAAAAGAGCTACTTCAGGTAGAAAGCAGATCTGGAACACAAATAAATGGATGACAACTGACTGTAAATAAATTTAGATCAGAACTCAGAAGCAGCTATCCAACCAATAGGTCTGGCAAGCCAGTGGAGTGAAGAGTCAAGGGGGAAACTCAGCTACTTTAAGATGGAGATTGGTCAGCTGATGACATTAAATGGGCTTGTGATAGCAGGAGATTTGACTCAGTGACCCATGAAGACTTTTATTTTCTTTGAATTTGTGTGTTCCTAGGAGCTGAGCACTTGCACATCTTCCTTCTAAATCAAGGAGTGATCCTCCCCGCTGGCCTGCTAGACTGCTGCAGCAATGCAAACCTCACATTTCCTCTCCAGGGGCAACTAAGTTCTTTTAGAGAAGGAAACGTACACGTGACATAGAGCTTCTCACACCTTTCCAGTTCCACAGCAGGGATGCAAACAGACCAACTGCATCGCCATGCGCCGTGAAATATGGTTCATTCTCATCGTGTAAAAGGAAATAGCAGGAGGGTCACAGAAGATCAGTGACAAATGCTATCATGCTCCACCCTCTGCAGCACTGGAGTTGTAGGGTGATTAGGCACATTAGACGGTGAATTCCAGCTGCAAACTGCATGAGCTTAGACTTTCTAAGAAAGGAGAAGGGAATGGTTAATATCACCAAATGATTACTGTGTCTGTGAATCCTCATTTCTGAATGAGGGCCTACACTGTGTTTTGTAAGAAAGTGGTAATGTTCTCTCCCTGCAGGTTGCATGGACCAAAGACCAGGAAACACAAACAGAACACCAGCAAGCACTGCTAAGAAGCTGCAGACAGTCAGCGCCACTAGCTTAGCATTGCACTGGGCTAACGCAGTCCCACTGTGCCTGAACAGCTGCTGGTACATTTAACAACACAACCAAGTTGTCCTTGATTTCTCCACTTCATCTCATTATTGGCGTACAGTGCTAGGCTTGGCAAAACAACCATAATCTCTCACCTTCCTCAGCCTTCACTTCACACAGTTCAGCTGTCATCTCTTGGGAAACAGGGGAGAAGGTGGGAGGTGAAATTAAATAGCAAGATGTTTGCAAGAGCCCCCCACCCATAGCACTTCCTCTGGCAGCAGGCACTATAACTCTTCACAACATTAAAAACAAAGCTTTTTTTTTTTCAGAATATCATTGACAACAGCACTGCAGTAGTAGGATGTATTGAACATAAACAGCAGTACTTATTAGTATTGTCTTCATTAAACTCTTCCTGCTGCTACACCACATGACCTACCGATCTGCTGCTGCCACAGAAGAGACACCAAGAAGCAGGAGCAATGGCTTTTCCTTCCATAATCTGAAAGGACTCTCTTCCATGGAGATAACGTGTTCCTGAATGTCTCTTACCCTAACATACCATGTCATAAACCTGGTGTCAGCAAAAAAGAAACTACATAAACTGTCAGAAGAATATTAAAGGACCATGCACTAAATTACCTTCTACGACCTCATGCCACTCTGTTAAATGGAAGGAGCATGTAGACTGATCCATTAACGTGTTCCTAACAGATGGTTCAGAGATACTTTGTTGGGAGAATCAATGTAGCTTTTGAGAAAGATGGAGGTTCACACATACTGCTTTTTACCATATGGGCCTTCACCAGGAATTCAAGTTAAACCATTTTGTCACTTAAAGACAGATGGTAAGGAGAAATAAAGCTTATTTCAAGAAGCACCTTATAGCAATTAATACTAATGTACTAATAACTACATTAGATTTTAAATTTTTATATTACATACTTTAAACTATTTCTTCTCTTACTAATTCACAAAGACTGCGTTATCTATCAAGTATGGAAAATATTGCAGAAATATTAAGACATCCCACAAGTCTTGGGAGAAGTATATTTTGTTAACAGGATTTCCTATGTAGCTGCATCTCAAATAATAAGCTTTTACTAGAAGCCCATCTCTCACACAACATATCTCAAACTCGAAACACAGAAACTATCATTCAGCCTTGCCAGAATACATATATTGTATGTGTGTGTACTTCTTGCACCTGCTTCCTTATATAGTTACCAAAAGCATACTGATCCATTTTCTTAGCAATGCTTACCAGCTTATCTCTGGTTCTGATACAACAAAACTATAATAGTTTTGTCCTAGCTGTTCAGTACAATAGCAATACAACACTTTGAACTTCCACAGCATACCCCATCACGAGATCTTCTAAACAAGAAGACATTCTCCAAGCTTACATGTGCTTAGTGGATGCCCTTTGAAGTATCAGAGTTACAACAGGTTACTCCATTTCTTCAACTGAAGTGGCTCCCACATGGTAAACAGAGGCTGGGAAGATAAGGAAGCAAGACGATACTTTGTACTGCACCCAGGAGGACCTCTGCTGGTTGCCTTGGTTGGCCAGGGTTACTCCAAGATGGACCTGCACACCAGAGTTACCACAGCAGAAACCTACAGCACTGAAATGCTTCCTGGCATCACAGGATCTTGGCACAGAGCTGACATTGAAGCTTTAGACTCTTCTGCTTAAAAGTAATGTTTTTTTCTCTTCACTGAAGCCAAGACTGAAGCTTCTTTGAGTCAAGCTTGATATCAAGATCTAAATTCTCAGAGAGCTGGTTAGTGGCTTCCACCCCACCCCCAGCCTGGTGGTTCTTCAGGTTATGTGAACCTCTACCACAACAAGAGAATATCAGCCTACAGTAGCTTTTGTCTGCATTCTGGAGTTCATCAAGGTGTGAAACATTGCATTTCAACCATCTATGAGAACTTTCTTGATCTTTTCTGGACCCCCTGCTAGGGTCCAGAAAAGCTCTGCAGTAGAGCTATTCTTGAGTTTTGGTCTTGAGAAGAATTTAGATACGTATTGCCTGCAGATGAGCTCATTTTACCTTAACCTTACCTGCACCATAAGAGTGAAAATCTCAGAGAAAAAGGTAACTCAATGGAGAAATACAAGGCCACCCTCTATTCAACAGATTTATTTTTTTCCCAAGGGTGCATGACTGCATTCATACCTGTTTGATCCCACTGGATTTCAGACTAAGCCAATAAAATCAGTGTTCACGAACACTATTGCCTTGCCATACAGGTGTGGCAATATCTCTTCAGTGTCTGCTCTGTTCTTGTCTATCACCACCTACTACCAATTCACAGCACAAAGCAAATTTGGTGCTCCTCTCTCAGCCCCTGACAAATAACAGCTGCTTCTGGGCAGTGAGCGTTCCCCAAGGAATGGAGTTACCCATGAGCCCCACCACAGAAGTACCAGTGGCAAAATCCAGCATCTCATACCCCACAGGTCATTCTGATTGTTTGGACAAATCCCTCTTTCTGCCAAAACACAAAGACACAAGAATTGGCCTTTTTGTATCCTCTTCTCTGCTAGTCACAGCCCAGTGGAAAAGTCCTGGGGGTAACAGCAATGAAAAAATAAGCAATTATTTGTGTATGCCAGGTAGCAGCTACACAGCTACGTAACCAGGGGGTGTCCAACAGAAAGCTTTCCTACTGCCAGCTCAGGTTGTAGCCACATGCACTACGACAGAGCCACAGTCACAAACACTTATTTCCCTAAAAACATACTGACCAGACTCAAGCACACCATGGTGGATGTGCTCTGGAGTCCAGAAATCACAATTTACCAGCATAAGAATGTTGTTTCCCAGATGGTTAAAATCATAGCTGGGGTCCAGCTGGGTTTAATTATGCAGTGTAGTAAGAAATAATATCTCAGTAAACATCTTCCTCTTGCAGTCAGAAATCAGCTACAGTTGACAACTGCTGCTCTCTTCTTCCCACCAGGAACATAACCCACATGCACACCTGTTTCCATGGGCGCAGGTACAGCCTATGCTGTTTTACAGACAGAGATGACAGCAATTATCTTCCTGAGCAACAGCTCCCTTAGGCACACGAAGGTAGAGCTCAACAGGAAGGTCTGAGGTTGCTGTAACTGAGCAGCCAGCAAGGATTGATCGGGTCACTCCAGAGACACAGCATGCCCTTCCCTAGGAAGGGAGCAGAACCAAAACCCCATCCTACCCCCTTCTCAACAGAAAGGAAGCAAAGGAACACTCCTCCTACCTGAACTCGGGGAGAAGGTTTGGCCGCAGCCCGTAGAAAGCAGCTGAGAGAGTCACTAGCCAGCCGGGTTTGTAATTCCCATTCTCACACTCCAGGTATGGTGAGGACCACCTGATGTGGTTCTTATCAGCACTGAGGCCCTCCCGCCTCTTCCAGCTGTTGTCCAAACTTTTGGTGCCCGTGTTTAAGGCCTTCCTGTGCAGATGTGGCCTCCACTTGCGCTTCAAGCTGTGGAACCACTCTGTTTCCACAGAGGCATTGGCCAGACGGTGAGCAGAGGAGGACAAGTCCTGCAGGAGGACCTGGCTCTCATGCCTGCTGGCCTGGAGGAACACCTGGGGGGTGGAGGAGAAAGGCTCCGTGCTGAAAGTGATAGCTGCCCTGGAGATGTTTGGGTCCCCCTCCAGGAGGCTCCTGATCAAGGCCCGGTACCACTCCAGGTCCTCCTGCAAGTTCTGTTCCCGCGACTTATTGCTCTGGAGGATCATGTTGAGGAAGTTGGTGGCGTGGGTGAGGGTGTCCAGGGCCCCGTGCAGGGAGGGGTGCGAGGTGAAGCGCGACTTGCCGGCGAGGCTGGCCAGCTCGTACCGCCCGGAGCAGTTGGCACGCCGCAGCTCCCGGGAGTCGCCCGTGTAGAGGAACGAGGCCACGTCCTGGGGCACCTCCTCGGCGAGCCGCTGCGCCAAGATGGTGCTCTCCGTAGAGCGGCTCCGCGGGGCGGGCACAGGCTCCCGGCTCTTGATGTGGTTGTAAATAGGCTGCCTCCCTCTGAGCGCCCGGTCCCGGCCGCGCACCGCCTGCCCTTGGCCGGCGGCAGCCCCGAGACCCCGCTGGGCGAGGAGCAAGAGGAGAAGGAGCCGAAGCAAAGCCATGTCCCCCGGCGCTCCCGGTCGCGCAGGCACGGCGAAGTGGCTGGAGATGGGCTTCCCGCAGGCGGCCGCGGCGCAGGGGCACGAACGCGCAGGGGCGGCCAAGCGGGACGGAAGACGGCCCCCGGCCCGCGAGTCACCTGTGGCGGCACCGCCCGCGCCCTCCCCAGCGCGGGGCGCCGCGCAGCCCCCCCGCCGGCGCGGAGCGGCTCGCAGCCCCTCCGGCGACGGCAGCGGCTGCAGCGAGCCCGCCTGCGCCTCCTCGCGCCGCGGCCACCGCGCTCACTGAGCTGCTCCCCAGCGCAGCGCGCAGAGGCGGCGGCGCCCGCGCCCGGCGCAGCGGCGGGTTCCCCCGCGGCGCCCCGCCGCCGCCCGCGCCCCGCCGCTCCGCATCCTTCGGGCGCCGCTGCCGGAGAGGGGAGCCCACGGCGCGGGACTGCCACTTGCTGCGGGGATCAGCGGGGGCAGCCGGGCGGAGCTGCTGCCGAGGCGCCCGCCTCCGCCAGCGCTCGGGTCTCCGAGCGAGGACCCCCAGTGTGGGAGGCTGCTCACCGGGCGGTTCCGCCACGGGCGGCCCGGCATCCCTTCCCCGCCGGCCCTTATAGGTGTACGCCAGGCAGCTGCCGCCCTGTGTGGCCACTTCGCCTGTCAGTCAGCCGGCAGCCATTCACGGGGCAGGAGGCAGCACCGTGCGGCGCTGAGAGAGGCGGTGCTGCTGCCGCGGAGAGGCGTCGAGGCACCTCGCTTCACCTGCCGCCGGCTCAGCTCGGGGCGGAGGCGGGGGAGCCACCGACCGCACCGGCAGCCGCTCCGCATTCCCCTCGGCTGGGGAGCGGGGGTCCCGGGCGGCGAACCGACCCGCGGGGGCTCCACCGCGCTGCCCCCCGCGCCCGGTCCGGTCCGCGGGGCTTGCCCGGGGAGTGTGGCAGCGACACCTGCTGGCCGGGCGTGGAGCGGCGCCACTGCACTCTGCGCCTACGCGCTGGGGGCGATTCGGCGGGAGCCGCCGGGCAGCGACCGCTGGGGCTGCGGGGAGAACGGGGGTGCTGGGGTTAAGAATATCGCCGCCTCCCATCCCACCGGGCGGCGCTGGGAGAAGGCCCGCGGTCCGGGGGAAGGCAACTACAGCCAGATGGGCAGAGCTGGGCTGTGTGCGGCTGTGAGGAAGGCGCTCTTGCCTCAAGCGGGTCCGAGGGTGCGTGGTGGGGGCACAGCCCTGCTCCCCGGCTGTCCCCAGCACGCGTGGGGCCGGCCGCGCTGCCCCGGGAGGGGGGCGTTTGGCAGAGCGCACGGCATTTGGGTGGGAACGGGACAACTTTGTTTTCTGGGACCTTGGGGCCCACAGCTGAGATATGCAGGGTCTGAAGGTGCTCTTTGGGTGGTCTGCCCCACGCGTGTCCCTCGCCCCACAGGTGCTCCAGAATGTCCCAGGCAGAGTTCATCCCACCATAACGGGGACTGACACATTTCCGGCTTCCTTCAACTACAGTGGCCGTTTGGTTGTATTTCTGTAACTAATGTTTCTTCCTCTTTTCTCCACTGGTGTTTTATCCATCACCTGTCTTTTAACTCCATGATGCTAATTCCTACTGCTGTCTTCAAATCTAAGCCCTTAATCCAGTGGCTTTCAATGCTGACCTGCAGAGCACTTGCATGGAGCCAAAGCAGCGCTGGGCAGTCGCCTGGCTTTCCTCTGCTCTGCTGAAACCACCTTTGGAAACACCCAAATGTGTTGAAGAGGTAGTTAGGATTTTCCAGATAAGCCATCAGATGTAGGGCCATTACGATCAGTAATAAGCATCTAGTTCAGCAAAGCATTTAAACACGTTTAATTTTGTACATTGGCAGAAGTGTTCGCCTGCTCAATATCTTAGTGTTGGACGAAGGGTTTCTGGTAGGAGGCAGTCAGCAAAAGATTAAGTTTAGAGGAGATGGTCCACAACAAACTCTCCTAATTACAATTAATTTAATATAAAACTCCCTTTTGGAATTCGAAAGTGCAGATGAAGAGAGTAGTAAAAAGAAGATCCTTTCCTTTTCTTTCTCCCACACATGTGCATGCATGTCCTATAAGGAGCAGATTTCAGTCATGCAGACTATATGATCTAATTTTAAACCAGTGACAAGATATATCTGCTTCTTAAAGCTCTTATTTTAGAATTATTTTGAACTGTACTTAAAGGAATATCATTCTAGTGTAGCTAAGTGTAAATTATCTTTACAGTCTACGTATTTCAGTGATGTAACACACTTTATTGTTGCCTATGGTCAGCTTTAATAATTATATCACATGTGGATAAGAGAAAGTTATAAACACTTGGTTTTTCTCATTGCATGCATTTGAACAGGTTATTTGCTGCTTAAGAATAAATTAGTTGTACTGAACTTTTCCACAAGTGAATAGCCGGTGAGATTATTTAGAAACCGCATACACTGAGCAGCTCAGAAGCTGGTATTTACAGTTTAGCACAGCACGGGGAGTCTGTGCTTCCAAGTCTGCACTGAACAAATACCTAAAGATGCATTGTTTGCTGTGTATAAGTGAGAACCAGGAGCAGCTGTCTGGTCTGAGCTAGGCTGACATGGGTTTAGTTACATGGACAAATACGAATGGCAACATAAATAAACAGGCATTTTTTTTAACGATGTGCCTTTGCTGATTCTCTTCACTATCATGGGCTGCTCTAAAGGAAAGGTCAGTTCATAATGGGAATCTGCTTCCCCTGCTGTAGCCTGACTATTAATACCTACCTGATTGCGCTAGGCCTGCTAAATGGCCACATTCACACATTCTCAGGATAATCAATATCCCTGTAATGTACTTGCATAGTAAGTTCCTTCTGTTCTCTGATCTGCCCTTCCAAATACCTTTCTCCAGTAGCACCCACTACTCCCCCACACCCTTGCCCTTCACTGACCCCCCAGAAGCTCTTGTTCTTAACACAAAAGTTTGCCAGGAGCAAAGACCCCCATGGATTAGGGCACAACTCCAGCTGCTGGAAATCTCTCCCCATCTCAGAGTCAGAAGCCTTTCTTGTTCCTGTCTCCTTGGTTTGCTCCGTGTTTGTGTTCTCTGCACTACTGAGCCAGATGGAGAGAACGAGAGGTGACCTGGAGGACTTTCTAATTTAGGGTGCCAGGTTCATTGTACAGCACCATGGCAGAAGGTTCAAAGAGTCTTTCTTCATCCTCTAGCGCCTCCTCCTGCAGTCAGTTCAGACCTGCTCCTGGACAGCTGTTGTGTACTGCCAGGTCCAAACTGAGACGCAGACAGATTTTAAGCCACTGCAAATGTGCATCTCCTTATGGCTTTGTATAAACTATGCTGCGGGACCCAAAACCTGCCATTCATTGCCCAGATCCAGAGAACTGCAATATGGAAAGATAGTAGATTCTTAGATTAAAGAAATCCACCCAATATTTTATTTACGTGATGTTACTAAGGATTGGAAGAGATGTAGGAACCTTTGTGGTTTTAATATTAAAATGCACAGATGATTCTGGTGTATCATTTATAATCAGTTGACTGTGTCAGAGACCTGTTCAGCTGTGACCAGTACAATGTAGAAGTGGACTGGGAGTCCCAAGATTACTGTGATTTAATTATGTTTCCTGTGCTTCTGCCCCAGTTCTGCCAGAGATGCTGCTTCAAGCCATACACCAGTGAGGAATCAGGAGGCATCTGACCACTCTATTGCACGTTTCTGAGTTGTTACAACTATTGCAATTGCTATGTGCAAATTACCTGTACATGAAGGATCTCAGTTGATTGTATTGCCCGTCAGGCTAGAAGTCTGCATTTGATGTCACATGAGCTCAACCTGAGTCTAATTACAGTGTAGAAAAAATCTCCGTGCAAAATGTTAGCATTTTTAAACAGACTGGATTAAGTGTAACCTACTGTCTGCAAATATAGCCTCTACAGAAAGATCTTGGTTTATCTGCACTATCTGAAATGTTAGAAGCATCAGAATTATTGGATTGTTAAAAACAGTTGGAACAAAGGAAAAACTATTGTAGCTGTGAAATGTATTTAAAAACTCCATTACTTATTAATTTTTGTCCAAAACTAATTAGGTGATATACAGAGTATACTCACGAAGTGCTAAAACTTTGGGAATCATGCATTGTATTTTCTTCACAAAACAGAAACAAAATGTTTATCAAAATCATTGCTTATGGTATTCTAAACATGAAAAATAAAGTGGTTTTAAAATAAAAGTACTCTTGCTTTTAGCTTGATTATCTAATGAAATAATGTTCTTGCAGTCATATTTTTTATCTGTTTGATGAGTCCCTTCTGTCTGCCAATAACTTCTGATCCCATTAATTTCAGCCAAGTTTGACAGCAGTGCGAAGGTCTCAAAGTTTCTGTTAGCCTCTAGGAGTGTTGTGAAACTCACAGCTGGATCAAAGAAAGCAACGAAGTTGAATTTTTGTGCAGGGGGAGAAGCTGCAGAGTGAATTCAGCAGTTAAGTGGTCTCTTTGGTCTTTCGTTTGGCTGCTCATACTGGCAAATACGTGTAAATACACCCCAAAACAGCTGGAGCGGGTGCTGCTGCCTCCCTACTCAATAGACCGGGAACAGTGGAGAGGGCTATGGGGGAGTGATTCAAAAAGTCAAGGGGGAGCTGGTGGCACTGTTAATGGTGAGCACAGCACCTCATGTCTTTAATATATGATGCAAAGAGTACACGGGCTAGGAGAGATGCTGGTTTTATTGCAGCAGAGGGTGAAAGAGATCATTAACGCAAATCCATTGGAAACCAAGCTTCATTAGTTGTCTTGTTTCATAAATTAATTAAAACCATCACCTAAATGCTTCAGAGAAAAAAAAAAAATATGAAATAGCCAAAATATAGAGTACAAAAGTTCTTGGTTTGAAGCTGCTGGAAGAAGCAGCAAGAGCTTACCTGTCAATGTTGAAACCCACCGGCTATTTTCTTAGAAACATTGAGACAGAAGGAGTCGCACAGAGGTTACCCAGTACAGCACTCCTGCACTGCGGCAGGATTGTGTCCAGCGCGACTGTCTCTGGCAGGAGTTAATCTACCTTTCTCTCAGAGAACTTCCAGTCAGGTACACTCCACAGCCACCCTCACTACCTTGTTGTAGGTTTCATCACCTTAGCACCAAGTGTAGGGTGAGGGGGTTTCCTCATATACCAAAGTCTTCTTTGCTTTCTTCGTTTTTTTCTTCCTTCCCTCAGAGCACAATTGTCACAAATGAGTGTCTGTCTGCAAAATACCACTTTGAATTGCTCCTTTTTTTATTTTTCTCTGGCGTAAATTAATCTGATTTCTTAACAGGCTATGCTTTGTAAAACTGTTGTTGGTCCTGCTGTTCTCTTCTTGACTGTCCATTTTGTTAGCCTACTTCTCTAGGTGTCCCTCCTGCTGTGTACCTTCTGCAGGTTATGTAAAATTCTCTTTTAATACACCCCACATTGAGGTCTGCTTGGTTTTTCCACCTTCACCACAGTATTGACCATTACTTGAGTCTGTAATGCTCTGTAATCCTCATAACCTTTCAAAACATATTGCTTCCTAGTTATCCATTATCTATTTTTATTTGAGGATTTGAGCTCTGCTTCCTCTGGGTAATACTTCGGACTTGTCTTTGTTGAATTTTACGTTACTGATTTTAAGCCATCCCTCTGATTTCTCATCCCTTTCTCATCCCTCTCTCATCCCTTTAATTTCTATTCTGTTCTTCAAAATGCTTTTAACTATCTCCTTGTTTCTTGTAGCCATTTGCTAATTTTATGACCTTTCATTTCCTTATCCAATTTGTTCGTTAGCCTTTTTAATAGAACATAGATGATCAGAACCCTTCAGGAGCCTACTTGAAACATCCTCCTGGTTTGATAGTACACGAGTGGTACTTTTTGAGAATGACTTCAGAGGCTGTTGCTCACCCACTCATGACCCACCTACACAACATTTCTTTAGCTTACCGATGAGAACCTCATGCTAATTATGTCATGAATGTTGCTGATGCAGGCATATATCACGTCTACTGCTTCATCACTATCCACGAGGTCAATTATGAGTCAAAGAAGAAAATTCATTTTTTTTCATATAGAGTTTTCTTGACAATCCCACATTGGCTGATTTTAACCAATTTCTTATTTTCTAGATGATTACTAAAAAGTAGTTTAATAGTTCTTTTTTTCTGAATCTTCCTGGTGATATTTATTTCATGAGCTTCTTTATAATCTCTCTCTTCTCTTTTTCTGAAAATAGTATGATTTTTTTCCAACTTCAGAATCTTCCTCTCAAACACTTGAAGTGGCAAGTTGTAGTATATGTTCGAAAGATCACATCTTATCTCCAACAGAAAATGTTTTTCTAGATTAGGAGAAAATTGTCTGTCAGACAACATATTGATGGCTTTGACTCCTAATTTTTTATGGCGAGCTTGCATCTGAGATGCAGATGTATCTAATATGCAGATGCAGGCTTTGCGTTTTAAATAAACCCCATCCAAAAGCTTTCTAAGCTTATTTCGCAGTTGGGAATAGGTAAGTGGATGCTGAAGTTAAGGTTGCAAATACAGTCCACTCTGCTCGTACTTTAAGGAAATTATTTGTATGCTGGAGGACATTACCCACATACACTGAGAGTTCTTGGTGCCTTGGACTCGGTTGCAAGGACACACAGTGTAACGCACTCACAGGAAGGAGAGCAAACTGCGACTCAGAATGCAGACCAATAGCAGGCAGATCCCCGAGCCAATTTCCACAAATGTCTTTATTTTAAGTTAAACCAAAGGTAAACCAGAAACATCTGTGGCAATAAAAGCAGAGTGCGGCAAATGGAATAAATTTCTAGCGTAGTACCTGGGCTGCCTTCACAGAGTGAATCCCACTTCCCCATAATTTCCAGTATAAATGTTGTGCTAAATAAGGACATTAAGTGAGCAACACCCCTAATAATGGTAGAAGAAGACTCAGTGCAGTATCCAAAAAGATACTTTAGTGTTTTGGTCGCTGTGTTATGAAGCCTAAAAGCCAGCCTAAATCCCTGGCCTCTGCAGTGGAATGAAGAGCTGAGCTCAGCCCCTCAGCCATCCCCAAGAGAGCAGTAACACGCATGGAAGAGTCCTCGCTCCCCTGCTAATCTGTGTTAGCTGCAGCAAGAACAGCGTTTAACTGCAGCCTCTCATTTAGAAGGTAAAAATCCTTCTTGTGCTTAGCCACATAAATCAGGTATTTGGGTACAGGTTAATGGATGTCTGCTAAAGCCCAGCCAATTCTGTTGGTATTGCACACCTTTGGATCAATAGCCAGCACCTAAGAACATTTCTGGGACAAGTGAGAGATGGAGGCCCTTCTCAACAAGAGCTTCAACACCACCACTTTGAGAAGACGGCCCAACAGCAGACTGGCAGCTGGTCAGGGCCAGAATGGAGCAGGCAAGAAATGGATAAAAGGTAAATGCATAAGACAAGATAAAGGAGGAATGACCTGAAAAGTAAAGTTTAAAAAAAAATTATAAGCATCAGGAAAATTAAGTCTCAACTAGGGCATGTTATATTGAGTAGCTAAGTTTCCTATGAGCACCTTGCCTTCAGTAATGAGCCAGTGCTTACAACGAGGATTCTCATCAATGCAGAGTTTTTCAACAGCTTAATACGCATCCTTCAGAACTATCAGGGAAGACTAATCTGCTGTATAAGAGCATGGGCAAGGTGGGTTTCTTTGATCTCTTGTGACAAGAATAACATTCATAATATTTCCAACAATATCTCAACGAAACTAATTCTTTTATCAAGCAGTACAACATGAATGCACACTATCCTGCCTAAGTCTTACCCTCCTACCCTAATCCAGTCTGTACAGCAGTAAAATGTTATCTGTTGTTTTCTTTCTCTCTGCTTGGGATTTAGGGCATTGTAAACTTTTTTTGAACCTTCAAAGGTGTGACCCACAATACTACTTTGGTTTTAACTGTATCTCTGGATTCAATATTCTTCTTCCCAATTATTCTACCAATGACTTTTTTTCAAATACATTTTGAAATGAAAATCATCTTGTGTTTGCTTTCAGTTACATAACATAGAAAAAATTGTCATGTGACGTAGATTAGCATATCTTTACTGAACCCAATGAAATTATATTAATTTATATAGACAACAATTTGCCTGCTCGCCTTACAGAAGGCAAGAGCCAGAATTCCTATTAAAATGTTTCAAAAACCTACATCCTGTTACATTTTGTTCTAAGAATCTGCAGATGTCAGCTAATGAAAATAAACTTCAAAGGGATGAAAAATTTGAATTAATTGGGAGCTAAATCACCATCTCAAAATAAGTTCTGTTTGGAAATGGTTGCTTTATACTGTGTGGTTAAGTGGGCATTTGCCTTTTAACAGCTCTGCTGTTTGATGCAGAGCTGTCCACTTGTAATAAGCAGAAGCTGCTGATCATGAAGCTTGAGGTCTGAGGCAGCCCTTGCTTCCATGTTGATAAAGTATCCAATATAAACTCTCACTTAAGATACTGCTTTTTATTTTTCTTCCACAAGAAAACTGAATTATTCTCTCTTTACTCCTATCTTTCTGCCCTGTGACGAATTCAACAGTGAAGCCAGAGGTGAGATATGGTAGATACTCTGACTCCTATTAGCAGTGAATGAGAGGGAAATGCCAATGATATCAGAGAGGGAAGAAGAAAGAGGAGCCAAGGAAATTTCAGTTTCTGACTCTTTTTTAAATAATTTACAAAAGAGGAGTTCTGCTTGACTACATGTCAGACAGACTGCATTCTGGATGGTACAGGTAATGTGCTGGAAAGAAGTACAGTGTAATAGTGATAGTGATAGTGATAGTGATAGTGATAGTGATAGTGATAGTGATAGTAATAGTAATAGTAATAGTAATAGTAATAGTAATAGTAATAGTAATAGTAATAGTAATAGTAATAGTAATAGTAATAATGCAGCCTCTTGTCGTACATACCAGGCTCCAAAAACCCAGAATACTCATCTTGCTGATTCTCTCTAATTTACGGAAGCATTTTTAATGGACGAGGTGGCACATGGCTGGATAACCTTAGGGCAAAATCTTCAATAGTCATACAAAACCTATAAAGCAAGGAGAGCAGAGAAGCAAGATTACACAGCCCTTTGCCACAGCAGTGTTGAGGTGGGAACTCTGCAGGACTGATCCAGACTCAGAAGTCCTCTGGTGGGGAGGCATGACACCAAGAACTGCGGCAGACAATGGACAGGAGCAGACTGGGAAATGCACTTTCATGTGTCCAATGAGACTGTCATCACTAATGCCACTTATTTGCAGCTGTGGCATTCGTGTTTCCTGATGTGGATCACTGGTCACTAGGACCTCTAGTGAATAACAATGAAC
Source organism: Streptopelia decaocto (assembly GCF_964273445.1). NCBI lineage: Eukaryota > Metazoa > Chordata > Aves > Columbiformes > Columbidae > Streptopelia > Streptopelia decaocto. The sequence goes on along the minus strand of NC_138655.1, from coordinate 145,481,282 downwards.
AGAGCTACATCCTTCATACAGATGGTAAAGAGGTCTTGTGGGGACAAGAGCTTTTGGTCTTTGAACTGAGGAAAAAAATCCCTATAGATGAAGAAATCTCTTCAGCCCTAGAATTTCCCTAGAATCCTCTCCAAAATGAATGTCAGATCAAGAGCTAAAGATAATTTCTGTACATTTCTGTAAAACTGGAGACACTCGAATCTATTGTTAACTGAGCAAGGATGACACTCAGGAGAAAGTGCTCGTTGCCCCCTGATTCTACAAATCAGTGGCTTCCAAAAAAGATTGGAAGCTAATGTGGATGAGGTAGAGGGAGGATTCAACCATTATTGTCAAGAGGAAAGCTGTTTCAGAAAAACATTTCAGTTTGCCTTCTCTAGAAAGAGTAGTGATTTCCCATGAGAAAATAAAAAGAAAAAAAGTGCTTCACAGAAATAGAAGGATAACTAGTTTTCTCCTCACCTAACCTCATTCCGCAGTTCCTCTCCCTAAGACATAATATTTTCACTGCTTCAGTTTTTGCATTGATTGTCTCAATTCCTTTCCTAAGGCAATTCAAATAATAAATTAAAAATAAATGTATGTGGGTTACATGTTAAGCTATAGCTTCAAGGACGCTTTGCTCATATACAGTTTTCAGACAATAGACTGTTGATATTTGTTAAATACAAGTAATTATTTTAGGTGAAAGCCCATGCATCCAGGTACCATGTGTGCAACGTTCACAGATCACCTTCAGCAAACTCAGTTGTGAATCTACACACTAAAACACAGCGGACAAGGCGCTCAGGTAACCAAGACAGTATGATGGAACATCCAAGAATCAATATCCTTCTTGATCCTCACTGTGCTCCACAAGGAGAATGATGAGCTAGGGCCTCTTGTTAAACTGGTGTCTCTCCTGACTCTGCACCAAATGACTAATTGCAAGGAAGCCACATCGGTGTGTCCATTTCCAAGAGGATAAGTAATGGGCCACTGACTGTAGCAAAATACGGGTAACAGGACTTGCAAGAGGACTCGCAAAATGCTCATGTCCCCTCTGCAGCTCTCCCTGGTGTGACAGCTTTCACAGTATCACAGTATTTTTGCCAAGCACAAGTTGCCTTTTCCTTTACTGAGATACAGTATATTTACTGATTCTGGGCAAACTACATAAGGACATACAGTTCTTCATATAAAATAAACTTTCAGTAGTTGTAAGAGAAACCAGCCAGCTGCAGATAGTTCATTCAAACAAGCACAGCTTTCAGAAGGGTAAAAATATGACTGGTGGTAGTAAGATAATCCAGGGAGCTATTTTTGCAAGGGCTCTCTTGCTAGTGCTGCTTCCCCATTCAAAATCTACTTTTTTTTAGTTGGTCTGTTTAAACTCTATTTTCATTTTCAAGTGGATGCAAAGGCTAAAATCTGTCTACACTGCAAAGTAAACCACCAACAGATTTTGCCAGAGTTGGTACTTTAGCATACATTGGCAGAAGAGGCACACCATCAAGTTCTGCACTGGACTGATGTTGACCCTTGGAAACATTTTATGAAAGAGAGTGGAAGGTATGGATTACATAGCCCTTGACACCGTAAGTCCTAAGTCACTCACTCTGTCTGCCCTTGCTGCATGTTATGTAGATTGAAACAGCAGCTGGATAATACTGTCAAGACATCTCAAGTACATCCATCCCATGCTGCTGGACAGGATTTGTGGAAAACAGGCACCCTTCACATACAGCTATGCTGAGGACAATTCAGGTTAATGTCTTTTTTCACTTACTTGCAGGAGAATGTCTTCTAGTTTTACCCTGCTGTGATTAGAAGATACATAACCTTCAGCTTTGCTCTCAGCATCAATCATTTGCAGCTAATATTTTCAGCAAGTGTAAGCAGCTTATGCACCACTGATTCCTTTGAATCACAATGTTTTAGTTAAAAATCATTTTGGAAAGTGAGACTTGGACTCTTTAGGCTTGGGCAATTCACAACATTTTACATTTTTTTCCTCACATATCTCAAAGAGTTATGTTAAAAGATATGTAAAGCAGTCATTCTCTTTCACAAATGGGAGAGGCATCTTCTGTTTGATAAGCCAGAGCTTACCAGCCCTCTTATCTCAGATCTGCTATTTATACTGCCCTTCTACAAATGTGTTATCACTGCCCTGCACACTTTTCTAAGGCATTTTCCCCAAAACCTACAGATTTCCACATCCAAAATGAGCACAACCCAGATCAAATTTATACAGAAGCTGGAACTCGGTCTTCACTTTGGATGGCTGTGTGTGGGAGTGTGTGCATGTATGTGTATTTGTGTGGGCGTATCAGCATTCATTTCTTAAATTTTGTTCCTGCTGTAAAAAATGACTCGTATAGCAGTTTATTTTAATACCAAATTGCAAAGTTAGTTCATTTTACAAGATGGCAGTTTAACACATTGGGAGAAGGATGGAGAATAGATTTTTCCTAAGATCTGCAGTGTCTGTGATGCTCTGTAAGAAACAGAGCAGAACAAAATTCTGGTGACCATTTTGATGAAAAAGTGAATGTGCTCAGTGAGCTAACAAGATGCAGTAAAGGAAATCAAATATGAGACTTCATAATTTTTTCCTCTTACAGCCATTCCATCTGAATTTCTGTAATTCTATTTAAAGCAGAAATATTGTACTTAAGGGGGTTTAATTTTTTTTTAATTAAATATGCTCAATTAGTTTGTGTAGAAATGTTTTTCTGTAAAAATCAGCTGCGATACTTGGTAAGTTCATTCTTTCCCTAAAGCTAAAATCAGCTGTAATAGCTTCCCTCCTAACTGTAGAAAAAAAGCCATTCTGTAACTTTGGCACTTTAATCTCCACAAAGGCCATATAGAAACAATCACAACAAATGAAGATTGAAGAATGAAGGCTAGCTGGCTTCAGGGCTCCATTACACTAAAAATGGGAAGAGAAAGGAAGTATGTCTTCAGAGCCTGCGAAGTACTGTAGCTTATGCCACACAAAAAAGAAAAACTCAGCTGCCTGCAGCTGGCTCACATCCCACTGTCTCTGCACTTTACTGCAGTAGGAGTCTCTCTACCTCTGCCCAAATGAAAAATTTTTACTTGTCATTTTGATGTACCTATTGGGTAAAATTCACATCACCTGATGAAAACCCATTGCCCCTGCTCTCTGCAGTCTCTCAATGGCCCCATGTTTGGGTCACCTTTCAACCTCCCACAGGCTCAGCCAGAGGAACCTGTCTTTCAGGACCATGTATCCCAGCAGCCCCACACTGACCCAAGCAAAAGATTGCTTACTCTTGGCTGGGGTTCACCAGGGCCTGCTTGAGACCCAGGCACTGGTAAAGGAGGAGGGAACACCACATGACTTGTGTTTGGGAGCAGTGCTGCAGATATATCTCCTACTGCCTTTTTCTTCGCTATGAATGACAATGCTTTTGTACTAATGAAGTGCCACATAGCAAACACACCAGGCACCTCCATTTAATGATCAAATGCTGCAAAAATAATCAAACACCGAAAAAAACCTCTTTACTTCCTTGATTTTCATATTCTGTTTAATAGCTCTGATCCTCTGATACTAAATAAGTTCTCTGCTTTTGTCTCTTCCATTGCACTCCTATGTATTCACCTGTGTGTACATACATGTGTACATCAACACACACATTTTTAATCCTGAAAGACTCTATTGCTCACCTGGGCCAATGTCACAGCCACTGTTTGCAAGGATGAGAAGAAAAAAGTGCAGCTGGCTCGCATGACTAGGAAGGAGCAGGGAACACGCCCAGTGGAAGAGCTCTTTCAACATTCCCGTTGTGCCCAGGACTGGTGCCTGCTGGCCATGACAAAGACTGCAGTGCTGAGAGGTAAGGGTTAAGGAAGCTGAGGTCCAGGGCACATATTCTGACTGAACCTTGCAGTAGTTTTGCTTTTTCTGCACGCTGTGAGCCCCACAAATATGTGTAGCTGCTAAGCCAGCTCTGCTGTGCGTTCCACTGCTGTTCACTACGCTGCAGATGTTCACCTGTCACTTTGCTCTAGGCCACCAGACCTGATAAATTCCTATTGCAAACAGAAGATAAGCTCCATGTTTAGCAAAGTGGAATGATATCAAGGCAATTTTCATTTCTGGTACCCCGGGAATATGCATTATGCATATATTTTATATTTATGCCGGTTGGACTAAATTCTGCATCTTCCTGTTAGCTGAAATGATCACCTTTGGTTTTGGCAGTGTCACGATGATGCTGTATTTACCTGAACAGGATTTTAACTCATGACCCCACTCAGCAACCTAACATATTCTGATTTGAGCCACCTTTTGAATGAGGAATCCTATCAGTAGCAATGGTAGAGCACCTCCTGTAGTCTTTAATCTTCCCCATCCTGTGGAGTTTTGGCCCTGTGGAGGGCCACTGGTGACAGAGGGAGCAAGGGCACCATCCTGAGCAGCAGTACAGGTGATGCAGACCCTTGGAGGCCACTGGCCTTGCCCGGCACCACTTCCATGGCAGTGTTTGGGCATTAATGCCAAACTGGGACCATTCCCTACAGGCTTTCTGGACACTGCCACCCTGCTCAGTGGTCTGAAAGCATTTAGCCCTATAGATGCAAGCTGCACGAGGGCCAGTCAGCCCTTGGGTGGTCCCTGTGCCATTTTACAGACATAGACTAAAACTCTCATCTGACTTTGCTCCTTTCTTTCCTATTTTCACATGCTGGATTCAACCATTTTAAGCTCAGTTGCACCTCTCTAAACAGACATGATCTCTCTCTCCCTCCCTACATTCTCGTTCACAGACAGCTCTTCGATGTTTCCTCTTTGATCCCTTTTCTGCATTCAGTTTTGCCAGTCCACCACTTCTCATTGTCTTCCATTTCTTGTCATCTGAACATTCGCTCCTTCAAGTCTTCCGTAAATTCCTGGTGCTCTTCCATTTCTGCTATCTCCCTTCTTCTCCTTTCTTCTGTTGATTCTGTTGGCAGCACCCTGGTAATAGCACTTTTTACTGGCAAGCTTTAACATATGGTAGTTAATGTTTTAAATCTCATAGTTCTTCCTTTTCTCTCTCATTCCTTTTTCTCTTGGTTATATTCTCCATTGATTTTCTTTCCATGTCATTTCGTATTCATTTCCCATATCTTTAGAATTCACCAGCACCCTGCTATTTCCTCTGCAGCTTTGCAAGCTTTTTTCCCCCCCTCTTTTTTCCCTTTTTCTTTTTTACAGGCAGCGGCCACTCTTAATCTTCGCAGGAACTATTCATCTTTGCGCAACACCTGACATCTCTCATGCCCCAGCTTCTCATTTTATATCTGGTCTGCATTTACATAGTCTAGTCTTCAGCTGGGTTTCCTGGTGCCTTTCATAGCTTTCCCCACATAATTTTTAATCTTTTCTGCACTGCTTCTCCCTTTCTTTTTATCCCAGAGGCAGAAGGGCCCTGTTAGTTAGTTCTGTTTCACAGGAAATTTTCTTTCAACATCAAAGAATATCATATTGAGAACACTGTTAAAATTAGTGCACAGCTCTCTAGATCCCAGTGAGTTGTAGCATTGGAAAAAGATTAATGCCCCAAGATTTTCTATTCATCCTTGGGTTTAGTGCTAATCAATTCTGTCTAGCCCAGAGATTTTTGGCACTCAGTTTAGCTCTTTTTCTGTCTGTAGCTCTAGGTCAGTTTTTAAAATCATCGTTTCCCTAAAACCTTGCCCTGCTATTCTTGGTCACACACTTTTGCCACTAAAATGCACACTGTAAGTATACTTCTTGTTCTAGGATTAAATAATTTTTCAGAATTCCTAGGCAGTGGAACTCCCACAGCCTTCCCAAGCAACCTGCCCCTGGCTCACCGGCCTTGCTGCCTGTCCTTGCTTATCCTTGTTGCAATGACCACCTACTTTTCTTGTACCAGCACAGTGGACATGGTGAACTATTCACTCCATCCCCTTTGTGGGTACCATTTAGATTTTGCAGGTACCCACTTCCAGCCTTGCCTTCTCTGGATTGAGCTACCACGGGGCTTTCAGTCTTTTTTTTCTTGGGTCATATTTTCTAGAGCTCTGGCCATTCCTGTCTTCTCTCCTCAGTTCCCTCAGGATTTCTCTGCCTGCCATATTACTCCTACTAACACACTAACCCTGGTTTACTGAAGACAAGCACTTCCCTCTCTATTGGTCATCATTCCCCAGTAAAGTTTATACTTATGTTCTTCTGTATTGGTGAGGAAGGCTCAGTGCTCAGGTCTGTGGCTTATACGTCATCTAAACATAACTGTGAATGCTTGTTAATGCATATAGAAGCATTTGAAATAATTCCAGTATCATGTAGCATATGCTTTCTTCACTGTGTCATCCTTGCACCACAGGATATGCTGCTTTTTTGTAGTAATTCTGCTCTCAATTCCCTGAATAGTGTCTTTGGGCTCAGGGTACACTTGGTTTCACTGTTGGTTCCTCTAGTCTACAAGATTTTACTTCTTAGTAGCTCATTTCATTTTCACTAGCAGTTTTCTTTCTCACTAAAATAGCAGGGGTTAATTACAGGATTTGTGTTATCTGTCAGTATTTCATTTCTAGATTTTTCTGAAGAAATATAAAGGGCCAAACACACAAAGTTCAGTGCTGTAGTTCTATTTGAAATAGCAGAAGGATATAAATCCACCTACAACCAGTGACCTTTCAGGATTTGCAGCATTAGATCACATGGAAAAAACTCTGATGGATGAAAAATATAAATGTTAGGGAAAAGTAATATCTGGATTCCCTAGTGTAATGTTTGCAAGAAAGGATTTTATAGCAGTTATTTTACCCTTTGATTTATTCACACCTTTTGCATCTATCCTCAGGCCAAAGTACTCAAACTTCTCCATAAAAAATCACATTTGGCCAGAATTTTCATCTAATGAGATGCTCGCTGCCTGTGGTAGTTTTTTCTGAGAGTCACTGTCTACGTTTTTCCTGTGACAAAGGTTGCAGCAAATGTTAAGCCTGTAATTTCCTTACAATAACTTTCTGGTTCCTGACAATACTGTAGAAAATGAGGATGCCCCAAAGGGCAACACAGTAAAATGAATGGTGAGAATTTGTTCTGAGTAATAGGTAAGACCTAGCAGAGGTGGGTGTCCATCCACAGACATACACAGAGTGTGTTCAGGTCACAATATGAAATTTTATACTGACATTTATTACAAATCTCACCACAGAGTCTTTTCTACTCTTTAGAACTAGTTTGGACATTAATCTGAAAGAACTATAAATGTTGAAATACCACTTTTTATTATAGATAAATCCAAGAGAATAAGCAACACCCGTTCTTTCCCCTGAGATTCCTTCATCTCTAGCTTTGGTTCAAGTTTTGCTCTCAAGTCACACAGTCAAATAAACCTTCCTAAAGCTTGTCTTGTCCTCTTCTTTCAGTAGTTCAAATAGTCTTGTATAGGTGAATGTTGTCTACCTAGACTTTAGTAAAGCCTTTGACGTTGTCCTCCACAGCACCGTCGTGGAGAAACTGGCTGCTCATGGCTTGGACAGACCTACTCTTCACTGGGTAAAGAACTGTCTGGAGAGCCAGGCCCATAGAGTTGTGGAGACTGGAGTTAAATCCTATCGGTGGCCAGTCATGAGTGGTGTTCCCCAGGGCTCAGTATTGGGGCCAGTTCTGTTTAATATCTTTATCAATGGACAACAGGATCAAGTGCACCCTTAGTAAGTTTGCAAATGACACCCAGTTGGGTGGGAATGTTGATCTGCTTGGGGGTAGGATGGTCATACAGAGGGATCTGGACCAGCTGGATCATTGGGCTGAGGCCAGTTGTCTGAGGTTTAACAAGGCCAAGTGCCGGGTCCTGTACTTGAGTCGTAACAACTTCAGGCAGTGCTACAGTGCTCAGGCTCGGGGAAGAGTGGCTGGAAAGCTGCCTGGCAGAGAGGGATCTGAGGGTGTTGATTGACAGCCAGATGAACATGAGCCAGCAGTGTGCCCAGGTGGCCAAAAAGGCCAACAGCATCCTGGCTTGTCTCAAGAATAATGTGGCCAGCAGGACTAGCAAAGTGATTGTACCCCTGTACGGGGCACTGGTGAGGCTGGACCTCAAATCCTATGTTCAGTTTTGGTCCCCTCAACACAAGAAAGACATTGAGGTGCTGGAGAGAGTTCAGAGAAGGGCAACACAGCTGGTGATGGGCCTGGAGCACAAGTCTGTTGAGGAGTGGTTGAGGGAACTGGGGCTGTTTAGCCTGGAGAAAAGGAGGCTGAGGGGAGACCTTATCACTGCCTACAACTACCTGAAAGGAGGTCGTAGCGTGGGGGGTGTCAGTCTCTTCTCTCAAGTGACAAGTAAAAGGATGAAAGGAAATGGCCTCTAGTTGCATCGGGGGAGATTTAGATTGGGTATCAGGAAAAATTTATTCACCAAAAGGTTATCAAGCATTGGACCAGGCTGTCCAGGGAAGTAGTTGAGTTACCATCTCTGGAGTTGTTTAAAAGATGTGTAGATGTGGCATTTAGGGACATGGTTCAGTGGTGGACTTGGCAGTGTTGGGTTGATGGTTGGACTCAATGATCTTAAAGACCTTAAAGGTCTTTTCCAGCCTAAATGGTTCTGTGATTCTATACTCAAGGCATTAATGTTAACATTAGTATCCAGAATGTATTGTGTTCTTTCTACAGCTGTGAATGCTTTGTCCTGCAGGTGCATTGCAGTGAATGAGCCTGACAGTATCTCCTCCGAAAAGTGTGTCATCCTGCCGATGGCCAGCCAAAGCTGACACGTCAACCTGCACTTCCCCCAGCAGCTTTATGTCACCTCTTGGTCTTTGTCGATGCACTGTGCCTGAGTGAAGGGCGCTAGATAATACCTCAGCCTTTACATGCTGAACCTGCCCCATCTACATCTTTTCTGAGGGTTTTCAGGTGTGTTGCCAAGGTCAGAATGTGAGGTGGGGAGGGGGACTTTTTTTGCCTTATGTCTATTCCAGCCACCTTTACCTACATGGGCCTTTGATGCAACAGTAACACTTGTCTGGTGTACAGCACTCCTGTCCTGAGCCATTTATTTGGGGTTTTCCTTAAAGTCTCTGCAATATGTCTCAACATATGGCAATATTTCAGACCAAGTTCTGCCAGGAGGCAGCAGAACTCAGATCATTTACCTAACCCACCCACAATCTTCCCTGAGAATGACACCCCCTCCAAGTCACTCTAATTTCTTATATGTATCTGTGCCATGTACAGTATACAGACTACTGCAGGCTTCTGGACTTCTAAATGGAAACAGGAGTATTCCATATGATAACCCTTACCTGTTGATTTTTCATAAGATAATCCTTATCTGTGAAAGGCTTGTGCACTTCAGAACTCTTCACTGGGCTTTAGAGATGAAATACCTGAATATGAGTAAAATAGGGTGGATTTTACTCTCCATAAACAAGAAACTTTTAGTTTTTTCTTGTGGAAACCTGCTAGGTTTAAAAAGAAAAAGAAAAAACCTTATCTTTCCGACATAATTCCCAGGATCTGCCACAGGGATCTATTGCTATAACAAAAGCAGCCATCATGCCTGAGATCCTCAAGGCTGATTAAAGGAACATTACATAAAGCTGTGTTCGATAGCTAACAGAGCAGCTGAATAATTCTACCTGAGCCAATACTCTGGGACCTAGAGTGGTAAAAGGCAATCCTCTGACATGTCAGTGAGTGGAATTTGCCTTTAGTCCTTAAAGGTAGGCTAGAAATTCAGTTTTTACTTTGTTCCTACTTTAGAGTTAGCAATCTGAATAGCTATGAAGAGCTTTTTCTGGGAGGTTTAACAGCAGGAATAGTCATTAAATACTTATGCAGCCCAGTCTTGAGAGTTGAACCAGCTAACACCTTTGGGGTGGGCTAACAAAGGCTCCTTATTCAGGTACAGTACCCTGAGCATCCATCCCCAAAGACACAGGGGCTCAGTGGGCAGAGCCTGCGTGGCGGGGGGGGGGGGGGCGGCACATATGTGGGACACCCACAGCAGCACCCAGCTGGCCACCCACCCTGCCTGACCTCCTCAGCCACGGAATGTACGATATGGAAACAACATTAGGGGGAGCTCCATTACTTAGTCCAGTTCTTAAAAAGGCTGAGCGTTCGTGTCGGTGGCAGAACAGCAGCTTCTGTGCTCGGGAAATCGCTGTCTGTCCTGTTCAGCCTTGAGCTCCTGTGCAAGGATAACCAGTGCTGGGGAGTAATGAGGTCAGACTGATTACAGGCATTTTCTTATTCGAAAAACTGGCAGCAAGCTAATCCCTGCCCTTAAAAGTGGCCAATTATCAATAATGTTTTTATTATTTCTGATGAAAAGTCAGAAGCGCCACAGAGTTACTTCTATCTATAGTCTTTACCTCCAAAGACTGATTAGCTAATGAGATCAATAATTAGTCAATAATTACTCAGCTTTATGCTCCCAGGTTGTGGTACCTATACAATGAAATCTTTTGGCAGTTTCCCTGCAATTTTTAGGGCTTATGACCCAGACAGTTTACCACAGTAATTATCCCAGAGCATTTCTTATTTTCATATAAGCTCTAACGTGCATAATTTAATTCATAAATAATCATTAGAGAATAAATGGAGAAAAAGTAAAGTTCTGATTCAAAGATGTGGTGAATTTGAGATACAGAGAACAAATGTGGGCAGATCACAGCAGCACAGGTGTGGGGAAGGGCAAAGGAGGGTACTCTAGGAGGGTGGAGGAGAGCAGGGGAGACTGGAAGAGACAACAAAGTCTGTGTAATACTACTAGAGAGATTATTATTATCTTTTTTTTTTTTAGTGCTGAGGACACAAAGATGAACTCCAGGCTTATTTCAACAAGAAAAATAAAACGCTTTTTATTTAATGCTCTCTTACCCATCTTAAAATGCTTCCTACCCTAACTAGTCCCCTGAAAGCAGTGGCCCAGCAGTCCACAGTTATGCCTTGAAGCACACTTTTCAACACCTAAGACAAAAGGAGGAGGCTTTGTGTGCAGGTTCTTTGTGCACCATCTGCTGAGAGGAGACACACAGACTTACAAAAGGCTGCCAGCTGGCTGGCCATTCCTCTCCTTTCAAATAAACATTCAACATGTTTTCAGTAAATTCTGAGTGATAAAAGTATGCTTTTTCTTTTCTGCAGTTCTAACTGGAGATGGTGAGATTTTTTTCTCTTGACTATATTATGTATTTCCAGCAAGATGAACTTTCACTTAAGATTGTAATTATCTCATAAAAATAGCCCACATGGAGCAATATTCATTTAGGGTATTATGAATTTTAAAGGAGTTATTAGCTCTTTGAAGAAAGCTAAAGAATTTCATCACTTAAACATCTCTTACTGAGGTTATACCTGAACCAAAAATGTTCCAATAAATGAAGTCAGTCATTTTTTAAGGAGAGATTTTTCTTCCCAACGTGTTTAATTTGTAAAAAGTGAGGAATGCAGACAGCTCTGGGGTGAAACACAAGCACTGCATTACTTTCACTACATAGTGATCCAAGATAACGAGCGAATGCCAAGTCAGGGTAGAGGAGGCTGATAAATATCATGTCTCAATCACTCTGTATTTAGCAAAGACCCTGCAGCCAAGTGTCTTCAGGACTTAAGATCTCAGCTTTATGTCTCAGAGGATGGTCCTCATCCATGGACATAAGGATGTTTGTGTTTGAATAGAGCAGAATGAAGCTGTCTGGCATGGGGAAGGGCACTGGTGTAATCTAAAAGCAACAAACACCTAAACCACACTGTCACCCTTGGTAGGAATGCAACACTATAACACCAGTTTCAGTTTTTATATCAACATTTTCTAAATAAAAGCATGCAGAGTATCAAAGTTGTTGGAGTACCTGACTTTCCCCACCTTCTCTTCAATGCCTGTGAGAATATGCAAGCAATCAAGTTATTGTTATTAGAGGAAATTCCAGAGCTCTTTTCTGATAACTGCTCATCTGAATGTTCTTCCTTGCAGGACATGTGGGGTCATTGTCACCTCTTTTACTCGCAAAAAAGCGATCTCAGTCCCCTTGATCTGGAGAGGGACACACAAACGATTGCCATGTAGTCCCAAACTATAACTCCCATTTTGTCTCCCCCGTAGGAACCTGTGCCTATGACCATACCAGCTCCATTTACACAGGCATTAACTCATAATTTCAGATTCTTAACATGTCCCAATGCTTTCTTCTATCTGCTGCTTTGCATCTCGCATAAAATAATGTAATTTTTTGTTCAAATATTTTTTATTTTATGAGCCATGCACTATATAAGAGGATTCATTGTATGACATCAAGTATAAGTACCAGGTTTATGTCAAAGAATTCAAAGGTTTTTGGGTGGCAAAAGACAAACGGACAGACAAACATACAAAACGTGTTCTTTGAGAGACCTGGGTAAAAATATTCATAGCAACAGCCTGATCCTTCAAACATTCAGGTCAATAACTTTTCTTGGGCACATTTTCTTATAATCTCGGTAAGTTTGTGTAAAATTATTCACATGCATAAAGATTTACAAAATCTTTCCAGGGGTCATTTCACATCACTCAGTATTTTAAGCTCATATTTTTCTTTGGTGATACATCTTGTTCACACATCAAGAAGCTAAATCAAAAGAACAGTGATATTTTACTTGTTTTAAATCCTTTGGCTCATACCACAGGACAATTTCCTTCTCAGGAGGATGTGTCACATAAAGAAAAAATTCTGGCATAGCCTTTTACCCTCCACCCACCCCAAAAATGTAAAAAAAAAAAAATCATATTTAGCTCATTTCCTCTGGGACAGAGAAATAATGTAAGTGAGAGTACATAGGAGATTTGTGACCATTAATTTACTGGCAATACCAATAGCCTGTCCAATGAAGTAGGAAGGAAGTATAGTTCATTTCAGTGGGAATTCGTATTGTAAGAAATGTTTCACATGCTGCAATGTTCCATATGGTCATGAAAATGCATCTTCATGCTACTAAAAACAGACTAGGAAATTATTACATACAGAAACTTAAACAAAAAATTCCCAAAATAGCATAAAAGAATGAAGGAAACAATAAAGTTAAGGAAATTCCGAATGAAGGTGGTAACTACATCAGGCAGTGGCATAACAAATATAGCGCACATAAATAAACAGAGACATAATAAAAGGTAGATTTACTGAAGTACATTCTGCACAACTCATATCCTGCTGCATTACTTCCTGTCATTAATTACCCCGCCTACATCCAAATAATATCAATCAGCCAATTGGAAGCACAAGTTAATGAGCAAAATTTCATACTCTGGGGTCAGGTTCCTTTTCCTTCATTTGTCTTCATTAGCAGCACCTCTCAAGGCTTTCCCAAAATAGAAGGCAGTAAATTAGTCAAATAGATTTTAAAAGTCACACTCCACAATGCTCAGAAATAAAATAGCAGGATTAGTCTCAGAGCTCTTAGTATGAAATGGAGGTTGCTATTGTTATTAAATAAAATTACCAAAACTATGTGTCTTGCCTTCCTAATTATTTTCACTGTCTGTACTCCTGACTGGGTGTCACATTTTCCTGGCACCTTGGCAGTGAAGGACACTTGCAAGGATCAGATCAAGGTGGTGAGGCATGATTTCCCCCCGCTCTGGTCCCCTCTCAGGATGCTTTGCTGGATGACCTTGGCCAATGGCCCGCTACATGCTCTAAGAAAGACAGAAGCATTTAAAAAACCTGATAATAATCCATGATGTTTTCTTGTAGCTCTTTCAACACTGCTGTTTCTAACCAGGTGTTCAGGACCAGGTGGGGACTGAGTTCCCTGTGTCCAGAGATGTTGGTCACACTCAGAAGTGAAGCTGATCTTTGTGAGGACCTGACTGAGCCTCCCAGCAGAGCCAGACATTGTGGCACCCTTTAGTAGCCCAAGTGCAACCTTCTGGAGAGCTTTTAAATCACTCAAGTTAAAAAATGCAGTATCATTGTGAAAAAAGATCATTTTCAAAACGATTTTAATTTATTTTTGGTTTTATTCTTCAATCAGAATCTGATAACAGTTCCTCCCAGTGAATAGTTACCTTCTCAGCTATACGTCTTTGTTGTGTCCTTGTCTCCAAACAAAACCTCTCAGCTCTCTGAGTCAGATCAGCTTTCAGGTCCGGGTCAGGTCCATGAAGCAATGGCAAGTAAAGCTGTGACAGATCACTCCTGCGTACAGCAGGCCACATCACTGACCCCTCTCAGCACACCACTGAATTTAAACTAGTTCCTGCCTTAGTGGCAGCTGCTGACAGTGAGAGCTGGTAATGCTGAGGTGGTGCAGGTACTGCATGGTTACACTGCCTTTGCAGAACAAGGTTGTCCAAGGACAGACACCGTGGACCAGGACAAAGAAGGTACTGAGGGAGGTGGGTGGCAGGACACGGTGGTCCCGCAGCATCATGGCTCGGAGGAAGGAAATCCCTCTTCAAGGAACAGGAATGACTGAAAGGTTCAGGGAGCACAGTCCTACCTAAAAACTTCCCTGCCTGACCCGACCAGGCAGAGAGAAGAAAGGTTTGCAAGAAGACTTAGCTAATGCGTCTGAGTGGATATTTAATAGATGAAATAGGAAAATTAATTTACTTAATTTTATCATCAGTTTCCTTGAAAAAACTCAAGAGAATTTCAATGCCAGATTCTAGATAGAAAATTACTTCTGCAAGAAAACAGATGCCCAGTTTTGCTGAACTGCAAAACTGGGCCCTGGAAGATCAGCCTAGGTCCTCATAAAGAAGGTTGGAACTTCTTTTGAAGAAATCTTCCAAATATAATTTGAACAATTCATAGAATCATAGAATTGTTTCAGTTGGAAAAGACCCTCAGGATCATGGAGTTCATCCATAACCTAACCTAACTCTAGCACTAAACCATGTCCCTAAGAACCTCGTCTAAACACCTTTTAAACACCTCCAGGGATGGTGACTCCACCACTTCCCCGGGCAGCCTGTTCTAATGCCTGATAACCCTTTCCATGAAGATTTTTTTCCTAATATTCAGCCTTCCCTGGTGCAACTTTAGACCATTTCATCTTGTCCTATCACTTGTTACGTGGGAGAAGAGATCAACACCCTCCATGCTACAACCTCCTGTAGTTGTAGAGAGCAATAAGGTCTCCCCTCAGCCTCCTTTTCTCCAGGCTGAACAGCCCCAGCTCCTTCAACCGCTCCTCATCAGACTTGTGCTCCAGGCCCCTCACCAGCTGTGTTGCCCTTCTCTGAACTCTCTCCAGCACCTCAATGTCCTTTTTACGATGAGAGGCCCAAAACTGAACACAGGATTCAAGGTGGGGCCTCACCAGTGCCGAGTACGTCGGGACAATAATTTCTCTTATCTTGCTGGCCACACTATTCCTGATACAAGCCAGGATGCTGTTGGCCGTTTTGGCCACCTGGGCACTCTGCTGGCTCATGTTCAGCTGGCTGTCAATAAACACCCCCAGATCCCTCTCTGCCAGGCAGCTTGTTGAACCTCATACAATTGCTTTCAGCCCACCAATCCAGCCAGTCCAGATTCCTCTGTGTGGCCTTCCTATCCCCCAGCAGATCAACACTCCCACCCAACTGGGTGTCATCTGCAAATTTACTAAGGGTGCACTCAATACCCTCATCCAGATCATTGATAAAGATATTAAACAGAACTGGCCCCAATACTGAGCCCTGGGGAACACAACTCATGACTGGCCACCAACTGAATTTGTCTCCATTCACCACAACTCTTTGGGCCCGGCCCTCCAGCCAGTTCTTTATCCATCACAGAGTACACCCATCCAGACCATGAGCTGCCAACTTCTCCAGGGGAATGCTGTGGGATACGATGTCAAAGGCTTTGCTGAAGTCTAAGTACACAACATCCACAGTCTTTCCCTCATCTACTAGGTGAGTCACCTTGTTGTACAAAGAGATCAGGTTGCTCAAACAGGACCTGCCTTTTATAACCCCATGTTGACTGGGCCTGGTCACTTGGTTTTCTTGTACGTGTCATGTGATGTCACTCAGGATGTTCTGCTCCATGACCTTTCCTGGCACCGAGGTCAGACTGACAGGTCTGTAGTTCCTCAGATCCTCCTTCAGGCCCTTGTTGTAGATGGGTGTCATGTTAGCCAACTTCCAGTCAAATGGGACCTCCCCAGTTAGCCAGGATTGCTGATAGATAATGGAAAGTGGTTTAGTGATCACCTCTGAAAGCTCCCTCAGCACGCTTGGGTGTGCTGGACCATAGTCTTGTGGGTGTCCGAGTGGTGTAGCAGGTCACTAACCATTTTCCCTCGGATTATTTGGGCTTCGTTCTGCTCCCCATCCCTGTGTTCTAGCTCAGGGGGATGGGTGCCTGCAGTGCAATTGTTCTGACTATTAAAGACTGAGGCGAAGATGGTATTTAGTACCTCAGCCTTTCATGTCTGGTATTTCTAGATCCCTAGACAGTCCCTGTGAAAGAAAAAAAAATAGGCCAGACAATATTTTTGCCCCACCAAAGAAGACCTACTAGTGACACTGTGATGGCCGCTAATGAGACAGCTATTATTGCTATTGATTTTCTGTGGAAAATTGACAGAATTACATAGCCAAGCCTAATAAAAGGGATATAAGATTGATTTTTATACCAACTGCCCATGTACCTTGGTCAGTCATTTATACTGGCAGATTAATGGTAAGTGGAATAGCGATGGTTTAGGAAATCTGCCTATCAGCAATTTATAAAGTCCAAATAAAGACTTCTAATACAAATGTATGCAATGAAAACTATATTTTAAATTGCAAACTCCATTTTGTGAGGCTAATCTGTCTTTCTTGCCACTGTCTTTCCAGTTCTTCTGGGGAGGAGATGCCAACACTGATGAGAAAATACAAATTTCAAGATTGCTAAAGTCAAATGGAAACCTTCTCCGGCAGAGAAGGTGGCCAGGTGAAGAAAACTGCTTAATGTATACTGGACAGATCCCCCACTGTGAAGACTTTAAATATCTGGTGACATTGAACAAGGGTTGCATGGTAGGTAAAACTGATACCACAAAGCCCTGAAACTGTGAAGCCTTATTATTGTATCTGTACAAATGAAGTGTTGGTGTGCTTGAGTATGTGACAGGGAAGTCAAAGAGCTGTCAAAGGCTGAGGCGAGACAGGCGTGGTACTGCCTTGAGCAGCACACACAAACCAGGGAAGGGACATGTGTGCCATTAAAAGGCCTGTGGCATGAACTGCACACACTGCTGTACAAACTTATTGAATTATCTTAATTATTCAATACGTTTCAATATTCAGTATTTATGTGGGCATTGGTATGTCAAATAGTGTAAAATAATCTAGTTTAAAGTAAGAGAGATAGAAGATTGTGACTGAATGTCAGCTCAACTTCAATTGTGCTAATTTAGGTTAACAGGAAATAAAGGAACAGGAAAGCATTAGAGGGAAAGGATTGTCAGACGTGAGCGATAAGCTGTGACATTGTATCTGCTGGATTAACAAAAAGAAGTTGGACTGCAAGCAGCAAGGAGGTATATCTGCCTTCCTTAAAAAGCCAGAGGTAATTCTGTACCAGAGATAAGCTATTAAAGGAAGAACTGAACTCCTATCTGAGCTCATGTTCAAGGAAAGATTCCTATCTGCAGATGGCTTGGGAGCTTCCTGAGAGCTCAGGTAAATTTAGGTAAGGTTTCTCCCCTGCCAGAGAACTGGCCTCTTTATCAGTTAGTGATCTTAAAGGCAGGGCTCAGACCTTTCAGCTATAATTCCCACTCCTGTACTTGATATCAGAAATTTAGTACTGAAACCTTATAGAAACTCTTTTACCTTAACAGTATCACATTGTCCTTTTTCTACTCTTCTTATCATGTGTTCAAAAATAACAGCAAAATTATTTTCCGTCCACAACAGTGAGTGCATCATTTCTGTGGATTGCATTCCTTGGACTTTTTTCCTTTCAGCCCAGGTTTACAGATCAACAGCTGCTAATGATGGGATCCCACTTAGCACGTGCTTAGCATATGTGTAATATAATTAAGCCATTAGAAAAATGCATCATGGGGATGGGAAAATTAATAAAACAATGTATGCTGCAATGTATAGAGAGGCAACTAAAAGGTTGTCAGGCTGAGTTGAGGAAGACAGAGGACGTTTGTCCTGGAAAGAGATAGATTTAGTGCAGGCTCCAGTGCAGATGCCCAAGCCTGTGGGTGAGCAGTGCTACTGGTGGCCAGCACCCACTGTCACTAGCGGCTACAGGGGAGTCACCTTGGCAGGGGCTTTTGACACTCAAGATGATGAAAGGAGGCTCCTTCACCTCCTCAGCTTTTACATGGCAGCCAGGTATGCATTTCTATTTACCCTGTGGAGACAAGCTAATCCACCCAGAGCTGGAGCTCTGGCAAGAGACGCTGTGAAATGTGTGAGGTGGAGAGTTTGTCCCCTGCAAACCTGCAGCCAGCCCAAGAGGACGTAAGGCTGGAGCTCTCCTGCTGGTGCGAGGAAAGCAAATCTCATCATAAAATGCAGCCATCAGTTCAGCAGCTGCACAGGGCGCTTTGAGAGGACCACTTGATGATGGGTGCAGGAGTGCAGGGGCATTGCTCCAGCGTGCCCTGGGAAGCAGAAATCCCTGTGTCTATGGAAATCTCAGCAAGCATTTCCAGCAGTTCGGTGCTGCTTTGGCCTGAGTGGCTTGATCCCATGTATGTTCTGCTCCATTTAAGCAAGGAAACCAACAGGTCTCTTGGTAGAATTTATTAGCTTGGATGAAGCATGATGTCTGTGTTGGGTGGCAGGGAGTAAGAGTTTGTTGTGAAATACTGCTGTAGCCCCCATCTAAAGGTGCACATGCTGCGTTAAACTGCTCCCCCCACAGCTGCTTTGGCCTGTCTGCAATTGCATGGCATGGCCACAGCTTGCCAATGGCCATGTCTGAGCTGGCTGCCTTGCCGAGACGGCTGCAGCTGCAAGTCCTGTCTCTCTGCAGCAGTGCCCACAGGTTCATGGAATTTTGAACAGTTGGACAAATTCAGGCCAGCTGTAGCTGTGGCCCTTGTTGTTGCAGGGAAAAGCTTCAGCCTATGAATTGGGTGAATCTGCAGCTTGCAAGACAGACAAAAATGAACACAGACATATTACGTAGAAAATCTTGTGATTTAAAGTCAATCTGTTCCCTGGAGATCAGGGCCAGTGGTATAAATACAGATAAATTAAGATTACCTTTGCTGATTCTGTTTTATGCAGCACCTATCCACTTTTCATTGTGTGACCTAAAAATCCAAGTAGGAGAATTTCCCCAGCCATCAGCACTGGCCACCTCTGTGGCTAGGTGCGTGTTGCCATGCCCATGGTGACATCGCTTTCTCCACAGTCACTGCTCATAGCAACTGGCTCCTGTGATTTCTAACCATCCTTTATTTTCTGCCTTTCCCAACCTGCCCTCTATTGTTTGTCCTTCTTGTCACACTGACATTATCTGTCTTACCATCTTACTGGATTAGAAACCACTCTGGTTAGGTTACATGAAGGGTGTTATACAAAGTAGAGCCATGACAGACAGGTCATCTTCTCCTGGAGTCTGCCTACCTACCATCCCAAGCATCCAGCTTGCAGGCCAGTCGTGCAGCTGGGTGTCCCATCAGCTGCTGACAGCCATGTCTCCTTCATTTGAAGTGGGTCTAGTTTCTGGCAACATTGGGGCTAATTAAAACTCTTCACAAGATGAGCTGATTAATCGAGACAACAGAAACATTGATCAGCAGGAACCAGCACATCATGAATATTCACAAGGCCCTAAAGCAACATTTCTTTAATAAACGACAACCCCTCTTTCATGACATCTTGAAGTGTTTCATTCATGACTACTGAGCTAGCAGTTTCCCCTCCAGCCTCTTTGCACAGCAGAGTCTGTTCACTATTGTGCTCTAGAAATACACTGAAAATACTTAAAAAGAGTGACAGATTTGTCATGAACTGATTACCTATCCCGAGAGAAAGCAATAACCTAGCCTGGATAGAAGAATTTTTTGATTTTTTTGTTTTTTTGTTTTTTTTTACTGTGAGAACAGCCATTCACTAGAACAACCTGCTCAGGAGTGTGGTAGAGGCCCCATCACTGGAGCTTTTCAAGATGGGCCAGTCCGAGGGTGCTGGATAATAGGCTCCTTTGTCCCACAAAAGGTTGGACCAGATGATCTTTCAAGGTCCCTTCCAACCTGGGCTGTTCTGTGATTCTTTAATAGAAGAGAATGCGAACTCTTGAAAATGCAAAAACGGGTGAAAACACTCTGTGGGTCTCTGTTTCTCTGCTGGCTTTGACCAGCTGTACCTCCAAACCCACAGCAGCCTGGTGCAGCAGGCAAGGGCAACCTGGGAGTCCCCTCGGCCGCAGGGTCTGTCTTTCCCAGGCGGCCGCAGCAGCAGCCGGGGCTTTGCAGGAGCTGAGAGTTTTGCAGCGTTCCCACACCCCGGCCCCATGCAGAGCAGCTCCGGCAGGAGAGGTAGGGCCAAGATCTCCAAGGCTGAAGTCTTCTTCTGTCCCCTTATCATGAGATTAGATACAGGTAGTTTGGCATATTTCTGTACACAGAGAAATCTAATTGGATTCATTATAGCAGCATTTGCATACATTAGCATCACCGCTGACACAGAGCAGAGTTAATATTGTGTAACTGTCCCCATTTTGCAGGGGCTGTCAGTCAGCCACCTACAGAGCTGGCAGGAGGCATTTTGTTGGCGGAGACACTGCTGCAACCTGCTCTCCATGCTATTTGTTTGACAAACAGTATTGTATCAGCCAGGACACTTAGCTATCTGTCACTGTGATGACACATATCTGGTCTATCATCAAAAGGGAAATTTATCTAAATTTATATGTGTGAATATTAAAAAGTTAAATTTTCAGTGAGACTTTTTGTCCTGTTTTATAAATCGTAATGGAAGCTGTGAGCCCTTTCATAAATGACTTTAACCAGAAGCACATCTTGAAGTAAAATTTCTTGCATTATCAGTTATTCACAACTTTTTGTAATGCATATAAAATTATAAAATCTGTAGTATGATCAATAAGTAGTTGGTGTATTCTGAAGACTTTTCATAGAATCATTTAGGTTGGAAAATACCTTTAAGATCATAGAGTCCAACTGTTAACCTAACACTGCCGAGTCCACTTCTAAACCATGTCTCTAAGCACCACATCTACATGTCTTTTAAAAACCTTCAGGGATAGTGACTCCACCACTTCTCTGGGCAGCCTGTTCCAATGCCTGACAACCCTTTCCATGAAGAATTTTTTCCTAATATCCAATCTAAACCTCCCCTGGTGGAACTTTAGGCTGTTTCCTCTTGTCCTATCACTTGCTACTTGGGAGAAGAGGCAAACACTCGCCTCTACAACCTCCTTTCATGTAGTTGTAGAGAGCAGTAAGGTCTCCCCTCAGCCTCCTTTTCTCCAGGCTAAACAGCCCCAGTTCCCTCAGCTGCTCCTCATCAGACTTGTGCTCCAAGCTCTTCACCATCTTCATTGCACTTCATTGAACGCGCTCCAGCAGTTCAATGTCTTCCTTGTAGGGAGAGGCTTGATGGAATTGGAGTAAATACCATGATTTCGAAAAGTCTTTAATGCACTTTTTTCTGGTTTTGTTTAGCTGGAAAATGAACTTAGAGGATGACACTCCTAGGAACCTGATGGTAATGTCAGCCATTGCAATGACATCACTCCCTCTGTGTGGCCATATGAGGTCAATTCTGTTGATGGAAGAAGAAACAGAAAATTTCTGAAACAGAAAATTTCTGAAACAGAAATTGTAATCACTTTTTGATACAGAATTTGCCCAGGAGGTTTTACAAACAAGACCAATACTAAATTTAAAATTATTTTAATTTTTGCAAGTAATACTACATATTTGGTATGCAAATACACATCTCATAAAAAACAATTGTCAGCTGAGGAGGTCCACTCTTCTATCACACAAGTGTACTAACAAAAAGGACTGAAGATCGCAAGTAAGGAGTAAAACCCAAGCCATTAACGCCTGTGTGGATAAGACAGCTAATGAAAATAACAGAGCAGCTCTTCAACCTGCAGAAGCCAGGGCTGTGCAGAGATTCATTTTCCTGCTGCCCCAGAGGACTTTGCTGATGTCCTGCAATCCTAGAGAGACTAACCAGTGACAGCCATGTAAACCGGGTGCTAATGGGTCCTTCCAAGAAGCTGGGGATAAGTATGTGACAATCTCTGTGATAAGTGCAAAGTGGCCCCTATTCTCACGCTCATTACAGATAGAAGTTGTGATGGGGAAATAATAGGAAAGGTGGTGAGATACTGTCAAACAACTGTCAAGGCAAAAGCCAAATGTCATTTCCTAGACAATGCTGCTGTATCAAACAGGCACTGTAACAGAGTGCATTATGCAAAGGAGGTGCAAGATGGACAGTTTGGCAGTAATTCACTTAATTTGGAGAGGCAGATCACTGCCAGTTTTTCTGGAGGACAAGTACTTTGCTAATTGATAGGAAATGCCAATGAAGGAAGCTATGAACCACAGACCAAATTCGAAGCTTTGTTTGAATCAAGAGATCTACCAGTTACACCCAAATACAAGATGACACTATTTGCTAAGAGAGGTTTGGATCAAGGCTGTTTTCTTCTTTCTGGAGATATATGAGGATAAAAGAGAGAAGACAGTGATGCTGTCACATTGCCGTTTAGGACACCGCTTCTGACAAGAGCCGTTTGGCACAGCTCTAGCCATTTCCCAAAAGTGGAGACTTCCTCTCCACCACAGAAAAGGAGCCACAATACAGTCATTCTTTGGAAAGAATGTGAGAAATTGTATTAAAACCTGAGAGGAGTTGCTTCAAATGGTGAAACACAGCTCCCAAAGCAAGTTTGACCATGACTTTGTTCAAAATGTGTTCTGGCCTCTGTCATGCCTACGAACGGAGAGGACTGTGGTTTTGCAATGCGAGGATAACTCCTGCCAGACATTTGGAGTCTACTGCAAAAGTCTCTCAGGCACAGAGCTGGATCATCCGTCAGGGGAAACACTGAGGTCCATCTATTTGTCAAAACAAAACAAGACAAAACAAAAAAGTTGGTGTCAGACATAATTAGAAAAATACAGAGGAGTTTATGAGTCACAACTTGTTAGAAACAAATAGCTTTTAAAACAAAGCCATGATTTGGAGAGTGAAGAGGTAGTGCTTTAGAAACAAACTGTTTGCCCTTTGCCCTCCTTGAAGGAAGGTGAATGCAGCTCCTGGCCACCCAGCAACCCCATAGTCCTCTCTCCAGAGAACATGGAGCTGCAGGGATAAAGAAGCTGTTAGAGCAGCATCTCTCCCAGATAGGGGTGACTAATAACTCGCTCAGCAGGCCTCTCTTTTTTTGGAGTCCCATTCTTAAAGACTTACAATTAGCCAAGTATGACTGAGGAAAATGTTTCCCCAGGAGTGGAAACCAGCTGAGAAAGCTGGTGGCCTAAGATGAATCAATTAATCCTCATCAGCCAGTCCCCAGAGCAGCAGATCACAGAGGTCACCAGGGCTTTTCATAGGAGTGCTTCTACCAGAGCATGAACCAGCATGCACTGGTACCTCAGGCATTTTTTAGTGGATGTGTCCCCAACCATCCACCAGCAAAAAATCCCAACTGACCTTACACCGAGCTTACTGAGCCCTAATGTGAGATTGTTTTGATGGGTGCCTCAGTCACATTTTTAAAACCAAAATCTAAGCCTGCCGTTTGCAGTGCTCAAACTGAGGAACACCAGCTGTCAGCAGCTGAGGGAGGGCAAAAGCACCCTCACCCCAAGGCCTGCTGCCTGCAGCCTGGTACTAAAGACAAGCAGCATCTCAGCTGCTGTGACTGATGTTTCTCCAAATGTGTGCCACATACAGCAACACAGCCACACTTTTTAACCCCTTGGTGCCTTCAGCTGCTCTTCCCCAGAGTTGCTGCTAATGCACATAACACAGTAGGCTTGAGCACCTGGAGAAATCTCAGCAGCAAAGGCCATGGCTGGGAGTGCCTGTCAGGAGAAAAGCAGTGCTTTCCCCACTGCTGCAGAGCTCTTGCTGTGAGCAAATTCCTCAGGGAAGCAATGCCAAAAATCTAAAGACACTAAAGCAAAGAGGGTTTGTGCCACCATAAGGCAGCGTTGGGTGTGTCTGACAAAGCACGCAGGATGGAGCGGCTGCAAGGCTCGCTGCCGAGAGGCCTCAGCTCTCCCGCTGCAATGATCCAGGCACGGTCGCTGCCGAGCAAGAAGAGATTGGAGCAAGCACACCGCTCCCTGCGTGACAGCAAAGGGAAACGACAGTGGGATTAAACCCTGCAGACTTCAGTCAGCAACCGCTGCTTATGCCAAGAATTTCAGGCTGCAGATAGAGGTCATGTGGATGTTTACATACAGCATTTTAAATCAGTTCCTATGACTCATCATAATACAAATATTTTCCTCACTGAATGTAGGCGTATAAAGATTACCTGCGGAACTGTAGCCACATTTAACTACTGCCATGTTGTAAATATCAATAATTAAATAGTAACCATTCTGAAGATCACTGGAGGAGACAAAGGACTAAACTTATGATGCTGAGAGAAAAGGGTATTTTCCTATAAGAACTCTGAGAATGTCTTTAAAAAATATCTGAGACTGCATGTTTTCCATAATCTATCTAGCAACACTTCAGCTTTCAAGTGAAAGCAATATAAAGGATTAAACCCACTATAATTTTAAAAATTCAGTTAAGATAAAAAACGTTATGAAATGGCACTTTCATTCTGCAAATACTTGCTCTCTCCTGCTTTACCCAGCCACATTTCCCACCCCAAAAAATAATTTGTCAGCCCCACAAAGGCAATAGCACAAGAGGAGTGCAGCAGAGTCTGTCTGCCCTTTGCATCATCAGGAAAACTAAATGCTGCCTTCCACCTTTCAGCTATCAATGTGCACGCACTGCAGAAAAGTAGCCTGGCTTTCCAGTATACAGGTTATGCTTAAAAGGTCTGGGATGAAAAACTGTCAATTGTAAGCCAAGCGAATAGTCTATGGTGTTTATTAAAAAGATAATAGGCCACCCCACAACTGATAGCTACAGTTATGGCTCTAATGCTGCTTGTTTCACAGGACAGAAGAAAGATTGGAGAATGGTCCTGAAACACAAAACCGGGCAGGCTACCATTTCAAGGCAGATTAGGTAGCTACCTAATGATCTGTATGAAATGAGCTGGTAATATCACCCCACTTTTGGAGGCAGTAGGTACTCCCATTAGAAAAATCATCATCAAAGCTATTGTCTTTCTTACTGGAGGCAGACAGTTCAGTCCCAGACCTCCATCCCTTCCCAGAAACAGCCCTTCTCGGCAGCACATGGACAGGCAGGGGTGCAGATGCCCGGTCCGGGCTCCTTGGGTGCCGTCCCTGTGCTGCTCAGTGGGCAGACACAGGCATTTGCCTTCCCGGGGTCTCCGGGCAGCACTTCTACCCAGGCAGCAGCGCTTGTAGGTGGAAGAGCTGCACCAGCATGTGCTAACCTGGCACTGCAAACCACTACAGCTCTGTTGGTAAAACTCTGCCAGACACAGCCTTATGCCAGCATCAAGGTCTTTTTGCTTAAATTTACTGCTGTTGACTAGAAATTAAAAATCCCCTGTTATTCCAGAGGTGTGGTTTCCCCATAGGGATTTATACCCATGCATCCATATTGGCTTACATGTACTACAATAAAGATATTGGTAACTGGTAAATATTCCTAAGCTGTTTGGAAGTGTAATGGAGACCAAAAAACACCTGGGGAAAGGGGAAAGAAAGGGAAGGAGGGAGAAGGAGCAGGAGGCAAAGGGCTGGTCTGTTTAACTGCTCTCCAAAGAAACCTTGAAGCTATGTCTTTATAGTAAGGTTTTCAGGAGATGCAGACATCCTTTTCACATGTGCTTTGTCAGTTCTGGGAAAGCTGATGAGACTCTCTTTCTGAGAAAGTGGATGGCTTGGCTCCATCCAGCTCTTTGAAATCACCTAATGAGGTTGTTTCATCCAGACCTTGACTGAAGAGCCCGTGCAGCCCAGCAGCTGCCGAATGGCAGAGCAGTCTGAGAGTGAAGGGCATTCAAGGTTTCAAAACCACATCCTCCCTCATCTCGACATGATCGAATCAGTGATGAGACAGCGTCTGCAACAGTCCTTGTCGGCTACGAAGATGGAGAGACCAGTCCATCGGTCAGCAATTGGCAGGTGAAACAGAAAGCAGCTCCCGTGGTCCCAGGGAGAAAGTAATGAAACTTCATTTCCACTGCCGTCTGCTTTGTGACAGATAAAAACTAGATTTTGCCGCTGAGTTTGTCAGGTGATAAATTCAGGTTAGTTTAAGGCAGGAAATCTGGAAAATGCTTATGACTTTTGTCAGCTGTGAGTGCCCAGCAGAGACCCTGGCAACGTCCCTCCTGGCCAACAGAAGCGACCTGAGAAATGGCCGCCCCGTAGAAGTGTAAAAGCCAAGCAGGGACCTCACACTTAATTATCTTAAAGTTCACATGTCATACAGCAAATGTCATACCTATAGTGTCAAGAGATCTGTTCTTTCAGCTTCTGGTCTTTTTATGCCCTTAAAGAAACAGCTCGTCTCTCTCCTCAGTCTGACAGAATTTCTCGACAGCGTGTAGCTCCAGTACATTTCCCTGCCTCATGGGAAACCAGCCAGAGTTCAAACCCTTTTCCTAGCCCTTTACTTCCTACTCAGAAAGGGAAGAGTGCTGGTAAAAACACCTCAAAATTCAGGTGCTAGATTTACAGACCTCCCTTGGGATTGTTTTTTGTCTTGTGCTGTTAGCCTTCAGTGGATGACTTATGCCAGAAGCAGTGCTCTCGACAGAGCCCTCTTTTCTCCCCTCAGCTCTACAGCAGGGCTTTGGGGTTTGGAGAGCTGATTTCTGTCCTCAGCTACCACTTTTCCCAGCTGCCCATGACTGATCACCCAGGGCATGGAGGAGCTTGAGGTGGGCAGTGTGTCCCTGAGGCGTCACTAAAGGTCTTCAAAGCACAGGATCCTGGGTTCAATAGAAGTGGCTTCGTATAGTAGTTGTTACCTGCTGAGCTACAAAACACCACGATAACACAAGTACCAACTAAGTCAGAGTTTAGGTTCTTGTGTTGCAGTGAGGTCCTAATTTATTTGGTTTTGATGAGGACAATGCTTTTGCTTGTTATACAGATAGCATAGGATTTACACTCACTTGAGGATAAGCAAATTTAGCAATGCTAAGTATTCAAAAATGCATTACTGGGGGAAAAAAGAGAGGGAAGCTCTCCTTGAAGGCAGAGAAGAACAGGGACCAAGAGCAGACAGCCAGGTCACTATGTCCTATCCCTTGCTGTCACACAGCCCAGATCATGTCATCCGCTCCAGATGCCAGCCACTTTTCTTTGTAAAATAGCAAAGCATTTGCTCTGTGAATAGGTTGAAGGGCTCATTGCAAAACCTCAGTGTCTAGGTGGATAGAAACCTTCTAATTCAAGTATACTGTGTGTCCTCTCTGCATGCTGGTTTTGGGCTGATGCCATCCTTTCAACAGAAGGATCTCTTCTTTCCCAATATTCCCCCTTTGGTGTATCAGCAGGCAGGGACAGTGGTTTGCTGGACTTGTCCTGCAGCCACGCAGGACTCTGACAACTCCAAGTCAAGTCCCTGAGATCACCCAGCTCTGTGAGAAGCCCATGCAGCCTTTCCTCAAATGGCAGAGCATCCCTTCCTCTTCAGCCCATTCCAACAGGAAAATGTCTCCTGGGTCTCTCTGACTAAATTACCCCGATGTAAAAGGGAAGAGAGCAGGAGCCAGAGGCAGCTCAGGACAGAGCATGTAGCCTGCATGGCAGCTGGGGCAGCCTTTCCTTTTACCCAGCACTAAACCATGAGAAAAGAGTGAATTTTCTATTAAGATTTCTCCTTGTTGCCATTGTCATCTACAAAATGCGCTGTGTTTAAAAGAAGTTCACACTAATGCTTAGGTAACATGGTTTAAACATCACTTGATATTGTCCCAGTACAAAGAAATAATGTCAGGGCTCTGACATTATTTCTGTTCTGGTGGGACACCTTCTATTGTTCCTTTGGGCCCTTCTATATAGAAACCACCCCAATTAAAGCTACACCGTAGAGCTTTGTGACTGTTCCTTCCCCTTGGAGAACAGCACCAAGGTAAAGACCTGTGCCATCTTTCAAGGGATGAGGTGACTGGGGGGGCACCAAGGGCTGGCACAAGGTCTTGTTGTTCCTGTTTTGCAAAGCTCCCCAAAGCACTCAAGGACATTCCTTAAATTCCTTTCTCCCAGCCTGTTGTTTGATAGCCCAGAAATAGTTCCTCTTCAAACACAATGCTGAAAGCCCAAGTAATAAGCCAAGAGTGAAAACGTTTCAGTGTTTAAGCACTTAAACACTCAATTGTATTTGCCAGGCCAAAAGCTTCAGTGCCCTGTTCAGCTTTAAATTTAAAAGGAAAAAAAGAAAGTATTCAAGAAATGTTCTCTGGTTCCCAAGATTCCCATAAAACAGGGCTGTTTTCCTTTGTTTTCCTTCAGTCATCAGAACTAAACCTTCAGAGTGCAAAAGGTTGTGAAAATAGCAAGGATGAGCCGAGCTGCAGCAGCTCCGCGTGCTTTCATGAAGTCAGCCTGGAGATCATGGCCAGGGTTTTCACATTCAGATGCCTAAATATAGAGCTGTGAATACTCTCCATGGCTGAATTGCCAGAAGCCTTTATGTTCAGAGCTGGAACACGATCAACAATTTCTAAAAAATCGGTCTCTCTGTGTTGTCTAATTTTGGGTACCAAGAAGCAAATCTATTTCAGAATGTAAGTTACTTATGGAAATATTGAGATTCAATTTCTTTCATGTGTCATTCATGGAACTACTTTGTTCCATGACTGTGAAGACAAGACATGAGCTTTCTTAGTATAAATATCATATAATATTACTTTATAAATATCAGACCAATACAAACTCATAACAACCTGGTTATCCCACCCTGTTTGTTCAGCATCTCCTCATAGCAACATGACGTCAATTTTCTGGCTTTAAGGTAAAGCAGTACTTCTGGAGAAAGCACTTTCCAAAGGGGAAAAAAATGCTTTACCTTCCTGAAGACTTTTCTCGTGTGCCAGCATGTGTTGTGATAATTGCCTCGTTCAGCACGAGTCCTGCAGTAGTGGCGGGGCTGCACTTCTGCTGTACAGGCAGGCGCAATGCAGCGTTCCTGAGCTCTGTGCCACTGGTTAGCATTATTAGGAGTAATTTGACATCATTAGATTATAATTCATGGATTATAACAGAGTAAAATATCTGTTATCAACCTGCCTCTGGGATCCAGAAATGCTGGCTAGTCTTTTTTATTCTGCCAAATCTGACCCTTCTGTAACACAATTAACATTTCACATCAAATGGCCTTTCAGAGATGTCTGTTTAGCCCCTAACCTAGCCTAACTCTCAAGCATGTGATTACCTTTCCACCTGGGAGTATTCCTTTTAAATTATATGACCTGTGTGATTAGTTTCAGCACAGGCTAAATTGCTGCAGTAGACAAGGGTCTCCAGAAGAAACACTGTCCCCTTGTCTGCCAAAGACCTCTGCATCCCATCCATCCTGGAGCAGGCTAGGAGACCGGAGATGTATTGCACTCATTTCAGTGATGGCTGCTATAAATGTTAAGCAGACTGTGAGGCTGGGAATATCTTGCAGAAAGCAGCCATGATAATAAGTCATTATAAAAGTATTAGAAATGCCTCACAATTTGTCAGCTAACATAGAGGAAAAAAGGGCAAGAAGCAGAAAACTCACCTCTGGTCTGGTTACCCTCACATAACTTTCTTGCATTGACAGGAGCTGCTTGAAGGTGCAATTAGGTCTTGTTGTGATCATTTGGCTCCCTGTCCCTGGACATGGCACTGACCTCTGCAGTGCTCTGAAATACAGCGCAGGAATTCCGAGCTGTAATGCTCCCATCCCCGCTTTGCACAAAAAATACCATCTGCCTCCCCTGCTCAGGACCGTGGTGCTGCCGTCACTCCTGCTCCCAGCCACAGAAACACTTGTGCGTCCCCCAGGTCTCTGCTCCCACTTGCCCCAGCACTGCTGCGTGGTCACAGACTGATGGGTGGAGGAGCTCATTCTCTTGAACTGGCTCTGTCTGCTAGCTCCCTCTTAATAAAATTACTTGCTGGTTTAAGATGAAGCTGTGTCTCAAGTTATCTTCCAGTTTTAAGAAATTAGAGGATTCATTCTTCAACTTGATCCGTAACTCTGGCAATTTGACCATTTACTCAGTCAAATGCAAGACCAAACATTATGACATTTTTCTTCCTTCTGTAGGGTATAGATCCAACTTTGTTCCAAATGTGTTGCTACTTTTATCTAATCATTCACTTGCACATGATTCAGGAAACAAAAATGGGCAGGAGTTGTGCAAGAAGAGGGCCCTAAAGGCCCTCAGCTGGTACAAATGGCATTTCTTCAGACGGAGGGTGGAGTGCTGCGGCTGTAGAGCAGCTGAACAGCCAACCCTCATGGTGCCTGGACCATGGGGACCCAGCACAGTGCATATCACAGTGCCCAGGCTGGAGCGGGAGGAAGTGTTGACATCCTCAGCCAGGGGAATCCAGTGTTGAGACAAACCCAGGCTCACCCCACTTGGTTGGAATGCCAGAAAATACTCCCAACAAGCAAAAAAATGGATGCACCTTAATGCACTTTGCAACATTAGGCCCATAAACACAAGAAAACTGCAGGTCTTTTTATATGCAAGAGGACAGACAAGCCTCTTAAAGACTACCAGGCTCTTCCCTGTTGGTGAACTGCTTGCTCGGGAGGTGATCTTTGGCTGCAGCGATGGGGACCTGTCCAGTGCCTCATCACAGTCTCCCATGTTCCAAAGTGATGCAAATGAGGGTAGTTTTCATTTAATATGCATAACTGCTTCTGCCTCCTGCTCCCAAACTGTATCTGGTGATACCCAAACCCAAGAGCCAAATAAGAATTCAGACTCATTTATAGAATGCTGCTAAGGAGTCAGAGAGTTAAGATACATTTTCCCCTCTTTTGGGATAAAGTATTAGACGGTCACATCTTCAAAGTAAGACTGCTCTAGTACAGCAGTCAGAAGTAGACCGGGCTGACAGACATAAAGCCCCAGCTGTACCAAAAGGAGAAAGTGATGCTGGCAACTATTTGACAATCAGTGTAGGAAAGGGAATCCCCTCCAGGCCAATGTGGAAATGATGGGTGAAGAGAAAGTATCTTTGCTGTGGTGATATTAATAACTCATTTGCATTTTTTTACCCAGATCTATTCACTTCAAAAGCTCAGCTTGGGGACTGAGAGAGAGATCTTTCAACAAAACATTAGTCTCAATTAACTAAATGTAACTAAAATAAATGAGCTGATTAAAAAAAAAAAAAAAAAGATAAAACTGGTGAAGCCAATAAAGCCAATAAATCCATAAAGGGCAGATGCTGAAACTTGGAAGGCATCCGAATACAACCCTGCAAGTAGTCCAAGGCAGGGTCAGAGAGGGACAATGAGGCCCTCCCAGGCCGGAGGTGCTGAGCAGCCAGACGGTATTGACAGACAGTCAAATAACAGTGGAGCCCACAGCAAACACTGTGCACTAAGGTGGGAAAGAATTTTAATGAGCAATTTCAGTCTCATACATGCTATGAAAAAAGGACTTGGCATCGTTCCCAATGACAGTGCCCTCCAGATTAGAGGCTAAGTAGCAGCATCCTCAAGGGAGGATGAAAAGAGACAGCAATAGAGTTTCTTTCTTTCTTTGATCCTGATATACTAATAGTGTGCATAAGAGCTATGTTGAAGCAAAAAGAGCAAGCTGAAGAATAAAAACTAAACTAAACTAAA
The DNA here is from genome assembly GCF_964273445.1 of Streptopelia decaocto. Taxonomy (NCBI): domain Eukaryota; kingdom Metazoa; phylum Chordata; class Aves; order Columbiformes; family Columbidae; genus Streptopelia; species Streptopelia decaocto. Next base: position 145,449,417 of record NC_138655.1, on the reverse strand, counting down.
ATGAATAAATCAACAAAAACACAATAAAAGCACAATAAATCAAAAAGCACAATAATGTTAACTGATTTTAAGGAATAAATCCAAAGACCTATAGCAGGTCAACAGTAACTGATTTATCCAATAGTTCTCCTTTAAAAGACCATTTTCCAATGTCTTCAGAAGGACCAACATCCCAATTCTCTCAGATGAGGCAGATGTACAAAGGAAGCAATATCTTGTGGGATGACAGGTTCTGCCCTCAGAAACACCACAGAGCAACCAGCATGTACAGTAAAGGCAAAAGGAACAAAATGCTCTTCAGGCATCAGGGGGCATCAAAAAGCTCAGCTGCCTTCTGCAAAATATCTGCACTATGTTATTAGCCCAGGGTAAATGAGCCAGATGCTTCCCCCAGGAGCCATTACAGCCCGGCGGGCCTGGGGGTTGGCAGATGGCTGCTGAGGATGCCTTTCTGCCCGGAAAACCGGGGATGAAAAGAGTGTGCCCCGAGCCCAGCTGATCTCTCGATGACAGACCCACCGGGGCTCTGTCCCCAGGCCCGTGTGCGGCAGGAGCGCTCCCACCCTGGGTGGTGTCAGCACCAAAGTCTTTGCTCTCCCGAGCAAAACACAAGCTGCCATGGTGCCTTTGCAGCCTTGATCCTGCTTTAGGTTAAAAAGTGTGATAGGTTAAGCCAGCAAAACTCATTAAAAAGGCTACTAATACCATCATAAGGCTGAAAGAGCAACATGCACATTATTTCCCCAGCTCTGCAACACATTGTGCTGTGCAACCCCCCAGGAAAGCAGCATTTTTATTTTTTCGAGCGACTGTGCTGCCACGCTATTGTGGGCTTGGCCCCCTTGTGAGAGCAATTTCCCAGCCAAGCTGCTGCCACGGCTCGTTAAAAGGACGGATCCTCTCACCGCTGTGCCCTTCATTTCCATTTGATCCTGTTCATTATTTCTAACCAGCTTTTTATCAATCAGTGTCCTGCAAGAAACCCCCAAATTGAGCATATAATGGCAACCTAGGCACGTACGGTGCTCATGTCCAGATAAAGAAATACCAGCTAAGCTGCAGATGGCTCTGTGTGATGCTGAATGTACAACCTCACTGCTGTTGATGTGGCTTCAAATATGGGTCTTCAGCAACCCTGAGCACACACAGCCAGGGCCGCCTTGAGTGTAACCTGGGCATTGGACAGACACATCTGTCCTTTCAGACTTTTCCTTTGACATAATCAGGAACTGGAACACTTGAAAGCAATTCAATGTTTGAAAGGAAAGATGTGCAAACTCTCTGTTCCCCCTCAAACTTGTAAGTAGTTACATTTTTTTACGTCTTTGGCGAGTCTTTAATTATTTTTGAAAACATAAGGTAAATATTTTACAGAAAAGGTTTTAAACTGTTGGTTTTTTTCCTCTTTTCCTAGGTAGAGCCAAAAATCTTCAGTGTTTTCTATATCAGTGGCTTCCCTCAGGTTTTTCACTTAAAAATCAAAAAGGTAAAGTTTTGCCTCAGTAGATTATTTCTATTATTTATTTGTGCGTTTTCCTGCAAACAAGACCAACTGTTTAATGGAAAGTCATCTCCTGTGTTTCTCAAATAAGAAAGTAGCTGCTGTCCCAGAGGCAGACGTGAGTAATTGCTTGGTGACAGCCAGTGCAGGGCTTTGCTTTTCACCATGGGCCTGTTCCCAGCGCAGAGACTCGTCAGCTGCTGCCGAAAGGAGGAGACTCACAGAGCTGTTCAGCCACTCTGGTTCCCAGCGATTTGCAAAGTGTTTCCTCACACCTGCCACGGCCCAAGTCCAAAACCCTCCTGAGCATGTTTGGCCACCTGCTCTGTATCCTTCCTCTGTGACAGGGTTTAAAACCACGCCGCATTTTTCCCGTCTCTTGAGCAAAATAAAGTCCTCGACCCCCAGTTCGTCCAACCAGGCAAGGGCCTGTCGGTTAACCAGCGAGCGGTGGGGCACTGTTGCTGGAAAGACAATGGGCCATCCCTTTGGTCACTGTATTTCCAGTGAAAAATAAGGGCAAAGCGTATGGGGGAAACAGACATGTGGCTCCACGCTCTTTTCTTTAGCCCCCCCCCAGCTATTAATATCCTCACCCAGGCTGTCATGCCAGGTTGACTTCGCCTTTAAAACTTTAGGAAATCAAAGAATTTGGATCAAATGTCTCTCTGTTGGGTTCTGATACAATACTCTCTCTGAGATGTGAAGACCCAGCTTATAGGGCTACATAAATATAGGTACGCTCAGGGTATATATTAGGAGGAAATCTTAGGAGGAAATTATCTGTGACAATGTAATTAGATACTCTTTTATAAAGGATATATATTAATATATATGGGGAAGCTGAGCTGAGTTTGCATGAGAAGTTATGACTTGGTTATTTCCTAGCAGCTGAATGTTTGACCTTGGAACTGTAGCATTTCTTTGCCCAAGTTTTCACATGTCATATTAATAGGGAACTTCAGTAGCTTCAGTCACAGATTTGACAAGTATCTCCAGTGACCATGTCCCTTGTTGTCTTTTAGCTTCATTACGCATGGCAAGCATGAGGGAGATGGACAGAGTGAATGAGATTTTTAATTGCTTTGGAAAGAATGATGTTCTGTTCATGTTCAAATTTATACCAAGTCACTTGTTGGGGTATCTGGCTTTTAGCCTGTGTAAAACAATGATGAAAGGGTTAACAGGGAATATAATAGATTATTATTTTAAAGCTAATAAGTAATTAATTTCCAATCTTATTTTGCAATAAGCAGTCTTGCTCCCACTGAACTCCATGGTAGTTTTATGATTCCCATTAAATGAATCAGGCTACAAAAGTACCACGTAAGGTAAAATACAGCACTTAAATCAACCCCTTATTCTGAAATTCCAGGGTCTTCTCCAAAGACACATAGTATTACTCTCATTATAAAGATGTAGATGCTGATGTTACACAGAGTCACCCAGATGGCCATGTGATGGATGGGAAAATAACATTTCATAAGCCCCTTAAATAAAGGAGCTTCAATGAAGCTACAGATTGTAGTTCCAACTGATAACTTATTATTTTTATTATTTACAAGGGAAGTTCAGGTTCTTGCAATCCATTTTTAAATGCCATTTGGAAATGGTATTCCAAATATTTACACCAAAATAAAGTATTACCTTACCTATTAACAGTTAAGATATCTGTTATTGCTTTCCCTAATTACCTGAATTAGCTCAAGGGCTGCCCAGTGCAGGTAGAATCACTCCCCGCAGGGAAGGACAGTGGCACAGGGCGACTGTGATACCGCAGCGAGGGGAGGGCAGGTTGGATGGGGAAATGGCACTGGCCGTGCTGGGCAGCAGGACCCAGCCCCGCACCCCTGGCTGCGACCCCCGCCTGCTCCCCACAGCAGGGCAGGGAGGGTCCACAGCTCCCGCCTCCCATCAGTTCTGCTGCTGCAACAGCCACTACAGGCAGCGCGTGGCCTCTCCTGGACCTCAGTGTCAGCCTTGGCACCTGCAGATTGGCAAACACCTTGGTGAATCAGGAGTGAACCATCCCGGTTTTCTCTAAAAGTGCCTGGCAAACACAGGAAGTGAATTCACACATGCATCTTCCAACAGCCTCCAGGCTACTCTTTCTCAGGTCTTCCCATCAGGGCACCCATACCAGCAGTTTGGTTTTAGGCATCTTGCCAGCCCTCTTACACACTCTTATTCCCCTTGGACAGGCTGTATAAAGCAAAGGGCATTTGCTTTACATCATTACTCTGGGTCCTGGCTCCCAGCTGAACATTGTTCAGACTTCTTGTGGCATAAAGGCACCTCGACTCCTTCCAAGAGCAGGTTTCTGGTAGTTACTGTGTAGTAAGGACTGCTGATTTTGTCTTGCAGCAATGAGTTATTTCCCCTCTGTCTGATAACTTGAAGTGTTTCTGTTGGAAATTATGTATTCAAAGACTTGGCAAACTGAAAATTAGCAGTAATTTTCTTTTTTTAATAATAAAAGCAACCAGCATTTCCAAAAATACTCTTCTCATTTATGTATCAATCACAAGGCAGAAACTGCTCTTGAATTACCATTGCTGGTAGGAAACTGCTTTAACTTTACAGATACCAGAACAAAGTGCTTATTTTTGTCATCATGAAAGAAAAACTCATATGTCCTTCAGCCTACCTGTATTTCAAAGCCCATCTGAAGCAGAGCAGCAGGTGTAGCAGTTCCTCCCAGTCAGCTGAAAATATTTATGATGAATCGCATATCTGCCCCCAGATCTCTGCCCCTCCTCCAAAAGCCAACCTCTTGGACTTGGCTGAATGCAAAGAGGGCTGCCCAGGTCCACCTGCTCTCCCCCGTGCTACATAATATGCTCTCCAAGCCCAGACACAGCTGGAAATGTATGGAATCCAAGTTCAGAAGAGGCAACTAAGGACAGCAGGGTATAAGAGAGTGGGCTGCAGAAGAGAATAATTCAGTTTCTCGTTCCCAGACTTCTGTGAGTCTCTCTCCAAAACGTGCCCTTTGCCTGTTTAGCAAATGCCCAAAAGAAATTATTATTTTACACTGTGCAACAGCATTTCTGGCTACACCTTACACTACACAGGCTGTTTTGCTCAGAGGACCCGGGGCAGCAGCAGCGGCTGCGGAGCAGGAGCTGCCGGTGTGACCAGGAAGCCCGTCTCCTGAGCGCCTCCATCTCTTCCTTCTGAAGGAAGCCCCACAAGTCTGCAGGTTAGCTCACAGGATACATGTTCCTGTCTACTACCTAAATGTAGTTCAAACTTTGTAGCTTTGGAGACAACTCACCAATATCACTGCTACTTTGCAGTTAACATTTATGGGGTTTTCGTTGTATGGTTGCAGAGGGAAAGTCATCTAAGAACAAAGTTTATAGGCCAAATCGAGGTCACGTCTTTCTCTGTAATAAACAGCCTTCTAACATGGCTGCCTAATTTCTTCCCAGATAAAAACAGCTCCTTTTTACAGCTACCTTTTGTTTCCTGCTTTTTGCCCAATTACCCACCTAATGAGCTAACTTTCCACTTATTCCATTACTCTGCATCACAGACATTGTACTCTGATCTGAAATGTTGCCAAATGCTCTAAAAAGCTATTGCACTTCTCTTATAGCACTAATATCTTCAAACAATTCCACTACATTAATGAGTTATGGCCTTTCTTCCTAACACTACAATCACTTTCCCATTTTCAACCCCTGGCTCTGGGTTGATTTTCCATCAGTTGTTTATTCCCTTCTTTAGTTAAGAATATACTGAAGGAATTTCTTAACCACTTCAAGTACAAATTCATATCTCTAATTTCCCTGAACGCTCCTATTTTCCAACCTTAAAAGTTTTTCTTTGAATATCAGTTGGCAAGTACAAGCATTGTCCATGTCTTTGAAGTGACAGCTGAAATACACACAATGTCTTTATGTACTATGATAAAAATGTACCAATTAGTTTGTTTGAAACTAGTGAATCAAATGTAACTTTCGGTATATGCCAAAGTAGACAGTCTAAGCAAAACGAGAGACAAATTCAATTTCAGACCTGGTCCTCAGAACTGACATGCCAGGGGCAGCTGAATTGCCAACCAAACAGAAACAAAACAAACAAACAAACAAAGGCAAAATGAAAATGGGTGGAACCAATGTATACTTGCAATCCAGCTTAAATTATCCAGGTAGTTGCTTTTAGTCCAAGGCCCTTCCACTTGCTTGATCGCTTGGCTTGGGAAATGAGACAAAGAGACTGGCAACAAGAAATATGGTGCTGGCAGGAATAAGCCTGTTATGAAAGATGTGCAGAGACAAGGAGAGACGGGGGCTCCGCCAAGGTCTGAGGAGCTGCAGAGCACATGCATTTCTTCCACGTCTGAACCAAGTGAAGATGAACACAAGTTCAATTAGGTTTTGCTGCATCCAAATGACATCTCTTTATAAGCATTGTACAGCCAAACAGTAAGCCTACAAAGTCTACTAGAAAGTCCCAAAATTATATAATTTCTTTAATCAGAGGGATCCAAAGGCAGAGTCTACTTGTGCCATATGTGGAAAGTGGTGTGCTCCTGGAGACAGCTGCTGGCCTCGGCTGTGGCAGCAAGGGGCAACCTACGTGAGGGCCCAGCAGCCCAGGTGACCCTTGTGATCAGAAAACAAAGTTATTTTCATCTGTGTGCCTGTGTAAGCAATAGCACAGATTCTCTTTTGCCCTTAGTCCCTACCCCAGCCCTGGATACCCACATCAGGGCTGGGAATGCTGTTCTTGCTCCTTGAGCCCTGATGCCGAGCTGGGTGCCCACACGGGTGGCTGGAGGGCTGGCTGGTCACCACAGTGACCAGCGCCACCACAGTGCTCCAGGGCCACCACGCCATGCTGGGGTCACAAGCAGTGAGAGCACAGTGCCACATGCCAAGTGTGCCTCGGGGGTTATATGATTCAAGCCATTTCGCTGAGTGAAATGAGAGCAAAGTGGTGAAGGGCACCAAGAGGCACTTTTGACAAGAGGCTGATTGGAGAAGCATCACTCAGGTCAGGAGGGAGCAGACAAGAGCAAATATGGAACAGTGCAGAAAAAATGTGGAAAAGGAGGAAAGAAGATAAATGACTACGAGGTTGTTTCTGTTGCTTTTTATTAGTGTTGCAGACTTTATATTTCATAAGAAAAGTATTTCAGTCATGCTACCGCAGTAAATCAGTACATGTCCTCACAGTTGCAGAGGTGCCATCTTCTAAGTCTCTGCTTTCTCCCTCAGGTTTTATAGATTCCATGTCAGGGACTGTCCCCAATGCCCAGGACACTTACCAGCTCAGCACTTCCACTTCTGCCTGTCTTTACTTACCTTGCACAGTCTCAGTTTACACACTCTCACAGCTCAGCGACAGCAAACCAAGACCAGGCAATGGTGCTGCAGAACACCAGCCCGGGGTCACGGGCGGGCGGGCGGAGCGCTGGGCCAGGGACCAGCGGTGCTCCTGAGCCTACCCTGGGAACCTTCATCATCAGGAAGAAGTCATACAGCTTCAGCTAAACAGACTGCTGAAGTATAAATGCTCATCTCATGTCAAACACATTTTTGAGGTCTGAAAAATTCAATACTTTACCTCAGAATTATTGCCAGACAAAAACTAGAACCACCACCCCTCACCCCACTCCTGCCCCCAAAAATCTGTTTCCCTGGTATCTAGCCTCACTGCAGCAGGAATTTACAGAAATCTCTCAAGAAGACCACAGCTCCACTTCTATAGTAAGACTGTATAGTAAGGCTAGAGGTAGCCTGTTTTACTTATGGCCACAATTAAAGGAATTGTTTAAGGGGTGAGAATTTTAGTCTTGGGCCTTAATTCACAGGCACTCAGCAGAACTGTGTCCAGCTTCTGATCATTCATTGGGTCTGACTTTTGCTGACATTTTTCCTCCTCTTTTACTTTATACATATTGAAGTTTGATTTTAAAAATAGCTCTTCATGTTTGTGTCATTCATTTACAAATTTGGGGAGGAGGGAGGCAGGGAAAAAGAAACCCCAGCATCCCCTAATCAATTTGAACAAAAAGACATGTTGCAAAAATCACCATTTTCAAGCTTTCTGAGAAAGGTATCAGCTTTATCAAATATCAGCATACTCACACGTATAGACCTCTTCTCCGCTTAGGTGAAGTTATAATAACAAAATAATGTCTTCTGGTTTTCCTCTCCACTGAAAATGGTTGTGTACATGCACTTTTCCTTCTGTCCAGAATGTGTGGCAGTTTGTAAAATCCTGCTGCCTGGCAGCCGTCAGAAGTTAAAGACAACACACTTCACAGGACTTAAGTATCAATTTCAAAGGCTACCTGGTTCCAGAGGGAAATAAAACTCTTGATTTGCAGTCCAAGCATCAGCCTGAAAGGAACTTAATTATATTAACTACAAAATGTTTATTACAAGATTATTATTTTTTTAATTTTACAAGTCTAGTATTTTGAATTGTAACATAGAGTTAAATTTACTCTACAAAAACTGATTTTAAATTCTCCTGTGAAAAGAATTAGGAAATTAAAAAATAGTTATGCTTAAGTGACTTATTACAACGGGTGATGGTGAAGAATTGGAGTGCATTACACAGATATCTGCTTTGCAAACAAAAAAAACTACCAAGGTGGTCTCAATGACACTCCAGATGTTATGTTATGTGACACTTTTTTCTGTCTACCCTGTAAAAACAGATCTACAAACCACATTATCACTAACAACATCTATTGCAGCTGTACAAAAAGAAAAGAAAAAAAAAGGGAAAGGCAAAGGAAACACAGTGCATACAGAAGGGAACTTAGGAACACGAGACTGCACAACTGTTTCTGGGAAATTGGAGACAACCACAAAATAAAATTGCTTTCATCAGTTGATCAAAAAACATCTTAAAGTGGCAGGAAACTCATTGGGGCAAAGTTAAGGGCCACTGGAGGTTAAAGAGACCAATTTTTTTCTCTTTGGTTCTTGCCCACATAGCCACAGTAGCCATAAGGCACAATAACTCATCAGCCTCTCTGCTGTACAATTACTTTTAAGCTTTTCCATTCATATGTAATTTGATTTATGAAGCAGATCATGCAACTAATACAAGGAACAAAAACTCATCACTAAAGATGATGCTTCTGCTGCCCCTGAACTGCCCGAACAGCCACCAGCGGGGGAGGTGGGAGACCCGCTCTCCAGCCCGTAGGCTTCGCACAACAAGCTGTGTGCTCACAGAAGGCAAATTTTATTTTGGATAGATTAAAAAAGAAATGTTGTTTATATTTCTTCATTCCCCCCATCAGCTGTCAGCTGTGCCTTGCGGAAATGAGTAACAATTTGTAATACTGGGCACTACAGAGATCTTAGTAGTTTGTGAAGTAGTTTTCATGTAGCTTTTATACCAGCTCTGTACAGCATTGGAAAGTTCACTTTGCACTTGAGACTTTCCGGCTCAGCTTCACCACTCTGCATTTGAAAAGGGGTTGACTGTGTATTAGGTTTGATTTCTCTTTAGTAAAGTAGTTCTAGTGTCAGGCAAAAGTAACACAGTGAATAATGGTGCCTGTTTTATATTCAGGAGCCTTTGAGAAGGAAAGGACGTATACTTAGAACTCTCTCTTTTCACAACAATATGAATGAATAAGAAAGTCAGAGCTTTACCATCAGTGACCCAAGAGCACAAGGAACAGAGATGTGGCAATCCAGGTGCTGCACACTTCCTGGAAACCAGACTTAAAAGCTAACTTTAGCACTTTGAAAAGGTAACATCTTTTCGCTCTTTGTAAAATAAGTGAGAACTGTTCTTCTGTTTTCAGTAATCATCAGCATCTAATATAAATTCAGGGAATTCAGCTTATTGTTTTGATCACAGATGAAGTGAAATTATACAATTTGGAAGTATATTAAATATGTAAGTATCTAATAATTTTCTAATGTGTATTTCTAGATGTACGAGACCGAGGAAGTGAAAAGGAGAGAGTGAAAGAGATTCTGTTACTAACTTGGGGATGAAAATCTCCATGTTGCATAATGAACCTTTGTATCCCACCTATTTAAAAACCACCCGGAAATGCTTTATAAATCTAACTTCTTTTCAATAGGTAAACCTAATCATCTATTGAAAGTAAACAACTCATTTTCTTTGGAGTACAATTACTCCAGAAAAATCTTTTATCGAAAAATGTAATCCAGAGTGATAAATCATTTAGAACATTAAAATCACTTGCATGAACAAACACAGCTTCTCTTGGTAATTGTGCTTGCTTGCCCTAGGCATAAGTTTGTTACATATGGGAAGTGATAATACTTGTGGTTACAGTTCTCAGTACCACATTTTCCTTTCCCAGCTCACACTGATAGTAACACTTATCCAGCAGCAGTTACATAAGATGCAATTCCAAACATTTATAATCCACCTCTTGCAAACAATGAACTGCATCAAATTAGCCCCTGATGTGCTTTGTACTAGCAAAGCAATTTGCAGAACCATCATGAAGCATCAGTACTATTATTTTTCAGCAGTCAGTAATAGCCTTTTTTTCTGACAGTGTTACCTGCAAAGGCTTGGCTATATGAACTTAGAGTGGCTGCCACGTAACTGAGAGACCCTCATGCAAAAGGAAGAGTTCAGTGTCATTTATTTCCGCTATCTCTGGGAGCTGGAGTACACATCCACCTGATTCGACACCACGGGATGTCCCAGAAGCAACACCAGCAATGGTTGAGACCACTGATTTCCATTGCTGGTGTCCACCGCACCCTACTCATTATGGCATTTTGTGGGACTCCGAGCCCTGCCGTTGCCCTGAATAACCCATCTCACTTGTTCAGCTGTGTATGTTTCTACTTACAGACTGTCCTTCAGGATAAGCCCACTCCACATGCCAGCCAGTAGCCCTTGAGAGCAGAGGAGGTTTCTTTCCTCAGTACATTTGTTTTTCTGTTTTTAAACCTCCTCCCTGGGACTGGCTTCTTGCTCTTCTCAGTGGAATCCTGTCCCTGTATATCACCTAATGCTACACCTAATTACTACAAAGAAAATTCAGTGTGTAACAACTTCAAAGGTAACAGCAACAAATCTTTTACTTCCTCAACAACATTTCATAATCATTATGTATAACTTTCTTTGTACTGACATTTCCATACCTTTGAAATACTCATTTTCACTTCACCACACTTCTTTAAAATTGGCAGCAAGTGGGAGATGTTCAGACCCTCAAATTTTGCTGGTAGTCAGCATGAGATACTATTAACTCAGAAGGTTTGCTTCTGCAGTCCTTGTACCACCAAGTTCAACCAGCACGTAGGTTCTACCAACCTGATCGTTCTGAAAGCTTTTTGACTGACAAGCTCTGTTTTGCACAGCCACCGTTGACAGACGATAAAGGTATGACAGCATGTAAGGAAAAATAACATCTGCTTAATCTCAGTGTAGTACCCACTGACTCCGCAAAGGCTGTCATTAGTGTCAGTGGCGGATGCAGCCACCGCTCTGTCCTCTCAGCTGCGTTAAAGGACAGGAACCAAAACCAGAGGGCTGAGGCATCAGTGGTGGGCAGCACATGCAGCAGAAAGATTAGCAGGAAATGTGCACATGTATTAGAAAAGATGCCATGGAAGTTTTGCTACCACAAAACAATCATTTAAAAAATAGCCTATCATAAATATTTCTGTTAACTTGAGATAGACTTGAAAAAAATTCCACAACTTACACTGGATGCCAGTTTATGCACAAACCTAAGGTAATGTCTTTTTTTTTTAAACCGAAATGCAACTAGGGCACTAGCTAGAATGGAATATGATTACTCAGGTCTGATCTGATAGAGTCAGCAAAAATAAGCAAAGTAAGATCAGGACTGTAACCACGGGGGAAAAAAAAAGTATAATATGCATGTCTGTGTTATATAAAGTCTAGCACCCTTGTATTGGTTTAGTAGGTTGTACTATGCTCCCTTCATGCTTGTTTTTAAGGAAAGAGAATAACAAGGTATTTGACTTTAGCATGCAAAGATCACAAGAAACTGAAAAAATATAAAGACAGGAAGAAAGCAGGACTGCCTGCAGCCTCTGTTATCAACCTGGATGACAGGCGTTTGAAAATACATCACTTGGTCATTTTAACATAAAGCTATGAAAAATCCTCCCCTGCACAGCAAGACATATTATTCATACTGGTTTATTTTTCTCTGCAAATACTGTTATCTGCTCTTCTTTGTCCCAAAACTCACTACAAGCTCCATATGCTGCATCATATTCACAACCCCAAACACTTGTTTTTTGCAGAAGACCATGGCATTATTTGTGCTCTTTATTTAGATATTACATAATTGAGGGGAAGTTATTTTAGATTGTTATATTAAAGCAACATTGATTCAAGATCTACAGTTGAAAAGTCTCCAGCAGCATATAATGCCATGAACTAATGTGGTGTTTCTCTAACCTGAAACCATCACATATTTCTGGGTATGACACATACCAATGAGTATTAAGATAATTATCATTAATGTTTCTTAAATTTCTGTTAATTACATTTTATAAAAATGAAAATATTAAAAGCTCATATAACATTACAAATGCTTATGATAGCCTTTCATTTAGAGCCCTCCAAAAACTGCAAGAAATTATCACGTCTAGCAAACTTCTGTTAGGAATGCCATCTTGTGGTTACAAGCTGTATGTAACAACTATTCGAGGTAATTTCAACTAAATTTTTACCTGCAAAATACTGCTTTTGCAGAAATGAGCTATTCATGTGTGACTCTTCAGAACTCTATTGTAATATTTTATTAACCTTTCTAAATGAAAACGACTGTGAATATGGCTTTCCCGTCCCCATCTGTATTTAATGCTAATTAATTATGCAGGGAGCACTCGTTTCATTAGAAGATCAGATGCATTTATTAGCATTTTAAATAGAAACAGATTGCTACATGTATTTAGTAAAAAAAGTCCACTCAATTCCTACTCTATTTAGATATATTTTAGTGAATTAGTGAATTTAGCAAATCTCAAATGCATAGAAAATACATTTTTCTCAAAATATGTTTCTGGAGCAGAACCCTATGAGCACACTTCAGCTTCTCTATGCTCTATGGAGCGTCTTTGGTTGGTATATAAAACGTTGCATTTAACTATAAAAAGGAAACATTGGATTTTTCAATTTTTCTTATATAGATCTTACTAAGAGCTCAAAATGAATTGAAAATGGCCATTGGATCACAACTTGCTCATCAAAGCAGAAAGAAATGTTAGGTAGATGATACTGGAAAGAAGGGGTCGAAAAGCATCTAATAAACTTTAAAAGATCTGTGACTTTTAAAAGCTTAGAAAAAAAAATAATTAGCTACATTCAATGCAGTTGACATTTGCATAGGCACTTTCCTACTGTGTATGTTCACCTCATTTTCATAATGAAAGTATATGTTGCCCAAACCATCACAACACATATTGTATAATGAAATTTAAAACCAATGAACCACATCCTAATAGCCATGAGTCAAGTCAGGGCGTGCATTAGTAGTCCATTTGCAATCCTCTAGAGACAGAAAGAACAAGGCCAAACATACCCAGTAGCCTGTTTAATGCACAACTTGTTCTGTGTACTGACAGTGCTATAGCATATATAGCATATATATAACTGAAATGAGTTCACCATCTCTAGCACTCAAAGCTCTGTGAAATACTGCTCAGACTTGTGTTAGCATGCAAGTCACTCCTGGGGCGGCCAAACAGGACTGCTGGGATTACTTAGTTTGACCTCCTGCATAACATGGATCTGACTTATGTGAATTAGTCCTCTATCAAATCCCATCTTTTCAGGAAATCATCTAACACATCCAGACTAGAGAAACCTTTACCATTCTGTTACATGCCTTTATCTCTTCCTGTAACACGTCCAGCTTCTTAGTTAGAATCACTGAATCACTCCTTCTCTGCTAGATGGAACTGATCAAATTTTTGCTCCAAAGATGGTTCTTCCAGGCTCACTCTCCTTTCACTAAACTAAGTAGCTTCTGCTTATTGAAACTCTCATGACAATGCTTCTCTTTAATCCTTTTATTCCTCTCACAACTCTTTTCTGTCCAATTTTTCAGCATTACTGGAAATTTTGACTATTGTATAGTAGTTGGCCATAGTGCGCTTCTAAAAGGTTACACCAAAGCCAAATATAGACAGCAATATTACTTCCCTGACAGTATTATTTGCATTTCTAAACCTGAGGATCAGACCGGTCCTTTTGGCCACAAAGCATGCTGAAAATCCATGTCCAGTTGAGCATGCACTTCATCTCTAAACACTGTTCAAAGTCAGCATTGCTCTGTTTGGTAAGGATGCCCTCAAACTTCTGCTCCTAGAGACATGGGTCTACTTCAGACCACAGCGAAATGCAGATTGCTTACAGCTCCCAACCAAGTAATTCATCTTACTCTGTTTAAGGGGCTTCTTTGTATTTAAGTTTTGTGGCATCCATAGATTTCATCAGTCATTATTCTACTTTCTTCTGTGTTCCTAACAAGGTCACGGTTAAGAGCCAAATACTGTGTGAACTCCCATAACAAATCTGTTGAGTCACAGCTGTCCTTTCAGATTTATACTTTAAGACTGTTCAGGTTTGGACTCAATTAGTGTCACAGCGAATTTTAAATTTGGGGCTGAAACTTTGCATGTTTCTATACCAATAACTTATAAACTATTTGAAAATCTAAAGGTATTCCAAATACCAGTGATGAAATATCTAAATAAAAGGCTAGACCAACAATTCCTGTGCTATATAACTGTTCCTATGTAGCACTGTGGTGGCTCTACTTGGTTAAATTTTATAAGATATTGTACATAAGCAAGTAAATCAAGTGCTTTCTTAGTTCTGCTGAACGACTTTCCCATCACACTATTTCCTCTGCTGTCAAGCAAGTAGCCACAGTCCATCTTGAACTGCTACCAGGGAATAATGTCTTCCTGAGCAAAAGGCAGAAACAGCTTAGATCCACCTCCTCGCCTGGAGACCTTCAGAAGTTATATCTAGGGACGTTATATCTAGACTAAGACTGATGCCTTTAGATCACTGCATTCTGAAAAACAGTTGGAGAAACAGCTTCCCACTTCTGGTAAGTGAGCTGAGCACATTTATGGCTACTAGAAAAAAAAAAAAAAAAACAAACAATACAGTAACATTTAAATCCTTCCAAAGTTGCTAATATATATTCAGAATTAACTGCTGGTTCACATTAATTCACTGAAATTAACTACTCATTTCTTATTGCTGTTTCAACCATTCAAGTAATTTTTAGGCACATGATCTGGAATTCATATTCAAGTGAACCGAAGTTGCTCTGCAGCTGTTAACAGACGAGTCCATCCCTCCACTGAACCAAGTGTGAATATGAAAGATTCCAGTGTCACAGATTTCCTTTTCCATAATAATTCCTCAGAATACAGACTCCCCATGCAGCATCAGATAAGCCTGTGGTGCAGGGTAAACAGAGTGTTTAGACATTTGATATTTTTGATGTGGGTTTATTTTTTTATACATACTTTCCTTCCAGGATGATGTAAGTTATCTCACTAACATCTGTCAATCTCAAAGTTAATTATTAGATCATTTAATATACACCTAACTTTCAATTAAGCACAGGACAGAACACTTCTTTCAAGATTTAAGAATATCAAATTCTGAAATCACTTCCTCTAGGGGATTTTCTTTACATCACATTGATAGGTATTTAAGAACATACTTGCAAAGACAATGCTACAGAGTTGATCCCACAGTATTTATTTAGAAAAAATATAATGCATACAAATGACTAATGACGTTTCAGGCATGCCAAACATGATATACTTAATAACCATATGTGTTCTTGATGTCCTTAAAGAGGAAAGTCGACCTCTTGAAAAACAAGAATCTTCCCTTTAGATTTCCATCTGCTAAAATATCCCATCACCTCACAAACTTAAATAGCTATTCTTCCTAAATTGTGAGATACTAAGAAAACAGAATTAACTTCTGAAGTCATTCCTATGCACTCCATTCACCTTTTACCTCAAATCAGTCTCTGTCACCCTGAGAAACAGGACTGTGACTAAAGACAAGTAGTGAGCAGCTGGCAAGTCTGTAAGCAAATGAAGTTATTTTCCACATAAATATTCTTATAATAAAATGTGTAAATACAGACATTACATTTGTCCATACATTTGTTACGTTTGTCCTTACGGTTTTTCATGTAATATTAGTGTTCAGTGAAGATTTATCTTTACAGAAGAAGAATAGCTTAACTAAAGCTATGCTATTGCTGCTGCTCAGCAAAGCTAGTAGAAATATCTACGTGTGCATGCTCACACTCTCTGTAAACCCGGTTAACATTGATTTAGACTGCTACATCCTATCTTTAGACAAACAGGAGCAAGCCTAAATGGTTTAAAGAATCCTGCTAACCATTGCAACACAGATTTCCTTTTGTGTGTCATCAACTGCCTTACTAGTTAACAGAAAATACTGCATGACAACATTCAGTGTGCACATTCGCAAAAGACAAAACATGATGCATGCCCAATTTAAACATTAATGCCCCTTGAATCTTTCGTAATACTGATAGTGGAGGAAAAAGCAGTCACAGTAGCACAATGTTTGTTGAACCACAGTATTTTACTGACTGACATTTAGAAAAGCTAGGCTGGGAAGCTGGAAGGAGTGCTTCTATCATTATCCTATCCCTCTGAAGCCAGCTATCATAACAAATACACTGGAGATATCGTTTCTTGTCCATCCCTCCAGGCCCAGCAGGACAAGGCAAAACACAAGATTGTACATTACAGCTACCACCACACAGCATCAGCATGGAGTCACAAGTACTGTGTACATCCAGGACCACGATACTGCTGCGGCGTTTTACAGTGCCCATTACTAGAATCCACAAGCAGATCTGGTGCATAAAAATAGCCCACTAAAGTTATAAGAAAGTCCAAAAATTAATTAATTATGTCTAAAAATCAGTTAATACTGTATTGTAAAAAACTTTAGAAATCCTGAGAAACATGGTAATACCATACATGCTCTTTAACCACTGCCTTTATAAAACATAACTTCACATAGAAAGCCCATAACTAACTACAACTGCTCATTTTTTTACTTATTCAATTAATATCAATGGTTATAATGGCTCACATGAAATGAAAATAGCTAATAGGAATTTTACTGATTCTCTCTCCTTCAAACCAAGCTTGAGTTGCTGCCATGAATTTTGAAATACTGAGTCATGCCAAAATAAATTCTCTGTTAGTTTAGTTTTGACTGTTTTATCTAATAATCAGCTAAGTCAAGGTCGGATGCTGGCTTCTAGCCAAATCTTTAAAATCTCAGCTTTTCTCTTCTGCGTACTTTCTATGAAAACAGCTCTTCTTTGTAGACATTTCTATAAAGTATTGTAACAGCATATGACAAATTGCCCTGTTATGTCAAATGGCATTAAGCCCCACAGAAATATGTATTGCAGGATTTTCAGAGAGTCCTTATGCTGAAAACAATTCCTATTCCAGTAATTCAATCCAGGCAGTTGGTTTGGTGGTTTTTGTTTGTTTGGGTTTGTTTGTTGGTTGGTTTGGGTTTTTTTCCAAGATGTGGAATTCTGGTTTTGGACTGAGCACATCCAGTGAAAGTATTACATTTCTTTTTCCACTTGGAACTACTGTGAGATTTAGACTGAAACACACAGAAATACAAGGTGGTTGTGCAGTTATCACCTACACATGCAATGCTTCTTTTTTGGCAATATGCTTATGCAGCTTTTTCTTACAGAACTTGCTTTTCCTTTTGAATTACATATTTATGGTCTTTCTCATGTTTTGTCTGGCAAATGACAGAAATTCCACTGCCCTATGAGAAGAGAGACTGAATGAGTTGTCTTTTCACCCTAGAGAACAGGAGGTTTGGGGGAACTCCATCACAGTTTTTCAGTACTTAATGGCAGCTAGAAAGAGGACAGAGGGTTGCTCTTCACAGGGAACCACATCAAGACAAGGGGAAATGGGTACAAGTTGCACCTCAAGCAGTTTCATCTTGACATAAGAAAGAAATTTTTCACAATAAGAACACTCAATCACTAGGCCAGCCTCCCCAGAGACATGGTAGAGACCCCATCGCTGGGCAGATAACCTCATCTAGGCTCCCTTTCCCACAACAGGTTGGACCAGATGATGTTTTGAGGTCCATTCCAACCTGGGCTGTTCTATGATTCTGTGAAAATAACAATAAAAAACTGTTTTCCAGAGTTACCACAGAAATAGTGAACAAGGATTGAGCAGAGAAAAAAAAAACAGAAAGGTCCTGAAAAGGCATCCAAGAATGGCAGAAACTAGAAAGCTATTGTGTCACAGCTTTGTTATCAGTGACATTTAATTTTATTGTAAAATGTATTCGGTGTAGCAAACACACATCATGCTTGGGCCTTTACCTTACACGGGAAGAAAGGACAATTTTTAAAATTAGTTTGCTAGACAGTGTTTTCTTTACCTCTAATGTGGCAAAAAGTATAAGCAGACATGTGAAAGAAGCTTGGCAATCTAGGCACAGTTCAAAAGTACCAACTGAGTCCTGACATCTAGGAGATGTTGCCTCTTGAAGAGGCAAAAAATGTTGTCAATTACCACCTCCCTTGCCAACACTTTCCCTATTTGAATCCTGTCAGGGAGCACAACCTCCCATAGCTATACATCTTCACATGCGATGGCTCTTAGCTCTTCCCCTGTAACTGTATGCCACTCAAAACTTGCCAATATATCATTTTAGCTTTTCTACTAGTGTGAAATGTAGTTATACTTTATGTCCTTCCCATATATAAACTACAGTTAGCACAATAAGTTCGTCCATAACCACATAATCTCCTAGGGCAAACTGCTCTACTTTTTCTTGATGCAAAAAACAATAAACAGCCTGTCATTAGCAAAAGCAGTTTGCTAAGATAGATCTGTTTTAACTTACACAATTAATACCTATGATGCTATCACACTTTCCAGACACTGGAATTCATCCCTCACTTTCCTTGATGAGATCCCAAGAACTTCAGGAAGCTTCTTTCTTGTACTAATTAATACAAAGCTAGAATAGAATATCAAGGAATGTAATTTTTTAAAAATATGAAAACAGAAGTAATTATAATAAGAAAGCTATGTGACCTCTAAGATAAAACTTACATTCTCAAAGCTCAGGAGACAAGAAATAAATGTACATAAATAGTGAAATGTGGTTCTTCTATAAGGAGACTGCTGCTACTACTAGCAAATTCTTCTATAGCATTAAAAAAGTTTCTAAAGCTGTACATTCAAATAGAAAAGATCTAGGAAAGAGACTACAATACACTGGAGGAAGAGCCACATCTCAAAAATTATTAAAAATATCAAATTAAGGATTTTATTTTACACAGGAAAATATCTGGGAGAAAAAAAAATTCTGAAAAATAAAATAACCAGATTTATATAAATGCTGGCTTCACAATACATAAAAAACATTATACAAGAATCTAACATACCACCAGACTGAATAGTTCAAGGATTAACAATACAAGTATATTTCAAACTTTGTAGTGAAATCAACCCTCATTAGTAACACACAAACATCATTATAATACATTACCATATTTCAGTGCTCTAAGTGAAGTTAGTTGAAGTTGAACTAATCACCTATTAACCAAATGATCATATTATTCTCGCAACAAAACAAGAGCTGTTAGTTTCAGAAAAGTCAGACTTCATTATCTTCCTCCTTCCACAGAGAATGCTTCAGGCTTGTGAAGAAGACAGAACTACCATGGAAAGCCAGCATTACTGCTGTCTCTACTATGCATGACCTGCAAAAAAGTATTCCAATCTTTTACACTCTCAATTCACAAGTCTACATGACATCTACAAAAACTCTCAAGTGTTACTTACAAATACCATTCAAAACTTGATAACTGAGTGTAAAACTGTGGCTGTTATGCTGTGGCCTGGACACAAGCCAAATGAATCATGACCTTATTAAAACATGCAGATTGTTAAGAAGGTCTCACAATTGACACAGTGGACATCTGATCAATTACTCAAAACTTTCATAAAATGATTTTGAATTAAGGTTTCTATACAGGACATCAGCATACTCATATCAGCAGCACAGACTCGGTGATCCTCATTCCCCTTCTTTTTCAGGGTCTCTAATAGGCCCCGGTGGACCGGAGGCAGAGGGCTGTAAGAACTCAGCAAATGAAGCTGACTTAATGGATTCTGTTTTATTTCTGCAATCCTCAAGGCCCTCAAGATAGCAGGTGCAAACTTAGAATAATGAGCCGTAGATGAAATAATAATTGGGCAAGTTCTGTCTTGTAATTGATCTGCGACTACTTTAGCAACAGCTGTGTGTGTATCCAAAATATATCCTGTAGTACTGTATACAGAGTGAATGGCAGCTAGACACTCCTCCTCAGAGCACCACCCAGCCACCACGTCCTGCTGAAGCTTTTCAAGTAGATCTTTCCGTAGCTGGAAGTGGCCCTGTTTTTCCAGCTGCTTATATAACTGTGTCACCAATTGTCCATCCTCATTTGCAATCAGGTGCAAGTAGCGCTCAAGATTGGAGGACTTCAAAATATCTACTGCTGGTGAAAAAGTGGGAATTAATTTTCTTCCCCTCAAATCATAAACACCTGTTCTTATGAAGTCAGTCAAAATGTTATTTTCATTGGAAGCACAAATACATTTTCTAATAGGAATTCCCATCATTTTAGCATACAAAGCAGCCAGTATGTTGCCAAAGTTTCCTGTAGGAATGCAAACATCTACAGGGCTTCCAAAAGGAATAATATCTTGATGAACAAGGTCTAGGTATGCAGAGGCATGATAAACTATCTGAGGAAGCAGTCGTGCCCAGTTTATGGAGTTTGCTGCAGCTAAAGCCGTTCCATATTCTACCGTAAGAAAGCCAGTATAATCAGAATTAGTAAAGATTTGCTTTATAGCTGTCTGGCAAAAATCAAAATCAGATTTGACGCCTACTGACCAGGCATTTTCTTTCTGACAGCCAATCATCTGTGATTTTTGAATTGGGCTTACTCCATCCTCAGGAAAAAAATTCATCACAGCAATTCTCTGTTTGTCAGTGTCATGGAGACGACTAAAGCCATCTAGGACGGCACTCCCTGTATCACCAGAAGTAGCTACCAGAATCAAGTAATTGCAGCTCCTGGGAATGCAGTATGCAAATATATGTGGCACCACCTGCAATGCAAAATCTTTAAACGATGCTGTTGGTCCATGAAATAATTCAAGGAGAAACTGATTCCCTGCCAGATGCCTAACTGGGGCAATTTTAGAACAAGTAAAGTTTTCTCCATAAGCAGCTTCAATAATTTCTGCCAGCTTAGAAGCAGGAATATCAGCAGGATGTACGCATCCTTCTAATATCACCTGGGCTCTTTCAATGTAAGTTGCTTCTATTAGGCTTTGCCATTCTCCAGCAGTGAATTTTGGAAGTCCTCTCTCAGGAACAAAGAGTCCTCCATCAGGGGCTAAGCCCTCAGTAACAATGTCACTGAAGTATTTATGAGAGTTTTTCTCCATACTCCTTTCAGACCTACTAGACCTAGTTGAAATGAAAGTTTCCAGTTCTGAGTTTTGGTATCTCTTCACAGCATCAAGCACCTTTTCTGCTACAACCTCTGCTGCATTATCCCCTCCACAAAGAACACGGATGTCGTACCACCTTTTGTAGAACTGCTTCCTGAACTGAAGTATGTCCTTGAGAGAAATACCAGGAGACTGGCCCACAATACGATCCACTGCCATTGATTTCAGCCTGCTCATAATGACTGTTGTGGGCACATCCAGATATACAACTATTCCGTTTTTCTTCATATGCTGCATGCCAGCAGAATGCATTGGATTGGACCCAGTAAGGGAAATGACACTTCCAGATGCTGAAAACTTCAACAGGGCTTTTCCTTCCTCCTCTAAAAATTGCTCATTACCAACATCCTGCAGTTTTTCCGACACGCTCATATTCCAGGTTGTTTCAAGGACATCATCATCTATGTCTATGACAGGGCAATCTAGTTTCTGACCTACTATTCTCCCAACCGTTGTTTTCCCAGCACCTGGAGGTCCCATCAGGATAATATTTTTGCTTCCAACAAGAGGATGGCTTGAGAACCATGACTTCCGTATCTGTGCAAATGCAACAGGTCTTGAAAGCATGAGTTTTAAATACATGCTTGAAACACTGTTTTGGGTTATCAGTCTTAAAGGCCAATACTGACAAACACAAGACATCTTCTGCTGGGTTGTTTTCTCTTTATTTTCTTTTTTTCAAGCCAACTTGATAATCCGCTTACCTGCCTCAAAAAGAGAAGAACAATAATTAGTCCTTCAGCAAACATCTAGGGAAAAACGCTAAAGGATATGAAATTTAGAACAATTAGAATTCAAACATAAATTCAGTTATGACTTCATCAGTGTCAGGGAAGTGTTTTTCAGAACAAGATTCATTCCCCTCTCTTGAACAGGTCCACCTGGCTTCCACTGACAAATCCAGCTTCAAACGGTTCATGTCCTCAGGGTAAACAGAGATAGGCACAACAACACTATTTGCAAATCATATTGTTTATAGGAATTCAAAAACAATTATTTTTTCCTCTATCAGAATTACTTTTAAGTATGCATTTACCAATAAAGAAGATTAACTAAATTACCTTTTTGTAATCAAAATGTTAAGAAAATATGCATTTGTCCCACCTCCCAAGATGCCTTTGATTTCTTATATTTTCCTTCTAAAAAAAACCAACAACAACAACATGCAGGACCGACTTAAATACATGGAAAACTCACAGACTTGTGCAACAGCAAGGCTGGAATAGTTGCATCCAATTCTCTTCTGAAGGGATGGCAAACCAAGCAAGTGATTTGTGAAGAACTCCTACACCAGAGTTGTAGTGAGTGCAGTTTGTGCATAGCACGAGAGAAAGAAAGAAGATGTCATGAAGACATCTACTCTGGGAAAAAAAAAAAAAAAAGGCACACGGAAAGTTGGATTTCAAACAAAGACTAAGCACAAGAAGCTCTCAACGTGGTATTTTGTTTGCTTAGATAAATCAACACCAGTGTTAACATGAAATGCAGCACATGATTCATGCATGATGTTTAGGGCAAAGGGGAAAAGGCTCAACATCTCCATAAGGCGGGGGGGAGGCAGAAATCAGCTCAAATTTGCACAGAAAATCCCTACAGAGTAATTCTTCATTTTAGGTAGGCAAACAAGTATCACTTTGTTATTGTTATTTATTCATTGTTCATGACAAAAAAACGCTTAAAGAAAAGCAACAATGAACTTCCTTTTAGGAAATTAATGAAATTTTAATGTAAAAATTCAACTTACTCATCAATTGTAAATATAAATATTTATCTATAATTTGCAATATATATATAAATCAACATTTTTTAAAGAAATTATTACTTTTAGTTGCTATAGTACACAGTACAAAGAGACGTTGACTAAGTTACAAGTTGTACTTTTTTTTTTTTTCTCATGGCACTGTAACAACTTCTAATAGTTACATTTTAAAGATTCAATCTAGCTGCTCGTACCCCAGCTTTTACTTTTAAGTGGTGTTTGTTTTTTTGTTTGGTTTGGTTGTTTTTGAGTGTGTGTGATTTTTGTAGTTTGTTTTGGTGGGGTTTTTTGGTGGTTTTGTTTGCTTGTTGTTGTTGTTGGTTTGTTTGTTTGGTTTTTAGTTTATATACGAGCTACTTCTATTAGTGAAAAAAAAAATAAATAATGAGAATGTGTTTCCCCATGTTAATCAAGCCAGACTAAATAAAACAATTAAAGGAATTCACTAAAGACTAAGTTTCCAAATCCTTCAATTGTTCAGTGCCATTTCTCTGGACATTCTCCAGTCAAACAGCCTTTTGTCACTGTGGAGAGCAGGAGGAGGCCTGGAATTGCAGTAAAGGCAAATGAGCACCAAACGGGAACTGCACCCTCTTCCAAAGTCCTACTGATGATTAACCCATGTTTAGAGTTATCACAAGTTCTCTAAGACTCCGCTGTTCCTCATTAGTATGCATGAGATCAAATTACTCCAGAGTCACAGGTCACAAATGTCAAAAATGAAACAGAATCTCAAGTTTTGTAAAGGTAAACCACAAGACTCTTCACTTCCAGATGCTCCTTGCTCTAGATTCTGCTCTGCTTCCCCCAGCCTGTTTTTTACACTCTGCCCTCTTTACCAACCTATTAGCATATGTCACAAAGTCAATGTACTTCTAAAAATGTAAATCTTTGCATTTGCTCACTTCTGTATGGAAAGATGAGCTTGCAATCAATAAGTCCCTGTGTTGGCACCCAGTGCTGTGATATGATGAACATGCTGTAATTACACAGCATAGATCAAAGATGTCCATATCATACTGTACACTTTCCCAATCCCCGTGAAGTAGAAGGGAATGGTCATGTGTAGATAAAATGTAAGGTTTCTGTAATAGTCAAAGAGAAAACAATCTGTGAAAAGCAGTTGCAATACCCAGTATCATTATAAAGCTATACTGTACTAGTAATGCATTCTAGTGAATACAAACATCCAGAGGAACAGGACCAGAAAGTGATATTTGTATTAAACATCTAGATGTAAATAAGTTTTATCAGCATTTTTTAAAATTTAGAGACAATGTTTTAGTGAGTTTATCTCTTGAATGGAAGAATCACTTCAAGCATTATGTATGAGCTAAGGGAGTACAAACCATGCCAAGCATAGCAGCCTCCTACCATGGCTAGTTGCACTACAGACTCACTTTGAGGTGCAGGCACTCAGCACATGCTGCACAGCTGCTGACCATAACATCTGGATTGCTTTATGAGTCTAGGCCATAGGGACTTGCATCCCCCCACATTATAGGTGCGGACAAGAAAGGAACTAGACCCAGATTTCTGCAGTTGTAAGTTTATCATGTTTACATGAAGCTACGAGCAGTCTATGGTAATGTTTGAAATCAGCCTGGTTAATCTGGTGCAAAAATTTGCAGGGAATTTATTTCTTCTGCTGCTCAATCAGTTTTATCCATTCCAGTGTAATTGGTTTTTACACCATATATTTACACAGAAGCTTGCAAACATTGAATTCAACTGTTTCTTTGAAACCATTTTTTATTCATTTGCAAAACCTTACAGTAAAAACAGCTCAAATTAGACTTTATATCTTGTAGAGTTTACCAGTCTAGTTAGAACACCAAGCCATCCAACTCTAGATATAGCTAATTCTCCTAAAAGAGTGCTGTTTTTTTTTTTTGTAGCAGAGCTTGCATCTGTACCTCCAATGAAATTTTAAGTTTTGACAATACACCTCGACCCTTCACTTGGACAGCTGGCAGCACCTCTATCAGCAGCAAATATCCACAATTTTAACAGACAAGAGTTACAGTGAAAGTTGAACTTTGCTACTGGTATAAACACAACGTTTGCAACAACATAACACATTATTAAAAATCAGTAACGCATCAGTGGCAGTTTGCAGCTGTCAAAGACCTCACGGTAGGTCAAGACTGATAATTATCATATTTCAAAACTGTTAACACATGACAACTTCCATTTGACTTTTCTCAGAGCTTTTAAGCAGAGAAAAAATAAATAATCCCAAGTAACCCATTCGACTTTAACCTTCTCACGATCATCCCACAGACCAAGATCCTGCGGAGGATCCAGTGCAGGTTCCCGCCTCACCCCCGCGCTCCCCCCATCCCCTTCGACGCCCCAAAGGTGTCAAAGCCCGGGTGGGAGGAGGGGCAACAGCGCGGAGAAACGCGACATCACAGGGCCGGGGCAGTCGCGCCCCCCAACCTGGGCTCCCACCTCCCCGGGGGAGAGGCGGACGCCCTCGCCCTACCCCGTTCCCGAGGCCCGGCTGGGCCCGGTTCGGTTAGGTCCGGCTCGGTTGGGCCCGGCCCGGCTCCACTCGCCCTCAGACGTACCGGCGCGAGGGGGACAGCTGCCACAGGCACCGCGCGCGCCCCACGCGGCCACCAGCCCCAGCCCCAGCCCCACCACCCGCTCCCCACCGCGCATGCGCACCCACCTGCGCGCCCCACCCCCTCACCACTCCGTCCTCGGCCGCGACGCACGCGCAGCCCAGCCGTCCGGCGCGCCCCGACTGCGCCTTGTCGGCTTCACCTGAGCGAAGTGCGCCTGCGCGGCTGCCGCGAGGCCCTAGAAGCGAGGGTGCCGA
Source organism: Streptopelia decaocto (assembly GCF_964273445.1). NCBI lineage: Eukaryota > Metazoa > Chordata > Aves > Columbiformes > Columbidae > Streptopelia > Streptopelia decaocto. Next base: position 145,423,714 of record NC_138655.1, on the reverse strand, counting down.
CACGGCCGGTCCCGGCCCTGGCGGAAGCGGGACGGCGTAGGTCCCGCCCCCTCCCGGCGCTGTTACCTAGCAACAGGTTTCCCCTGGTAACTGCGGAGACAACACTGTGCGGGCTCGCGGCGGCCTGAGGGGTCGGGCGGGAGGGAGCCGGGCGCTGGAGCGGGCCGAGGAGCGAGGAAACGCCAGGTGGGCGCTGCCCCGCGTGCAGGGCCCCCCGGCCGGAGGATGGCGGCGCAGTGTGTCCAGAACAATATCGATAACCTTCTGCCCCGCCTGGAGGAGAAGCCTGTCAAACCTCCCAGGTACGTGGGTGTGACAGCACCACTTGCAACACATGGTGACTGGTTCTGGCAAGTAACAGGTATTTAAAAAAAAAACCCAACCTCTAGTTTCTTGCTTAGTTATTGCTCCTCCTAATGAGTCACTCACACCTCAGGGTTCACAGCCGGCTCCATGAGCTGGTGATTCAGTTTGGTATCTTGAATACCATAGAAAAAGAACCTACAAAGCACTCGTTGCAAGCAGAGAAAATTACATGACATCTTTGCTGTTCACACAACAATTTTTCAGTGAGCAGCTGTGGGTTTTTTTGATTTTTTCTCAGTGCCACACTTCCATTCTTTTCATGTGTCAGGTGCACCTTCTGACATTGTTTCTTTTGCTTCTCTTTCTCATTCCCTACCTTAAAAACATTAAAAATGCCTTTGACCCCCTAGTATTAATTCCTCTAAGAGTTTTTGTAAAGTTCTTATTTGATAATTATGCAAACCTATGGTATTTTCTTCAAGTCTCTATTTCTTTATATGAAAGGCAGTTGTTACATTACTGTTTCACTGAAAATGCTAACTGTAGGTCGTAACTCAATAGCTTTAAAGTGAGTAAAAATATCAGTGACACTCCTCAGCAGAACAAAGATAGTTACCCCTTTTCAGGTAAAAGGGTTCCAACCTATGAGATTTCCAGTTCTGAACCTTTTCCATGTAAAAATAGATAATACATCTTCTTTTGTTTCCAATGTGAATGAAAAGTGATTTTGGCAGACAGACGGAAGTAAAATGATAGTGTGGCAAGGCGCACAGGACACTGAATCCATTCCTGTCTTAATACCATTCAGGGATTTGAATACTGTGTGACCATCAGGTTCAGTTTAGGCAAGGGATTCTCTAGGTTGGATACAATCTGACTAAATCCCCTTCCGATCTCATTGACTTCTCACCCCACTTATCCAGCTGGTAACAACAGTGATGAACCTGGTCAATAGCATGATCTGACCAGTTGTAACTAATGCATACAAAAACTAGTTGTTTGTTTGTTTCCAAATGAAATCATATGTATTTCACTCTCAACTGACCAGGTAGTACTCAGGAAACCAAGGCAAGCATCCTGATTTTCCCCAACTTTGATGTACCAAGGTCCCTAAGGAATAGTAACTGTCTTCTTAAAAATATATTGCCTTTTCTCCCCTTGCGAAATAATGAATGGACTATACTCTCAAGTCACCCATAACCATGTTTTCTTCCTTGCAGCCCTATTTGTTATTGGCGTGTGACAGTATTTGGCCACTTTCTTAGCCTGAGAAGTAACTGAAAAAATACAACTGCCACATCTCTTTGTCCAAAAGAATGCCTATGGCTGTCTACAAAAGACATATTTAAAAGACAACTTTAAACCTTATGCCAATGTGTAATAAACTCAATACCTTCTCCTTAACTTTCTCATTCCAAGGCTGTGTGAACCCTACTAGGTCCAACTTTCTCTACTGTGTGGCTATAATGCCACTCCTAGTAAATGGTGAGTAATGCAATAATTTATGGTTGTGGTGGGTTTGTGCCTATGTCTTGGCTGTTGGCCACAAATTTAACAGAAAAAAATAAGGAAAACCTCATTCCTTATAATTAGAGGTATTTCTGGAATTGTATGTAATCTCATGTACATAATCCTCTTACTGATTTTGGAGATCAAATCTCCAGAAGACAAAATATCTCCACATTTTTAATGAAATCTTCTTACATTTTCTGATGTTGTGATCAAATACAAATACATGTCTTTGACATTTGCAGCTCATATACAAAAGCTTTTGTCAGTGTTGTTACCATGACTGTCCTTCACTGGCCCAGCATTACATCATTCCTTTCATCCTATTACAGTATTTCTGTAAAATAGGTTTCCTTATGTTTTTTCCTTACCTGGAAACATGGTATAGTTTTTTCATACACACTTATGGCTTTTTTTCTGTGAAAGAAGAGAACAACTGTTCATCAGCTTTTGTCTACCGTAAATGAATATGACATGCTTTCTAAATATAGGCAGATTTTAAAAGGTACAACACGGTAGCCTTAGCTTCAGGAACAGGGAGTTCTGCTCCTTCAGGAAAACATTTGTGACAGCTCAGTCCGTCAGAGAGAGGCAAGTTGCTGCTAATCAGCTAACAATCAGCAGTTGGCTTCTTTTGGGGAACATGTTTGCATACTTTGATTAAAGCAGAAGTTACAGTGCCATATGCAACATTACACCAGAACAGCAGTGTGTACATACCCTGTACATACAGCTTTTCATGTCTGAGCTCCTACTGATTTTCACATTAGCCATTTCAGTTAGTGCCAAAACCACCACTGATTACACAGGATCATAGTTTGGATCTGTGTAATATAAGAAATACACAGTTTGCTCTGCTCTTCCGGAGCAGTCATCAATCTCATCTAATCTCTTATAATAGTCTGTAACAGATGGTTCAACGGGAACATTGAGACAATGGTACAGTGGACTGTATTGAGATAAACTGATGATCAAGGACATTCTGTCCAACTCTCGACTACATTTGACGTATTTTCTAAAACATGAGGTTTTGCATACCTCTAAAATATGTTTCATCCCATAGAGTGAAGCAGTGAATGTTCTCATTATCAATACAGATCTCATCTATTTTGAAGCCAACTGAGCTTTTCCTTACATGTGTTTGATTGCTGTATAAGGCCCTACAATGTACTGCAACTGCAGCTTCTGGAACAGCCGAGATAGATACATTGGCATTTGCATCTTTCCCATACTACAAACTTTCAAATACAGAAAATCTGGAAAAGTAGGTTTATTATTACTATTTTTCTATAGATGCACAACAGCTGCATTTTTGGTGCATTTTTGAACAAAACAAATAGCCACCTTAAAAAAAAAAAAAGACTTGTAAAAATTAATTAAAAAGTAAAGACTAAAGTGTATAATACATAACCTCATAAAAATAATTAATTAATGCAAGTAAAACTCAAAGCAGTTTATTTCCAAAATTTAGGATTTGTTGAGTTTCAAAATGTCTGTGTTCAGTATTTCTATGAACAGTGCACACAGGAACCATTTTCCAATATGTGACAATACTGACCTTGGAGCACCAGAGAGGAAGGAAGAATCAAGCTACCTTCAGAATCAGAAGTACAAGTTGTCAGTGAAGTGCTGGGCTTAGTGTTAGTGTGGAGGTTGTGTGAATGATGGCCTTTATTTGGGAGAGAGTACAAAACAAAATAGGCTTTTGGCATGAACTACGGCAAAAATCTATATTGTTTGAAGAAGTATTTTTAATATTTTTCTCACCTTTAACTTCTTTATGGCTATTTTTTAATGTCTAAGGTATATATCCACTTTTCGACCATCCGTGAAATGTGAAGCAGCAAAAAATAAGGCTCAGTGCAAAACTATGGGACCAGCAAAAGTTGCAGTGCCAACTCCGAACAACTTTCTGCAGAAACATTCAAAGGAACCCAAACTACCAGCAAGTAAGTGTACACATACAATATATGAAATGTAATGCATTTTTTTTTAATTTCAAAATTGATAATATTAATATTGAAAGTAACAGTTGTGGAGAATAACTAAAAAAATATATATATATTTTTGTATACTGGGGCAGTTTCCACTGTTCCTTTTATAGTATCTATGATACCAAAGTTATTTCTCCATTTTATAAAAAGATATCTTATTTATTGTATAAAATGCTGAAAAAAGCAACAGGGAAATGATGTATGTGACGAGCAAACACAGTAAGCATTTACTGTCATGTGATACAAAACCAGCTGAAACACAAAGAAAAATTATCTCTTTTGGCTGCAGCTATTCAGATGTCGAAGATGTGTTGATGATATGTGCTATCCTGCTGACATTTCAATTACTAATTATGTAGTTTAGATTTGTACACCATTCTTTTCTGCAACTGATTATTAATATCAAAGTAAATAATATGAATGGGGGTATTAAAAGTGAATTTTTTTAATGCTTTAAGAGATGTGGGAAAAGTATGTGTGCCTTTCTTCATGCTATAACTAACATAGAACTTTTCAGCATTCATTGTGAGTTCTTAATCCCATAGCATTAAATTGGCTGGCAGTTTTCAAAGCATAGAATTTTTTTGAGAGCTACATGTCACGGAAATAAGAAAATTGGAATATTTTGTTGCAAAATGCATCGTATCTTTGGGCAGAAACCATAAGTCTAGGTAAAAGGAGCTGACAGTTCTAATGCTCAGCCTCATGGCTTGTTGTGCAAGGGTGGAGTGACTTTCGTAGTGCTGTTGGAGTTCTAAGTGCATTCCTGTCAGAATTTGTAATTGAGTTCTAAAGTTTCAGCTTGAAATTGTTTTTAGCCTGGAAAAATAGAAAAGCGCTGTCTAAGAGAACGTAGGAGCCCAGCACCCAAATTTGCACAGCACATGCAAGTGGCTGAAAATACAGGCTGTCCCAGGAGGCTTTGGAGGCTTTAATGCTTCAGGCAATATGGCCTATTAGAACCTTAAGATAAACTTTGGTCCCAGAGGTCCTGTGGACATCCTTGGTCATTTTTGAATAAAGTCTTCACTTTTTCAGGAAATCTGAACAGTGAGTGTAATACTTAATGACACCTGAGCATTGCTATAATAGTGTTTTAGATGGGTGTAGGAAAGAAGGTTGATTCACCAAAAACGTGGAACAGTCTGTGAGATCCCTTTTAAGTACCTGTGTTATAAAATTATCTACTTCATATTTGCTATATATTGAGATACAGCACTCTGACCCATTTTTCTCAGACAAGCAGTTCACAATATTTCTATTTCAACTTGTTGATTCAGGGCTTCATAACAGCAATATGTGCTTGGGTGTTTGTATTTGGAGTCAATGTACCAGAGCCTCAAAATGACTATGCCACATCATAACTTTGATCCAGACTAGTTATTTCATTGCCATGATTAGACCCTAACAGGTCTTCACAGAGAACTGCATCATTAACTCAGGAAGTTCTTGTACCTTTGTTGGATGGAATTTCATACCTATCGCAGAGAAGTTACACAGCTTAATCACCTCTTTTAAAGCATGGTTCCTTCATCACTTGGAATTTCACCAGTTGTTGGTTGTCTGAATGGGATTATGTCATTGTCTTTATGGTATCTGTGCCACCTTCAAAACTGGGTTTGATACAACTAGTTAAAAAATAGATTGCAAGGACAGAACAGAAAGATTTTTTTTTTCCCCTAAAGTCTGGGATAATGTCATTCTTTTAAGAGTCTGATTACTCATCACTTGCTTAGAAAAGGTGTGTTTCTTAAGCTTCAGCTGGATCTTTTCCTATTACTGGACTCTAGCATTCATTTTAACTAAGCTTGGTTGCTGGCTCCAGAAGTGGGGGCTCCCAAAACAGCAAGTGTGCACCAGTGTACTGCAGATAAGGGTGAACCAGTGCTCATTGAGAAGCTTCAGAGATGTTGTTTCCAAAAGGATATCCTAAGAGAAATAGTTAAGTCTGTGTGTCCTACAGTACCACGTTATGACAAGCTATCAGGCTGTAAAAACAAAATCCAGGAAAGCTCTGGTTCATGGAGTCAGTATCAGGAAACCAGCTGTTGTAGGAAAGAGCTCTGTCACACGTGACGTTACACTTATTTTCTGCCAAAGAAGAACATGAACTCAGACAACCTGAATCAAATAATTATCTCTGATAATGACTGTGAGTCACAGTTATATCTAGTGGGAAATATGGTGGGAAATGAATTGTCTTTCATCACTCACCTGAAGTCAGACTACTTGGGAGACTACTGAATTTCTGTTGGTGCCTTGGAGAAAAGACAGCCTGAAAAAGGAAGAGTTTTGATATTCTCTGGAGAAAGGACTGTGAGTAGTTGTTGATGAGTGTTAGGGAGGAGCAAGAGCAGGGCTTTTCCCTAAGAGGAGGTGAGGCAAAAACCAAGGGCAACCATAATGCAGGCTGGGCAATAACCTCACCAGGAGAAGGGCCAGTCCCACCACCTGCAGAGGCAGGCAAGCAGAGCAGGGTGGGGACAAAAATATGTCCCATCAATGGCCTAGTGACCATCAGAGAAGTTGGGGTAAGGGGCCAAGTCCATCCACTGATTCCACACAGCTCTTCAGGAGCAGCACTGGGGGCTGGCACAGCTGAGACAGCTCAGCCAGGCACTGACAGCCCAGGGCTGAACTGAAATGGGGTTCCTGAGCCCAAGGGTGTGGGGTGCAGGGCCATTAGTGCCCTAACATCAAGCATCTCTAGTAAAAGTAGTTTTAATTACATTTGAAAAAGGTCCTGTACTACTGCAGTTAAGAGAAAATGTGTGGCATATTATAAGGCAAACCCATCTAAAACAACATAGTATTTCCTAGGTTATGAAACCTCTGTTATGCCAAACAAGCATACTCATTTTCATCATAGTACATTCCTAGTCAATTCTTTCATTGTAGATACAGTTGGTTTCTATTTTTATGTAATTTTGTATGTAATTTTTCCCTTTTGAAAAATGTAATAACATTAAATTGCAAAGCTCTTCATGGTTATTGCTGAGAATGTTTACATGCTCAATTCACAGAAAAAAAAGAACAGGATAGTAAGAAATTGCCTGCATTATCAGTGCCACGGAGGACAGATCGCCCAGTTATGGGAATTCAGAGTAAAAAGAATTTTATAAATACAAATGCAGTTGCTGCTATCAAGGGATTGCCTAAAAAGCCTCAACCTATTTATGTTGATAGAAGACAGGGAGATAAATATCTGCTTGAACCTTCAGGACTTGTTCCAAAATATATTAAAAAAAAGGTAAGTTTTATTAAGTTATAGTGGAAATACTAGTAGCAATGCCTATTTTAGATTCTCTATTGCATTATCCTATGAAATGTTTATGATTCTTTTTGAGATGTTTAGATGCTGCTGCTGTTTGTGGTAGACTTTTGAAATTCAAGGAGAAATCCCTGGCACTAGAGCTGTGCCGTGCCTTTGCTCTGTATTCACTCGCTTATGCGAGTCAGCAAAAAATTGGGATAATGATGCTACTAAAGCAATAGCATATGTGTTTCATTGGGAACCCAGGGAGTATCTAATGGGGAGGGAAATGGAGTTCTATGATGAATGAATGCTGGCTCTTTAGGAGAGACAGGCAGGGAAGGGGTTGCCCTTTGGATGAAGAAGCTGTTCAAATATATAGAGCTCTTCTATGGAACAACAGCAACATGCTGGTTGAGCTTGTGGGTCAGGATCAGAGAAAAGGCCAGTTAGTGTCGAAAGCATGTTTGTTGTGGACTATCTAATCAGGTGAGGAACTGGATGAAATCTCTTTAAGCACTTTGAGGAAATCTTCAGATTATAGTGCAGGTTCTTACAGAAGACTTCACCCTCCTTGATATCTGCTGAAAGGACAACATAATGGGATAATGGCAATCCAAAAAGGTTCCTGGAGCATGTCAGCAACAGCTTCTTACCACGGTTGGTGGATGAGCCAACCAGTGGTCATGCTCTTCTGGTTCTGCTACTTGAGAAATGAGAAAGAACTGGTCGGAGGTGTGTTAATAGTAGTCTTGGCTGCATGGGCCATGAAGTAGTTCAAGATCACCTCCTCCTTGGGGAGGCAGGTGGTAATGTACAGACCCTGTACTTCAGGAGACCAAACATCAGCTTCTTCAGGGAACGAGAAGGTAGGACCCTGTGGGAGACAGCTCTGAAAAGCAAAGGAGCTTGAGAAAGCTGGCATGCCTTTAAGGACAACTTCCTCCAAGTATAAGGACAGTCTGTTCCACTACTCAGGAAAACAAGACCTATCAGGAGTTTGACTTATCTAAATAGGTAACTCATGACAGACCATTCTGCAAAAAGAGACATATGACATAACTCATAGTTTCTGGCAGAGCTAGACAGGCTTCATTTTACAAAGGATGTAAGGCAAAATAGATGTTTTCCCCCAAGGACATCTGGGATATTCAGAAATTATCTTTCCTTCTAGAAACACAGTTCTGCCACATCCAGTATGGGGTAGTTTATCATTTTTAGCTAGCCCAATTTTCATGTATGTGTTAAACACTATTTACTCTTTTCTGTGGCATGCAATTTTCAGCAAAAATCAGGATACAGAAAGACCTTTCCAAGAAAGTATTTAAGGAATGTGTTTCAGAATGTAGAATCTGACACCATGTAAATTTGTAAAATAGTTTGCTGTCATTAACAGGTTTCAAACTCCTCACTCAACCATCAATTCTTATAAATAGCTGATTTGTTTTCTGGATTCTGTTGTTTTCCAAGGTTGCAAAAATAAAGTGAGGGTAATTGTTTATATTTTTTTCTCAGGCTACAAAGACAATCATGTTTGATACTCTAAGAACGCAGTGATTTAAGATTTTATTGCTCAGTGGCACAAAATTCCATTTCAAGCTGTCTTTGCAAATGTAATATATTAGGGAGACAGGTATGTCTCTGTTTCCTTCTTAAAAGAACATATAAGAAATTCTTTCCTTACTCTTGTAGGATTACGGTATTACACCAAAATATGTAACACAGAGAAATGAAGAAACAAAGAGAGCTCAGGAAGAATATGAGGCCAGGATCTTGGAAGATCTCAAGAAAAGAGCCATGAAACGGCTATCTGATGATGAAAGGAGAAGTCTTCTGCAGGTGCATATTTTGATTTAGGATAAATGCTAACATATACAAAAGATTAATTTGGTAACGTAAGTCCACATAAATAATAAAAGTATACTAGATTTTTGAAGTGAGGCAAAGGAGTCAGCTACTTTTTCACTAGATGGAGCTGTAGAACAGTTGTAAACTGAACTGAAGGGAGCTGAACTAGCTGCAGTTTTAGTCCACATTTACTAGTATTTCAATTCTGTTAGATTTCTGTCCCCGTTGATGACTTAGAATTTCAGTGAAACCTCAAACAAATGCAGAAAATCACCTATATGGATTTAGTGACAGTTCTGACTCTACTTATGAATCACAGAAAAATACAAATTGCCTTTTTTTTTAATTTTCTGATGCATAACATTGTCACTTTTATTGGCAGTTTCTGTCTTCACATTGTGACCTCACTGACTAAGCATAAGGTCATGCTTTAAAATGTGGCAAAACCAGAAGACAGAATTAAATTGCAAAATCTTCATAGAACTATGGAAAAACTTTATTTGGTTAAGCTGCTTTGGATGCTGTCTTTCATACAGTTTTAATTGCACAAGATTTTCTAAAGATAAATAATACCACAAAATAAGTAGAGCAGAAAAGAGACATTTTTAAAGTATATCCAGCCCTTGAACTGGAATTTCTCATGACAACATTTTAGCCAGATTTCCTATGAAAATTAGGCTTTTTTTTTTTTTTGTGATATCTGTTTATCAGTCTGTCCCTTAATAACTTGATCTTAGCAGCCACCTGAAACAAATTAGATGGATGGACATCTCCAAGATGCTAAATTCCCACCAAAAAAGCCAGCAGAAAATCTAGAGAGAAAACACAGTGTCTGACTCACTTGCAAAGATTAACTGGTTAATCAGCAAACTCCACAAAAGCAAGCACAATGGTGTCTCTTGCATATGCAGCAAGAGGTAGAAACTAGGAAGGAGTATGGGAGAGAGGTGAGAGTATTGCATTGATAGCGATATAAAGAACATAACAGCAAGCGTGAAGATTAAGGTATTTTTATGGTGGGAAAGGCATGGGACAAGCTAATAGTCCAGGAAGTTAACTGTGCAGCATATATATATATGTGCAAAAGACATGTGAGTTCAGCTACTTAGAGTTTTGCACTTAGTTTGATTAAAATTATGTTGTGTATTTTTAAAATATGAGAGTGCACTGAAGTATTTTTAATTGAAAAGTTTTTAGATTGTTTTCATTAAATCGGTATTTTCTTTTAAATTTTTTAAAAAAAGTTTGTTCTTTCATGGGCCACATTACTTATACAGTTATATTATCAGGAGGAATTGGTGTCCTCAGGGTATGTGGCTTCTATCCAGTGCTCAGCTATAGACACATGGGAATTCCTGTCTTTTAAAATAATCGACATTGCTAGTGATTGTGCCCTATCTGATTTGAAAGAATACGTGGCAATAGATGTCTGAAAACGAAATCAAGCCTCATGAACTTAGGAAAATAAAGGGAAAAAAATTGTGCCAACATTTTTTGAACTCTTTCTTCATTGTGCTCAATTTGGTTGGGATTTTATAAGAATGAAAGAGCATGTTTATAAATACAGTACATACTTCTCACTGATCCAGCATGTATTAGAATTTCTTATATAGAGTTATTCAGTTTGTGATCTAGCCCATAGCAACAGTGCTCAGCATATTACATTGTTGTCAGAAGAACTGTGAGGGAGATTTTTACATAGGGAGTCATGATGTGCTTTTGATCTCTCCATTCTCTAGGGATAGACTAGATTGTGATGAGTGCAGCCTCTGATGTGTTTTAAAACTCACCATTTTCACTGATTTTTCAAACCAGTTTTTACTAATGTACAGAAGATATGAATGACTTTTCTATGAAAGTTTTGGAAATGCTGTATTGATTTTAATTACTATATATTTGTAAGCTATACCTGATGTCTGGTAGACTAAGAGCTTTATTTAAATACTTGACAGGCTTGGATTGCAAAGACAAGTAGTATTATAAGACAGAAAATAAATAGCCTTGTTGCTCTTAGTTTCACATGTTAAGGTAGAGTTTTTAAATTTATGTAGATATTGGTATATGAAGCTTGTTGGAATAACCTTTATGGACAACACTTATATGCTTAATATAAATATGCAAAAAGCACAAATAGCTATGTAATAAATACACTGCTTTGAATCAGTAAAATATTACTTCATGTTAAAAAGTTTGTTTTTCTTATTATTGGCGGGGAGAGCTCATTTTTCATAGAATCGTAGAATCGTCTCGGTTGGAAGAGACCCTCAGGATCACCGAGTCCAACCATAACCTAACCTAACTCTGGCACTAAACCATGTCCCTAAGAACCTCATCTATGCACTTTTTAAACATCTCCAGGGATGGTGACTTCACCACTTCCCTGGGCAGCCTGTTCCAATGCCTGACAACCCTTTCCATGGAGAACTTTTTCCTAGTATTCGATCTAAACCTCCCCTGGTGCAACTTGAGGCCATTTTCTCTTGGCCTATCACTTGTTACTTGGGAGAAGACACCAACACCCTCCATGCTACAACCTCCTTTCAGGTAGTTATAGACAGCGATAAGGTCTCCCCTCAGTCTCCTTTTCTCCAGGCTAAACAGCCCCAGTTCCCTCAGCTTCTCCTCATCAGACTTGTGCTCCAGAGCCCTCACCAGCTTCATCACCCTCCTCTGAACTCTCTCCAGCACCTCAACGTCTTTCTTATGATGAGGTGCCCAAACTAAAGACAGGATTCAAGATGGGGCCTCACCATCACTGAGTACATACCGTGGACATACAGTGTTCTGTTCATACAGTGGACAAAATCAGATAACTTCTTAGGGGCATCTTTGAGTTCTTAAATAGAAGCAGCAATCTTCAAAGCTAAATCTGTATTAAGAATAATTCCTCTAAATTTAACTTCAGTATGTTAGTCAATTAGCCAGTCTGGGAGAAAAGGTGCTTAACAATAGAGGAGAAGAAGGACATCAGGTTGGAGATCACAACGTGCCATAAATTCAGCATGTCAGTTGAATCGGCTTTTAGTTATGGAGGAGAACTGAAAACTTCAGTTTGCAACTTCAGTTCTTCATTTTTGAAGATACTTTGTGATCTCCCCTAAGGAAACATAACTGAGAGCCAAAAATGTTTTTGAAAAGTGTTTTCTCACTAATAGCCATATTGTATTAATATTATTCACTGATTGCTGCGTGAGTTCCTTTTAGTAGGTGTGATTATTAAGTTCACCCAAACAGTTTTCATTAGGAAATTTGATACAAAGAATAAACTTTACTAAAGCCTCATGTATGCTTGTATAGGATGTGTAGATTTTTATTATCCTTTTGAGGAAAGTAAGAGCAATTGTTGCAGTAACTATGAGGATGTAAAGACAGTTTTTAAATTTTGTTTCTCTACCACAGTCTAGTTCTGTTCAGCATGTATTGTTAGATAAAAGTTTGTCTCTGATGTTGAATTAATAGGTTTATGAGTACATTTCAGGTAATTGTGTGGGGTTTTTGAGGCAGGGTTTTAGTCTTGGGCTTTCATATATGGAAGATACAGTTCACTTTGTCTAGTAAGGTAATTATTTGCGTAGCAGCATTCAAGAGAGGTGGCAGCTATTGAAATTAGTGTTGACAGGGTCAGTGACAGCTAGCTTGTTTAGTCCAAATGATAAATAAGTTGCCGATAGATGTTATCGTAAATGTAGATTAGGAAGGGAATGCAATTATTTAGAATTTCTTCAAAGTAATTTGCAGAAATTAAAAAATTTAGGATCAGTTTGGTGTTCATGGTCTGAGCAAAGTCTCAATTATAGAAAATGAAGCTGGTGGTGAGATGAACTGAAACTGCCATTGAATTTTGACTGGAGTTCGAAGAATTTGTAGTCTTGTGGTTACTTAATGTAGGTAACACCACTGTGTGACATGGTGATAGCTGTGGTAGCAAGGTTGCTGTAGTGTAGTTTGTAAGATATTTCCTGTTGCATTTTGGAGAAAAGGAGGCATTTGAGTGATACAAGTTTAGAGGCAGCTTTTATGAATCCTAGTAGTTCCTCGATGAGCATACTAGAATTAGAAACTATGGAGCAGTCCAAGTTGCCTACTTGAAGATCACTGAAAACACAGAAAGTCCCTTATATGGAATAAGGAAGAGTCACACTTCATTCACCTTGTGCAGTTTGTCTTGAAGATACTGAGGACTGGAAACAAAGTATACAGGCTTCCTTGTGTTCCTGGTAGGCTATGGAGTTGATTGTTAGTCATATTGACATTCTTTTTTCCACTTAACCATTTTTGTAGCTCATCCTTCATTAACTAGTTTAATTATTGTTTTGTTGCCTCCTAAAGACTGTAATTTTTCTCTCCAAGGCACAGAGTTTATTTTAAAGACCATTTTTATATTGCATCAGAATGAGTAAAAATTATTTCCGTTTCATCTGCTTTGACTTTTAAGAATTTAATTAATTTGGTCCAATTACGATGATTAAACATTATCCATGTATTTATTATTTTAACATTGAAGTGACACTTACCAAATGTAATATTAACAAAAAACCTTAAGTAGTTTATGTGCATATGAAAACTTAGTGAAGTTTTTCTCATATATTTTCTTTTCTTGTAATGGCACTAGGGACTGAAAAAGAACTGGGAGGAAGTGTATCATGAATTTCAGGGTCTTCCAGTACAAATAGACACCGTACCCAAGAAGCTACATAAGGAAAAGCTGGAATTACAGATGAAACAACTGGAGCATGACATAGAAGTAATTGAGAAGCACAAAATTATCTACATTGCAAATGAGTAAGGAATGTTTTTCAGATATTGCCTCTTTCCTCCTTTTTCTCTATCCCTACATCTCCAAGAACCACCCCCTAAATTCTCAGAAGAAATTGACACCGCCAACTATTCAGAAAGACATATTCAACTAATATAACTATGCAGCTGCTTAGAAAACTTGTTACATATAGCTCTCATCTGTATAATTCACAAAACATTTTGAAATTCTTAATTAAACTTTGAGTATTAAACCCATGAATTTAATCTATTATTATTTGTAATTTTTATTAACTACTAAGATTTCCATAAACATAATACAAAAAACATAAACAATACTATTTCATATGTTTGAAGCACTTCTTTCTTTGCATAGCCAAAACAAAGTGAAATAATTGGCTGGTGAAGACAGCTTGGTAAATATAACTACAGGGTGGGATGGCTTCTGGACTAGTTATTAAAGAGCTGTTATGCTTTACTTAAAATCCTGAGTGATTGTATTTCTAAACAGTTTGGCTTCTGCAGAACATTTTATGTACTTTACTTATTTTTTATACCAAAACCAATTTTTATAGTGGAAACCCATAATAATGTAGACGTTACACAATACAGACACCACATGTGTCTTGTGTGTGTTTACGTACAAATAGCTCTGTGATACTATAGTAAATCTATAACTAAAGTAGAAAAATGTGTTTCAATTGCTATTATGTGTGTAATGCTAGAATGAAAGCATGTGAGTCAAGACCTAGGCAGAAATTATATCAGCACACTATACTGCAATTATTCGCATGACAAGAAAAATTGTTTTTCTTTCCTACCACTTCACCTTTGCTGCAGAACACAGCTTTTTCTGTGTGGTATCAATCATTACCACCAGCAGATGTTGTGACATCATAGTATCTGATATCAGCAGAGCATGAAGTAAAAAATTTCAAATGAACTATGAGAAGCCAAATTTTCACGTACATTAAGTTCCTTTCATAAACTTGTCAGAGAATGGCTTTGAAGACTTCACAGTGAGTCTAGGCTATATTTCTTGTGCATCTTAAACTTGTCTCTGACATGCAGTAGGAAAGCATGGGTGAGCAGTAATGCGCATTTTGTTCTTTGTAACTTATTGCTAAGCAGTCATGTTTGGTTTTGAAATATATAAGCTGGAAGAACGCTGTGGTTTTGTAAAATATGAACTTATTGTTTACTCAAAATAATTACTTATACTGTATATTTTAACAAAACCACACCAATTATAAGCACTTAATAATATGTCACATTATCTCCTAGTGAAGTACAAGATGCATTTCTTAAGTAATGTAATATAATTAAACATGGCTGTTTCTTCTGACTTAAAGAAAAAAAAAAAACCTAGATCTGACTCCAAAACAGCATGCATTCCCACTGCCTCACTTTCAGCTTTTAGTTACTCGTTAGACCATTTTGTTGAACTAGGTTGAGGATCTAGATTCGGTTCTTCCATTTGTCATCAGTGCTAACTTTATGGAAATGCAAAGCAGGTGATGGCCTGTCCCAAAATTTGTGACAAGCAACTAGGCTGCACTTGGAAACATTCAGCATTCACCTGTAACAATGACTGCTTTTTAAACTTGTCAGAAGGATATTAGGATACAACTGGGAAGTTAGGAAGTGAACGGCAAGTGATGCAAAAAGTATTCCTGCTTAACAGGAGGAGAGACCAGGGCCGGTGCACTTCTGTAGCTGAGTGGGCTGTCACTAGTGTATTTGAACAATACTGTGGGGTTTTTTGAATAAATCTCATATAGGGCTTTGCAGGTAGCTCTGCTGCCACCCGGGATCTTCCCCTCTTAATACATGTGAATAGGTTCTGTCACCCTATGGGGATGGAGGTTGTATCTCCTGTCTATTTTGATGTGTATTCATGAGACCTACCAACACTTCTAATGATGGAAAAAATACATTATAATGAAAAACATTGAAAATACTCACAGGATATAACATTCTTACCCTTTAACTCTCTCTGGGAAGTTTGACAAAATAAGTTTACAGAATCCAAACAAGGTAACGCTGTATTTATATGTGCAGGAAATGCCAATAATTGAAGGCATAATATTAATCATCTAATATGTGCCATCAGTATAACTAAAGCGAAAAGTTGAGTAAACTCAGTTGTTCTGACAGAATTGTTCCTTCATAAAAGATACTAAATATTAACAGAAACAAGTCTGTTCATAGGGTAAAAAGTAGCATTACTAGTTGAAGCGTTCTTTAAATTCACTAGTAAATTACTGATAATCAATGAAATAATGACCAAAAAAAATCAAAATGCTTCTAGTACTTCATAATTGTCAAAGTCGTATTTTTAAATGGTCCACATTAAATTGGATAACCATCACAAAACACATGCTAAACGGGTATGAATGCTCTATTGCCCAGTAAGTGTTATGTTGCCACAATCTGAAAATATTTCCTGTTGGAAGTTGCGCATGATAAAACTGTGTATCTATTTTTTAAAAATAGCAACATGAAATTATGATAAATATCTCACTGGCTGTTCTTCAGAATGAAACTATTTATATCCAGGAAGGAAGGGATCAGATATGGCATCGCCACAAACCCAGGGAGTTCCTGATTGTACGGCTCCGATAGAGCTGCCTTGAGCGAGCATCAGAGCTAACAGGAACATATGGGCTCCATGTGGCTGGTCTCAATGCACGGTGGTTTCTTGAGCTCGGCAAACATTCCTGGGGACTAAGGCTGGGATAGTTTCCTCAAAACCTTCTTTGCAGAGGGGTAACCTCATTCCCCTCATGAAACAGTAAGGGTAAATTCTGTGGGAGAAATAATATGGGAGAAATTCCTCACTGATTTCATTTTCCTTAGTCTCTATAGGTGAATTTTATAGGAGAGCATGTTCCGGCCCTTTGTATTAATATATATTTGTGAAAAATTGGCGTCACAAACTGCTGCTGTGATTACTCTGCCACAAAGCTAAAATCTAGCCCTTTCACTGGCATATGTTTTGGGGAAAACAACATATCTAACAATTTTAGCCCTAATGAAGGCAGCCGTCTTTCAGATAAGAAAACTTCACATACATGCAGATTAATGGGAATTCTAAATAAATGCTAGTCCTAGTCAACACTTTCATCCTCGGCTTTATGATGCTTATACTATTAATAATATAATTACAGGGAAGGCAGGTGGCAAAACCTATCATTAAGCTTGCCTGACATTTCCCATAGCCAAGGAAGGGACCTGCTGAGCCCTGCAGCTGATGGGGATCACCCACCCCAGGAGCTAGAGGCGTCTTGAGCCTGACCGAGCTAGGGACTGTCATGTCTCCCGTGCATGGACATCCAAGGTGGTGATGTATACTTGACTGCTCAGTGCCCAGATTGTATTTTTTTTTCATTCTGTCTTGATCTTGCTCCAGCTCCTTTTTCTTATGTAATGCTATGTAAATAAAATGTGAGTAAATTCAGGGTTTTCATCTTCCAGGCTAAGCAGTGGCAGTATGGTGGGAATCCAAGGTGAGATTAGTTTCTTGTTTGTAGTTTTTTTCTTTACTGTTTAAAGGGTGCTGAGGTAAATGTGACTGTCATTTCATCAAGTTATAAAAAACATGTTTAATTATTTTCTTTCTAGACTGTACCTCCAAGAAATGGTTGTAGATGAGCAGGCATAGCCAAATAGTAGACTATATTCATGTCAGCTGGCCTTGATGCTGCTAAGAGGATGAACTTCTGTTTAGTCACAGTACTAGCCTGGGTTGTTAATTAGTTATTCCATGCCTACCTCCACATTGACTCCACAACATGGAGAAATTCACACACACATGCAAACACTGGAATCACATTGTCTTCAAACCCTTCCTCAAATGTTCTTTGCAGAGGTGGCCACCAAAAATTTAACAACAGCTGAGCTACTGGTGAGCTTATCTCGCTGACCTGTGCAGTTTCCTTGAACTCCCCTGGCACTGTAGCCAGTTGTTTCTTGTCTTAGGCTGTAAGTTACATGTTGTGTGGATCATCTCTCTCTCTTTGCTTAGTGTTTGACACAATAAAAGTTCTGTCTGTAAGTAGAGCTTCTATGTGCTTATAATAACAAAAAAAGATCATCTGGGGATGAATTAAGGCCCTGCAATAAAGGGAATGATTCAAGTTTTTTACTAAAAGGATCTGTTTTCCAAGAACCCTCATTTGTTTCAGCAACTAGAAAGTAGGAGTTGAAGGAAGAGAAATGAGATTTTAAGCACTTAATTATTCCCTGAAGCAATATGATTTATTCATGTCTTTGTCATAGAATGTTTTTTGAAATGCAAGAGTAAATGACTTATACCTGGCTTTTTCACTGGTAGCCAATAATAATGCATTTTTCATTTTAGGGGTTCCTGACTCTGCAATTTGAACCCACATGTTTTAAATACAGGCCGTGTGTGCCTAAAGTTAGAAGCTGTGCTTTGAACCTAGATAGCACGATGTAACAGTTTGGGAGCTGTTGTCTCAAACTGGTCACTCAAAATTCATGAAATTAATGTTTAATTTACTCTTGCTAGGTGAGAGGTCCCATGTGGAAAATTCAGGTGGCTCAATCCTCTAATTCCCAGAGCTGCTGTAAAGATAGACAAGTACCTCTAGAACTGTTCCCATGTTGCTTCGAGTGTGTATTAAAGCTGAGGAAGCAATATAATAATTATCTCTTCAGTGGAAAAAATGTCAGCAGTGTTCAACATGTGGCCCCAAACACAGGACAATGAGGAAATATCCACATTTTGCTGTTTGTTCAAGAGACTGGTCTGGCTTTGACACCAATGACAAAATTAGCAAATGGTCTAAACCCATCCTTCCAGCACGGTCAGGTTGTTCTGTGCAGCAGCAGAGCTCAGGGGTTGGCCGGCCAGGAACATTGAGCTGCCAGTGCTACAGGAGAACTTGCTGGACCAGATTCTGCTTTTCAATACACTTTTGTTACTGCATTGTTTATTCTAGGCAAGCTGTGAAGTGTACAAAATTACATCAAAGACAGACTGAGCTATTTGAAAAAAAAAGAAAAATCCTTAAGCTGTTGTTTGTTTACTTGTTTAAAACACTCAGAATTCTCTTGTTTTGCAGATTTTCCCAAATCTGCTGTAGTTTATTAAAAAAAAAAAAAAAAAGGCAAAAAGAGGGATGAAACCAAGTGAACAACCTCCTTTAAAAAGAAAAACTCTAGCAGTTAAATTAATTACTTTGGGTGTGACCCACTATATATTTACAATTCCCTGACTAGTTTTCATGGCCATGCATGATGAATTTGTCGTAGGATATGATGTGAACAGCATTTCTGGAAAATAATGTTTCATCATGCAAATGTCAGTACTTCTCGATAGCTGGTTATGGGAAATATTTGCATAGTATTATGAGGGAAATAAAGTTTATTCTAGTATTAAAGGACAAAAAGAAAATTTTGTTTGCATTTGTTTCAGCTATAAAGAACTCTGTGTTAATAACATGAACCTGAAAAGCAGGAAGAATATCTTCAGGAGCCAGGAAATTGAAAAGTGGAGCTCTCGCTGCTCTAGTCTGGCACAGTGAGATTAATAACAAACAAAATTGTAGTTTTGTATTAAAGATGTTTATCATGGACCAAATAAGCTAAAGCTCAGAATTCTATCAAGCAGTCCCTAACACTGATTTAAAGATCATAAAAAATTAGAAAGCAGACTAATGTCTTGAATGGCAGCTTTTAGCCATTTTCTTGATATGGAAGTTATTGTAGTTAATTTTCAAAACCAAAGTCAGTCTCATAGACTCCATACAATTTAACTGTGATAGCTGACTGCTCTGAGCTCCCCTCATGGATCCTAGGTGCTACAATGGCTTTAAAGCTGAACTTTCCAGCTTCCCAAGGTGCCAATTCTGCTGAAATTGAGGGTGGAAAGAAGCCACATTCCAGCTTGCGGTGCCACTCCAGCACCTGCTGCGGTACAGGAGTCACAAAGGCAAGTATAGCATCCATACTACTGTACATCACAGGATGCCACCTAGCCATGCCAAACTGGACAGCTTTTCCTATCATCTCCCCAGGTTCTTGAATGTAGGGAAACAGCTTGAAATACTGCTTCATGTTCTCCCAGATGACTGTGACACTGTCTGGTAAATATGTTCTGCTGCACTCAGGGTCTTCACCAGCCACCCTATGGACAGAGTAACTGCCTCAGGTAATGCAAAAGAACTCAAAATTCTGGAACATATTAAAGCTGGATATGAGAGCAATTTAGAATTGCTTTCAACATGCCCTAAGGTACTTTATCTGCTAGACTTTTATTTTTAATATTCTCTTCAGTGACCATTTTACCCAAAAATGTCTTTCTCTTCAACAACTGGAGAGGTTTGCTTACCTTTTAACCACTAAGAAATGCAGGTTTATGCTTGATAAGATTGTTTACAGTTCTGCTGTTGACATAACAGCTGCAGCAACAGGCAGAACCAGAATAAGAGCTCTTACTTCATCCCCTAATTGGCAAGTTTCTACCTACATAAGCCATACCTCTTGAAATATTCTGGATTTTCATGCTTTTCTTGTTTCTTTTTGGTGTTCACACATTAAAGTAAGTTGTCAAATGTTTGTTATAACTTCTGGGGAGTAGAATACATAATGGAGTCACAAAGGCTACAGGTAGCTCCATGATACTGTTTGTCTTGGACCACTTTCTTGATATGCCCCTGCCCCCAACCTTCTTTTTTCAATATTTCTTCAGATTAGAGTCGTGAAATGGTGGATCCTACCCATCCAGCTTTTATCAGTGACAGGGTAAGACAGGAAAAGATGTGTAGCTGAAATTATGAAGTTTGTTCTGTGAAGGCCCAAGATATAAATACATTCACAAGGGATTTGCATGTAAATCCTAACTCTGCTTTGTTTCTCTGTGTGTCACTTCTTCCATCTGCTCCTTTATGTCTTTTGGCTGTGTGTCCGGACCTACATGTTAGCATGATCTACCCAATTTTCTTTGTTCTTTCCCCCTTTGATCATTTCCCATGGTTGTATATCTAAAAGTGTTTATTCTTTTCCTCATATTTTTAGTTTATAAACAAACAGCTAAACAAAGATAATAGGAATGTTCTTCAGAATGCTTACAGTCTTGCACAGTTAAGGCCCTGATACCATGTTTTAAATAACCTTTTTTTGGCCCTAATTAAAAAAAGTTTTGAAAATCTACTGTAAATTCTTTAATTCGATACTAGTTTATACTGTAAAAAAACAATGTAAACATTCGGTAAGTGCATACACCTCCGTAGCGAAATCCTTAGCAGCTTCATTTCCATCATGCACAAAGAACCTCAGTAATTTTGGTTTCTATTGATTCTGTGAGTTTACAGAACCATGAATGTCTCATTTGCAACAATAAAAAAAAAAGACCTTACATTTTATGTCACTGAAAAAAAATCTTACATGGAGAAGAACAACTTTGTGGATTGGACTGGTAGCTGCTGATAGCAGTGCTACCCTTCAAACTGTACCGCAGCTACATTTATCTAGTATTTAATTTCCATATTCTTATTGTTATTAGTGAGACGTGACACTTCATTACACTTCGCAAGTGAGCCCTGTAAAATTGCTGGAAGAGAATAATACCAAAAGGAAGACTTCACAAAACACAGTTGTCCAACCTTGCTGGGAAGAAAAAACATTTCCTGCTTAAGTTTTTCAGCAGAATGCCAAAGGAATTTATTTTTAAGCATCTTGTTCACGTTAATCTTTTCCAAATTGTCTTCTGTCTGTGGCGAAGTTAGAATGATCCAGTGGTCTAAAAGAGAATGTGCTTAGAAAAGACAGAGAACTCTGTAATAGCAACTGAACTAAACCAAAAGGTAGAAGAAACCAGTACTCATACAGCAGTAGCTAAACTAATCTGAGTTTCTAGCTATGATCGAAACAGTTTCAGAACTACAGAGCCCAGTTCTGCAATGTTTATGAAATAGCAGCTTTATCTGTAACATGATGGTAACTGAATCAGCCTGCATTAGCTTTAGGGTGAATGTGGGCTTTTGAAGGGGTGTTGCCCACCTCCAAGCAAGAAGAATCTTCAAATCTTGAAAAGTGATTGTGGGTACAAATCAATAGGATTTTATCCCCAAGTTTAGCTGAAACATTAAACTTTTTCAACAGTTGTATGAAATGTTGATGTGCAATTGAAATGCAAAAGCATTTAGGAATTTTGCCCATTATGAATATCTCCTACATATTTTACAAAAAATTTGTATTTGTTTTATGTAGGTTTGTACAAATCTGTATATGCTGTTTATCAAATTTACTACTTTTTATTAAGTTATTTTAAAGCACTGTGAACATCAACTATTTTTTTTCCAGCATCTCTCAGCCTTCATATATGGACACCACCTGGGAGGCAGATATATTCTGGAGTTGGCCTCTGTCACTTTGTAAACCTAGTCTTCTGTTCTTTCTGACATTTTTTCAACTGTAGTGATGGTTCTTCTAAGGATACTTCCTTAACCCACCAAAAAGCAAACACATCTGGCCCTTATATAAGAAACAAAGCGTTTATCGCAAGATAATTTTCAGTCGCTTTAGTACTTAGCCAGACTTGAATTGGTGATTCATTTACAGAAGCCTTCTTAACACCAGGTTCCAAAACTATTAGTTGTCCTATTAGTTCTAATATAAGTGCAGTAACAGGATGCACCTAAAAATCAGCCTACATTTGACACCAAACTCCTAGTGTAGACACACCCATAGTGTTCTCTGGATTCATCTGTTATTACTTGAGATCAACAAGTCTCGAAGACTACATTCTAGAAAAGTAGTGTAGCAAACTGAAATGTCTTCCTCCTTGGTCAGTCTGAGCCCCTCAGGTATCACTAAACATATTTCACGGAATCACAGAATGTTAGGGTAGGAAGGGACCTCAAAAGATCATCTAGTTCAATCCCCCGCCAGAGCAGGAACACCTAGATGAGGCTACACAGCCATGTGTTCAGGTGGGTTTTGAATGTCTCCAGAGTAGGAGACTCCACAGCCTCGTTGGGCAGCCTGTTCCAGGTTCTGTCACCCTCATTGTGAAGAAGTTTCTTCTCATATTTAAGTGGAACCTCCTGTGTTCCAGTTTGTACCCATTGCCCCTTGTCTTATCATTGGTTGTCACCAAGAAGGGCCTGGCTCCATCCTTGTAACACTCACCCTTTACATATTTATAAACATTAATGAGGTCACCCCTCAGTCTCCTCCAAGCTAAAGAGACCCAGCTCCCTCAGCCTTTCCTCATAAGGGAGATGCTCCACTCCCTTAATCATCTTTGTTGCCCTACGCTGGACTCTCTCCAGCAGTTCCCTGTCCTTCTTGAACTGAGGGGCCCAGAACTGGACACAATATTCCAGATGCGGTCTCCATTTCATTATGCTTGGGTCTCCCCTAAAAGTAACACTTTTTAACTGTGAAAACAAAATATTAACAATAATTTTAACAGAATTGGAAGGGGGATGGCAGAAGGTTGCGTGGTTCCTGGTCTGTTTTCCTTCTACTAGACAGCATGAGCGACATGGTAGTAGGCTGAAGATCTCGCTTGCTCCAGCATGTACACAGTAGTGGGGAAGAAGGAGCGCCAGTTCAGAATTCAGCAAGGATGGAAATATAGATGAATGAACTATCTGAAGTTTGCTTTCTGGCATCTTCTCCCCAGACTACAAGGAAAAACCTGTTAAAATGTCAGTTTAAACCACACCAGCTTAACCTTATCCACTAACTTAATCAGCCCAAGCCTCTTACCCAGCTCTGCCCAAACCTTCCCACCCCCTGCCCGTGCTGGTTCTGCGGGCCGCCCGGCCACCTGTGCCCGCCTCCATCCCCCGTCTGCACACACCGCGGGCCCCTGCGGCGCTCTCTGAACGCCGATCCCACGCCTGGACAAACAGTTTGCCTTATGCGTTCCAGTCCGCATTTCCTCTCCTCATTAGAGACCTTTAGCAACTAAGCCTGGCTTATCATGGCATAACAAAAGATAACGCCGGCCTGTTTGGCAAGTCCCCCCGGGCGGACACACCGCGGGCTCTGCTCCCCAGGGAGGCGGGGGAACGGCCGCAGACACAGGGGTGCAGCCCCCGCCCCGGGCCAGGCCCCTCGGCCACGCCGCCGCCCGCCCAGCGCCGGGCTCCCCGCACCTCCCTCCGCCGGGCGCAGCTGCCGCGCAGCCCGGCCCCGGCGCGGCTCCGGCCCCGCGCGCCCGCCCGGCCCCGCCCCCCGCAGCCCCGCGGGCGGGCGCGGAGGAAGATGGCCGGGGAAGGCGGGAGCAGCGTGGCGGTGCGGAGCGGCGGAGGCCGCGGCATTGTGGTAAATGCAAAGCGTCTCCCGTCCCGCCCCGGCCTCTCGCCCCCCGCGGTGCGCGATCCCCTCCCGCGCTTCCCCGCCGCCCCTCCCCGCCCTCCGCCGCCCTGCGCTGCCGCAGGCTCCGCGCTGCCCGCCCCTCAGCGCGGCGCCCCCGCCGCTTTGTGCTTGACCCCCAGCGGGGGGACCCTTGCTCGCCGGGCCCCAGCACCGCGCAGGTCCCCGCCGGGCCAGGTCCCCACCCCGAGGCCGCCGCCAGCCCCCGCCTGTCCCCTCACGTCCTTCCCGCCCCCGGAGCCGCCCCGCGAGGGTCCCCGTTTGCTCCGGGCTCCTCCGGCCGGCATTGGGGCTCTCACCCTGCTCTCGCCTCTCCCGCCACAGCCGCCGTGCCCAGCGCTGCTGGGGCTGCCGCAGGGGATCTGCCCGGCCCGGCCCGGCCCGGCCCGCGGGCTGAGGCGCGAAGGGGCGTGCGCGGCCCCCGGGCGAGAGGCGGGCGGGCCGGCCGGCTCCCCGGCCCCGCCGGGCTTTCGTCCTCTGCCGTGGAAACACGGCTCTGAATCATCCCGAGCGGCGGCTGCGGCTGTGCTTGTGCAACTCAGATCATGATTCCCGGTATCGGGCTCCCACCGAAATGCCTGGAGGCCCTGAGGATGCGCAGCCCTGTCACAGCAGCTGCCAGGCTGCCCCGTTCTCTGTGGTGGGAAAAATCCCCAACTTTGGCAGTGAGTTTTGGGTACGTGTGGGGCTGAATAGATTACGTAAAAGTGCACGAATATGCTACTTACTGTGATGGACAAACCAGATTTTCCTGTGAAGCAGATACTACCACTGCCACCACCATAGCTATATTCTTATTTTACTGTGGTGTTGGGATTCAAACCACCCAGATTGGGCCCAGAGCTGAGGGCTCCGTGTGGCAGTGATCACACCCTGTCCACGCCACTGTGCCTTCCATCCCCTTCCAAAGAAACCCCTTGCTGGATGTTCAAGCACTCTATGAACTCACCGTGCAGCAACCGCCTGTCCTGACAGCCGGGTACTAAATGACATTTTTAACGTGGGTGACTGTGTTTAGCACCAAAGCAACACAAGGATATTGCAAAGGAGATGAATGCTGATAACCATGTTCTAGTGTACTGATTTAATTTCTTCTGCTAGCTACACACAAATGTGTGCATGAGCTCCCTGCCCCCCCCCTCCCCCCCCAACCAACCAACAGTAAGGCCAATGCAGTATGAATTAAGTTTACAAAAGCTGGACTTTGCTTGATGCTCACTCCCTTATTTTATACCAAAGCAGAATCCAGATCATGAAGTGAGTCCTGTGCTCAAACCTCATGTGTACCCACACTGACAGACAACAAAACTAGTAATGTTCTTCCAAAAGTGTTGCCATGGAATGTCTCCAGCTTCTCTCTTACATGCTTTTGGGAATTGCCATGTGTTTTTATTCCTTTCTGTATACATTCACATCAAATTTTTAAAGACCTGATGAAGAATTTGTACCGGGCTGCTTGAACATGCCAAGCCCGAACTTTT
This sequence comes from Streptopelia decaocto, assembly GCF_964273445.1. Classification (NCBI taxonomy): domain Eukaryota; kingdom Metazoa; phylum Chordata; class Aves; order Columbiformes; family Columbidae; genus Streptopelia; species Streptopelia decaocto. Next base: position 145,398,212 of record NC_138655.1, on the reverse strand, counting down.
AAAATAGATCTTTCTTTCACTGTAGAACTTATTTTACAAACTCGTATACCAATATATTTAGTATATATATATTTATTTATCCAGTTTAATACTGTCTTTTTATTGAAACGGTCACAAATATTTCCTTCATATTTTCAAGGGCTAAAGCCAGAAGTAAATAGTTGAGTTTAATTTGGGGCAGATATTTTTTTATGCTTAGCTATTAAACTGAGGATAATCACACTTTTTCTTTTTTTTTTTTAATTCACAAGCAGAATACTCGTAAAAATTTATAGTTACTTGAAAATTGTCCTATAGCATAATGCTGTGAATATGTTTAGGGTAAATGAGAATTTCTAATTTATATCATTGCAAAGTGCCTGTTTAAAAGGAAGAAGAATATAAAATATGCTTATTATCTTAGAAAAATAATTAATTAGAAATTACATGTGAATTTAATCTTATTTGTAAAATGCCAGTGAGAACTTGTAGATGAGAAGTTCTATATTACTCCAAAGCGATGCAGTTTATGTTCTTTTATTCAAGAGAACCAGAAGGATTTGTAGGAGAATCAAAATGTCATCCTGATTCTGTTTCATAACTTACTGTAACCTAAGTAAGAGCTATTGGTTTGTATGAATTCTGAAGCACTTTCCATTCATTTAGTTTGATGTTCTGCATCACACTAAAAACATGCAATTTGACAAGAGTGCATCAGTAAGCAACAGTGACAAGGCTTCTTAGGGGATGTTTATAGTCCATGTGCAATTTAAAGCACTATCTGAAATAGTTTCAATTTATGTTAAAATGCTTTTGAACAAACCCGGCCAGCCAGTTCATTGCTACAAAATGTTTCAAAAGTGTCAGCCACCCCTATGTACTGAAAATAACGTTGGAAAAACAGGCTTCCCAGGCCTCCTGCAGCAGTGTTTTTGGCACAAGATTTCCGCTAGTTAAACACCTTGCCAAGGAGGATATTTAAAATCTGCTTGTATGGAAATGAGTAACGTAACTAAGTAACTTTTTTCTTTTGTATAGTTTCAAGGTTTGTGTTAAGTCAGGGGAAAAGCTTTCATTGATGCCAGTGATCTCCCAGTCACACTCTTCATGGGCAAATGCTCGGTAGTAGTTACCACCAAATAACTTTCTTTGATACCGAAACTGTTGGGCAGAGTTAAGAAAACACGACAGTCAAGGTGTCTGTAGCTGTCAATGAGTATGCAAAAAAACCCTAACCAAACAAAAATCCATGAGGCGGAGCACTTTACCAGTAGAGCATGAGGCAGGGCTATGCCTGAGTTCAAGAAGACCAGATGTGGAGGAACAGGTCAACATCAAACGTGTTGTGTTAGCCTGGATATTTTTGAGACGTGGTTTATTGCTCTACTACATGAAATCGTAAGCAGGGGTTGGTTTCAGTGATGGTCCTTTAAAGGCTGCATTGAGCAGAAATGCCATCAAGCTGTGTACTTCACAGAGGCAAGTTTCTCACCATTGATCCTTCTACTCAAGGTTCACATGGCCAAGCTGTAGAAAGAAGAAAGACAATATGTGACTTGATGAACATGATTGTAAGGAAAATCTATTAGGTGTTGCTTTTTACCCTGAACCAATATTGAAGCAAAGCTTCGTAATGATTCCAAGATACCTTGTGAACCTACAGGTCTTATCTTTCATAAGGAATTGTGAATTTTTTGGGGTTGGAGTTTGTTTAGTTCTTGTGCTGGATGGAGACTTTCCATCTTCGAAGCTTTCTGGAGCCTTTGACTGTTGGCTAATTTTTGCCTTACTTAATCTCTGCTGCCATTTTATGCTGTGGGATCTCCTAATTGTATTCTGATGCTTATGAAACTAACATATAATTAATCTGTAAAATATTTTTTCTGTTTAATGTATGTATTTATAGACTAGCTGATAGTGAGGTGAGATGCAAACATTTTGTAATCACTTATCTTTGATGACTTATCTGAATAAAGAACGTCACCTTTGGTAAGAAGTACAGTGTTCCACTGATTTGTACAGATACCATCCATGAACCACATCATTTATTCTCACTATGTGCTGTTTCATCTGTAGAATATGTATTTATTTATGTGCAACTTTAAAATACCTCTAAACCAGAAATGTACAATTTTAATGTATGATTTTATGAGTTTTAATCCCACTGTCTGAATCTCCCATTGGAGAATCCCTTCTCATTGGTACTCTTACATTTGCATTTGGAGTTCGAATGTAGTAGGAAACATAGACTTACCACAAGTTTAGTATTAAATGTTTCCTTTTTCGATCTAGTTGTTTTTAACTTCAGGTGAAATTTTCCATGTTCTGTGGGGAAAAAAATGTAGCATTTGATTTCTGAGATATACTGAGAAGCAAAATAATTAATAAGAAAAGTGAAATAGTGAATGATAACTGGAAGAGATCATGTCATATGATTAATTCAACCAATAGAGTGTAATACAACACTGATTTTATATCAGTTACATATAGTCAAACACCATGAAGTATTCTTAACATTACTATTTGATATGCAGATTTCAGACAATTGGCCTGGATACAGTCTGGATTTATTCACTTATCCTCAGCACTACTACGGAGATCTGGAGTATGTGCTCATACCTCACGGCATTATCGTTGACAGGTATGTGTAGTTTGAATGCTACTAAATAAGTTATTCGGTCAGTAGTATTATTCTCTTTTTTTATAAATCCTGTCATTCGCAGGCAGTGTGTATATAACATTTGTCCTAAAATATTATATTAGAAATTATAAAAATATTTATTTAATTTGGAAAGTAATTAAATGCTTGAAGTTTTGGAAATGCTAGACTTGTAGTTGCCTTTGCAACTCACTGTCTGTTTTCTTTCACCTAACTTCTGATTTGGGCATTGAATGAGACAGGGGTCCCACAAAAGGAGAGTGTGATTGTACAGTGAACTTGGCATTGGAATGTAAATTACAAGAGGCCTGTGTTTTTAATATGAAAAGGAGAAAAAAACCTACATTCAGCTATGTACAACTTTGCCAGCTCCCTAGTACAGATCATTAATGCTGATTAAGCTAATGGCTCCCGGCTGCACCATTGACTTCTGCCATTCAGTATAACCAAGAAGTGTTGTGGACAGTTGGTGTCCAGTTGCTGGATTTGGAGGTGGCCATGGGAAAGCCTGACTGTCACTCATTCCTTGCCCTGTCAGTAGTTCCCATGTGCTCTCAGTGTAGGCATTTGATGGTGCCTTGGTATTTCTGGTAGGCCAGCTCAGTGCCCTTGCTCAGTTAGTATTTTGACATGCTGCTAAAAATCTTACAGAAAAGTTACAACATGGAAATGCTAATTTTCAACGGTGTATTTATTGGGAGTATCTGAATGAAATTTCGTGGGACATTTTCAGCCTGCAGCTTTCTATCTGCCACATTTAAATAGCCGGTTGCAAGTACTGACGTTGTTGGAACTCCTTGAGAGAAGATTGTAAACATCCATTGTAAGGAAGAGTTATAACTGCTGTATTCATTTTTAAACACAAGCTTTCTTTCGTTGCCTTTTCAGTTACCACTGTGTAGAACTTTTCATCTCTTTTGGTTAGGGTCAACTGAATTTCAGTTCCTCTTTTTAAAAATAAACACATTACAACTTCAGTTCTCATAGAATTCAATATAAATTTGTTTGAACTAAGCACTGAACTCCACTGTTGGTTTTGCACTCCAGCAGAATGAACTCCACTGTTTTTTCTTACTCCAGTGGAAAAGACTGATTCTGTTTTAATGGAAAAGGATGCAGAACTGAATATATTGTGATTGTGCAAAATTTTCCTGTAGCAAGAAGGCTCAGCACTTGAGAAAATTCTCTTATCAGTTGGTAGCAATTAGCTATAGGTTAAAAAAAGGGTATGATTTTATTTAGAAATTGAAATTAGTAATTTTTAATCTATATTGGAGTTCATATTCCTTTAAAATACAAAGCAGTCTTTGGAATTTTTGGACATTTCAGCTGCTTAGTCTGAGGAAGAATATAGAAAAAATGAAAATCACTAGAGAAATGTTTCTTCTGAATAAGAAGTTTTCACCTTTATGCCCAGACTTGATAAAAGATGATAAAAGATTATTTTACGAACCTTCAGTAAAGTAAGTGAAGGTCTTTTACTAATCTTTGGTCTTACATTGCGTAAAAGGAATGATATATTAGAGGTCAAGCAAGAGGATCTAATGATATCTTCTATTTTTAAAATCTAAAAAATACTAATTGCTGCTGTATGGAATTTACTTGAGCATTAGAAATACAAAGATGTGAAAATGAAGTGATAGCTTTTGCTCATAACTAGTATATTCTCTTCAGTTTAGAGCTTATTCTTCTCTGGTACATATACACATGTACATTTCACTAAAATTCAATGTATTTATGTAGTGGCAAATGGATTCCTGTGTTACAGTGGGTAGAAAAAAAAAATTAAAACTATAATAATGAAAAAGACATTGGATAAATTATAGGATAGTTTAATAAATTGCATCCTGTCAAGAAGTCCACTCTCATTGAAACTACTGATCTATTTCCAAAAGCTATCAAAGAAATTTCCAGCTAAAGCGTTTACAGAAAATAACGCACTGAGCTGTTTTTCCTCAAAATTTCAAAGGACATTGTTCAGTTTCCTGTTGACACCTGCTTTACATCTAGAAATGACCTGGTACCCCGTTTTAGGTCTAGAAATACCGTCTACCTTGTTCTTTAGAAAGTGAAGCTACTTAAGCATTCATGCTTATTATTTTTATCTTGAAAATCTATGCACTACTGTATGGCAGAAATGTGTGTCTTTTGGTTTCAATCATCTGCCACACTGTGTTTGTAATGCAGAATTGTCAAAGAGAAGACAGATAGGGGAACCCTGCAATTCCAGGTTGTTCTTGATTGTTCTCATGTGTGTGACCTTGAAAAAATTGCTTAAGCTCTTTACACTCTTCTTTTTTTGCTGAGCGAAATAGTGATAATGTGCACCTTTTGTAAAATTTTGATTGATGCTATATTTCTTTATAGTATTTGTGTGTATTTTTATTAAAATTGTAGTGGTAGCATCTTCCAAAACCTATCAGCATGAAATAATTCTAAAAATTCTCTTCCCTCTCTTTCACTTAATTTATTGTCCTTATGTAATAACATAACAAGTTAGGGGATTGTACAGGAATATTTTGTTTTATTTCCTTTGAGATAAAACTGAAGACTAAGTTGCATTCTTTACTTGAAAGTCTGTGAAATGCTTATGAATTCAACATATGCTGAGATGTGTTACTCTCTTTTCTATAAGTAAGGAATTTATGCGTTTAAGGTTAATGAGTTTGGTTCACATGCTTTCCATCTTGCATCCATCAATCTGTATCTGCCTACTGTGAACTTGATCCAAACCCAGTCAAGTCAAGACTCCTAAAGAGACTGTCAGTCAAGCTCTATACTCACCGTGGTGTTTCATTGTCACCACATGGAAAGCAAACCATGAACTTAGAGAATCTGCATCTAATCTTATTTTATCCTTAATTTTTTTTTGCCCCAGGACAGAATGATTGGCCAAAGATATTATGCAAGATATTGGAGACAATGATATTGTGGTTCTCTGTGTCCTCAAAGGTGGCTACAAGTTCTGTGCTGACCTTGTGGAGCACATTAAAAATCTCAGCAGAAATTCAGAAAGGTTCATCTCCATGAAAGTTGATTTTGTTAGACTGAAAAGTTACCACGTAAGTCAACAATTTATTTGTGTAGATTCTGGTTGTATGTTCATAACAAATAGTGGACTTCTGTAAATGGGATTTTTTTCCTCCAAATTATAAGAAAAAGGTGGGAAAAATATTTTTGTTTGAAAAACTTGTGAGGTTTTCTTTCAAAATATTTGTTCATGTCCCTTTAAGCTTTATGGATAATATGAATGAGGATATGAAGCATCCTCGAGATGTATTTTTTATTTAGTCTGTCTTCACTTTTGGACAGAAAATTGTTCAAGTTTCTCTCATGTAAAATGTTGACATGTTGTTTGTTCTCAAAATCCTCAACAGTTCTTTCAAGTTAATTTCATGTTACTTCATTTTCTACCCCCACCTCCACATAGTTTGGCATAACTGCAAGATGATAAATCTACCACTTATTCTTAATGTTTAATGCTAAGTAAATGAAATGTTTTCATCATCATAACATGCAGTTTACATAGTAGCAAAATATACCACTAGATGATGATAGTGTTTTATAAGAAAATGAAATAAGCCATTGAAGCAAATCCAGTGTTGAAGTAAGGATCAAGACTTCCTGTTATCTTCAGAGGAAATTATGCAATAATGATTCATTTGCTTCAGTAAGGCAATGGTAGTGAGATGACTGGTCTATTTTTAGAATGCGTGATGACAATTTCTATTTGCATAAGCCGTACATGTATATCCCACCTTGTAGTTCGCACTCCATAGCAAGGTAGCATTTCTAGAAGTAAGTTGTCCTAGAAATGCCTGAGTAAGGACACTAAATAAATGGAGTGATAATACAGTTGCTCTTTGAGCACAAATGCATCTTGCTGAGCCCAGTAGTTCACACAATAACGTTACGTCCTTTCCACAGACAGAAATGTGTTGATTGGCATTTTGCTCTGACCCCAGTGACCATAAACTTTTCCTAACTTTCAGAAATCCAGTCTGAATTTTTTCCATCATGGAAGTGAAGTGGATGAGAGCCTTTTGTAGCCATTTGGTTAGGATTTGGTCCTGGAACTTCTCTTTCAAGAATTAGTCAGGTCTGTGAAGGACATATGCAATACTAATATTGTACAATTTCTAGGTATTTAGCAGTATTACAGAACTAATTAATAACATAAAATGTAATGTTTGTCTCACACAAAGCATATGAAAAACACAATTTTTTTTTGCGTAGTAATGATAGCACTTCAGCACTGCTTGGTGAATAGTGGAATTACTTCAACTGTTTTTTATTTTGCACCTGGCATATAGGCAGGAAATGTATACCGCAAAAGTGTGGAAATCTTCATATCATTGCTTAGGAAATAAAACAAAAACATCTCATGCTTTAGCAGGAAGGTAGCACTTTCTATAGGACTAGTGATTGCATATAATTTTTAGAAAATAAATATATTTTTTAAAATTATAAGTGCTTCCAAACAGGTGTCATGTATTTAGAGCCTGAAGCTGTGCTTGATTTACTGCTCAGAACAGTGCTTGATATCTGCCTGATCTTGAGAAGCTGAATGACACTGCAGTATAAATTTGAAATGACATTAGTCTTGGTAGATTCATTGCATGAGATATGCATAAGTGTAATGCTGACTAAAGTACCAGTACCACTACCTACCATCCTCTGTGTTTTGAGTTATCGTTGTGTCCTGTCCAATTGCAGGTTTTGGAGAACATGCTCTTGTCAACATAGCCATGGTCAGAACACTTGAGGAACTACTGTTATTTATTTGAGTGACTCTTTATCCCAGCGTTATATGAGACTCCCAAATGGCCCATGTCAGTTTATTCTGTGATAACATTCTTCTTACAGTGTTTTATACTTTAATCAGAGGCATATAATTAGAGTTTCAGAGATAAGTCTTCTTTGCTTCCCTTTGCTTTTTCTGTTCCACTTTCTATTAAGACTTACTACTGCTCTCAACCAGTTTTTCACTCCTTTGGTCCCTTTTCCATTTTATAGACACTGTTCTTCTCACATTATTTTTCCTGCTTCATTTTACTAACTGTTCTCTGTTTCTCTTCTAAAGGGAGTCCTGCTGCTCTCAGTATCCTTCCTTCAGATATGTCTCCCTTCCTTCCTCCAGCTGTTTAAATCCAACAACTAATTTCAGCTCAAACTCATGGGATTTTTGAATTGTCCCATTCCAACTTCAATACTGAAAGGTTAGTTGATTTTTGCAGGTTGTAATTTAAAGTGAGATTTCTTGGTTTAATCATGTAGCAAAAGTGGGCTGTAATTGTGATCCAAAGTAAGATCTTGGCATCACTGAAAGTGCATCTTAACTGCAAAGTATCGACAGAAATTGTTGTATTCTGATGTCTGGCATACAGACATGATTACCTTTCAAATGAAAGGAGATTGCAAGTATTGTATGACCAGCTTTACATGGCTCTTTGTTTTTCAAACCTGTCATCATATTCCAGAATTTAGACACTTAATTAAGACGTTAAGATATACGTTCATATTAAGTAGCTGAAAGTTGGGCATGTAAATTCTTTTTTAGACTTCTTCATACAAATAAATTACTTTTTATAAAAAACATAGTACATTCAGGTTCTCTGGATATTAATGAGATGAGAGGCTGTTTGTACTTCCAGCATCAGGATGGTTTTATCTGGTTTGCAAAGTGTTGACCTGTGTGCCTAAGCCTGGGCATTTTAATGAGAAAACCTGCTGTGTTTTTCAAATGGTACCTTAGTTTCATTATCTCAAACTGGCGTGTCAGATTACTGAGTTTAGTATATATACAGGTGAAGTAGGAAAATACCATTTGTTTACTATTTTCAGAGGAAACAAAGTGGAATCCAACTTAGGAAACTGTAGCTTAAAATAACGTGGTTATACCATTTATAGTCTATAGACATCAGTATAAGTTCTTAGACCTTTAATAGAACTTGTGCAACTGAAACTGGAGTGGCAGCCTTGTCTGAAAGCATGGTTTTACTTCCTCTAGAAATCAAACTGTGTTTTTCCACTTCTTCAGGTTGTTTTTTTTTTTTTTTTTTGCTAGAATGCTAAAATGATGCATTAGAGAAAATTAAGAAGTTTATACATGTGGACAGAAACTTATAGGCTTAGGTGTAGATCAATAAATAAAAAAATAGGTGTGCTTAATTGTAAATGAGGTTTAGATCTGTAAGTCCATAGATACACAATTTACAAAGATAACATTATTATAACGCAGATTTTGAAGGCTTCTTAACCAGTAAAAATGATATTAAAAAAGTAATTATGAAAAGGAAAAGAAGGGTGATTGGAAGAGATGTGTATAGTTTTCCTCCATAGAAACAGAATGTAGTTTCTTGTAGACTTACAGGTAATACAATATACTTGTCCTCATTTTAAGTGTGTGTATTTAAATGAGCTCAAAATAAGGAGGTCGTTTAAGTGAGGATTTTGAGTAGAGGCTGTGTTGTGACTTTACAGGCTTGTAGCTCAGCAAGCCAAGCAAAAGGAAGGAGCAAGGTGAGAGTGAGGCAGTAAGTATAGTGGGTACACAAGGAAGCTCTGGAATAGTCCTCACATGAAATGGGAAGCTGCATGCCAGGTTTTAGTGGAAAACTATGTATTCTGGAAACACTGATATAAGAACTGATAGAATTTGGCAGCTTCTTATATTAAGTTCTAAGACATTGGATTTTAACCTAACATAAATGAAGAACAGTGGAATTGACTGCAGAAACTTTTGAGCTTAAAATTGGATGAAAATAATTTAATATATTCAGTTTTCACCATACTGAATTTTTTCCTGATTGATCACTCCTTCAGTCCTCTGAAGTTAAAAAGAGGTGAGAGTTTCAGATTGATAGAGTTCAAAATTATTTTCAGAAACATGATAGGTTGAAGTCGAAGTAGTGGAGGAAGAAGTTGGGCTCGGGAATGTCATCCAAGGAGAACGTGACACCAGCAGCATAGATAAGAAACATGGATCCAGAAATTCTTTAATCTGTTTATAATATTGGTAACTTTAGCAGATTAAATAATTAATTAGGAGGAATCCAGAGGGAGGTACAACAGAGGAAGCAGGAAAGTGTTTTACTGGAGTGTTTACAAATTAATGGATAGGACTAGACAAGAAAATGTTTAAGGATGAACAAAAAGAGAGTGAACAAAGGAGTAGAAGGACGTGGATGTCACACAGAGAAGGGCTGAATGGCGTATGTTTTAGTAAAATGCAGTGGCATGAGAACTATACCAAAGAGCAGACTGTTGATGAGCAATAATTAGAGCTTCTTTTTGTTCAGTATGGAAGAGACAATTTAAGACAGGCTGATAAAGGCAAAGGTTGAATAGAGCTTGAGAGAGAAGATGTCCTGCCTCATCAAGCCTAATCCCCTATTAATAGATGCAACAATATCATTTAATCCTGTTCCATGGGCATGCCAAATGTGATCTTTAAACCAAAGCACAATTTGGAAATGGAAATGGAAAAATTAAGTGGAGCTTAAAATGGAAAAATTAAGTTGGGCTGTGTCAAAAGGAGCATGGCCAGCAGGTCAAGGGAGGTGATTCTGCCCCTCTGCTCCGCTCTGGTGAGACCCCACCTGGGGTCCTGTGTCCAGCTCTGGAGCCCTCAGCACAGGAAAGACATGGACCTGTTGGAGAGGAGCCAGAGGAGGCCACAAAAATGATCAGAAGGACAGAACAGCTCTGCTGTGAGGACAGACTGTGAGAGTTGGGGCTGTTCAGCCTGGAGAAGGTTCTGGGGAGACTTTATTGCAGCCTTTCAGTACTTAAAAGGGGCCTGTGAGAAAGATGGGGACAGACGTTTTAGCAGGATGTGTTGCAATAGGACAAGGGGTGATGGTTTTAAACTAGGAGAGGGGAGATTCAGGTTAGACATGAAGAAGAAATTTTGTACAATGAAAGTGGTGAAACACTGACCCAGGTTGCCCAGAGAGGTGGTAGATGCCTCATCCCTGGAGACATTCAAGGCCAGGCTGGACGGGGCTCTAAGCAACCTGATCTAGTTGAAGATGCCCCTGCTCATTGCAGGGTGTTGGACTGAATGACCTTAGAAGGTCCCTTCCAACCCAAACTATTCTATGATTCTGTAAGTAGAGGAAGTATGCTGAGTCTGGAGACTTTCTTGTTCTCCGGAAACTGTAAGTAGAAGAGAATGTAAATATGTGTGTGAATTAAGACTTCTTTAGTGGACAGATGATGAAAGCTGAAAGTTGAAACACTCATGCTAATACTCATTGTTGAAACTGGTGGTGGCAGCTGGTACAAGAGAGTTAAAACACCAAACGGTTTTATGAGGCAGACCAGTGTGCTTTCTGCATGTATTGCTACCTGTTCTTGTGAAAAGTTTAGTATTCCCATATTGTTATATATAGCTGTCTATTTAATTCTCTTAATTACTACATTTTGCACAGTAAGTATGATAGTAAACCTCACATTTCAGGGAAGGGAAGTGAATCTCGATGGCTTAGCTTTTTTCAGTGAAAACCATGGTGAGCTAAACTAGGAGTGAGATTGATACTTTTCCTTAAGACTTTTGTGATTTCTTTGGTTATTCCTGTGTGGACTGAAGTGGTAGAAGACCAGTTGTCTCTGTTATTGTGAAATTGTGCAGTGCACTTTGAAAGAGGCTAACAGATGAATTGTTGGTAATCAGGTTATACATTATAGTTGTTAATATAGTTGTTAATTCCATTTTGAGCTCAGATTATTACAGAATATTGATGTGTTTTCCATGTAATATCTGAATTATGGATTCTAGAGGTGCATTTTTTGTCTTCTGATCAAGAAAATATTGTTGAAAATCATATTGAAAATATGGATGAACTTGCTAGTCACTTGGAAGAAACTTCTAGAAGATTATGTGGATTTGGTCTATTCATGAAGTTTTTAAAAATGAATACATTATTTATGGTTTCCAGAACATAACTAATAAAAAAATGTGACCTCTGAATCGTAATCAATGCACAATGGTTGCATTGAAGTCTGTTCACAAACAAATCCGTTGATATGATCTGTTTCCTCTTCAGCCTCCAGTTGTTTGAAATATATTTACAACTGCTGGTTATTAATCTTGGCACAAACAGGACCATTAGTGCTGCAAAATTCCAAAAGAAGCAACAAAACAAGCATTGTTTAGTAGAAATCTGAATGGTTTTGCTATATAAAACAATCTCAATAGATAGTTTTGCCAAGTATCTCTACTGTCGAAATAAAGAAACAAAGGGATTTTATAATGAGTAAGTTGAAACCTTGTTGGTAAATGTAGTAAAATAATTTACTTTTCTGTCATGTAGTTTTACTTATCATACACTGCTGCTAAGTACTTACATCGTAAAAAACAACAGCATGAGGCATCAGACTATAATTAGAGCACTGAACGGTATAAAATGTATGTTCCTTCCATAATAACATATTCGGTATAATTTTACTGTGTGGAACTTGTTTTTTTTCAGATCAGTATGAACTTTACATCTGAAAACAACATGTTGTAATCCTGACCCTGAAAAGCAAGTAATTTCAAAATGGTTTTATTAATTTACCAACACAAAAGAAATAACTAAGTGTATTGCTTGCATTTAATGACCCAGACTCTACACCAGGGTTACAATAGTTGTTTACCTCCATGCCTGTGTGTCATGAAAACACAACTTATGATTTCCTGAGAAAAATTAGCATCCCGAGACTAAAGCAATATACTTAGTTGCTTCACATCAACTCTTGTACTTAGAGGCTTTCTCTTGGGCAGGTTGTGAGTTCCCTTTATTTTGCTTCATGCACATAGCTTTGCTGATGACCATCTCGTCTTGTTGATGCTGATTAGCCATGAAAGAATTACAAATGCGAGCCTACTTGGTAGAATGACTTAAAGCCCAAATTCTGCAAGAATTTCAGCTGATTGAACTCCAAATTATGTGAGAATTGCCAATTTGACATGCAAATAAATAGCTTCAGTCTAGGGAAAATGTGGTTTATTTATTTATTTTGGAGAGAGCCTGTGTGTGTACTAGACATTCAAAAACTCAAATATATTCTTTTAACCTTTTTCAGATGCATGGCTTGTAGTCAGCACTGTAGACAGTAAACACCTGTACAGAGAATTTCACAGCATGATATACTTTTAGAAGCTAATGGACAACAAAAATATTATATTAATTTAGTCCACTGAAGCTACCAGTGTCAAGTATATAGACCAGTATATAGTCTATATAAAGTAACAAGTAGATAGCTGTTGCTTTTCTCAGAAATGTGTTCTAGTGATTGTAGATGGTGCTGCAAAATCAATGTCTTATGGGCAAGCTAAACATGAGGGATTTGGGACTAGAAATCTACTCCTAGAATTGCCAAAGGGATTTTGTCTCTGTGTACTTTTCCATGTCTGTGAATGGAAAACAATGGCATTTGCATCCTAAAGTAGTTGCATCTTTTTGAGTGAAAGCTCTATGAAATGCTCAGACCTGCTAAAACAAGTGAACAAAAGGTCCTTTACAGTTCCAAGCCAAAGATACTCCCAAGTCTTAAGCAGGCACTGGTGCTTTCTCTATATCTCTGGTGCTTCAGTTATTTTCTGGAACTCAACAGGGCCAGACATGGTTAAGAAGGTGAGGAACATGCTGTGGTTCACTTCTGTGTGTGAAGGCAGGCTCTGGTTCGTCCCTCAGGGACTGCAGTACCAGTCCTACTTGCCAGCTCAGCTGCTCCTCAGCCGCTTCCTAACCTGTCTCAGCCCAGACGAGACCAGTTACCAGAAATTTCCTGTTTCAATGGCTTCAGTTTGCCAGATTGATTTTCTCTGTCCCAGAAGCACGTGTGCATGTCAGCCTGCTGGTAGCGCCTGCCACAGGGAGAGTGGCACGCTGCTGGAAAACAAGTCTGCCCATTGCCAAGGGATCCTCATCACCAAGGATGCATCCTGGCAAGCCTCAGACCCCTTCTTTATCTGAGAGATGCTACTCAGCGGTGACAGAAGGAGCATGGATGTTTCAACCCTAGTGATTTTTGAGAAACAACTTGCTTTTCATGGTGTTCTAAGGGAAACTGAAGAGGGCTGTACTATATGTAGTAAAATGTGACCTTAGGATCCAGCGTTGTGAAACTTCTCAAGTCTGGAGACAGATGCGCTCCTTTCTAGACATCTACAGCTTCCATTTAATGTGATGGCAGAGTTGCGAGATACGAGAGCTTAAATTCATCTCTTCCTTAAGGCTGTCTTGATTGTAAGGAGGAAGAAAGCTATTTCTTTAATTAAAACAGTATTTTCCTGTTGGACACTGCTTAGGGGCTTGGAGTGTTACTAATAATATAAGTAGGCATTAATTTGTGGGCATAGTTCAGGAAAGACCGTGATAAGCTTATCATACAGTCGGTTTATCAAGTTCATCTGTAATGTAAAGCTTACTCATAGAGGAGTGATCCCTGTAGCTGAATGCATCAGATAAGACACCTACACACCACTTAAATATGTTAGCACCATCTAAATTCTTTGGGATTTTTTTTTTTTAAGTATGAGTAAGTGTTTCAGTGACTCACATGTAAAAGATTTGGGGGAACCAAACAGCTCAACCGGGGGAGAACTGAGTAGGAAGCAGCCTGATTGCTACGGGGACAAAACGAGAATATGTGGCAGTGAAGAGAGAGGGATACTGAGCTGCGCTACAGCTCTCCAATATCAAAATATTTGGTTTAGGCATTTATAGGGCATATTAAAGCAAGAAATTACTTCCCTGTCAAGATACTTTTCATTTTTATTTATTGTTCCGTACTTAGTTATTGCCTTCCTCTCTACTGATTTGTGATCTTTAGCTGCGGAATTCTTTATTCTAACTGAAAAAATTTTACAGTTTTCCTGTATTGTAGGTTGATACTCTGTTTTTCTGGACTTCAGATCTAATGCAAACTCCACAAGAGGTATTTTCTATTCTTTCTGGATAAATTTGTCTCCCCAAAGGTCACATTTTTCTAACAAGCTGTAATGTTTTCTTTTGAAAAATGTTCTCTAATTTGAAATAAATGTTTTAGATTACAGTATGTTACAAAGGGTACAGCTACCATGTATAAGTTGAGTTTTAGATCTGAAGCTCATTTGTCTTAGTTTTTTAAAATATTTTTTTAATGAGCTTAAATCTTTGGTGTTTTTAAGCAATCCAGGCTTCTGGAACATCTTAACATTTGAGACCGTGGATATTTTTAAAATTGGTCAGTTCTAGAACAGATTTAAAGCATAAAGGGATTTCATGAAAAGCATTCAAGAGGTCATGTTTTCAAAGAGTAGGATTCTAAAGTTCCCCTGGATACAGTATTTGTTGGAAAGCAGTGTTTTTTTACAAAGCCTAAAAATTGAAGTTTAGTCTTAGTTTTTGTTTCATATTCCACCAAAAATACAGCAAGCTACTACTAAATTATCACATTTGTGGCAATACTATATGTCATCATTAGGAGAGACTAGTCCATATTTTCGGTCCGTTCCACAGATTTTTACAGCAACAGGGAGATGGGCTCTTATATATTAGAAAGGTCCAGAACTTAGTGGTTGCTAATCCTGTTGTACAAATAAGATCTGACAAGTTTGAAAGTACCATGACATGTTTATGCATTGGAAAAATATCACCTTGATTACTTATTTGGATGCTAATAATACTATTTAGTGTGTGGGTTTTTATATAAAGATCTGAAATGTGGTAAAATTAATTAAAAGAAGCCGGAGGGTTCTAATTTTCCCAAGGAATTCTATGACTCTCTTTTGCTGGCATCTCTTAAATGCTGTTTCTTAAAACAGATCATAGCATGTGCAATGTTCATGCAGTGCCACACCCCAGGGGTGCTGTAAGGCATAAAACAAAAAGGTTACTTGAAAGGAATATAGCAGTAACAAGAAGTACTGTATTATCAAAGTGCTTATCTCTGTGACAAATACATTTTTTTCCCTTCCTTATTTGACAGCCAGAATATTTAAATAGAGAAGAGATACTATAAAATAACCTTGCAAGAAAACTCTCAAGGGATGTGTTGTCAAAAGTTTCCAAGTTGTCACTAGCCAAGGGACTAAACATAGTGGTATAAAAGAGAGCGCTACCGAGTTGTGAGGGTCAATGGTACACTAAACTCCAGATTGCTGGAAGGGACTAAGCATTTGAGGGCTTTATCAGTCTCATCTTTTGTGAATTTGCTTGCACCTATCTATCTGTTTTCTCAGCCTGTGGCTATTTGACAAATTTGAAGATACTTCTCCTACCTTCCTTTTCTCCCCAAATTCCAGGAACTGCTGATAGTCAGGGTCAGAAGGTTGGTAGTTTGTGCTTGGTCTAGAGAAAGCTGATTTGTCTTGTGCTTTCAGGACCCCCCAAGGGACGGGGCTTTTAGTGCAGAGCTACAAATTCACCATATGATCTTTCACAATATTCATGTACTTTTGTTGAATACTTTACCACACAATTATAAAAATGAGATAAGATGGTACATATGGATCTAGTAGTGTCCCATCTGGCATGCTGAGACCCTCCATTGATGCTGGGAAACATGACTTCTAGTCATGCATTTAATCTGAAACAATAATTGGTATCAAGACAGATACTCCAGGTAACACGCACTTGAACCCAAACTGGCCTTTTCCTAGCTGAGTCCAGTTTAGTTGTCTATATCATGCCTGTTGTCCCTTACAATTTTTGCATTACCATGGCATAGTAACAGGAGGAAGATTTTCCCTACGCTCTTTACCGTGTGGTCTTCTGAGAGCTGAGGAAGAAAAGAAGCCCAAGAGTGTAGGCTTTTATTACTTTATTATCACAAAAGGTGGACACCCTTAGTAATGCCTTCTGACAGTCCAAAATGAATGCCTGAGAGAGTACACTTCCTAAATTGTTCTTTTGTCTGTAAGTTTTAAATTTTATTTGCCTCCCATCTCTGGAGATGAAGTGTGAACCTCACATCACAAGACTGAACAGCCCTATGAAATTTTTCATACCTGTTTTCATCCTGGAACATATGCAGATTTTATTTCTATGTTCTAAATGTTATTTTATAGAATGAAAAGAAGTTATAGTACAGGGAAAGCTCAGACTACACTCTGTTGAAACTAACCTGGGTTTTGTTTCTGATTTATGTATGATTGAAAACATTTGGTATCACATCTTCTTGATTTCAGTTCTTGCTGATCCTTTTAAGTGTACAGGTGCTGTTTGTGCCATATGGTTACATGTGGTGCCGCAATCTTACTGTCTCATTCTTAGACAAAATAACCCCTTGAACCAGTACCGAGCAAATATATAAACCTTAATCGCTAAACCAGAAAGGAAAAAATGAAATAATTTATTGCCTATAATCCTTATTAGGCAAGTTAACTGGTCTAAATTCTGTTGCAGTTTACAACAGTTTGGCCCTTTTCCAGTAGAGTTACTTTATGTTTATGCCAATAGAACCGAAATCATATCTCTGTTTAGAGATTTTAAGGGAAGTTTTACCTGCAATAAAATCACAGGGGTAGATCGTGTATGCACTCATGTTTTTAGAATATTTTCTTCCTTTGAAAATATTTGAAATGTCTTTATTACCTATATCTACAGAACTTACTAATACGTTGAAATACAGTGTTGAACACATGCTTCCAGCAAAACAAAAGAGTGTAGAGAATTTACAGCTTTTAATATGTGCCCCTAGAAAATATGTTTTTAGTTGCAGGTGTAATCTGTGTTAGCCTGTGTTAACTGCATTGACATTGCATGTGAGTTCACCTTTGCTGATGTCTGAGAGTACACACAAGAGAGATCAATTCCAAATGCCTTGATCAGGAAGGGAAAGGCTTCAATGGCAGTTTATGCTTTATCAGATACCAGAGAATCTCCATGGAAGCAGCTCCTATAGGAGATTAATTTTCTAGTATCTGTTTCAAGACACCTTACTTTCTTTGGGTTCAATACAGAGAAGGCATGCAGGAGTCCTGCTACACAGAAATTGTTGAATGTGTGAACAGATGATTGTAAACAATCCAATTTATTAAGTTTGATAACTTACATTTACCCTGACTGTTGTTTAAGCTGAATGATCTTCCTTGCTTTTACAGCAGGGAAGAAACACACGTGTGTTACCCCAGGTCAGCTGCTGAGGAGGACCTGCTGGCAGTGAGTTTGTTGTTTGTGTTTCTCTGTCCAAAGCCAACTTCCCCACGGCAGAACTCTGGCCTTCCCTGGAACTGGATAGACCAGCCTGAATGTGAAGTGCTTCCAAACCTGTGTGTTGGAGCTTTTAGTTCAGGAATAACCACAAGGAAGAAAAAGAATAAAGAATAAGTGAAATCTTCATATTAGTTATATTGTGGATCTAACCATAGAGAAATAAAGTCTGTCTTACACAGTAGTAACTAGAGTTCAGACAGAAATACCTACACCAGTTTAAAATATACTATCGCAGGTTATCCTGGCAATAGCAATAAGGCTGGTCTGAGTGCAGCACAGTCAGCAATGTGGTTGCCCAGCAGCTGAGGGAGGCAGCTTTAAAGCTAACAGAGGCACATGAAATCACCAGCACTTCAGTACAAATGTACCTTTACTGTCCCTGCGGGACAGGCGATGTTCTGACAGTGGGTGTATGCCAGTTTACTGTATTCGATTTCCAGTTGTTTCAGCACTGTTGGCTTGTTTGCAAGGTATTCAAAGCACCTCCTACAAATATATCAGTGACCTGGCACTTGATTATTTTGAGTGTGGGTGTGCCCTGGAGGCTGCAGGCTGCCCTTTGCTACACATCTGATGCAGGGGAAGGGAAGAGAAGGGGAGCTCTCCAGTCTTTACTAGGAAGTGATCCATATCATTCTCACTCATTAGCACAGGTCTCCAGATCAACAGTACTTACCAGCTGTCCCCTGAATGTTGCTACTTAAGCCTGAATAGTCCATCTAGTTGCCTGGTATGAAAACCATGACAGTCCATGTTCTGACCTGCGCTCTTGAGCTTCTTTGTTCTGAACTGGTGTTCTTTAAAGAAGAAACCCAAAATGGTATCAGTTCAAGTGCATGTTGCTCGTACTCTGTTTTCCCCAAAATAAGCCCTAGCATGATTTTTCAGGATTTTTGAGGATGCTCAAAATACAAGCCCTACTCCAAAAATAAGCCCTAGTTACAGTTCATTAAAAAAGTCAATTTAAATAGTGTCCAAGCAGCTATACATGTAAAAAAAAAAACATATTTTGGAGAAAAACTAATCTAAGACTCTGTTTTATTTTTGGGGAAACAGGGTAAGTACAGCATCTTCTGTATTAACATTCCATAGATGTTATTCTTAGTGCTGCTGATATACTGAGGATAATTTCGTAGCCTATATTTTATATTGCACTTCGACTTTACTTTGTAGTCAAAATAGGTTAACAGATGATGTAGATGCTGTACTGACTGTTCCCCAACCAACATATTCATATATTGGAGTACTTCTCAGGAGGCAGGCTGCAAAGCAAATACGTTCCATGCTAAGGTGTCAACATCCAAACTGGAACATCGACATTTTCATTTTAATTATTATGTTCATGTCTGAGATGATAGACCATGGTAATGTAGCAAAAGATATTATAATTATTGAACAGTATATCATTTCAAAGCAGAAGTCTTTATAATTGCAGATGCATCTATCTAAACTCTGCCAAAACCAGCATTTAATTTCCGCAGTGCTATTTTTTAAGTGCAGAAAGCTTTGTTATATTATGAATCAGTTTGCTGCAGCTAAGTCACATAGAGGTAGTGATTCTCTGTTTCAAAGCTGAATGAGAGACAATGCTTCTGTGGTTTCATTTTTGAAAGCTATTAACTGGAAAGTAATTTCTTGTCATATCTGCTCTGTTTTTATCTGAGCATTATGGTTTTTCTTAATTGAAAACCATATCTATAATATGTGTTAATTTGTATGCCACAGATACAGTTCTGCTTGGATTTTCTGTCATTTTCCGTTTCTGTTGCAGCAGTGCATTTTAGCTTTGTCTCTGAAAACTTATATCCATTTCATAAGTCAATTGCGTCTATGCAA
This sequence comes from Streptopelia decaocto, assembly GCF_964273445.1. Classification (NCBI taxonomy): domain Eukaryota; kingdom Metazoa; phylum Chordata; class Aves; order Columbiformes; family Columbidae; genus Streptopelia; species Streptopelia decaocto. Next base: position 145,378,550 of record NC_138655.1, on the reverse strand, counting down.
TGTTTCAAAGTCTCAGCTTTTCTTTACTGTATGAACTACCAATAATTTTGTTCAAATCCCCATCATTCATTATCTTGGTAAATGTCATCTTGCCTTTGGCTTTAGTGCCATCCACCTTGTTCCCTCAGTGGCATTCAAAATGCAGCAGTTCAGATCACCTTCAGAGGTACTGTTAGTGCAGCCTGCCCAGCTGCTGTCCTTTCTCCAGCATCAAAAGCAAGTTATTGTTTTATTGAGATTCGTTGAGACTCCATTCTCAATGATCATGAACTCCCCACACATGAAACCCAATTGCTTTCATTATGCAGTGGCTAAACCCTATATTTCTGCTCCAAGAAGTTTAGCATGTCGACCCCTATTAACTGTCCAGTGCTATTATTATTAATTACCCAGTGTAATGCTTTTGTAAAAAATCCACCAAGACTGGTTGCTAATGTTTTTTTGGTGACACAAGCTGGAAGAAATATTAGATTGGTTGTATCTTTTGAAATCTCTCCCCAGATCTATTTCACCTAGATTAAAATGAAACCTTCCAGTAACCATACAAGCAAATTATCCTGGAGCGATACCAAGGAGAATTGTGTGAAATGTTTGTGTGAAACAGAGCCTGAGTGGATAGTGCAGGATGTTACTAATGGAAAATAGTCAAGATAATTGCTGCTTACGTGCCTGTGGTAAATGTGATTGAAAATAATTTCTTTCTGAGTGTTCAGTGAGGTTTTTAGAAAGAAAATATTGATTTCATCTCTTAAGCTGGGATTCATCTCACCTGACTTCAGATTTCTCACAGTTACATGTCTGAGTGTAAATTATTTGCTGGAGCTTTCCCATTTGGTGAAATAGAAGATTTACATGATCTATGTTGTTTTCTCAGTTGATTATGAAAGAAGCCCAGGATGCGTAGATTTAAATGTCTTAACTTTCACATACCTAAATTAGGAACAGAGTCATCCTGTCTTTCATGAACACATTTCAAGGTCATGGGTGACCCAATGAGAACAGAAACAGCAAAGATCTTGTGCAGTTAATGACAGTATTAACAGACTGTCATAAAAAGGTGAGCCCAAAGGGAATGTGGACACTGAAATCTACTTCAGTGGAAATATTGCATCACACCTTTTGGTGAAGTCGTGCTTGACTCTTGCTTTTCAAACTCTGCCAATTGTGGGTACAAGTCAGTCACCTGACAGGCACTAATTCTGTCCTAGCTGTTTCACTTGGCCAGTAGGGAAGGATAAGGGGAGCCTTAGGGACACACTGTATTCAATGGCTTGAGGTTCAAGGGACAACTGAAAGTGATGGTCTGTCAAACACTTTTTTTATCAAAACCCTCCTGGAAAACCCAGTTGTAGGAGATGGGATGATGGTGTGAAGTGAAAGAACTGTCCTCATGGGAATCCTCAGCTTGCCAATCTGCTGTGTCACTCCAGTGGCAGAAAGCAAAGTAGAACAGGCCTGATGGCCACATCCCTCTTTGTTAAGAATTTCCCCAATGAATTTTGGGAGAAAAAGGTAAAAAGACAATCACAGTTTTTCAAAGAAATTCCATATGAACTCTGCAGACTATACTAACTAGATGTGTGCTAATGACCTGGTGTCCATATATAATAATTTAGTTATGCATTTAAACTGTTATGTTAGAGCTACTTTTTTTGCCATGATTAAAGAATCTGTGTTTCAGTGAGCCCAGTACTAACGTATTCCAGATTCTGTTTCTTGAGAAGAGTAACAGATGTTCACAGTTTGGTGCAATTTTCAGATGAGCAATGCTGTTTATAATAAATTTTCCTGAGACCACCCAACTCATTTTACTTGTAACTTCAACTATGTCCAAGTGTTGATCTCAAGAGATGTAATAATTCTGTGCCCCACCCATTTCAAAAGACATGACTTAGTATAGGTGGAATTTAAATATCTATACTTCCAGTCAACATAGAAAATCAAGGTTTTATTACGCCGTGAAAAACTGAGGTGGAAATAGCAACATTCTTGCTTTCATTCATTGAGTATTCACCAGATCTAAAGGTGTATATTGACAAAGTCTGAATGAAATAAAATTATAAACCAAAGATCTACGGGTGAGAAAACAACACAGCAAGTGATTAAAAAAAAAAAAAATTGAGAAAATGCAGATAAATTAAACACAGAAAAAACCCAGAAATGCAATATTAAATACAGTTTGGGCTGAGGCACAGGGATGTGACACAATGCATCATGTCTTGTTAGAAACAGCTGCAATACATTTTGTTCTGCTGCATTAATTGAAGTACAGTATCATTTTGATATGTATTCATCTGGGACATTAGTATCAAGCAAAAATTGTGTTGATAGGGTTTAGGGATGCTGGAAAGCAAGTACTGAGGAACTTCAGGTGACAAGAAGTGAACTTTTAATTCTTGTCTCTGCATTTAAAAGAAGTCCTAGAGACTCGATCGGATCAGTTTTGTCAAGATATGGAACAACTCCCAAAGGAAAAAAAAGGCTCTGAATGACTTGAGACCGTGGAAATTAAACAAACAGTTCTGAACTGACAGTGATTGGTACTGAATGAAACAGATTATTTTTCTTTCCTGACATTTATTGTACTTCATAGCTAACATTTAGTGCAGTGTTATTTTGAGTTTATAAACTGAGAACTTGGCAAAAAATACTGAGAGGTTCCTATGGCAACTACAGTGTGCACGTTACCTGTATGAACATTATGATTAGGGTAGTGTGACAGCATGGTATTGAGTCTTGCTGTTTGGCAGGTGTCTATTTTACAGTATGAGTTCATTGATGAATGTAGAGATAGTTACAAATGGCATTAAAATCAGTGATCTGGTTTGTTTTAATAGAATCACTCTACTGCATGATGTAAGTAATTTTCAAAATTTCTTGAAAGCATGTTGGCTGGAGGATTCAGTGCTGCATTTTTCTGTATGGTTTCTAGGCACAGTGAATACTCAGCCCTGTCCTCTGACAGCAATTGTTCTCCAGTCAGAACATGAGGATTTTCATAATTGTGTGTGGTTGTGTCACAACAACCAGTGTGTGAATACGCAGAGTGACGGGATCTCTGATCCCCCGGCTCTCAATGGCTTTTGTGTTTGCTCAACTGCCAGCATGAAGATGCTATTTCAGCATCTTCCTTTCAGCTGAAGCCAGAAATACCAAATGCAAAGGAAACGGTGCTGCTGTGAAGACTGCTGAAAGAGATTTTATTTTTTTTAGTTAAAAATAAATAAGTTCATTAATCATTGCACCTCACTGTTAGCTTCATTTCCTCTCTCTTATTCAACTATGATAGCAACTAAGGGCAAACTGCCCCTTCGGTAATTCTTGTGTGTTGGTGGTTAATGAAATTCCAGCCTTTCTCATTTGGAAATGAAAAAATATTTTGCCAGTGCCTTGGTTACACAGGCTGTGGTAAATATTAGAAATTATCTGCTTTTAATAGTCTTATAATAGTTGTGACCTGAGTTTGTCCCTGACTTTTGAAGAGTGACCTGTCTTGATCTATGACAAAAGGCTTATGCTTTTAACCCTGAACTTAACATTTTCTCTGTCTGCACTTTTTATTTAGTTTAAAAAAAATCTTTTGAGGAAATCAGTTGCTCTTCCTCTTTCTTTCTTTCTTTCTTTCTTTCTTTCTTTCTTTCTTTCTTTCTTTCTTTCTTTCTTTCTTTCTTTCTTTCTTTCTTTCTTTCTTTCTTTCTTTCTTTCTTTCTTTCTTTCCTTCCTTCCTTCCTTCCTTCCTTCCTTCCTTCCTTCCTTCCTTCCTTCCTTCCTTCCTTCCTTCCTTCCTTCCTTCCTTCCTTCCTTCCTTCCTTCCCTCCTTCCCTCCTTCCCTCCTTCCCTCCTTCCCTCCTTCCCTCCTTCCCTCCCTCCTTCCCTCCTTCCCTCCTTCCCTCCTCTCCCTCTCTTTCTCTTTCTCTTTCTCTTTCTCTTTCTCTTTCTCTTTCTCTTTCTCTTTCTCTCTCTCTTTCTCTCTCTTTCTCTTTCTCCTCTTTCTCTTTCTCTTTCTCTCTTTCTCTTTCTCTTTCTCTTTCTCTTTCTCTTTCTCTTTCTCTTTCTCTTTCTCTTTCTTTCTCCTTCTCCTTCTCCTTCTCCTTCTCCTTCTCTTTCTCTTTTTCTCTCTCTCTTTCTCTCTCTCTCTCTCTTTCTCTCTCTTTCTCTCTCTTTCTCTTACTCTTCCTGTTTTTCTTTAAAAAATAAGAGAAATGTTGAAACTTTTATTAGAAAACCTATGGGATGTAACCTTCATTCCCGCTGTAGCTCTCTTTCCCAGGAAACTAATCAGAGCAGCATGAAAAGGATCTAAAGCTCCTAGATCCGGTGCAGAAAAAGTGAAGGCAGGTCTAAAAACTGTCTCTTAGGGCAATGACTGCTAAGGACCCCTTCAAAGCTGTGGTGTGAGAGTTTTTTGGGGAGTGGAGTCTGAGTAAAAGGGGAGCCTTTTGGTGGGTCTGCAGTATGCAAACCTGGAGAAATTGCCATCTGGGCAGCCCCGCAACCTTTACCTACAATTACTGTATTCATTTAGGCAACCCATTCTGATGGGGACAACGAATAGTTCCTGACATTGTCAGATTGCCTGTGAGCAAGTGTCTGGAAAGGTCCCTTGGGAGCCCCTGGGCTCTGTGGCCTGGGCTGTGAGTGTGGGCAGGTGCAGGAGGGGGAGAAGAGCCATGAACCCCTTAGTCTAGTAAATCCCCACCTGCCTTGTAAGTCCTGCTGTCCCATTATTTATTTGTGGCAAAGCATTTGACTTCAGAGCACTGAATTTATAAAATAAAACCAAAGTATTAAAGTATTGCATTTCTGGCGGTTTATTGTAATGATGATGCTTCCTGATGTTACTAGTAAACTACAATGTCATGTTGTAGTACCACAGCTATTATTAAAATGGGACTAATGCTGTCTTCCTATGGGTAGGGAGGTTAGATTAGCACATGCACCAATTTGGCAAAAAACCTCTATTCACTACACTTAATTTTGTTCTTGCTTTCTCTGGAAAGTTCGTACAGTCTGGTCATGACTACAGTTTTCAATTTGTTACCTTCTTTGAGGGCTCTTTTGTCTTCCCTTAAAAGTAGGGCTTCCCTTATGTGATCTTAACTTTGTATGCTGCTGTTAATGATTTGAACTTAGACCTGGTTGAGAATTTTCCATCAGAAAAAAATTGTACTAGAAATGCCTGTAAAACAAATTTATCAAAAGAAAAGGGTTTACTGATTTAAAAACCACCACCACCACCACCAACAACAAACCTTTTCTGATAGGAAAATCAAAGCATACTATTCTGTTGGGTTTAGTATTTAGTTCAACCTAATATACAGTGTTTGTTTTTACTGAATTGTGATCTTATCTTTGAGTTAGTTGAAAAAGCAAAACCAAAATTCTTGAAACTGTATGGCATGCTGAAACTATTCTTGATAACAAGTCATAATTTTTGCAAAACTTTCCCACCCTCAAAAAAATACTGAGTGAATTTCTTCAAAAATAGCAGAGTTCTCAGTGTGAGTGACAGATGTAAGCACGTTTTGCATGTGTTTCTAAAGACTGTTCCAAAAAAAGAATGTGCTTACAGGTGTTTGGTCAAGTGTTGAGATGCTTCTGTCTTTCCGTTGTGAAAGAGACAAAAACATTACTCAACACTTGTCATATGAGGGAATAGCAAGCATGGGAACATTATTTATTTTAAAAAGAAAGAGGTAACTTCTTTTAGTTCAGTAAAGCCTGGAGCTTGATGTGAGCTAAAATACAACCAGGAGATGATAGAAGCCACAGGAACAAGTGGGAGTGTTGCTTTGTCATACACCTGTACTAACAAGCATTAGGAAGTGTTTGTAACCAAGACTGTGAAAGATCCAAAAAAGTTAACCTGTTTCTACTTCTTTTTTATATGGTTATATTAAAATTCAAAGTCCTGTCTTTCTTCTTTCAGAATGATCAGTCTATGCAAGATATGCAGATAATGGGAGCAGATGATCTTTCAAAGCTGACTGGAAAGGTTTGTTTATTTTAAATTTAAGAAAGAAAATACATCCACTAAAAACACTTGAGAAAAGCTACATAATTTTGCACATGGACTGTCAGATACTAATATAGGAATCAAACAAATTTATTAATCTCTATTAAATTGCTGTAATGCCATTGCTTTCCAATTGCATTTCCCAATAGTTGTACACATACCACCAGCCGGATTGCGGGTATAATCTGTGCCGGAATGCTTCTCCTGAGCTTGTTTCTGTCTTGGAGCCTTGTTTTTTCTGTGGGTGCACGCCAGCAAACTGCACGTTGAGTATCCCTGTTGAATTCAGCATACGAGGAGTTTAATACAAATTTGCCTACCGTACAAGGTTCAGTTGTGGAACCTTTCACTGAGATGAACAAATGGGTGGGTTTTTTTTATTTCAGCGTCAGGCTGGCTGTATGACTGAATTTCCTTTGCACTACGCTTGAACATTGTGGTAATGAAAGAGAGTGGTTTGAGTCAGTGAAAAGGCTATTTTCATCCAAGCAGGGTAATACAAAGCAGTACTTTGAAGAGGAAGGAAGGCTGTTTTCATTAGGCAAATGGTCTGTGTGGAAAATGGTCAGAAATGGATTCTTTACTTATGCATTAAGACAACATAATACTTGTTATTTGTACTGTACGTGCAGTTACTCTCTTATTAGCCGGCACTAAATAATAGCATTTTCTTCAAAGCGCTCAAATATAGCACCAGCAAACTCATTCATTTTGTTGTGCTATGGCACAGAAGAAAAAGAAGACAAAAACTTAACTTTAAATGTTTCATTAATATTAAATAGTTTTTGATGCAACTAGAACTTAAATGAAAAAAATGCTGTAATACTCAGAATATTTTAGTGATACGTCTGTCCTCAATTTGCACTTCTAAATAATCCTGCTGGGTGTTTGTTTGTTTCCAAATTATCATAAGAGCATTAATCATGTTTTGGGAAACATTAATTCATTTGCTATTTTCTTATATTCAAACACTGGAGCTACCTGTTTTTCTGTGATGATTTTGCATGTGTTTCCCTGCCTCACAGGCAGAACTGGCAGTGCACCTATTCATCTCACCTGACACGTCTCTCTCCCTGATAGTCCAAACACTTTCTAAGCTTCCAGGCCCAGGTTCCCTTCCCCATCTTCCAATCCCAAATTTTCTCCATGTTTCAGTTATTAATATCTATTCTGGATATAAGCTTTCTAGTATTATTTGAATTCACTGGGGCAAAACGTTCTTTTATTTTGCAGAACTTCTGTGTATTTGTCTATGTCCACGCACATATGAGAGAGAAGCAAAATTTTACCGCAAGCAGTTGTGCGCTTTCCAAAAATGAAGTAAATTGTTTTCTTACACTGAAAATCCCAGTGACCTTTTCTCATTGGCACAACCCTCCTGTTCCCAGCTATAGAACAGGACATAAGATGTGGCCGTTGGGAGATCCGTGGGGATCAGACTGGGCAGCGGGGTAGCTCAGGATGGCTGGGCGAGGAGCTGGGATGTGGGGCAGGTGTGAAGGGGCTGGTTTGGGAAAGCGGGGGCTGCTGAGCAGAGTGGAGCCCGGAGCTGGAGGTTGGGTGTGGAGGACTGGGGCTGCCAGGGGAGCAGACCTGCCCAAAGGACATGTTGGGCGGTTGTTTGTCTGTGTGGTTGTCTGTGACACAGCCAAGGTATGAATAATTAAATAGCATTTTCACTGTAACACGTGAGAATGGGATTTCCTTAAGACTTATTTTACTGATTGAAAAGCTGGGATGTGAACCTTCAGCTAAAATATTCATACTTACATGTCTAAAGTTGGATATATGAAGGAGTGGCCTTATGTCCACGGATGCCAACTCCTCCATCTGTTGTTGACTTAAGTATTCAGCACATTTTACTAATCAGCCATTTGCAGACTGATTCAGAGCCTCCTACAGTCAATGTAAATCTTTCCTTGAAGTGTTTTTTGGTACCTTAGTTTAGCTGCTGGCTTTTAAAAGTGCTGGCTTTAGTAACCATCCTAAGTCACTGAGTGAATTAGTGGAAGGCTTAGTGATAGAATTCAACTTCTCTGCTTTTAAGTGAGCTGGTGCTTCTTCTGCCTGCTTGGAGTATTTGGTAAGAAAAGATTGTAATTATATTGAAGAATTAATATGCCAGATTAAGTCCCATTAACTTAATGATCGTGGAAGATGTTTTCAAAAGCACCAGCATGGATTTGGAATGTAAGTTCCATTAAGTTTCTGCAAAGTTCAAAAGCATCAATAATGTAAACAGTTTTGAAACCTGCAGACGAAAGATTCCGATATTTTGATCTTAAAGTGCTCTTCATTAAGTAGTAATACCTGGAACCAGGGCTAGCCCTAGTGAACAGCTAAATCATTTCCATTAATTACTTATTACTGGAAAAAAAGATTACTGAGTATACTCATGAACATGCTGTTCTGTAACAATGTGGGGTTTTTTTCCCTGAGGAAGCTTAAAAAAGAAAAAAAAAAACTAATTAAAAAGAAGCTGTTAAGGATAATAGTTCTTCAGAAGGAAGAATATCTCCTCTGTACATCTCTACAATATGCTTTTGTTTATAAAAATATTATAAGCCTGGGAAAAATGTGTAATGACCCAAACCACAAAAAAGGAGGAATATTCTGAGAAAGGAGAGTTAGCATACAGACCCAAACTGTAACCTGAAGAAAGTCATCCACAATTTGAAATTCTTCTTCTGTGAAGAAGGTCACAGAGGCAAGAATGAGTATTACCGTGGCATGAATCATTAATAAAGGTACTTGAAGAGTGAGTCCTGATACAGCTTCAGACCCTAATGCTTTGTAACTATTCATTTCAATGCAGAAAAAAATATTATTTCAAAATGTCTTTCAATGATGTAAGTGGTGAACATAAAATTTCTCAGTAGCTGATTTCATAGTTAAGTAGCTGCTTAGTTTTCAATTACCTTAAAGCTAAAATGCGCATTTGGGTAAAAATTATCATTAATGTTTGTAAAGAGCTTTTGAGATACGATATCTGTTCTTTCAGGAACACCATAAGATGTGGATCACCCCAGCCAAAAAGATTCTAATCAAACGTTCATGATGTTTTTTAGAACCCTGTAGAAAGCTCTTACTCAGATGTCTAATTTCTCAAAAGTCTTTCATATTATTTTCCAATGTCTTGATGAAGTATGTGTATGTGGCTTTCATTTCTGTGCAGACTGTAAAATGATTTCACTTCTAAGAGCAGCGCTTGTAGCTTCCTTTGCACCTCCTCACTGGAACTCGATGTGTTATTGTTTAGCCTTTGTTTGCGGATGATTCCTCAGCCCTATTGCACTACTTCTTCAAGCCTAACTTGCCATCAAATGTCTTACTTAAACAGTAGTACCTGAGGTTCCCCAAAAACAATGCTCAGAAAGCTGGTGTGATGAGGAAACTGATAATCCATTAGCAATTCAGTTTGAAGAATCATATTATCAATTTATGTATTTCCAATGATACAGAGTATACATGAAAAGAAGGTGCCTTTGGAAATAATCTAACTGAAGATACAGACTTCTAAATGGAAGTTGAACTAAAAGGAATGAAAATCCACTATTTCGTAGCCCCCACCTCGCCAGCAAAAAAACCCAAACCAAAACAAAACCAAAAAGACTGTGTCTCTTTTTTTAGTCTTTTGTATTTATTAATATTATGAATATGCCTTCATCTGTAGAAGTGGATGTATAAACGATCTCACCTTTTCCAGCAACTGTGTTACCATACCTACTTTATAAGCTGGTATAATTAGCGATATGTTACATATATCCCCAAATAGTTTAAGAATAGTTCTATCTAAGGAGAGAGGATGGAACCCAGGACACCAGTGGGGACTCAAAGAGAAAAGTATTTCCATAATTTCCAATTTCCATGTATTTTCTCCACTTGTAAGACCACCGTTACAACCATACTAAGTGGGATGAAAGGTCTATTTAGACTTGTATCATGTCTTCAGCAGCAGACAACTGAAATGTTATTAGGGAAAGGTTGTATGAAACACAGCAAGAACAGAAAATTCCAAAATCCAGGTAACATCTGGACTATCATGTTGAATACATCCACTGCTAGAACCGTGATCCATGTCTGTGTCACCTCTTTGTAACTCCAGTTACGCCTCTAGTCCCTCAAGATCCTATAGTCGGGAGTCTCATATTTAGGTAACATGGGAAAAAGTTTGTTCTTTTAAGCTTGCTACCTGCTTACCTTCATTGAGCTTTACAACACTTAGGTAAATCTTCCTTTTTGAATTGCTTCCTTAAAAATTTCTGCAAATCTTGCCACAGTGAACCTGATTTTCTCTTCTGAATTTGGATAGCTTTTTGCCTTTCGCTGTTGCCTTTTTTTAATACCTTTGCCTACTAGATTGAGCAGCTTGCCATTATCAAATTTATATTGCCATATGGTTGCATATTTACTTATCATTCAGTCATTACTGAAGCTTCTTTTAGCTAAACTAATACATTGGGAGCCTGCTGTAAAGCACTGGCACACTGTAGGTTGTAAATAAGACAAGGCTTGAAGGTAAAATTAATAACAGAAAATTAATACTAGGCAATTGATGTCATTGGAAGAGATAGAATTTCAAGCATGTGGATCCTTCTGTTGGTCTGAACAGAATCAGCCAACTTAAAGCTAAGTACACATTAGGAGAAATTCTTAATTTTAACCTAATATGGCAATCAAGCCATTTGGGGGAAAAAAGTGATCGCCGTACATAATCACCTGCCCTGTGACCAAAGGGGCAGATAAAAATGTTAAGAATTCCTCTGAGCTAAAATAAGAGAGCAAATTATCAGGTGTGGAACACTGATAAATGAGTTGAAGGTCAGCTGCAGTGGAAGATTATAATGTGCCATAAGGCCGGTATTTTATCGACTCCATGATTTCCAGTGCATACAGCAGTTCTGAATTGTCGTTCCCAGGCTCAGCTGTCGAAGGTATTTTGTGGTCTCTTTGAGGTTGTGGGCTGAAAGGTCAAAGTTCTTCTGTGAAAAATGTTCTCCCACTGGGAACTGGGCTGTTGATTAAATAAAAGCTATTACTTCCTGCTACAAACCTTAGTTTACTATAAGGTGTTTTTTCCAGGTCTCAAATAATTCTTCTTTTCTTAGTCTTAAACTCATTCTATGATACTTTTTGGTTGGTTGGTTTGGGTTTTGTTTTATTTTTTTTTGGCAGCGTGTTTGTTTGTTTTAATGTGCGTGCATGTTATTCTATTGATTTTATGCTGAAATATTTCAGGAGAAAATACCCTTTTTGTGGATCTGCCTGATTTTCTTGCTATACATGCTAGGGCTATGTTTGTCCTCTTAGCTGTAGTATTGCATTAAGTATGGTTGTTTATTTGATTACTTAAGTTTCTGCTTTCCAGGAAATACTCCCCCTCTCTAAATTTGCCACTTAGCATTTTACTGTATTAAAATTTTACCTTTTGTGTCAATTCAAAGACAGCTTTTCCCTCAAACACTTTTTCAGTGCTAATTTCAAAGCACTGCTATTTCATAGCAGTTTTTCACTTGAAATCATAGAATCATAGCATCGTTTAGGTTGGAAGAGTCCTTTAAGATCATCGAGTCCAACAACTGGAACACAAAATCAAAATCTAGAAAACATTGTTATTCTTTTCCAGGAAGGTGAAAAATAGTTTCCATAGCACTTAGTGCTGCCAGGCGGGAGGCATACGTGATCTCATCGCTCTGCTCGGTCTTGTTAGCGGACATTGTTCCATTTATTACTGACCTGTGGGAAGGTAAACAATAGAAATATATTGACTGAGTGCCCGAGTATTTTTCAGCTTGTTACAAGTCAGGATTTTTCTTACATGTATTATAATAATAACTGACTTTCTTGCCGTGTGTAAGCTCATGGGGCTTTGAAAAGCAGTAAACTACGGATTTTCAATTTTTGCAGGTTTCCAGTCTGTTATTAGACATCCAAAATGCACAGATACATTGAAATTTATCATAAAAGAGAAAATGTGGCTCTTTAGCATGAGAGACAAATTCACATGGAATGCAGTTATTCAAAATTATTTCTTCTTCATTTTACGTAGTACTAATATTGTCTAAAACCTGCTTTTTCCAGATGTCACAAGACAAGCTGCTATGAACCATTTCTACTACTGTCTAAAAAAGGATATGAGAGCACAAATTTTATTTTTGTGTAGATCCAGTTCACACCACAAATATTATTTCTGCTCTCTGAAAATGTCCATGTGCAGAGTCACAAGTTGTGTGCACCCTGATCACTCAAAACTGGAGAACTGTAAACTTCACAGGACCCCTTTGCATTTAAAAACACAATTTTAGGGCCAGTGCTCTTTTATGCTTTTATAAATTATCTGAACACAGGAATTGAATGTATATTAAGTTTGCCAGTGACACTACACCAGGAGGAGCTGTGGGCTCCCTTGAGGGCAGAGAGGCCTTACAGAGAGATAGACTGGAGCACTGCGTAATCACCAACCACATGAAGTTTAACAGTAGCAAGTGCCGGATGGGGTAATCCTGGTTATACATACAGACTGGGGGATGAGATGCTGGAAAGCAGCCCTATGGAAGGAGATCTGGGGGTTCTGGTCTATGGCAAGTTGAAAATGAGCCAGCAGTGTCCCTGGCAGCCAAGAGGGACCTGTGTCCTAGGTGCATCCAGCACAGCATGGCCAGCCAGGCAGGGAGGGGATTGTCCCACTCTGCTCTGCACTGGTGCGGCCTCATCTGGAGCACTGTGTGCAGGTCTGGGCAACATAGGATAAGAAGGACATCAGACTGTTCAGAGGAGGGTGACCAAGATGGATAAAGGTCTCAAAATCAAGAATTAGGGGGAGCAGCTGAGGTCACTTGGTTTGTTCAGCCTGCAGAAAAGAAGGCTGAGGGGTGGTGACTGCATCACGGGCTGCGATGTCCTTGTGGGGTCAGTGAAAGGGGAGATGCTGATCTCCTCTCACAAGGAAACAGAATGAAGCTGTGTCAGGGGAAGTTCAGATTGGACATCAGGAAATGGTTCTTCACTGAGAAGGGGGTCGGTCACTGGAACAGGCTCCCAGGGAAGTGGTCAGGGCCCCAGGTCGGTCAGAATTCGGGAAGCGTCTGGATGATGCTCTTAGTTGCATGGTTTAGTTCTAGGTAGACCTGCAAGGAGCAGGGAGTTGGCCTCGATGATCCTTATGAGTCCCTTCCAGCTTGAGATAACTCTGTGATGCGATGACTCTGCGTTGCTCTAGGCGCCTTCCTGCCAGCTGCGTGGTAGAAACAGCTGTAAACACAGAATGAATCACAATCACCCAGACCTGTCAGCTCCCACCCATCCCTCTGACTCTTCAGCAATGAAAGCTGCTGATCTCTTGCTGCGACTCAGTAGAAAGGTGTTCCAGTCTCTTTGAGAGTTGAGCCACTGCCCCTTCTTTATCTGGACTATAAGAAATCTTTCTGGAACACATTTTAAAAAACTGTCTGTTCTCTCTGTCTCACTGTAAGATATTAGCACCATCCTTAGATTTCTGGATGTACTTCACAGATTGTGTTGGTGAAGATGGCTCTACTCAGCAATTAAACCAACTTCAGTCTAGTCAACATCTCAGTAAATGTTTTTATTTCCTGTTCTCCAACCTCCAAAAATAGGCAGAAAATATCAAGTGCGTGCCAGAAGGCCAGATTACTTTTCTTTTCATGTGGTTTCCTCCTCTGCAGTTGCCTCATCTGGAAGGACAAAACAGTTTTGAGCTATGTGTTACAGGAGCTTCAAACGTATACACTTGAAAAAATATCTTTTGTTCAGTGTCCTTTGGCTCCCTGTTGCTTGTCCAGCCATCAGGCACTGCCGTAGCACCACGAGCTGATGAGTTTCACCAGCCTGCCCACCAGCTCACAGGCGTGGATTTCATGGTGAAGCTGAACAAAGTCTTGCACATAGCTGTGATGTTTCCCAAGATATGCCAGATGCAGCCAGATGTACATTGAGGATGATGGTGACATTACCGATAACATAACAATTTGTTGCATCCGTTGCATTCTTCTTTTACTTTCTTCTATCCATCTGCTCAAGGATAAACTCATCTATTCAACCAGTTATAGTAACACAGCACCACTACCTACTCCTGGATACTGTGTATCAAAACATTTCTTGGCGGTTGTTTCTCTGGTGCTCAGCAATGCCATTCCTTTTCTGGAACCCTTCTATCAGTAACCTGCTTCAACAGGAAAAAGGCAGGGGATGGGCACCACTACGGTCCTTTTCCCAGCATGTCAAGCAGTTTTGTAGGAGGTGGTCTGTGGTCCCAGAGGATGGCACACCATTTGGAATGCCTTCAGTCGTAAGCAGAAGTTGAATATGATGACTTTAGTCACAGCAACCCTGCCTGACCAAAACAGGGATTAATGTATCACTCTCAGCAATCAGGATGCCTGTCAGTTTATATATACAAAATGTTTTAATAACTAAATGTTTTATCGTGGCTTTCTACTACAGAGTCCTTACATACAGGATTTCTCCATAGTGTGGAAAAATCAGTGTTTTGGAAATAATGGGAATGTGCATAATACAAAACAGAATCTGTGTTTCCTGACTTAGGTAACAGCCTGATTAAAGGGACTTTTGAATGACCAAATCTCCCAATGCATATCAATTGCACCTCTTGGACTCCTTGACTCTGAGAAGAGGGAAGAATAACAGAATGCTGGTTGGACAATGTCAAGTTCCGCCAGTATCATTCCTTCTCAAGTTAGTCAGTAAATATGAGATCTCATGCTTCAGCTGAAGTCATGTGCAGGTGACTATTGCTCCTGTGACCAGACAAACCCTTCAGGCATGTCTGGATCCATGTTAATCTTCTTTCCTTCATATGAGTAATTTGTGATAAGGAAATGTAGACAAGATTAAATTTCTATTAGACAGATGTATAACTGGTTGGAAAGCTCTTCTCAAGGAACAGCTAATTATGCTTCGCTGGCAGACTGGATGCATTAAAGTATGCTCTTCGGGGACTATACAATATTTAATTCATTATTTAAAAGATGGAATTAGCATTTAATACTAGCGATACTACCTAGAAAAGTACTACGAGATAGTATTATGATCTTAAGAAATTATTTTAATAATTTGGTTCAAAGAATGACATGTAATGACAACAAAGATGAACACTGATTTCTGTGTTTATATAGAAGTAATCTCTTGCATAAACACAAGTGAGGAAGGACTGACTAAGCAACAGTTCTGAACTGGAGACAACAGGTGGATCACAAGTTGCACATGAGACAACAGCATACCTTTATAAAAGATGTAACTGTCATACTGGAACATATAGAAAGGAGGATTATTTGTAAAGCATACAAAGTGATTCTTTTATTCTTCTCAACACTGAAAAGGCTTGTCTCTGGTTTGGGAGACCACAACTAGAGAAGGATTCTGACCAACCGAACAGGTTCCAGAGGAGAACAAAAGAATAAACAGAAACCTGGAAAACATAACTTGTGAGAAAATGTTGAATAAATAAAGGTTGTTTAATCTGAAGAAGAGGAGACTGAGAAAATACATCTCTCTTTAAATAAAGAAGAAGTTAAAAAGAGAAGAAAATAAAACTTTTTCTATGTCCACTGCAAAACAAGTTCAGGCCAAATAGCAACATAAGTTTTCTAACTGCATTTTCGCTCTTAGATAATGATGCACTGAGACACATTGATTGCCTGGGGAAGTTCTGAAGTCCTCATCATATTCAAGAACAGGTAAATCAGGTATCTCTGAAGGATAGTTTTAAGTGGATTCTTTGGGCCAACAGAATAGTCTTGATGGCTTTTCATGGTCTCCTCAGCCCCATTTTCTATTAAATGTCTGTGATTTTTTTCTCACAAGCTAAATAGTAAGGTCTGCTCCTCCGTAGTGGTTTAATCCCAAGTCCATGGCCAGGGAGGCTGCAGACCCCTCATTCTGTCTAATTTTATGATTTCCACTTGTGAGTAAGCAAGAGAATCCCTATTGCTGCTCATGATGGGATAGCTGAAACAGCTGTGGTAGCAAAGAAATGTATTTGTCTGTCAATAGAATGTCCCAGGACTATGTTTTTCTCTCCATCTCTCATGGCCCTGTGTGCACTAATAAGCCTCAATGGCCATGGCCTGTGTCACTTGAGGCCCCTGCCTGCAGCTGTGGGCACAGGAGCCTCAGTTCAGCTCAGCCCTGGGCTTTTAGTCCATGCGTGAGCTATGCTGTGTGGCTACCAGTCTCCAGCTCAACTACAGCCATGCCTGTATGTTACTGCAGATGTTGATCTGGAACCTGACTTCCCAGTTTAACCTTGGACGATGGGCCTGCCTGGAGATCAGTGGTCTGTGTCTGATCACGGTTACTCTCACTGGACCTGGTACCAACCTGTGGAGTGACATCCCAGCTTGACCTCAGATCTGCCTCGTCACCATGAACTCACCTGATGATATGCAGTCTTGGTTGAACAAGTCCCAGGTCTGCCCACTCGCCTCGCTGGGGCTCTGCGGGGCCTCTGCTCTGCCGACCGTGTTACTGCCCTCAGCTCACGGCTGCCCTTTGCTCCGGAGCAACCAGCCTTTGCTGCACCCTGACACAGCCTGCTAATGCAGGACTTGGCAGCTGTCTGCCATGTCATTGTGGTATGAACCATCTCCTGCCATAGCTGCTGTGCCTTTTCTTTGGTAGGGAAGTTCTTGTCAACAGTATGAAGAGCAGCAAGAGATGCATGACACTGGCAGAATGGGTTGGGATGTCAGGCTGGTGGTGTCAGGTCAGCCTATCCCACCCGGGGCCACTTGCAGTCATCCTGCACTGTTTGTTGGTAGTAAAGGCGTTAATTTCTGTCTTTAGTTCTGGTGGGGTTCTTCCCTTGCCAAGTCTTCTGCTCTCTCTCAATATCATATATGTATGTGTGTATATGTACATATACACACATAAATATTTACATATATCACCAGCTGTGCAAATTCCCTGGGAGACGGTGAAACCATTACTCCTGCACATGATCTTTAGGTGTCCACTGACTGAATCAAGTGGTTTGCATATGCCTCAGAGCCAGGTGTCCTGGGCTGGTCTTTGGGAGTGTTTTACCTAGTTATGACTTGACCCAGGAAGCCAGATGAGAGCCAAAACCTTTTTGGATCCAGATGGCTTCCTTCAAGAAAATGTGTCTTTGAACACCTGTCGTAAGCTTCTCCTGAATGTGCTTTTGGTCTTTTCATCTTATCTAGAGGACTGACACACTTCTATTCTTTCTTGAAGAAAGAAATTCTAGAGGCAGGGCATCTTGAGACTTTTGTTGTTAAGAGGCCTTTGACTTCTTACCTCCACAGGACTAGGTCTTTCAGATCCAGAGTTGTTTGTGTCAGCAGCTGAGAGGTTGAAAATCAGGAGCGCCAAGCAGGATAACCACCCGTGAAACCTGTTATGAAAACACCAAAAAGAGCCACCCTCCAAGATATTAATAAATACACATGCCACTAGAGCTCAGTCTAAATTAGTGGCTTTCTTGAGTGATATCTCCATTGCTGACATCTGCTGAACTGCTACCAGGAGTTCCTTCCACACCTTTACCAAGTGTTTTGCCATTTCAGAAGCATCCAGGTATAATACAGTGTGTGGTAACACGTTTCTGCAGTGGTTGGTGCATGAAGCATGCTACTGTCCCTACCAAACACTGCAGTTGTTAGGAAGAACTGCAGTATGAATATAAATATGGATAATCTGTAGTAATGATTTCTGTTTTGAAGGTTAAAAAGTTATTTATTTATCAGTTAATGAAACTGTCAGAAGTGTGCTGTTGATGAGCACGCTCCATTCACACAGTCCTTCTCCATGGTGTTTTGAGTCTTTCTCAGAACTCTCAGCCTTGGGATTCTGTGGTGGGAAAGGAAGTAAGACAGTCTCCACCTCACGTATGTAGCAAGGCCAACAAGCCTGATGGAAAGGAAGGGGAATGTAAGCTAATTTGGGGAATGCTGCATGAATATGAAACTATCTGTCTCGGGTTTTGTGGGACATACAATGTGCACGTGCATGTAAGATGTATACATAGATAGATATCAGTATTTCTGAAATAACTTTCCTCCTGCTATTGCAGGCTTCACCTCAGAAAGTAGACCGTAGTACAAGATTGTAGGAGTCCATCCTTTTAAACATACATATGATAATGTCCACTAATAAATAGATTTTAATTCTAATAAGAACATTACTTATTATTGCTTGTAATAGGAGAACAGGAGTCACGTTAGATATTGTGATTCCTGGAACAGTGATGAACTATTTCAGCAAAAAGATCAGCTTGTGTGATCATGCTGTGTTAGGGCTTGACATCGCTTTTCTTGACTGGACCATTCTTCTCTTCAAGTAGTACCACTGGTTTCAGCAGCAGTATTTGAAGAGAAAGAGGGTGTCTTTAATCCTTTACTGTGAGTTTTTGGAGGAGGGAGGGGTGGGCGATGGAGGGGGAAGAGCATCCATTTCAGAGTATTATTGCTGTAGTCTCATTTTAACATTAGAAATAGTATTTAATGAACTACAGGTACACTGTAGTACGTGGCTAGACACACTGGAATGAAGCAAAGCTCGTCCCATTTGGATTTCTTCCATCTAATTTTATTTTACAAATCTATGTCCTTGCACAAAGAAGACAATCTAGACAGAATAAGGTTGTAGTCCCTTACTGCAGGGCTTGCTTTCTGGCTCTTTTTCAGAGCACAAAAATGAAACTGAAAACTCCTTGTGTCCTGCCATGTTGTACATGTGCACATGGACTTATCTATTATATCTTCATTTTATGACAACAGTTGTAAAACACTGGCCCAGGTTGCCCAGAGAGGTGGTAGATGCCCCATCCCTGGAAACATTCCAGGCCAGGCTGGACGGGGCTCTGAGCAACCTGATCTAGTTGAAGATGTCCCTGCTCATTGCATTGGGGTTGGACTAGATGACCTTTGAAGATCTCTTCCAAACCAAACTATTCTATGATTCTACTTTTTCAAAGATTTGTTTATTTTAGTTTAGAAATATTGTGTAATTGTATTTCTTTTTGTTTGTTTCTTTCAGAATGTTCTAATTGTGGAGGTAAGTTGAGTGCTTATGTCATATTTTACTTAGATGAAGTCACACAGACAAGCTGTGATTGTGTGTATGGTTTCTAAAACCCGTCTGTGTTTACATTTCTTTAGCTGGGAAGTGGTGAAGAGGGAGAGGGGTTGATTTGCTTAATGACCTCTCAGACTTTTTGCATGATGGATCAAACTACATTGCTACTGCGCTAATTTGTACTTTGCCTTGTGATACCCAGGAGTCCTTGCTTCTGCATCATTTGATTTGTTCTTCCTATGGTTTCATCAGCTCCTGTTCTGCAAGTTTTTCTGTTCCTTGGAGGACAATGAATCAACTGCAATGATGCCCTACACTTCTCAGCGGCATGACTTTGAAGTATTAATAGTAGCACAGCCCTACACATGCTTCTGTAGTAGCGTAGCCCTGCTTACAGCCCTACACACAGCTGCAGGTTGTTCACTCACTGGTTTAGGATGTCAGTCATTCTCTCAAGTCCCTGCGACTCCTGCTCATTACGATTGCATCCTGCAGTGTCCCCTGGGGAGTTCCCATCACAGATACATTGCTGATGTAAATCAACAGTGTTCATCTGCAGAGAAAAAATGTGTCACCTCACTGGTGCTGCAGATTCTCTCTGAATTAATGTAGGTGATTCTCTTTTAAAAGGTTGGGATGGTTAGAGAGCACGTCAGGACCTGACTGGCATTTCAGTCTCAGTCTGCTTGTATGGGAAATAAGCTGGATGGTGTAATTAAGGAAATGTATAGATGTTGTAACATCTTTTCTTAGAAAAGGAAGGAAAAAAAGTCGTCCACCACAGCGTTGGCTGGTTACCTGGATAGCTGCTCGGAGCTCCGTATTTGCCAGTACTAACTGCTGTAACAGAAATTAAAAACATGCACAGCAAATTTTGCTGATGCTGTTAGATGGCTGGGGAGCAGACACAAGGTGTTGCTGCTGAAAAATCCACACCCACAGAGTTCAGGATCAGCAGCTGCTCTCCATGTTGTGGTCAGTATTGTAGCCAGATATCTACTGATCTCTCTCAGATCAGGTTGGGTACAATAGCTCTGGAGAACACCCATTTGTACTGGGCCAATAAAACAACAAATAGGGCAGATTTAGCCCCGACATGGAGAGGTGCTGACATGCTGTAGTCTTGAGCGTGGTATGAAAAGTCTGATCCCTGCGCCCGTGCGGTGCCCAGTAAAGTCATCTCCAGTCCCATGTTGCATCCCAAGTGCTGGAAACACAGCTGTTTTCAAGAGAAAGTGGACAGTCCTTTAATTGATCATTTGTGAGTAGAAAGCACTTGCTGAGGGTGAGCTCAGTTATAACCTTTTTTGGATGTGGCTTACAATACACTGGGAACAACACATCATTTCCACAAAACTGTAATGTGGAACTGCTCAGTCATTGTCCAGATTTCCTCTTCTCAGCTTTCCTTTGTTTTTAACTTTTTTTTTTTTTCATGTTTTGTAAGGATATTGTTGGAACTGGAAGAACTATGAAGGTTCTGCTTAATAATATAGAAAAATACAAGCCAAAAATGATTAAAGTGGCAAGGTGAGTAAAACAATCACAAAATGTAGTAATTAATTAGTCTAGCCCAACATATTTTCCAGTGAAGGTTCCCATCGAGATACTGTTTTAATACAGTGCTGCAGTGTCACACGGGTTGCTGTGCAGAGCAGCTGCCTCAGCCACAAAAAGGAGGGAGGAGGGAAGGCAAGGAAATGCTTTTGTGTTGTTCTACAGTGGCAATGACCCTTCAGCCATTCCAGGGCTGATGGACTCTGAAGGGGAACACGCACAGCTCTTCCCTGCCATCAGGATGCAGAATGAGAACAGTGATGCACATGGCTCAGAAAGTATTTTTATAAAGGGAGTAGTCTTTATGCATGTTATTCAGGTAAATATCTAGATTTACATGGGGTGCATTTTGTTTTTAATTGCAGTTTGTTGGTGAAGCGAACATCTCGGCCTGATGGGTACAGACCAGATTGTAAGTGTTGTTGCGAAGATCTGTACTTGACAGTACAAGAAGTTGCCATGATTCTACCACTTGCCTTTCATATCACTCCATGGGCTGCTAAAAGCATCATGAAGTATCAGTTCTCAGTAGGACTATGGGATGCAGTGGAAGGATTTGTATAATTGTGGTTTGGAAAGCCCAGCCTCTGACAGTCTGATGTTTTCTGCAGAGTGCTAACTTTATAAGGAAGTTACGAAAAGGTTTAATTTTATCCACAGAAGGTGTTTTATCTTCTGTCTCTGGCAAACTATATTGAAGAGAAAGTCCATTTCTTCCTTTTCCTTACTCATTGCATCTCTTTGGAGGAGCTGCAAGATTCCATCTGAACATGAGAGGTGTTTTATTGTGACCTAGTTATGCACAAGTTTTACATTTTCACAAGAGAGTAACATTTTAAATATATTTTTTTAAGTATTGCTCTTCAAAGTGTAAAAAATTATAATGAAAACCAACCTCCCCAAAAGCAAAAGATGAATTGGGCTTTTTAAACTTCCCCCTGCTACTCTGTTTGTGTCACGCCAGCACTGCTTCTCTCTCAATTATTGGTGTTTGTACTCTGCTATGATGAAGCCGTAAATGGAGCTATACCAAACTATTGACATTTTAGTCTTATTAGAATAAATGATGTAATAACAGGTATGTGGCTAAATACTGAAAAGAATAGATCCTTCTAGAAGAGGTGGACCAGTATTTGCTACTGAAGAAGGCTCAGGTGAGCTGAGCTGGGGAGGAGGGTGGAAGGAGAGTAGGCAGGTGAGTACCAGGAGGCAGCATGGAGGGTCTTGATTTGGGGTGTGGGAGAGAGGGAAACTTCATGAAGCAAAAATTACCCAATGTTGGGCATGGCCCTGCGGTTTTAGCCACATAATCTGAATTGTGACACAAAAAACATTTTGTTGTACAACATTTTATACAGTGGTATTTTTAACATTTAGAATTTAATCCAGTAAATTAAAGTATATATTCGAGTGAATTAACTAATGATAAACATATAAAAAATACAATAAAATTACTTCATGAAGGGTACCTTAATATTTTTATGTGATAACTTGTAAAAGGAAACAGGCTTTATCCTTGTTTATTCATACGGGGGTAAATTGTATTCAAAAAAATTATAAAACATCAGAGATCACTCTAAAATCATTGACTGTGGTGTGTCATTTCCTCAATTACCTGAATTTAGGATTCCAAAGTGTCTGTTACCCACATTTTTTTACAATTGAATTCCTTAACTGAATACCTGTGAAACTTTTTATGCTGACCTATTTTTGTGTTTTTCTCTGGTTACTTAGTGAACAATTTGGAAAGAGTCTAACTTGTTTTATGTAGTGATGATACTGCACAAAAGTCACACGCAAAAAGATTCATGCCTGTGCTCAGCCTGAAGTGTGTGAGCTGTATGATTCAGCTACGCTGCATGCATGTACTTTTTTATGCATGTTCCTGAGTCTTCATAAGGTTGGGACTTTAAGAAGTATTTGACATGTTTTGGTAGCATAATATGCAAAACAGTTTTTGCTACTCCCAGGAGAAAATATATAAACCTCTGAAAGTTGCTTCTGAATTAAAATTGTAGGTTTTTTTTCATCAGTGTGATACTGGACAGTTGTCACCACGTACACATACCAATGGAGCTTCCAAACATAGGCAGAATTTTTTAGCTCTGATTTGGCTTCCCTCTGCAGCGTGTCTGCTGTGCCACTGATAACTGTACACAGCTCTCTGACTCTCCACTGACTGTTCGCGTGCCTGTCACAAATAGTCTAAGAGTAGGAACTGCCTATAGGGCTGCTGCTGACCTTGATGTCTGAGAGTCAAAACTAACACAACCTGAACTATCTACATCTATAGTTTTCTTGTCAGAGAACCAACACATGAATTTAAGGGCTATATGATAACCATCCGTCTTGTAATGATGGTGTTCTTTATTTGTCTCAATACAGATTACGGATTTGAAATTCCAGATTTATTTGTGGTAGGTTATGCCTTAGACTACAATGAGCACTTCAGAGATCTAAACGTAAGTTTCTTCAAAAAACTTTTTAAAAATCGCTGTTTTACTTTTCTGGGATGTCTTAAATACCCCATCATTTGCATCCTCCCTGGGGCCTTGGTGTCATGGTTGGGATCCTTTCAGTGAGTGTAGAATTCCCTGCAAAGCCTCAAGTAATGCAAAGGAGTAACTTCCCAGGAGTTCCTTCCCAGCTCTTCCCCTTAAGAGCAGAAATCATAAACTCTGCTACACTTCCACGTCCTGTGAGCCTGGGGCTTCCCAGGTCAGTCACTCCCAGTACGTGCAGAGACAGCAGGAAAAGTGACACACAGCTACAGTTCAGACGGGCTTGGACTTGTGCTGCTATGTTGCCTGCCCCATTCTCAGTGAGATAATGATGGAAAAAAGGGCAAGCCTTGCTTCTGCTTCCCATTGTGCTCCCAGGGGCAGACCTCAAAACTGGGAATTGCATGTGGAAAAACTTTCTGCAGCTAGAAAGTGAAATCAGAATTCAATCCCAGGTGTCTGGGAAGGAAGGGGTAATTACAAGATCACCAGATCGGTCAAGTTAAAGTATCACTAATGTATTCATTAATAATTAATAATGCAATCAACTACAGTGCTGCAATCAGTGTTATTTTTTTTTCAGCACATATGTGTTATCAATGATCATGGCAAAGCAAAATACAGAGTCTGAAGCAGTAACATCTTCACCTGAAGATGGTTAAGCTCAGCGAAGCAGAAATTTGACTACACTCCCTCAAGCATCTCCCAGAAGAGCCGTTCAACTGACTTGTGTTTCTCTCAACCCAGTACAGTAAGGGGTTTACTCTAGAGGTACTGCTTAATATTTACAGAAGTGAGAGCTCTTACCTAAAATGTGAGGTAGATGGCTTTTGAAGTTATTACCTTTTTTTAAGTATTAAAATTACCACACAAGATGCCTTTTGACTAATAATTTGTCTGGCTCCAGTCTCGTTGTGGATGCGCTTAGTCCGTCATTCTACTTATTGCAATACATGTACTTCACTGTGTTGTGTAGCATCATTCAAATGTGCCATTCTGTGCTTGAAGATTATTTTACAAAATTTTAGTGACTTCAGCATCCGTTTAGTCTTGGTCAGATATGCTGCTGCCAGTTTGAAAGCGTTATTTTTATTTAATTCCACAATTGGAAAGTTTCAGCTGAAACTGTATGTTGTACGATAGTACATTTCTAGTAGTTCATTACTGCCTCTTCTGAGCAGAATTTTAACTCTCGGAATGTGCTGAATTAAGAGTGCTGGTACAAAATGAACCTTTGCAAGACACTGCTGATCTGAAATTGGAAGATGTCGTGGGTTTGGTACGTCATGTAGCCACAGACCTAACCTGTTTAATGTGCTGAATTTTAATCAAGAGAAAACAATGCCAGGCAGATGTCAATTTCTGCATGGTATCCTTTTACTTCTGTAGGACACAAACAAGGAACAGAACTAACATGGTGTTCTCCTGTGCCTGTATCCTTAATTAAACCTCATTAAGCACAAAAGTTTAATACTAGTCAGACAATGATTCAGTCATGATGTGATTTTTGTAGCATGCCTAAGTTGAGACTTTTGTAACCATTTGTAATCTTTAAGAATACTGATCTGACAATGTTGGAGAAGATTTCTATTAAAAAAAAAAAAAGGAAAAAAACCCCAGGAAAACATAGAAAACAAGCTAACCCATGAATACTATAGCTTCTAGAGATTCCTTCCTTCCCTTATACATTGTGCTTGAAGAAGTTTGTTAACACACATGCTGTGTTGTGTGAAAGATTTAATTCTGTACTGTGTGTAATTGCTCTCAGCAGCTTCCCGAGGGAAGGCAGCGCCAAGGAGGAGCTGTGCATGGATAGCTTTGCTCTGAACCGTGAGAGGCAGACTGTTACGAGCTTCAGGTTCCTTTGAACTAATAAAGACACAGTAAGAACACCTGTTACATTGCACAGTTGTTTATTTTCCTGCTTCAGCATATTTCGCACATCCCCTAAAAGCTCTTAAAAAATATGTATTTAACTCGTAATCTAAACATACCTGATGTCTGTATCCTGTGGCTCATAAGCTATTGTTATTTGCATAAAATCTATGATGTTAATGGCATGAAGAAGTAAGATCAAAGAATTATTGTGGTTGCTAGAGAAAAGCTTTAGCTCTCTCTTCTTTACTTTTAACCTATATTTTTAAGGAGTTCTGTTGCAAAGCTTTCCCTCATAGAATAACTTTCTTCAGTTATGGAGAAGAAAGCACACCCAGACAGCCCCTGGAAGGAGCTGGTGAAAAGGGTTTCATCACTCTTTCTTTTGTGAGCGTGTCGAAGTTTTTCTTAATGCTTCTGGTTTCTATGGATTTAGTAGTATTGGCATGTTGCGTATGCAGACAGGCTTAGGCTTAGGCTTAGGCTTAGTCCAGGTTATTTCCTCTTTTTCCTCTCTTCTTCAAAGGACAGAATCCAATTCCCCTTGCTCCTGTGATCAGCCTTCAGGAGCAACAACAAAAATGTAACAAGTGAATTAGTGTGAAATTAGTGTGAAAATATGAAGTACTGTAGACACACATAATTCAGACTGTGTTAAAGGTGTTTCACTGGAAGATTCAGATTATTAAAATCTACATACTTAATAGAAAAGACCAGAGTTATAGAAAAAATAAAAACAAGAACTGGAATGTTTCTTTAATTTTATTTCCTCCTGCCATTGTATTTTTAACATCGTGAAAATCCACCACACAGATTTCACTAGTGATTTTCCATGTGCAGCTATGCTGTGATTAAGAGGTGCGTTTCTCTTCTAAACTCATATTGGAGTTTTGTATCTTTATCCACCTGAGCACGTCCAGATGCCTCAGCTGCTTCTCTGTTATTCCGCTGCCATGTGGAATATTAGTTTTCGGTTACTTTAAGGATCTGATTCCAGAACATCATTAGTGTAACTGAGGGAACAGATGATTATGCATATATGTCTGATTAATATTGGGTCTAGTTTCTTCAGTGTGTCCAGATTGTTTTTAAAAAACTCACACATTTTTTCTGCAGCTGTCTCCTGGTTCAGCAGTGGTGCCCATTACCTGTGTCACAATGCACTTTAACTAAAGGCCACTAAACATTTTCTTGGTTGTGGTTGTGCCCTGTGGCTAACAAAGTAATGTATTTTTTTTTTTAATCAGTTCAGCAGTTGCTGAAGATGAGAGGATGTTCTTTACAATCCGTTATTTTTCTGGATGCGGTGTTTATGTATTTGGCAGGCATCCATTTTTATCTCAGTTTTTCTTCTCATGTACTCTTAACACCAGCATCCTTTCCCCACCTGTTAATACAAGTTAACATGGACAGTGATTTGGTTTACAGTTTTATAAATGTTTAGCAGCCACCAGGCTTTAGGCTTTATTCAATTCATTCATGCTCACATCTGGTCCAATTCCAAAATATCATCCTAATTTCATACACCTTTCACAATCATTCATTTATTGCTACACGCCTTCCTCTGGGAAGTGAGCCACATCCCAGGACCTGAACCAAGAGTGTGTGTGCCACAAGGGAACGACTGCTGGGTTTGCCAGGGATATTCAGAGCAGTGAAAACTCTGCAACAACACATGGTCAGCTAGAAAAGATTGGTCGCAAGCATGAACTATCGTGTGGGATTATTTTTTGATGTTGAAATGATAATTCTATGTTAAGAAAGAGCAACTTTCTGCACTTACCATAAATGACGAGAGGGAAAAGATAACCAAAATAGGTAAGGGAGTGCTAACGCTGGAGGAGGCTGTCATTTATTTTGCAGAAAAGGTGGAGAACACCCAATATTTTTTAGGAGGGAAAAAGCAGACACCAGCTCTGGGTAAGGCTCTGGAAGCCCCCTGAAGGCTGGCAGCTGTGGTTCAGATACTTGCTTGTGCTGTTACCAAGCACTGGCTGACTCCACCTCCCTTTCTGTCAATAGTGCTTCATTTCTTTGTCCCTTCACATGCAGGCTCGTGTATCTGCAGCTGAACTTTTTTTCTCTGTTGCTAGTGGTTGTTTTGGAACAGAAAGTGAATCTGAAGAAACTTAGTCAGTTAAATACTCTGCTGTTGTGCCTTGTTCCTTCTGCTGCTGCACAGAGCAATGAACTGCTGACAAACTCCTGGAGTTTGCAGTACAGCAATTTATTTGTAGTACATAGAGAGGAAAAGGTTTGGATACCATTCAAAGGCTGACCTTTCATTTGTTTCAGGAGCAGCATGAAAGCATTCCGCTTTTTTTCTGTAGCAGAAAGAGACAAAAATTACGTATTATTAATGTTGTGATCTAGCAGTCTCTCTTAGACCTGTGTGGTTTGGCCTCTGATAATGGTAAGAAAATCTCATTTCTAATCATGATGCAAAATGTCATTACATTAAATCATTACCATGCATGTTCCAAAATCCATTGGTCCTACTCTTATTAAAGCACTGTTAAGCCATGAGGTTATACAAGGACAACTCTATGGATGGAGGAGATACTTTATGCCTTCATAGCTATTGAATTTGCATAGAAAAACATTGGAATTTCGCAAAGATGTTTTTGAAGCAATGCCAGAAAACAGAGTTATCTTGAAGCGCCTTTTCTTAGAAATTTTCTATTTTCCTAAGCTATTGAAAGTATTTCTTCAGATGGCTTTTTTTTTCCAGTTACACCCCATTTTTTATGGTGTGTTCTGTCCTGATGACTTTTAACCAAATTCTTGTCAGCCCTGTCATTTTTAATGACACCACAAGCGTCTGTTGTTTTCCAGGAAAGATAAGCCCTTGTTCTGAAACATTCAGGGGCAGATTTCTGAAGGTGCTTAAGCATCCAAGAAAATTGTATAGGTTTTCACCTGCTTGGGTGGGTGCCTGGCTGCATCCTTCAGTGATTATGTACCTTTGAAAATATGTTTCCTGCCTAATCTGGACAGACTGGGAAAATATGCAATAATATAACTTGGAATGAAAACAGGAGGTAACAGAGGAAAGGCAAGTACAATTTGTGTCATTCTTTGATGTGGGCATGAATATCTCTTTGTCTTTCCAAATCATGCAAGTGTTTTTTAATTGATTTATTTGTTTGTGTTTTCATGGGCATTATTGTAGTAGAGTTTCTGCTTTTTCTTGGGAAATTTGGAATGAGGTGAGAATGCTCAGAATTTAGCTTTTGGAAATAATACCCCAGCATAAACATCAGCACAGAGAGACAAAAAGCAGACCAGATATTATACAAAAGAATATTCAACAGTAGCATGAGCAGCTCAAGAGTCAAGGAGGGTAAAAACTGAAATGTTATTAAAAACTTTAACTGTAGAGTGTTGATTGGAATGGATCCACCAGTCAGTGTACAGGAAGGATGTTAAACCCAGTTCAATATGACCTGCTGAATGAGTGCGGAGATGGAAGGCTTTCCGCTGAGAGCCGGTTTGGTCCTGGGCCCTTTTGTGCCATATGGGAAAGAAAACCATAATAAACTGAAATTGTTTATCTTCGTCCAGAAGACATTTCACGTAATAACGTGATGCTATTAACTGCATTGAAGCTTTTAACTACAAACACCCAATTTAAGCCTCCAGTACTATTTTACCTAAGCAGTGTATGAGGCAGTCTCAGCTCTGTAAAGTCAATCTGAATCTCTCTGCGTCTAAAATTTAAACAACCACATTAGACACCTATGTTACTCCACCTGAATAGATCTCAGTGTTGCGACTAACAGTCTCTCTACCTTATTTCCTGAGGTTTTTAGGTTTTCCCGTCTCAGGCTTTAACTTATTCCTTAGATCTTTATTTCCATTTCTCCCAATTCCTCTCAGTTCACGTTGGGCAGAAACCGATTTATAAGCTCAGCGAGGTGAAGGATGATCTGGAGACACAGTGCGAACACTGCTGGGTTTGCAGCCCTCAGAGAAAACAAACCCAGTGAACTGCTGAGACACTGCTGGCCAGCATTACTGGTCTTTCATGGGAGATTTTAAGAAGAGTAGCCAACAACTAATTTAACGAGGGGGACATCACCTGATTTGTGTCCAGGACTATCAGCTTGGAGGAGCTGGCTGGCTTTTGAGGTACGGAGAGAGGACCCCGAGTACCACCATCACCCAAGCTGGTTTCTTTTGCTTCCAGAGCTCAGGCAGAAGCTGCAGCTGGAGGAGGAATATGGCTATTGAGACACAAATCAGCACGGCAACCATCCCGCTCTGCTGCAGTATTTCCAGCTCCGGTACCAGACAAGCACAGAAGCAGGTTTATCCAGCTCAGGCCTCAGCCAGAACTTGCAGCAGCCCAGCCAAAATATGCCTCAAAATATTTTGATATTTTCCCCACACGGGTCACAAACTGGAGTCCAATGGTAGCAAGTGTTTTCCTGATTATGTTCCATTTATTTATAGAACAGGAGTAAAAAATGAGAACACATTTTCTGTGCAGAAGGGAAGGCCAGGCACATCATGGCACTCTCCCAGGCTGATCTGAAGTCTTTGGTTGGGTGCAGACTTACTGGGGTTATTTTCCATCCCTGTGTTTAGACTGTCTCAACTTCAGCAGTCTCTGAGACATGTAAATTGTTTTATGCAGAGGGACAACAGTGTTTTGTGAAGTCAAAATAGGTTGTGAAAACTGTACGTGAAGCTACTGAAGCAGTGCATCTTCTCTCTATTTGAATAACTAACACCATGATGTACAGGCCCCATTCCTACAGAGAAACGCAGACCAGCTGAGCACAACTGAACATAATGCCCCAGGTTAAGCCCCTGGTAAGTCTTAGCAAGAGCAGAGCCATGGGTTTTAGTTGCTATAGGTATATGCATGAAAATAGTATCATTTTCAATGTGGATGTTATTCCAAACAGTCCTTTGGCCTTATGTAGTGTAATGACAGCGGCCTAAAACCAGGAATGCTTGTAATATTAACTCTGGGAATTTAAATTTTTGGTACAACATTTAATACATTGGTAAACAGCATAGAAATGCAGGTGTGCAATTCATTGTAAGACTCACCAAACGTTCATGCACCGATGTGGAGTCACAGCTGTTGAGGTGAATCTCCATTACCTGAGGACACAAAGGCACGTCATAGCTGTTCTCAGCCATCATTTGGTAGACTTTCCAAAGTTCACAACTAAAACTTGCCAGTCCCATTTCTAGTAAGAAAAAAAGAATAGACTATAAAATCTTGTTTATGAATCATAACAATCAACACTGAGCACATCTGCTTTTTCTGCTGTGTAGTTCACCTGCTCATAAATCCCACAGCATCCTTCCTTGGGGTCCTCAAGGCCAAACCTGCTCTGCGTAAAGCCACAGTTTCGTTGCAACACAGCCATTATCCTGACGGAGCAGGAAGGATCTTCCACCTTCATTTGCCAAGAGAAACCCTTGCCCAGCTGAAGCCCTAAACCATGTACAATTATTGTATATATTGCAGGAGTGGCCACAAAGTACAAGGTATCAGCTAAGCCCAAGGGGTACCAGACTTGAGCTGAGCCAGGGCAGGGACAGCGGTGTCTCACCCTGCTGGTTTTGGAAGGGCTGGGCTGGGGGAACGTGCAGGACTGTCATTGTCCTGGTTGGCGCAGCAGCCCGAGCGCCTCGCCAGCAGCGCCGTGCTCCTCAGGACGGCAGAGGAGGACGGTGACACAGCTGCCAGTGTCATCTCCAGCATCCTGCTGAGGTCCCCTCGTCTTTGCTGAGCTCAGCTCTCATGTTAGAGCAGATGGGATCACAGTTTAACTGTGGAGACGTAGGAGTTAGCTTTTCACTGAGAGCAAGCTCTAAATAAAAAATGTCATCAAGTGAACTTCTTCAAACATCCCTGCCCTTCTCCCGAGGGTTTGTGCTGCCCTCCCTGCCCACCAGTGCTGCCTTTATTCAGCCTCTTTCCAGGCCAGTTTTCCTCATCCTCTGCCGGCTCTCGCTCTTGGCCCCAGACTGCTCCGTAAGTGTATATTTTACAGTACAAAAATACCGTCCCTGACTTACCATTCCCTTGTCAGCCATGGCTCCAAGTGAAATAATTGGGTGGGTGGGAAGTATTTTGAAAAACAAGGAGTAGGTGATTTCCACGTTTAGGTTTAATCAAAATTATAGTACCAAGACACTTGAAACACTAAAGCAACAAGGCCTGGCTAATGTCCTCTGCTGCTGTTGAAAGGAGCTGCTGCTTTCACTCCTTCAGACAGTTTTGATACACAGGGAAATGCAGTGTCCCAGCAGATAGTACCGTATTTATCCATAACAAAATAGCCAACAGAAGAAGAGCTGCAAACTTATAAGAAACTTTTAAGAACTTAGGTTTTGAAGAGTTTTTGGCTTTTAAAAATTTTTCCTCTGCCCTGACACACTTTGCGAAAGCCTTTTGGCAGCATATTTTTGAAGTCTTCTATTTAGCCATGCCAGGAAAACAAGCATTTACAATTTGATCTTTTGTCTATAGGTTCATCTAAGGTGAAAAATCCTGGGAAGTTGCCATCAGTCTTATGAGTTAATTCAATGCAAAGTCATCATATCAAAATTGCTCTAGAAGTTAGTTCTCAAAATATGCAATTAAGCATTCATGTGTCACCATCTTCATTAATTGCTTTGTGAAAGACACAAAGTAGTTCTTATTCGTGTATAATATTTCTATAGTAATAGTCATTAGGTGAAAGATGGACATAGAAAACCAGCTCAAAATAAAAATCAG
The DNA here is from genome assembly GCF_964273445.1 of Streptopelia decaocto. Classification (NCBI taxonomy): domain Eukaryota; kingdom Metazoa; phylum Chordata; class Aves; order Columbiformes; family Columbidae; genus Streptopelia; species Streptopelia decaocto. The sequence goes on along the minus strand of NC_138655.1, from coordinate 145,346,779 downwards.
TATTTTTATCCCTGTTTTTAACAAAGTCTCAGCTAAAAGCTATTTTTCTGTTTCTCATATTCTCAGTTATTTTCCAGAGCTCTACCAGAACTGCGTTCAGTGCTTTAGGTCAGTCACAGGATTCCTGCTCTATTGCCTACAGAGTGTTCTTCATTAGCTCTACTTGATTGACCTTAGTAATTACAGTTAAGGGAACCCTCATAAATCTGGTTTTAACTAAGGATGCTCCCTTTCCCCCCTTCCACCCAGCGTATTTCAGAGGTGGCATGCAGATTGCTCACCCAAACTACATTTCTTTTTGCCCTTCCTTGTGCCTTCAGCAGCAGGTCCACTTGCCTTATTTCTTCTGATACACCTTGTGTGTGTTGGTAGCGCATCGCAGCGCTCACATTTATATGCTGAATTATTTATTTAAGCAACCAGGAAATTATTTTCTCTTGCTCCAGTGACATTTTATGGCACAATAAGGCAGCCTTAAAGTGACAACAACCAGCTTTAGAGGAATATCCTTCATCATTTGAGCCCTTCTGCCCGTGACAATAGCATAAAACACAGGCTGGGCCTCATCTGAGTTTCCGTGGCCACGGCAGGGCTTGCTGATCCGCTTTTCCCGGTGCATGGCAATCGACAGGCCCCTCAGCCCCGGTTTGCGCTGCCCACTCGCAGCATGGCGCGGGACGGCAGCCCGGGGCCTCGCGCCTCTCCTGATACTTGTGATTTCTTGCAATACCTGGAGAAACTTCCCCAACTCCTGCTTCTGGTTTTAGTCTTATTCACCTGTGCGCCAGCTCACTCCTCTTTGTCCCCAGAGATCTGTCAGTCTTTTAAAAAACAAGATTTTTTTTTTTTCCATGACAAAGGCAGATTCTTGGCAGACTGTTCCAGCATTCCATTGAACAGCCAGGCAGCAGGCAACAGCGCAAACACTCCTCTGCCCGCTCCTTGTTTCCTGACCCTGATTTACGAGAGGTCAGTGATAGATGTTTACACTAACCACACACTCGGTTTATGCCAGGCTGGTCCATCTGAGCTTTCGTGTCATACCAATTCCTTTAAATTCTATTGCAATCAAAATCGAAAGCAACAGTTGTATGCTTTCAGCACCTCCCACCCAAATACTGCATGTTGCACAAGGCCAGATTCTACCCATTTCTTCTTTCTGGATATCGTCTTCCCTTCTATTATTCATATTTCCAAATCGCTCTTGAAAAATGTGGAAGTTCATCTAATTGAGTGGACAGCCAAGTGTAGTGACATCCAAGAGCAAAGTGCTACTTCAGATAAGAGTGTTACAAGCTGGCCTTTTGCAGACATTTCTAAGCTGGCTTCCACAACATAAATATGCAATGTGGGCAAGCAGACAGTCTTGGATTTTCTGTTTTGAAAATCGAGAGGTTACAGCCCTGATTTCAGAGATATGTGTCAGTTCTGCTTTCAAGCTGTTAGGGAGTGAGCCATGACAAATGAAAACAAACTGCTGTAGGAGCCATAATATTAACGCTTTTTCATAGCCAGTAGTGGCACTGCACATGGCAAAGTGTCCTCTTTAGCAGGAGCAGCTTGAGGGGACACCCTTGTCACAGCACCAGCCCATTGTGCTGGGGTTCAGCTACTCAGCCCCTTGCCCAGCAGATCAACTGCTGGATCGTACTCCACTTGCTGCACCTTGGCCTTTTCCTAATACCACCCCCTTTTTCCCTCCCTGCATTTCTTTTACTGTCTTCCTTCAACTGTTGTTGTAGTTTTAATTCTGCTTTGTCTTAATTTTGCTGGAACCTTGTGCTGGGCTCTCAGACGGACGGATCTGCTGTACTTCCTTTCTGGTCTCCCAGGACTGCTGCTGAAGCTTCTGGCAGAGTTTCTTTCTTGTCGCTTTCCCCCCCCCCCCAGACTTTACTGAAATAGCTGTTTGACTTTCCAATAAGAGATGCTGCATTACTACAAGGAGCAGGTGGTTCTCATTTCGGAAATTTCAGTCAAAAAAAGAAAGCATGTGACATCTTGTGAATCACAGTTTCTTGCTTTCTGTCCTGACATTTCTCTTATCTTTTGGAGTTGAAGGCTGATCCTTAAAAAGGATAACTAAGTGAAGTCACATACCACACCACTACAGCCCAGCCAAATTATATCCAGACAAATGGCTTAGGTGGAGTCACTACAAAATGCAGAATTAAAAAAGATCACTAGATATTGGCCTGCACAATATTTTTGTATTTGTAATATTACTTTCCAGAAGAAATAAAAATGACATAGCCTAGCAACTCCTAAGTCGGTGCTTAAAATTTCCCTACATCTTCTCTATCAGCTTAACCCCATATTTACTTTCCTTTTCAAGAAGTTCACCCTGAGATCCTATTTGCCATTCTGCAGCCTTCCTTCGCTCCCGCCTGAGAACCAGAGGGCTGGAAACCCTGGCCAGTCACCAGGCACTTCAGCTGGTTCCAGGCTGTAGAAAACCAAACTGAAACATAGCATCTCAAACCTTACAATCTGTCCAATGAGAAAAAAAGCATAAGGACAAAAAAGCAAGAGGTCATAGAGAAAACTATTTTTCAAACATACATTACAAAAAGTCATCTATGGCAAGAGACGATATAGAGTTTAATAATCTAAAAATCAAAATCTGAATGTCATACATGTTTCAAAATTTCTCTCTGGCCCGGGAGGTCTCTGGCTAGGGTTTATCTCTCTCTCTGGTGTTTTCTGAATTGAGCTGGCTAAAAGGAGATTCTGCTGCCTACAGACGAGTTCATCCAGTTTCTCTCACTAGCCCATCACATAACAACAATAGCTTTACACTTAGCTCACGAACATATGCCAGAGAACCTTCTTCCACACCTCGCTGCAGCCCAGACAGGCTGGAAGGCGACTCGGTGTCCTGGAAGTAGCTGTGCCTCAGCCCACAACAACTTGGGTTTTGTCCTACTTCGTATCCGAATGTTCTTTATGTTTTCATTTGTGTGCAAAGGACAAGAGCTCGGAGCTTGTGCACGTGCTATCCGAGCGGCCCTTGATAATGTCAGTGCCGCGGAGTTACAGGCGTTATCCCTGATAAAAGTCATGTTCTCTTGCTGCCTCCTCAGTGATTCACTGCGAAAGAGCAAACAGCACGCTTGGCAGCTGCCGGGAGCGATGCTGCCCAAGGATACCTGAGTCCCTTCCCCCTCAGGAAACCTGTCCTTGACTCCAGGTGCCTGTCCAGGCGCTCCCTCCTCCTTGCTGTGGGTTTGCTCCTTGAGCAGCACATCTACAACCATTGCTTGTAGTTCACTTCTTCAGTTCTGACCCAGATCTTCCCTGGCTTGGCTCCTGCTACTTGTGCTCCTCCGAATCAGGGTGCTCAGTTCATGACGTCCATAAAGTTCAGAACCGGAGGTAAGACGAGTTTTTCATTCTAATTTTAAACTGTCGCTTTAAAAACATTTTGAACTGTTACTTGTAAAGCTCAGGTATTTTAAAGACAGGAGCTCTTGAGTGAAGGAGAAGGAATAGTGCATCTCTCTTTCCTTACGATGAAGGCTAACAAGGAACACCCTGTTCCATTGATGCTGCATTTCCTCCCAAGCTTCCGGAAAGCCCAGTTATCTCTTAAGGGTACCACAAAAGCCTCTATTGATTTATTACCAGCTAATAATACTGCTCTGTTCTCTGATCTGTCTCCTACTTTCAAGAGATTTGCTCAGGTTATGCTTCATGCTTCCGTTTGCCTTCCACAATTCTATTTCAGCTTCCGTGTCTTTAATCTTTCTTACAAGGTGTTAAAGGATCCTCATTCTCTTTTCAGCATTTGCTACAAATTTAAGAAATAGCTGTTTTCAACCACGTTTTCCTCCCTCTCTGTACTTTGCCTCTGAAGGATCTCACCATAAATACCCTTTCAGCAGCTTTCGCCATGCATATGATTCACCAGCCTTTCTACTTCAGATTTGTCATATTCTTTCCAAGTGAAAATTTTGACTTGTCTCTCTGGCATTAGTTGCCACGCTACTGTCTGGTATTTCCTAAGCTGAGCTAGTGCAGCACCCACATTGAGATATTTTGGGTAATCTTTTTTAATGCCATTCCACTAAACACATTTTCTTGCAACTCTTTAGCTTCTGCATCCTCTTATTATAGCAACCTGATTTTGATTTCCCACATGCGTTACTCCCACCTTGTATAACACGTTCCCGCAGTTCTGACACAGGTAGGAAAGGTGGTATGTTTGTGTGGGGTCATGAGTCACTGTATCCTAAAAAACGTGGGCAGGTTTCAGCTGGGTTTAGTGAATGGAAGTAGGCTGAGTCTTGAAAACATCCTTTAAGACTTACTTGTACCATCTTTTGCTCATATTTTTTTATCTCTGCATTTGAAAAGGTGAATAAGATATAATCAAGCCTACCAGATTTTTCTAAAGATAACTGTATCCAACTGTGAAGGTGTAAACACAAAAGAGAGGGGCTGAGTGCTTAGCACTGACTGATGGGGAGTAACTGGGAGTAATGAGATTAAACTGAACAAAGGAAAACCACTGAAGGCTGAACATCAGGAAAATATCCTGGCCGTGTCTATCAGACCATGGAATAATTTCCCACGGGAAGTGGTGGAAAACTCCATTTCTTGAGTCATTTAAAATTAGACCAGATAAATCACTAAAAACCAGAGTGCTGGGAACAACCCAGTTGGAATTGGAAGAGGATGAACTAGGTGGTTTTGAAGGACGGTTTTAGTCTCTGTTTCTCTTATTCTGAAATTAAATAACATGCCTTGTTTAGGGTCTGTTCACGCAGCACTGCCAGACCTGCAGCTGCACTGTGTTCTCCTCATTATGGTCAAGTCGAAATGCTAATGTGACTCTGAACTGATCGTTTTTCTGTGTTGTGGTAACGTCACAGCCCGAGCCTGCCAGCGTGACAGCGGAGTCCCCACAGGCCTCCTCCTCCTCCTGCTGCAGACCTGCTTGGGGACCCTCAGAGGATTTTTCTGCCAAAATGCTCTTTTGTTTCAGAACAATTCCTCATTATTTCCTCTATCATGTACCTGTTGGGTTGAGCTCCCCTAGATGGCAGAGCTGAAGCAATTTAAATTGCAGAACGCTGTACGGGGCCTTGCTGCACCAGGGCTGCCACAGCCAGCCCGCTGAGGTCTCAAGAGCTGCTTCCTAGAAACAGCTCCCGTTGTCCTGGTTCAGCCTTTGCTGCGTGTGGGATGGTCCAACGCCACGTACAGTTAATGCACTTAGGATTTGGCCCCAAAAGGATATTGTTTCCCACAAACAATTCGAGTTTCCAGTTCTCAAAAACAGCAGGCCAAGAAAACGGTTAATTTATGGTTGAATCTTTAGCAAACTCCCATGGTCCAGCTACACTGACTTTTCAAAAAAAAACACAACATGGCTTTGATACAGTTGTGCACATGGCTGGAAAAGCAGTGAACATGATGAGGCAAGTTCAGAGAAGCTACAAGTGACCTTGTTGTCCATTTATACTTTTCAAGCCTCTGGTTACGTAAAACTATGGGTCATCTCATTAGCAGCTTTAGTCCACACGCCTTTTCTTTCTGTCCACACACAGATGTTTTTCCTACTAATTGAATTCTACTGCAATGCATTTTTTTTCAGGTTGAAGTGCTGAAGCAAGCTGAACCCAAACTGGGTCACATTTTGAGGATTTATTTTGAAACTGCACACATAACTTTCTGTAAGTTTAAGGATCTGATAAAAACTATTTGACTTGTGCTGTCTCCAGACCTGGTTTCATTTTCTACAGTTTGCAGAAGAGGACAACGGGTCAGGGTTTTTTTTGTGTGTGTTATTTGTTCTTCAGCTGAGCAGCTCCACATGGTGTGCTGCATTTCTCAGCTGGCAAAATACTTTATTGTTTTTGAACTATTGTTCGATTGGCACGAGGTGCCTGAGCGTTTCCCATCTTACCATCAGAGACAAAATAAATAAACTGATGATGGCTGTGGTAGATATATGGAGGGAAAACGGAAATTACTTGGGAAGCAAGAAGATTGATCTGAATTATTTCAAGAGTTTCCTTTTCTTATATATCAAGCATGTAAGTTTAGGTAAGTAACGCCATACCAATCGAGAGTCGTGAGTAGAGCAGAGCAAAAAAATACATGATTTTACCTGTGTTGGTAAGCCACCAGTTCAGAAGCAGTTTATCTTTCTTAGCTCTGAATTTGTACAGCTTTACAGTTTATTCCTGAATAATTTTCTCCTTATATCATGGTTACTCTGATCAGTCTTCTACTGATCATTTCCTCACTCCTTATATCTGTTATACTTTCCATTATTTTAATCTCTCTTTTGCTAAGAGTTTTACCGTTTCCAGATTCGTACTCATCTTTGATTGTCTCCAGCTCATTTCACATTTACTTTACCTATTTTGCCAGCTTTGGCTTCCTCCCTTTATCTGTCCTATCTTTATAATTACCGTATATCTTTTTTTGATTTTCCACAGAACAGCTTCACAGTATCAAATACTCATGCTGCAAAATTTCCCCTCATATAAAGATCAACAATAAGTTAGCTGGAAGTCATCCGTATTTCATTATATTTGGCACTGAGAAGTGCAGCTTTTAAAGAGCCTCCACCCTACAGCTGCATCTCATCATTGATCCATTTAAATGCACTAATCTAGCCAAAAAGCAAATGTTTCCCATTACAACCTGTCTCTAAGTGACATCTGTGTGCTAGTTTAGGAATAGATCTTCATAGTAGAACTACTTTGGAGGTAAAACAGGAAAATATATTCTTCTGGTTCAGTGCTAAACACTTGCATGCTTTTAGCCTGAAATAAATACGGAGCCAGGTACTTCCATCCAGTTACACAGTGGGTAAAATAAACCTTGTGAGCTTTGCTCACTGAACAGACATTCTGTAATTATGGGTTATGTGTATGACTAGTCAGGTGACTAGAAACTGGCTCCTCCATCTGCAGGGATTTCTCTATGGAAAAGGAAAATTATAAAAATCTCTGAAGTTCATAATGAATACGGGGTAGAATATCTAACACGCTACTAATATCCCAAAGGCTCTCAGCTCTTTACAATGGTGATCATGCCACTAGAGCTTAGTAAAAAGAGCAATGAGGCCTGATCTTTACCCAGGCTAACACAACAGTTTGTGAGGTGGCTTTTTAGTTTGTTTGACTTCATTGACATAGTTATGCTACTGGAAATTCTGCTAATCTAGATGAAGTGTCTTAAAAAAAGAAAATGTGGGTTTTGCGGGTCCTGTGACACAGGAGCATTTTGATGTCAACCTTGTAGAAAGCTGAAAAAGGGATTTATTACAATTAAGCAGGAAGATAAAGAGTATATTAAACACTATATTTGTTATTTCACATACGCATATGTTGAAAAAACGATCAATGCCCGGTATGGATTATCTTTCAGTCCTATGCTGCCTTCGTACTCCTCGGCTGCCCGTGGGCTGCAGGACTCCTGCCCAGCACTGTTCTGTTCCAGCGGCTGCCACAGGACAGACAACTAGAGGGTTCTAATGAGAGAGGGGGCAGCTGGAATTGTGGTACTTGGGCACTCGTGGGAGTCTGCTTCTTGACACCAAAGGCAAGCAGGGACAGATGCACAGGCTTTGGAGCGCTTTGCAGGAGCTGTTAGCAAGCGGCCCACAGAGGCTGTGCCCAGCTATGCACACGTTCTGGCACCTTCTGAAACACTATGGTTTCTCTTGAAGGCCTTTCTCACTGCCAAATGCTTTTTGCATGTGTTAGATGGGTTCCTGAATCATAGTTCTGCAGTGCTCACGCTCACAGAACTAAGTTTATTTTTGATCACACTGGCATCTCCTTTCTGAAACATCTTTTCTTCCCTTTAATCCACAACTGTAGTCAACAGCACCTTCGACCGCTGATGTACCTTCCCATACACTCAACCTCATGGTAGACATACTGTTAAATCCCCGAGTTGTATTTGCTTTCTGAATTAACACCACAGCGGTGATAAATGTGGCAGTTCTTGGATATTGTTTCATGCTGTTTGCTGGCAGCATCAGTGGAGTAATTGCGGCGGTCTCAGTTCAATCACACACCAAAGGCTCTTTACAGCCACAAGGACTGAAAATAACCTGCTGTAGAGAGGCTTTGGTTCTCAGTTCCAGTTCTATGAAATGGACACATTTCCAACCACTAGCTTGTCCAGCAGAGAACAAGATAAGGATTTAGTCCCTCCTTGCCACAGAATAGTTTAGAGAATACCTATACTGAAAATCTTTCTACAATGCTGACGTACAGAACCAATCTCCAATCAACAAAAAAACCCCAACCCTTGTGAGTGTATACTGTGAAAATATAAGATTTTAATTCCATTTTAATGCATTTGGCACATAGTGTATGATGCTTAACTCCTCACCTGAATAGAGGTTAATTATATCATGTCTCAATATTTTAATTATTCTCTAGATTTATACACAAGTCAGCTGTGAAATAGATCTAATAATTTCTTATGGTAGTGGACACCACCACTCAATTCTTTATTACTATAAATGGACCAATTTCTGTGTCAATAAAAATGACACGTACTAGGCACATTGTTCCCAGGATCACAACCATTTCTGGTATAGTCCACAACAGACAGATTGCTAAGTTTTGTAACATGATGAATGAAACAAAACTGAAAGTAAGTATTTTATTTTACAGAAGCTTTCAAAATACAAGTCCTTGTGCCTTGCTCAGAGTAAAATATCCTTCCTTACTAAAAGCAGCATCCAGTAATACAGATCCTGCAGCACAGTCACACTGTTGTTCTCACCCCACAAAACAGCGTGACAATTTATAAAGTGATAAGACAAAGAATTAGGAAATAACTAATTAACATAATTGAAATGTCTCAGTTAATATACTTGGTTAACAGCAATGCTAACAGGAGAAAATTCCCGCTACACACTTGGATGGAAGCCTTACTGTTAACTCATGTCATACTTAATATAGAAATAATTAATACTTGTATATGTGCAGTTATTTGGAGCAGAATTGTGCAGCTATCCCTTGCTACTCATCAAAGGGATACTTTTTTATATACAGAAATAAAGTGTTACTTTAATCATAATTCTCACAATACAAGGGTGGCAAAAAGGAAATGGGCTAATAATATGTCATTACAGTTACAGTAGTCTGAGCTCTCCCAGAAGTCAGGGAAGAGAAGTAAGAGCCCCAAGAAGTGGACACGAGCCACCTTACATGGTGGTATGAACGTGTTTGGTCAGCTCATGTCTCTCCACTGGCTATTGAGTGAGCCTAGCTGATTAGTTCAGATCAAATGAAGCATTTATAGATGGGTAAAATCCGACGTCATGAATACCACCCTCAGTGTCTAGTGCATTAGGAGAGCACAAAGCAGGCAGAAAATTTCCTTTGCCTCAGGATGTTAGGGGGTTGTGCTATTAGGCACACTGTTTGCCCAGAAAGAGAGTCCTATGGCAGCCAGATTTGTAGCGATTTGCTCGTACCTGGAGTTAGCAGCAGTGGCCATGTCAGAACACCTCTATCCAGAAAAAGAGCCACTCGTTCTTGTCTTCACAGAGTCCTAAACTAAAGGTGAATAAGACATTCATATTTTTGAAAGAGAGTACCCAGCATACTCTTTGCTAATCCATTAATGTTTTCAATATTTCAGCAGTGCTCCTGCTCTGAATTGGAACCAAAAGCAAGTCTTTTCATTAAAAGCCAGAAGGAGAGAGGGAGTATGAGACCCATTTAATTGAAACATTTCCAGCCAATACGCTAAGGAACATTTAGATTCTGCACATATCTTATGCATAGTCAATGGAAATTGCATGAGCAGAGGCTGAAAAGGCTCGGAGGAAGCTAATGTAAAATGAGCAAAGGCTACAATAGTCTAGACTGTAGATCAGAAGAATAAGGCTCTGACATTTATCAGAGAAGAACCAAAATAGCTACTAACTGGACTGGTTCTCTGTGGCAAGTGAACCCTGATACAGTTTAGAGCAACCTGCCAGTCTGCTCTGCACCGAGTGCCACGTGTGACAGCAACAGGGTGTGACAGCAACAGGGTGTGACAGCAACACGGTGTCTCAGCAACACTTCTGCAGGGGATGCTGCACAGAGCAGCATCACGAACCAGCACAATCCTCTTGTCCATACGTGCCTGTCTCCCTATAGCAGGTGCATCCGCTGGCTGGGTCAGTTGTTTCTACACCCCCTTGCAACGCAGAGCAGCATAAAAGGTGGGGCAGGACTTGGTTAGCCCAGCAGTCTGTGAATAACCATTTGGCTCGAGGTGTAGCTGAAGTGGGCAGCTGTTTGAGGCAGCTGTCTTCAAGAGACACTGACAGAACCATCCTTTCCTGGTGAACCAAGCAGCATGCCTCACAGTCTGCCCTCGTATTTACTCCTGTAAGAACAATATTGCCATGGTCAGGACAAGCGTAATCCTCTGAGCGGGAGTCAGAAAACATCTTCCAGAAGGAAAAGCCAAAAGTGTTTCCACGCCGTTCATCCCCTTCGCTGAAGCCACTAACTATTGGAATGGGACTGGAGCTCTGCACAGCTGTTATTTACCTCGGTTTTGAAATGCAGAAAGTTGCAGTAATCTGTTTATTTTTCCTTAACTCTTTTGTGCTTCAGAAGTATCACACAGTTCAAAAGGATATGTGACCAAATTTGAAGAAAATTATTGGGCTGGCAGTGTTTTAGCAACTTCCTTTGTAGAAGAAATGCAATAAATAAGTGAAGATTAAATAAACACAGAAGCTATCAACAGGGCAAAGAAAAAAATAGTGAATAGAGAAGTTTGAAAAATGATGACTGGTGCAAATCTTTGCTTTTTCTCTGTTTTCCATCAAGATTTCTCTAAAACTTAAGGATGTCTCCAAAAGAGGAGCTTGACATCTTGCAAATGGAATGGAACCTGCAACTGGTGCTGCAACTGGTCCTACAGGTCTGGGGAAGAGCAGAGCAAACAGGCATACAACACATTAAGGAGAAGGAGTTTCCCTTTAGATTTTTTATATTAATCAGACCCAATTATTAAGGTTAATTACCTTTATAGAAGTTGTATAATACGTATGGCCCTCAGCTGACGCAGTTGTATAGTCCTGAAATCTAATAGTCCATCCCCATCTGCTCAAAAGTAAAGACCACTCTTACTGTATAAAGAAGATTAAGCTCTGTCCTTAGACTTTGGGGAAAATGTTTTTCCATCACTGTGCTCAGAGTTTGTTTTGTGTTTTGCTTGGGGCTTAAGGACCGCCTTGAGACTTAGATTAACTTGGACGATTTCCCCTTGCCTCCCTTGTAAGTCTTTGGTCTAATCCTGCAGATGACCTTTGTGTGGACAGACTTTGCAGCCACATGGAGCCATTTGGGGTCTAGTGCATGTGAAACAGCACAATACTGCAGCAAAGAGTTCACATGTATCTAATGAGTTAAAATATTTGGCTGCTGCTTTCTTCTGGGAAAGCAGTTCTGAAAAGAACATCTGAGGGTGTCTCAGCAGAAGACTGAGCTGAAAATATTCTGTAAACGTGGCTTTGTTCCTTAGCTCATTACTTTCGACTTCTCCCTGGAATTCTGTTATTGCTGATTAGATTTTTCAATTGATTTTTGTCCAGATTTACAACCTAAATCCATTGCTGAACAGGGACAAGCTGATGGAGGGTGCTAACAATTAATTTAGTCATGCTAGAAACATATTCAATGCTTTCTTCAGTCAGTTCAAAAGCATGTTTCTTCTTTATATACTACGGTTTGCACAGTCAGTCAACGCAGCCTGTTTACAGAAAATTAAGGTTTCTGTTCAATGGTTGCAATAATCTACATGGATGAGTTTCTACGGTTTCTTTATCCATACAGGCAGATGAGCCACTTGGAACCTGAATCCAGCCCCAGGTGTCCCCAGTTCCCACAGTTGTCTCTGTCAGTCTATAAAAGTAGAGCAGAATCACTCTTTAGATGTCATCTCTAATGCTGATCAACCAGCATCTTCCGTAGCAGCTGACATTTGTTCAAAGGGTTTGTAAAACACTGGAAGAGAATGAATCCAATACTTTCTTCTCCTTGAAAGAAGCATCCATAGACAATCCCTTCTCTGGAAATGGGATGTAGCCTGCTGGGGAGTTTATAATACTTCTACTATAATGTAATTCCAGGAAGCTATGGTGACAGTTTAGCTCTGTTAAAATACCAAACATACTCCTAATCCAGCCTCTTCTGGAAAATTCATGCCATACAAACATAAATACAATCCAGCTTGTCTCCCAGATTTTTTTTGGTGGGGGTTGTCATGCTTCCCTGGATTTGTCTCCCCATTTTTTATCTCACTTTTTAAAAGCCAGAGCAGGAATACAGGTAATGGGAAAGCAGTGGGGGGGAAACAAACAAACAAACAAATAAAACCAGAGTGTACTATCACTTTCAGAGCCTAACCCCCATAAGTAGTAATCAGCTTACAGGTTTAGAGACCTTCTGGCCCTCAGATGGCTCCTGCTGTCCCACAGAGCATCTCTTGTGCCTCTCTCTCAAGTGAAAAGAGAGCTGAGCAGCTGTCAGTCAGCATAAGTAGCAGCACAGGGAGCCAGGTTTAGAAGCCAGTAAAAGTCAGGTACCTGGTTTCCACAGGTTACCTGGTAGTGAGGTTCTGATGAGCTCGAAGTAAAAGCTCTTTGGACAGGGTAGGCAAACCAAGAAAGCAGCAACTGATACACTGCCTTTGGGTGGAGCACATCATTGTTGGAAGAAGGGAGGATTTTGATGAAATCAACATATTTGTATGATATAAATGTATCATTTTTACTCCTGAGCTTTCGCTCAATGGCTGAAAGCCATTCTGATCCAGCCACAGCCACAGAGGAAGATCTGCTAGATGGCAGGGCTCAGGAGAACGCTGCCACATTTCGTCTGTCTACAAGGAAGCTGCGGATAGTCGGAAGAAATACAAGATGGGTAGCCTGAATTTTGGAGATGGCTGTTAGCACCCCTGTGCTACTAAAACATGGTTTCACTAATCAGCGGATCAAGCTGCTGATTATGTGATAAAGCAAGGAGAGAGTGATAACACTTGTCAATTCATCACCAGCTACTTCCACCTAAGCTGTCAGTTCAGTAGATAAACTAAACATTTTACAAAATAGGGCTGATTTATCACCTCCCAGTCAACAGCGCAAAACCAAACACAGAGCTGTTATTTTAGTAGAGGAGCTAAGGTAACCCAGATTATCATTTCACTTTTCCCTGCCATTCGAGCACTTAAACCTTTTCTGTCTCGGCCAGTTTTAAATAGATTGGATATTTATTGTGCTGAACTCTTTTAAACTGTGCGTGTGTGGGAGGGGAGGGTTTCTGAGGGAAAATGCTGCACATCTAATAGTCCCTGCTGGCTTTCTAAAACAAGTTAACATTGTTTGACCTAAAGTGAATAAACCCTCAGCAGAACTGAGGCTGATGACTTTATCTGTTAGACTCTGGCTCCTCTAATTTAAAACAAATGAAGGAATGTAGATATTTTAAGTGAATGCAGAAAAGATGGGAGTGCTATTTTTTTCCCCTAGGCTTTTACAAAATTAGGAAATCTTGCTGTAAACAACAGGCATGGCATTTTCAGAAACAAGTTGTTATTCCACAGCAACAGTTTCCAACAGCAGAACATGAAAAACAAGAGTTTTGCTTTGCTTATGGTTTCAGAGTATTTCAGTAGATTTTCATTGCTAGGAACCCAAGTGAAAAGTAAAGTGAGTTCTGCTGGCCTCCTCCTAGCCATAATCTTGCTTGCTCAAATTTTACACTGCAACTAAATCCCCTGGGCTCACTGAGTTATACGTGAAATGTTTTTGTCTTTGGCTGGATGACGGTGAATTCCTGCAGGCCTGAACAATTTTGTATTTCTTTACAGAGTACCAAGTTTGTTATTAGAGGAGAAACCCCAAAGCCACCAAAATGTATAAAACCCCACACTCAGAATAGCAAGGACAGTTGGTGTGAACAACCGAGGCTTATTGCTGTACAATGGATCAGCCTGCCTGGGCACACATCGATGGCCTCACACAAACACCTCTGGGTCCAGTTCAGTGACACTATACGGAGCCAGACATGGGGACGTGAATAAGTACCAAGTTAGGTTGTGAATTCACAAGACATCAGAAACTTTTCACCGCCTCCGTTTCAGACAGATTTCTCATGGAAGAAAAACCTATGACACTACTTGGTCACACTTGCTCTGAGGGGAAATGAAATACCACGAGCCTCTTACCAAGCACAGTTTTCCCTCTGTTTGGCGATGGATCAGTGATGCTGGCCAGGAGGAACAGTCATCTTGCTGTCAACTCCTGGCTTCTCTTTGTGCCCAGGACATTGTCATCCAGACTGCATGAGAAGCAGCATCCTGACAGAGACAGCTCTCCCTTCACACCTCAGCTTTGTTATCTAAGAAGACCACACTGAAGAGTGGAAGATACATTAGCTGAGACATTGGTTTTCAGAGGGTAGCTGGCTAGTCCCCAAAAGCTAGAAGATGAATGGCTCCTTTCTCCCGGAAATCCAACAGGATAAGGACTAGATGCCCAGATGTCCACCCAAGCTATAAGATTAATCTCTGTTGGTACTCTCAAACCCACAAAGTATTTTTAGAATATTTAGTTCATTGCCTCCTCTTCCAGACCTGGGATTTTAGTCTGTGCACATACTCCTCCATCAGGGTCATGTTACACCTCCTCTTTGCAAAGGTGTAGGAGGAGTACGTGTGTGTGCGTGTGCATTCACACGTGCTCTGCCTCTAAGGAGAACATAAAGGGCCAGGAAACAACAGCAACAAACAGCTTGGATATTAAAAAAAAAAAATCTCTTTCAGGTAGCACTGAAAGTCAAGACCCAGTTTCCTGCCTCAGAGAAAGCCAAACTACTTCTCTTTCCACCTACCATCATCATCCCACAGCTGGTATGGGAGGAGACAGCCTGACCATCTCAACATACATTTCAGGTCAGGAAACCAGGACTGTTACCCTGTGAGGTAAGTTCTGCAGCCTCAAGCTGCTACTGGAAAGCTACTGAGGTGTCCTCAAAGCAGTGGGTGGGGAAGTTCTCCTGGCACAGGATAGGAAGTAAGCCCAGGAAAGCCAGTTCCTGGTAACTCCTATTTGGAAGGGTCAGTCATCTTTCCATGCACATCTCTACTCTGTGGCCAGTCTCAGGACATGGGTCCTGAGTGTATCACCAGAAATATTCCTCACAACTTCACTGAGCTCGCCCAATAGTGATCTTCACCTCATGATCCTGGACATGCCATGCATTTATGCAACGTCACATGAGCTGTCTCATTGCCTCAAGTCATTCACAGCTATGCCAAAAGGAAGGATCACAGGGGAAGGCAAGAGGTTGCATTGCCCATCAGGCTGGTTAGCTTAGTGCTGGAGGATATTCTGAGGACATAGGAGCCACCAGCAACACGCTTCTGGTCTTCCAGAGAATCCCCTTCTCTCCCCCACACCTGTATTCAGCAAGCCTGGTGCTGCTGGCTCTGGTCTGCTTCAGTGCCCAAGCACCCACAGCAGACTCTATTTCACCTCTGTTCAAACCCAACACTTGCCTGCAGGATTGCCCTGTACCTGCTCTGCACACCTCATTATTCATGGGTGCTGCTGGCAACCAACCTCCTATCTCACATTGGAGCCTCTGCTCCCCATTTTACCCATGCCTTCAGTAGATGATAGATAGATAGATAGATAGATAGATAGATAGATAGATAGATAGATAGATTGAACTTTTTGTAGTATATATTTTTTTTAACTGTCTACCTGGATTTTGCTCCAAATGGTTAATCCTTCTCTGGGTGTCTGAAGTATAGTCCTCTCATGAGACAGATCATTTCTTGTGCCATGATGGTCACCTCTTGCAAGGTCTGCTACTTTCTGTTGCAACCTCTCTGTTCATAGGATTTTCGGATGTCTCTGCTCAGTGGTCCTAAACTGGCCGCAGCTCCAGCTCAGAGATGACATTGTAACGCTCTCAAGATGCACAATCTATCACATATCTTAAGCATCCTCCTTGGCTCTCCAGTAGGCAAATGTCTCCTTTTCACCAAAACTTCAGATACACAGAGATTTTCCCTGAGAGTGAAGTCCCGCATAATACTGTATGTGCTTAAGATGGTGTTAGTTCTAGATGATATTACCTAGCACCCTGTGACTGGTGGGGATGGCACGACTGAAGCTTCAGAATGCCAGAATTGTCTCTAACTATGGACCCAGTGGCAGGTCAGGCTGCAATTCTCTTTGGCAGTGCTCCGGAGCACCTGAAAAAGCATCAGTATCCAGGGCTGAGTGCGGTAGGTGTGACCTCCTGTGAAGAGAGGACTGAAAAAAAGACGACTTTGGTCAGAGATCAGTGTATATGTGGGAGCCAAGACATAGGCATGGTACCAATGACATTTATTTCTGCTGCCACAGTGTAGGCGATAGGAACATCCATAGAATGAGAGTGGAATATTATAGTACAGTTACCAAGAAAACAGCTATAACCACGTCTAGGATGATTTATGTACTAGTTCTGGACAGGAAACAGATGCCTGTATGACAGAATCCCAGGAATCTCAGTGCAGAAATCTGTGAAGCACATACAGTTGCAGACAATGGCTCTATTACTGTATAGCTCTAGTCATGATTTCATGGCTTTTACATGTCTAGGAAGGGACTGTCTACTAGCTGCAGTATCTTGGAAATATCACTTAATGAAAGATGTGTCGTCCACTTCTTGATCTCCCATTCTGGGGAGAATCTAATGAATTGTTCTCATGCAGGGCACCTGTCAACACCCTTGGGTGCAGGGAAGCTGTTAGATGCCCATTGGTGCTGTGGCCATGCACTAAGAAGTCTGTAGACAGGGTGCTCACAGTGGTGCTCACAAACACTTTCAGGGAGGTAGGAGCATTCATTACCTCCAAAACAGAGGAGATTGCAGAGGTGTTCATGTTCAGCCTGAACCTATCAAAGTAGGTCCTGACCGTGAGATTTAAGCAGCTGGAGTCTATGGTAGAAAGTGTTATCAGAATGACCATTAACTCAGCAGCTCCTGTAAGTGACAATTTCTGAAAGCGAACACCAGTACAAACTTCTGCTTGCTTGGAGGCATATCTCATCCCTCTCACTCTTCCTTTCCTGCCCACACTCAGGCCCTATTAGACCCTTTCCTACTTAACTTTTCAGACTTTCTTGTCTTGTCCTTATCCCAGCACAAAATACTCAAGATCTACTGCTATCTCCCACTACTGCCTATCTAATCTACGCTACCCAGGTACTACACACTAATCTAATCTGAAAAGTCCTGTAAGAAACCTGCTCTCAACTTAACGTCTGTTTCTCTCCACTCGTGCTCTCTAATGAAGAGCCGGGGTGTTTGGGACTATGGCTCAGCCTCCTCACTGCTCGTGGCACCTCCAATCTGACACATCATGCTGGGCTGCAGGTGGTGAGAAAAGCAAGGGCCTTCAAGATGGCAAGGACAACGGAACTGCTGGGAAGTGAGTTGCTTCACAGTGTGCTGGGTGCAGGTTAGATGCCCAAACTCAAGTTGTACATGTGTTACAAAGGCATGCCCCTGGGCCCTGCTAGTACATATTAAGGACCATGTGGGAAGAAGGTGGGTACCTAAAACATATTTAGTGTAATGAATTTCAGTCCTCCACTCTACCTGGCCAAGTGAATTTTGATGTCCACCATTTAGCCTCTAGAATGTCTATATTCTCAATATATCAACACATTCATTCAGCAAATTATAGTTTAAGATAGAGGCCCATAGTTGTGCCACCACTGACCCAGAAAGGGCAGAACAGAACAAGGGAGTGCACCTCAGCCCCTGGACTGCAGTGCAGGCTAAACTCTGCCAACCTCAGCAATTTAAATTCAGCTGCTAGACTTTGCACTGAAGTGGCTGAGATGCGCCCAGAGATGTCTGCACTAGCTCTCCTGTGGGGATGATACTCTTTAGCAAGGAGTGATAATAAACAGTAGGATGGTGCTAACACTTTAAGCTGCTGCAGCTGTCTGCTAAGTGAGTATGTGTCAACACCTTCAGACTGGAAGGTGAGAAAGTGAAATTATAGCTTTCAGTTACCCTAATTCTGCTTTTGCAACCTCTTTTATTAAATCACTTTCAAGGGTGGTTAAGGGACTCGGAGGTTTTGCTTGTGTGTTATGAATATGAGATGATAACAAGGTTGTTTCTGAAAGCTTCCCTCCTTTTTCTGTTGTAACTATGACACCATATTCAGAAAGAAAAATTACAGCAGCATACCCTTATACATGAAAGTCCTAAAAACACCCCAGTGTCCCAAACACGTGCCACAAAAAAAACAGAACACCGTGATTAAGATGAGAAAGTACACAGTTTAATAAAGATTCACCAGCACAAACATTCTTTTGATAACTGCACAAATATAACCTCCCCAGACTTAATAATAAGATCTATTTCATCAGCCTAGCTATGAAGAAGTAATTTGTGATTTTAGGATCACATTTTCCTCTGTGGTATTTTCATCTCCCTATTATAGTTCGAAATCTAAAGCTAGAGAAATTGATTGACAATCAAAGAAAAGTAAATATGTAAGATTTGTCACTCTACCGATGTAGCTGTGCTGATATAAATACAGATTTGATAGATATTAAATAACCACTCTGAGTCTACTTGTGGTTTAATCTCTCTGAGACATTTTGTAAATCTGACAACTTTCTACATGCATATTAGTTAGGATGCTAATTTAGAATTGGAGTCAGTACTGTGGCTCCTACAGAAAAAGTGATTATTATGAATATTCGGAACTGATTTTATATACATCACATGTTTTTGATGATGTTCTGCAGATTGACATGATGACTACAGTAGAGAGAGCAGTATGCAGCCGAACATGCAGCTACGCTTCTTGGTTCTGTTTGCTAACAGCTTCTAAACAGGAAAAGTGCCCCAACTGTTCCCCTTCTCCACCCTTCAAAAATCTCAAGTGATTTTAATTCTGGTCTTTTCAACTTCTTGACAACCACTAACTGGATGATATTAAAACACTTTGCTTAGGGTCTGGATGGCAAATCTTTAAATCTTGTGTGACAGTGAGAAATGATTAGCGAGCTGGACAGAACCATCCCGGACAGCAGTATGCCTACTTAAAATATGTATATATAATCTCTGGCCCCGGTCAGGTTCAGCCACAAAGTAGTCTTTAACATCAGAAATTTATGAAGAACTCAAATTCTTCAGAAACTACTACAGGTTTTTAACTGTATATCCACCTATTGAAATCCATGGCAGCACACAGAATTGTAGGTAAGCACCTGAATCAGTGCATCGGGCCTCAGTACTTGGACCTTGAGACTCTTCCTCCAGCTACTGGATGTAAGCTCTTTCCTCAGTTCTCTGGATACCAATATTCGTACCTGCAACTGATGCGAGTTGCCAATGGACAACTACGCCAGTCACCTCTTTTTGGAGATCACTTTAGAGTAGCACAGTAAAAACCTCACCACAACCCAAAACGTTATTATTGGTTTGAGACCACAAACAAGACATGACCTTTCACTTCACACAAGACCTTTACTATTTCTTACAAATGTTTTCCTTCATTCGCTCTCACAGAGAAGTTACTTGTCCAGCGTCTACGCTGGAAATCGCCATCCTAGAAAAGGAAAAAAAAAATAAAAATCACACACTCCAATAACAATAGAAGAAGTATAGAAAATATTTGCGTCTACCAGCTTCACGGAGATAATAAAACCAAGCTCCCGCCACCCCTCAGGCCGAGCGGCGGCCGCAGGACTCCAGCCTGGCCTCGTCCCAGAGCCCCCTGAGCTGCCGCTGTCCCGCCGGGCGAGCGCTCACGAAGCCAGGTGCAGCTCGGAGGTGACGACAGAAGCCCTGAATCCTGAGTTACGGAGGAAAATCTGAGATTATACCTGCGTGAACCCCCCCTGCGAAAACGCTCTCGAGGGGAAAAGGAAACGCCGCCGGCTCCGGGCGCGCTGGCGGGCGGAGGCGCGGGCCCGGCGGGGCTCTGCGCTCCCCGGCCGCAGGGCGGCTGCCCTGGAAGGCGGCCGGGAGCGAGTTCCTGCCCTCGCGGTGTCGTCTGAGGAGGTGGGTGGATTTTTGGAGGGAACAGAAACCGCCAGCCTGGAGGCGGGGGAAGGGGACCCGGTCAGGCTCCTCGCCGGCTCCAACGGCGGAGGCAGCGGGAGCCGCCAGTGCCGGGAACGCCTCTTCGCCGCCGAAGGGCCGGAGTCCCGCGGGCTGCAGAGTAAGAGGGACCCGCGGGGCAGTGTCCCCCCTTGGCGGGGTCGCGCTGCCGGCCCGGACTCCAAGGGCTGAGGGGGTTGCCGCCCCTGCTCCTGTCAGGGCGGTGGCCGCCGTGAGGCGTTGGGGCGACCGCAGGGCCTTCCCGGGACGGGGGAAAAGGGGGTCGTGCTCGGAGGCCGCGGACAACGAGGAGGTGTCGCGCTGGCCCGGGCAGAGATCGCAGCGCCCAGCGCGCGGGAGGCGGTTAAGCCGCGCGAAAGCCGACGCCTTCGGCAGGGCACGAGCTGAAGCTCCGCGGCGAGCCCGCGGCTCCCCCTCCCGCCGAGCCCGGGCCGGAGCGCGGCGAGCGGCCCCCGCCCACAGCGCTGGGCGCGGCCGGTGCCCAGGTGGCCGCGGGAGCTCGGCGGGCGCAGCTGGCGCGGCTCCATGGCCCCCAGCGCCGAGCCGCCCTAATTGGCGGCGGCGGAGCTGGCAGCGGGGGGCAGGGCTGGCCCGGAGCGGCCGCCTGCTGCCGGGGCGAAGCGGCGCGTCTGTGCGGAGAGAGGCGGGAGGCCCGAGGGAGGGGCGGCGGGCGGGGCGCGGTGGTCTGATCGCGAACGGCTCCAGCTACGTAGACGGGGGGAGGGGGTCGCCTGCAAGAGGGGTAGGCTCGCGTTGGGAGACAAAAGCCCGGCTCTCTGAGTGGGGGGCTTGGCCTTATTGCTGCTGGGAGGGCTCTTTTTGTTGCCGCTTCCTAACCGGAGTTCGTGCGTCTCCCGCCGCCCCCCACCCGGGTACAGCGCTGGTTACGGCCGGGGCGAGGACCGCGAACAGGCGGCGGCTACCGCCCGGCCCGGTGAACGAGCGGCCTCTCGGCTCCGGTCTCCACCAGTTGATCAAAGTTCAGCTGGGCCTTAAGAGGCGACCGGTCCGCCGGCCCCGCCAGCCGGGGCTCCCTCCGGCCGGGGCAGTGCGCCCCCGTCGCCGCTCCCTCCCGCGGCACGAACGCCTGTTGTAGCGAAGTAGGAGGGAGTGGGCGCCTCCCTCCGCCTGCCTTCTCCTCCCCGCGGCTGGAGCTCTGGATAGGAGGAGCCGGAGGAAGAGGAAGATGACGAGTGGGTGCAATTAGCCTAACAGCGGACGGGTGGCGGAGGAGGCGGCAGCGGCCCCGCGCCGAGGACTGACACATCTGCTCTCTCTTCTCCTCCAGCCATGAAGGCAGAAGTCGGGCAGCGCTGCTGAAGCCCAGGGCCGACCCGGCGCTCTCACCTATGGCAGCTGCGTGAAGGGGCCGCCCCCGCTTCCCCGGCGGCGGGGCTGGGCTGGCCTCGTCGCGCCGGGTGTGCGCGAGTGGCTCTGGCGCTGGTTCCCCCTTTCCCTGCCTCCCCTTCCCCGATGTGGGCTCCAGAGGATTTGCTCCTCCTTTGTAACCGGGAATGAAATAATGGCGACCCGGTGGGCAGCGGGGCCACCCGGCGGAGATGGAGACAACGAGCCCCCTCCGGGCGGCGGCAACGGCGCCGGCGGCCAGGTAGGAGCGGCGGGGACGGGCGGGGCGCGGGCTGCGCGTACACGACGGCGGGCAGAGCTGGGCCGGGCCGGGCCGGGCGGCAGCCGCCTCCCGCCGCGGGGAACGGCTTGGCTGGAGCGGGCTTAATGGCCGCCCCCTCTCTCCCTCCCTTCCTTCCTCCCTCCCTCTCTCTTCCTGCTCGCCCGCCCCGGAGTTGTTGGGAGTTGGACGCTGGGACCGGTGCGGGCGTAGCTCCCCGGCGGCGGGAGGGGAGGCCGCCCCCGGCCGAGGGCTCGTCTCGCAGTCGGGGCGTCGCTCCTGGGCCGGGAGGCGGGGGTGCGTCCGCTCCCCCACGGGCCGGGTGGCGGCTCCGCTTCCCGCCCCGCGGAGCGGCCGCCGTCCTCGCCCGCGGGGCGGTTTCCGTGGGGTACCCTTGTACTCCCTAGCCCCGCGGTCAGGTCTCGGCGGGTCCCTCTCCCTCTTGGCCCCTCTGCGTCGTCCCGAGGCCGGCCTGCCCGGTCCCCGAGGAACGGGAGCGGTTCGCTGGGCAGCACTGGTGTATGGCTTTGTCCTCCCCCGTCATACTCAAACTTTGGTGCTTTTCAGTAGACATACGACCCTGGTCGTTGCCTTTTTGTAGGTAGTACTTGCCACCCTCCTGCCTGTGCGCAGCGACTTACATTAAACGTATTTCTAACCATACCATTTGTTGCTGGACGGTCCTCTGCGTGTTTAGTTTAAAAACTTCATAGTATGCCCTATGGTGGCACCATTGCATGTTTGGACTCGCAACACAACACAGTGTTGTTAACGCAGAACCGTGTCTGATGCTTCCTTCTGTGCTTCCTATTAATAGTAATAAATGCCTGCGAAACAACCGTAACTTCAGATCCAACAAAATATGTATAGCAGCTTCAGTAGCATTGTTCTAAGATGTGTCTTAAGCTTTACTTAGAAAGACAAACTTGCTTTTGTGTTTCTCCAAGTTAGGGCACGGTGTGCCAAAGACAGAAAACTGACTTAAGCCTGTGTAGGGCTGTGAAATGGAAGCTCTTCATATAGATGTTCCCCTTCTGTTTGCTGAGATTGAAATAGAGTGATTTAAAACCTACAAAGCTACCAGCAGAAAAGGCAGGTAGGGAATTTTTTTTTAAGACACCAGGTTTTAGTTACTGGTGTCCTCAATTCACCCTTTTGCCTTGGTTTAAAAGTGGCACATATGGTGGTGTAAGATTTTTCCTTACTGCTGTCTCCTCAGTTAAGAGATTCACAGAGTCTCTTAAAGCAGGTGGGTTAGGTGAGGACAAAATGTGAGCCTTAAGTAAGAAAACAGAAGGTGTTAGGATTTAAGACTTTGTGATAAACTAGGTTTCTGTGGTTCTATATGTCTTTAATAATGAGTTATTCTTGCTGATGACCTTTTTAAAAATGTAACTGAAAAGGCATGTTTTGGAGAATGTATGCCTTAGTTATGTTCAGGTAGTGTGGGAAGGGGGGAAACCACAGGTCTAAGTGCAAAAATAAAATTCTGCTTTTTAGTTCTATTGTGTTGAGACTGCTGGTCTTTTGGCACTGGCACTTGTCATAATCCACCCATGCCTACTGTGGGAAGCCCTAACAAGGCCTGTGGCACTTTTGGGGCTCATCATGTTAAAGCTGTCTAATTGGAGACTACTAATAGAAATGGAATTGCAAAATAGACTGCTCTGCCTGTTGTTTTGTCTGATAGTTATATGTTGTAGTTACATTTTAACTGCTAGAAAACATGCACTTACACTGATGATTGTCTTAATCACAGCAGACCTGATTTAATCTCTGCTTGAACATAGGCAGCCCTCATGAATGCCTAATCATAGTTGCAGTGCTTTCTCAGTTACTTTAGTATACGTACTGCTGCATGGCTTGAAGTTCTACTTGTTTTCTTGTAATTTTTTTGTAGACTGGTGTAAAATGCCAAGTGAGAGTGAGGATTTGTGGCTTGGGATCTGCTGTCTCAGTTCAGTTGGTGAAACAGTTACTGTGTACAAATCCCTTTAACTGAAGTCTTACTTGTATTGAACAGTAGGATCTGCTTTTCTGTTGGAAAAAAACCCAACACCTTTAATGAAACACAGTTACTATAAAAAAGGAATTCTAAGTTTGTAAAGAAGTTGCTGCAGTTGCAGAGTTTTATGGTGTTCTAATACTGACATGCAAGGTATCAGTGTTTTTGGGAAATGATTTATGGTTTGGGGACACTGTATCCCATATGGTGTTTGCATTGTAATGCAGTATTAACTCATTTACATTTAGTACTTAGCTGTAGACCTATATGCACAGCACATTGTCATGAGGAAGACTCCAAGCATAGCCTGTGTTCATCATGGGCAAGAGAATTGCAGCAGAACTTGGGATTTTCAACCGGTTTTGGAAATATACAGCTATAATCATCAAGGTTTAATCAAGAACTGAAAAGTATGTCTTCTGGCTTCAAGGTCAGTGGTCACACAAAGAAAAAATTTCTGAGAAGCCAGTGTTTCTGTGTCTCTTTGCATACAAAGGTGGGAGAATTGAGGACATGCAATTTGACTCCTTTAGGTAACGCTTGTGTTTGTCGATAACTGTTCTTTGTTTTGGATGCCTGTCTAGTCTGGTATTATGTTCCATTTGGTCATGCCTTGCCATGATTATCTATTCTGATTTTTGGTTCTGTTTTTTTTTCCCCTTTGACTCTGTACCTGGTGGTCTTCCTCACTTCAGAGCCCCTTTACCGAAATGACTGTTGAGAACAAAGATTGTGCGTTCAGGCTCCTGTCTGAACACCCAGTGCCTGTTCAAAGGGACAGATCACGTATTCTGGGCTCTCGGGGGAGCTGGCAGAGAGGGCCAGGGGCTTTCAGGGATGTTTGCCATTCTGTTTGAAATCTGACACATGTTTGCAAATGGGTGCAAGAATTGTTATGTTCATAAGGACAGATAAGTGAGAGCATGTTCTCTCTGGCTTTTACATTAATAGGCATATGCTATCTCCGTTCGGTCAGGTTGTTGCAGTGTTTTGCTGGAGGTACAGGCAGTACTACTTCAGTCACAACATCCCATCTACAGACCTGTCCAGATTTGAGGCTGGAACTGGCATCTTCATTAGTGTAAATTTTGTCTCCCTCTGCGTAGAAAGGCACAACAAAAAGTGCTTTTTTGCCTTTCTACTGCCACCCTTTTGTGTTTACTTTAAAATAATTGCTCAATCTATTAGTGGTATCATTTTCTGTTAATCTATATTAAAATTCAATTAAAAATGTTAAATATAGGATAAAAAAAACCTAAAGTGTGTGGCTTTAAAAGCCAAATTTTTATTGTAAACGATACTATTTTCTCAGTTTATGAATACTAAAAATACTTCATTAAATAATTTTATTAAATGTTTGATATTTTTCTGTTGGAATACACTACATACAGCACACATTTAGATATTTCTTGCAAATTTCTAATACTTTACTGTACATTTGCATTAAGACTGAGGGGTTTTGGATGATTTTGTGGGATTTTTTTTTTGTGCTTAGCAGCTGAGCTGTTAGAAATAGTTGACTATCTTTAGAGATTCCTGATTATTTGGCAGTAATTAGGAAATGTATTTCCAAAGACTTCTGTAAAAGAGAAGTCGGAGTTTATTTAGTACCTGCTTTGTAACCACAGATATTCAATTTCAGAAAGGGAGAGAAAACCCCACAATATTGTCACTTGTACACTTCATCAGAGAGAGCACAACTGGGTAAACTGAAGTCTGTGCTGGAAGGGACAGGAACCAGAGAAGGGCAATGATGGCACTAAAAATAGAAAATGATTGGCATTCTCACTAACAATAATTAATAGATCGTTTACTATTTTAGTAATCCCATTGGGATGACGTTGGTAAACTTCGAGTGGTGACTTCCAAGTGTTGTGTTTCTCTACTATAGGGACAAAAACACCAAAGGGCTGTATTTTGCACCTGCATTTCAATCTCTGTGTAATTATGCCTGTGTTTAACACGTAAACTGTTCTGGAACTGTTATGGGAGATCAGTGCTTTATCTATGCCTGATGCTTAGAGGCCGGAAGGTTTAACCATAATGTAAAAAATCAGAATTAGAGAAATGCATTTGTAATATTTTTATATGTTGAATAATACGCAATACTAAAACTAGTAATTCCAAGTGTATGTTACGTATGGCGATAGAGAATCCTGTGCAAACCTTGAATCCAGGGAGAATAAATTTAATATAAATACTAGCATGACTAGGAGTTGTGGTTGGAACTATTCAAAAAGCTTGAATCAAATCTTGTTTAATCATGCAAGTGCAACACTGACTTCTGCTCTTGTTGTCGGAGTAAGCCTAAGATATTTTGATGGAACTTGGACCTCTTGTATGGGCAAATGTTACATGTTTGATAAGCAACAATACAGAGCAGCAAATAGTTCCTTCAAGAAAAATAAGGGGTCTGCTTTCAAATACAACTACATCTGATAGTTTTTAAGTGACTTTTTGCTTCCCAAAAATACACCTTTGTTGTTTTACCACTTCAATAATTGCAAGAGAAACCTGATGGACTGAAGAGTATCTTGAACTATCTCAGTGCAAGAATCGCATTTATTGCGTGCACTATATGCATTATTAGAGTGAACTTTTTTCTTTAACAGGTTTAACGAACATAAAAGCACTGAGTCGATGTTTTTCCTTGTGTAAGATATTTTTAATGAATTCTATTAAAATGTGAAAATAACATATCTGCTACTTAAGTCATATTATTTCTTGTCTGTTGTATTTACTTGCATACACAAAAAGCAATCGAGAGAACAGTTGGGGAAGAGAAGTTATTTCATCTTGCACAGCGTATGCATTCTTGATCTTGTCCTTCTTCAATGTAGGAAAGTGTTTTTCTGTAGGCGGATGATCCAATGGTAGCTCAGCAGAACAGTATGGACTCTGAAAGGAGTAAAAGCTGGTATTTTTTATTTTTAATTTTGTGAATATATACATATGTTGCTGTGTAGATGATGCTTAGAACATGAACATGTGCAACTTGTCGGCCATAGAGGAAGAAAAACTTTATCATTTCCTGAAGAAATCTATGCAGCAGTGTTAGACTAACTTGTTAGGAATATAGTGGTGCTTTGTCGCTGATATTTCTTTTTTCCTTGCAGTTGTTTATATATTAAACTGCATAAGATAGGAAGCAGATGTAAAAAATTAGGAAATGATGTTAAATGAAAACATATTTATTGTTAGCAGGGGTCATTGTTTTTTAAAAGCATGAGTTATCCCTAGGATAAATGGTAAGGCTTCTAAATTGGTGTTGAAACGGAGTGAATTGAGAGCACTCCAGAAAGTCAGTCTGATGAGCTGTTAGGTGTAACTCTACGGTTTTAGAAGGCGGCAGAGCCCATGATCTCATCAGATCCTTGTATTTAGGGCCTTGCTACAGAAGAAGTGTTTGTCTGCCTACCATAACAGATAATGTATGCTAAATATACTAAATAATATGTTGTGTTAAGCATAGTAAGATAAACAATGGATGAGAGACGCTGTCTGGTCAGATTGGTGGATGTGGGATAATCACTGTGCATTTCTCCTGTCCAAATGCTTCTCATGTCTTGCAATTTTTAATATTTTTGCACAGACGCTTCCGTGGTATTCTTTCCCCATCACCTAGCAGTAGGTACATACAGCAGAAGTGCAGCTGATAGTTGGGAACAGTGGCATCAAAAAGGGCTTGACTGTGTTCATATCAGAGGCTTGGCTCATCTTGGAAACCTGAAAGTGTCTAATCTTAGAGCTGCAAGTTGGGATAAGTTGTTTTATGTATACAGCTCTTAAATATGTAAAGATTACTAATGGCAGGGCTTCCTCTGTGTTTTTCTTCTTGTAAACCAGGGTGAAATGCATTTTTCCTTCAGTTACTTGGGAATTCTAGCCACTCCCTGAGTTGTTTACTGTCTTCTGTTAGTAATGGTGAAACAATTTTCTGAATTAACTCTTCTATGATTGCTGCTAGAGTTGAAGATAACTCTCCTGGGGAGATGATACTAGAGTTTGGAGGTTGGATCACTTGGTAATAAGAAAGTAAAAACTAGGTGCACTGACATGCTTTGTTCTCTGAGTCTATTTCTGTTAGGAGGCTAGAGCTACTGCATCTTTCTGAATTGATTTACCCTATTATTGTCTTGTATGTTATCAATGAATTGCGTTCAGCAAGAAATGTTGCTGTTTCCAGTTCTTGATTTTTTTGCATTGAAAACTTGTAGTTCAGAAAGTATTTATGAGTGAAGCGTTGGGAGCTGTTGCTGCAGCTCTCTGAACAGCATGATGTTTGAGAGAGCCTGACACAAATCATGTTAGTAAATATTTGGTATCGGACGTGAGAGGTTCTGTGTGGACATTCTGGAAAAACACAGACAGCTGTTCAGATTTTTAACTCTGGCTTGCAACCACGAGCATACACCTTTGGGACTGTAGGTAGTAGGCTTGTTTTTATTCTAAATTCTTTTTTTCCACTTGCCAGCAGCTGCGGCTTTGCTGAGAGTGAATGAGGTGCCTCCTCAGAGGACATGGCTAATTACAGATGGGCTGTTGGTGGAGGGGTGCACTTTGAGACAGACGTGTTCTTTTATGTGTGTGTCACTTGCATAATGTGTTAGGACACACAGTATGGACTGCATTAAGCTCTAGCAAATAGACTGTGTGGAATGATCTTGCACAGGCATCACTGGGCTGGCTGGATGACACAATATTGAGGAGAGAGATTTTAAACACTTCTGAGTAACAGTTGCTGTTCGTACAAATCAGTTGAAAAGAGAAACCTGAGCCTGTTTCTGAAGTGTTTTTTAAGCTAAGAGAAATAGGAGTGTGCCCTCCTACTTACATCTATGTATACTTCTTTGTATGCTTTAATGGAATACTATTTATTATTGAAACTTAATTTCAAATCACCCATCCTTTAACAGACAGTGTTTTATTCTATTTTAATTTTTCATCAAAGTATATGGGGCTTTTTATGTTACAGAGTTGATGAGAACATAAGAGAATGAACACTCCTGTAGTAAAAAAAAAAAAAAAAAAAAAAATCAAAGCTTCTTAAACTGCCTTAATGTTAGTGTTGAATAAGAGCAGAAAAGGTTAAAATAGACATATTTTCTTGTGAATTAGCGCTGAGGTGAATAGGTGTCTTGGATTACTGCCTGTTCTGACCATGGGATGAGAGAAAAGAGAATCTTTAAATTCTCGGAAATACCTTCCCAATCATTTGTCTTGTGATGGATGGGCACAGTCTACCCAGTGATATGTTAATGACATTGAGGTGGATTCTCAATTTTGAGAACTAAAACTGAACTAAATCTATGACATATGTATTGGAAAACTATGTGGATGGACACGGCTGAAAAACTAGTTTACAGAGCTAAAGTCAGGTGGATTTCAAAACCATTAGACAGTTCCATTTATTTTTGAGGAAGAACTGCCCTGTTGTCACAGAATATGGAAGTGGTTGATGTCCTAAGAAACTTGACTAATGCTTAAATACAATTCTTTAATTAAACTTGAAGTCTATTATAGTTTAGACCTGTTTAAACTCATGTACGTCTTCAGTTTTATAATGTTTAGAACAGCCAGAGTTCAGTTGGTGCTTGCAGGGGTGTGCAGAATGTCCTTGTGATGCAAGAATGGAGAGCCAATGTGTTTTGTTGTTTTTTGTTTTGGCCGGCAAAAGCAGCAGCAGATCTAGTATGTGCATCTCAAGCAGGTGGCTCTTACTGCCTGTAGGTTCTGACCTGTTTTCATAAGATAAAGATCTGTTTAGGGTGATCTCCGGAAGGAATGCTGCTGTTTTTGTGTAACAAGCTGTCCCATTGCAGTTCATGCTTTGTTATTGTTGCTGTGCTTTTCTTCAGTTTTGATGCAACTTTAATAAGGAGCCTGTGACTCTGGTGAAAAGTATTCCCATGTGTAGCCACAAACATTTCTTATTCATCAATGGCTGTAAAATCTTACTTGTTCCTTCTTGCATACATTTTAAAATTTTATTATCCTCAATCACCATGGTAAAAGGTGAGTAAGTAAACTTTGCCCGGAGTAATCAATTTTCATGGCAATTTTACAGGCCTTCTGCTTCATTTTGTGTACTTGTGCTGTTTTTGTATGGGTCTGTCTGAATACAGTCTAGCATTTTCTGTTCACTTATTTTTTGAAAGTTTGTTGAAGTAGTTTTGGAGCTGCCTATGAGGTGGGATTTGAGCATGATCTCCTTTCTTGTCTTAATTAAGGAAGGAAGAATGAATGAATGGCTTGCTTACCGCTCTTGGGGTATTAGAGTATGACATCTTGTCAAGTTAGCGTTAATATAAAAGTTTGAAGAGTGAAACAAGTTTACATAGATAGTTTTCAATGTTTTTTGCAATCAAAGCATAAAAATCAGATGCTTTAGTAATTCAGTAGCTGTAAATAGTTTGGCAGGCTGTTGTTCTGATCTTGCTGTCATGGTAGTGATCTTACAAGCTCATTAATTGCGTCTCTCTTGTTAGTATTTTATTTTTTTTAAATAATGAGAAGTAGTATTACTGCTTTTTAAACATGCTGCACACCTGACCAAATGGTCCTTGGAGCTGAGTTTCTGGAACAAAAGATTTTTCTGTATGCATGTGTTACAAAACATGACGTTGTGTAATGGATGCTGTCCAATACTGGTAGCATTTCATTGCCTGTGCCCTTTAGGTGTTGTTTTTCATGATTTCTTTATAGACAGTTTTGAGTAATTTTATCTCCATTTACTGTGAACGAGAATATGGTTCAGCTCTTAGGTCTAAATAAGTCTGATAGCTTTCTGCTGTTTTCATGAGTTAAATGGCAGTGGAGAGGTAAAGTGCTTATTTTTCTGTCTTCCTTTGTACAGAATTATTGCTTGCTGATGCTGTGTTTTGGGTTAGTAAAGATGAATAGTCTGTGGAAAAAATGCAGAAGGACCTTTCGGTGTTTAGCACTTGTTGATTAAGAAGAGAAAATGAAAACTCAGTGTGCATAAATGGCAAGCAATATGTCACATATAAATACTGAGAGATTTGAAATGATTAACTAGGAGTTCGTGGGTGAGGTCTTAGAGTTGTGATAGGTAACTCTAAAGATTAAACAGCAGCTAAATGCTCAGTGGTAGTCAAAAAAAGCAAATTGTCATTAATTTCCTAACAGTTTTGAACAGTTAATGTTCTCCGTCATGCCTCGATGTATAAATCCGTAGTGCACTTGGAGCTGGTGTATCTAGGTCTAGTTCTGTCCCTCCCCTCTTCGTTTTTCCCCATCTCAGTAACAATATAGTAGCGCCAGAAATGTCTTGGAGAAAGGGCAGCTATGATAATTGAATATATGGAGCTTCTTCCTTACCAGAAACAACTAAGGAAGCTAGGACTTGGCAGTTTGGGAAGGAGGAGACTGTGAAGATGGAAAGATGATTTTGAGATGTGGTAGCTTTCTTCCTATCTCTTGAATTTCTGTGGATCAGCTTTTTACTATCTCCTTCAAGAAATTGGGAGTGTTATATGAGCATGATGGAGTGAGAACAAGCAAAAGGAGGAGGCCCTTTGCATAAAAGTTAATTGAGCTGGTTACTCTGTACCATCATATTTTGGAATCTAAAAGTGTGTATGTAAGCTGAAAGATGACTCTGGATGTATTTTAGGAAGAGCAATACTTTCATAGTTAATAAATACCCTTGTAGTGACATGAATTATGGACTCGTGAATAATTGAAGTTGGGAGGATATTCTAGCGATGCTTGTTCTTGTGTTCTTTCCTAATTATACGCAACAAACTGCCTTTGGTCACTGCTAGAGATGGGTTAGGTGGGCCTTTGATCTGATCTACAGGTGTTCTTATACGTTATGGTGCTGATTCTGTGATAGCTCTTCAGGGTTCCTCCTGCTCTCAGTCGGTTCTGTACTGAGGCTGCTGGACCAAGGCAGCTGTTGGTGATCAGCAACAGGAAATGCCGGTTTTCAGATGTTCAGGACTAGGAGCTATTTTTGTTTCTTGAAGGCTCATGCTAGATATCAAACTTAGTCTTTGTTTTTGCTTGCTTTTGTAAAAGTTGGTTTTAATTCTAGTTATATCATATGGGTCTAAGGTTCTCCAGTTTTGATAAGTGAAAATGAAATACACAGTTACCTGCTTTTGTGTTCACCCCATCTCTTCTTCTGTTCCAGTTGAAGGCAAGGTTGTGTCATATGCAGAACTTAAATATGCTGTTGTAGTTCTCATTTCTACTTTGGCATCAGGCAAGTACTTTTTTGTTTGGATTGTTTTCTGTGCTACTTTGTTAGTGGGCTGCATTACATTGCAAGACCTTATTCTTGATTTTGAGTCTTGCAAGTATTGCAGCTGCAAAACCAGTAGATCTCTAACAGCCACTGGAAAACTCTCTTTTGCTGTGGTGAATCATGCTGCTGAGTCCTTTGTTTGCTGTAGGATAGTTGGTTGGTTTCTCTTGTTCCTCTTGCACTCCAGCTCTGTGTTACCAGCTTGGGGAAAGGAAATGGCATTTTGAGGGGCTCACAATAAGCTACATAGTCCCATGTAGCAGCCTTTGATGGTAAGTGGTGCACAAGTGGGTACAGTACTGGAGGGAGAAGCTCTCTCTGGCAAAAAGGAACTTTTCTTCTTCACCAGTCCTGAAAATCAGTTATTAAGAAGCTTTAAAAAAAAAAAACAAAAAAAAACAAACAAAAAAACCCCACCACTTTAACCTAAAGGACTATGAAATTAAATGGCCATAGAATAGTTTTGCTGAGTTGGGTTTTTTTCTTTTGTAGATGGGCAAACCAACAATCCCCTCCCCCCCCCGCCCATGCTGCTTTGCACTATTTTTAAAGCTGGGTCTAAAATGTTAAAAGGCATCTATGGTTAAGATGGTTTCTGCTCTTGTAATCACTGATTCATGACTCTGAGAAACTAAATTCCTTAAGGTGAGTGAGTAGAGACAGTGGTAATACTAGACAGTTACTCAGCAAGGCGTGTACAAGGTAAACAGTTCTCATGGGTAGGTTTGTATGTAGAGGATCATTTTTTCCTCATTTCATTTAAACTGGAGACTTGTATAAACTTATGGAAAAAATCTTGCATTCAGTTTAAGACTTCTTTGGATTCAGTAATGCTTGTTTTTTCACAGTTATCTGGTGGGCATTTATTTAGGAAAATGGTTCTCACCCAGCTCCCTCAACACGTTAACCTTTATCCATTTCATGGCCAGTTGTCAGTGCCTTAAATTGCGAATGATGCAATATTGGTCAGTGATGTAATGGTTGTCTGTAGGCTTCCTTGCAGCTCACAATGGGAACCTGAAGTTTGGAAACAGAATTTTATCTGTGTATTATGTTCTGTGTCTGCTGTGAGGGAGGTGAAGCACAGACACCACAATCATCTCTGTCTCCTTTTGGATAGTGCCAGAGGGATGAATCATAATGTTCTAGTGTTGGGGTTTTTCTTGTTTTTGGTTGTTGTGTTTTTATTTTTTTTATTTTTATTTTTTTTAAATTCAAGCCAGTAATGCCACCAGATGACTTGAGGGGAAGGTATTATGAGTGAGATTAAGAACAGGATTTGTGGGAGTGATTTGACCTTAAGTTCAGTTAATACAGTGGTCACTTCCTCCACTTAGATAATCTGGTGTGGCAGATTTCTTTGCTTCTTAGGACCAAAGGTACCATGAGCTTTCATACTTTGGAAGGCTCTTGTAGTCTTCCCTACTTTTGTAAGCGAGAAAGCAGGGATTACAAGAATATGTCCTCAACTGAGTATTCCTGGCCTTTTCAACCCATGAGGAGCAGTGGTGGTTGTTCCCCTGTGTTCTGTATCCCATGGTACAGTTATTTTTTGAGGAACATATTTTCTTCCTTCTAGAGACTCTTGTTGTTTGGGAAAAGAATATGACTAGTTGTATTTCAGAATTACTTGTTACAGAAGGATCTTCCAGTTAATTCTTGCCCCTTAATAAATCCTTTCTGGGATAGCTGCAAGCCTGTTTTTTGACTGTTACTTTCTTTTACATACTGTTATTACAAAGAGGTAGTAGAGGCTTTAGTGTTCCATTATACTGTTTTGTACTTTGTGTTCCCTTCAGTTTCATTGCCTAAAATGATTCTAGTCCAGACTACTTTTTTTTTAAATTATTCTTAAATGCAGATTTAGGGTTGGCAATTTCAGAAATTGGTAAAAAATATGTGTAGGAAAACATTTTGTGATGCTTTATGTTAATAAAAGGGTTTTTTTTAATAATTGCAAAAAAGAAGTATTTGCAGTCAAATTTAAATAGAGCAAAATTGACGTTTTTCCTATGTCATACAATAACCTTTTAAAGTCCTTTCAGCTGAAGATTCTCATGGACTTCAGCAGGCTCTGGATCAGCAGTTCTAATAAATGAGCTTTTGGAAAAAGCCTTTAAAGTCGTGAAAAACAGTTGTGCCTATTTCGTTGCTGTTCTTTAGTTAGAGCTGCCTGCTTTTTCTATTATGCGCTAGGGTATAAGTAAATAACTTGGCATCGTATACTTCAAACCTTCTTTTGGAGGAATCAGTCCCAGGTTTAAGCACAGATACCTCAAGGAACTAACATTTTCTTCAAGTATTACAGTAAAAAGGCTGCAAATAAAAGTTCTGTTTCTTTTTTATAATGCAAAACTATATATAATATCTAAAACCTGACATGCTCTTATATATGAAGTCACAAAATGAAAATGTGAAAAGGGTTGTAAAAATAATGGTATTTTGAAGTTAGTTAAACACACAGTGGAAGTAGATGTGTTTATTTCAGGAACAAAATGTTGATGCTTTTCTATAACTCCTATTCTTAAAAAAAAAAAAGCTTGTTTCTTTAAATGAAGTCTGTGAAGAATACAGAGTGCTTTTCTGAATGCCTGCAATTTCAAAGAGTTGTAGATCTCCAAAACCAGGCAAATGAAGACTGCTTACTGTAAACATAGTACAAACTGTGACTTTATAAACTGTAAGTTCAATCTATCATGGACTGAAGTATAATTGTACTTCCTCTAGTGTCGCCTTCCAGCATTAACAAAGTCTGCCCGTTCGAAGAGAATTATCTCTTGTGGGTTATTTTTTTGCAACTTTATGAAATCAGGATTCTAATCTTGGCAAAGTAAAGCTTATAGAAGGTTTGTGTGTGAAGGGCAGAGGTATCTCATCTAGAAATAACAGAGCTACATGTACTGCCTAAGCATGGAGCTGGAAGAGTAACAAGAACATGATAATGCTCTGTTAAGAAATGTTGCTCATTGCTCCTAGGGTTTTTTATTGCAATTGAATTTTATCTGTCCTCCTGTTATGTGATCTTTTTGCAGCCCTTTGTAGTTAGCTGTGAATATTTGAAGCTTTTTTTTTCCTTGCCTCCTGTTGGGCTTTGGGTAATGAGGTGGATTCCTGTGAAAATACACCTTACTAAAGAATATGGTTATAAATTTGGTAAGTAGAGTTTTTTTATAGCCCAAACTTGAAGGTAGTCAGAAGACTGTCCACAGTAGCAAAATACAGAGATCAGCTGATACGTGAGAACTAGCTGTGGTTCAAAGAAAAGGCTTTTCTGTAGTATTTACAAGATTTCACATGGAGCCTGGAAACCACTGCTGTACCTGCTGCAATTGGTATTTGGTGTTAGATCTTTTTATGACTCAAGAGTTTCTGGCTCTCTGAGATCAGTATCAAGGTGAATTTGTTCTTCTGTTTCCTCCTCTATTCCCCATACACTTTATTGTACATTGTGATTGTAGATCCCGTAAGTGATTGCTGAAGCCAGAAGTTTGAGAAAAGGATGACAGTTGTGTGAATAACATGGTTTCAGTAATATTAGTTGGGGATGGCAGAGAAGGAATGGATACACCTTTACACTTACTTTCAAAGGCTTAGGAGCATGTTATCAGAGAGTACTGCCAGGCTATATTGGACACGAACAGTTAGGGAATGTTAAGAATTGGAGCTAGAGTGTAATACTGTGCCAAAAAACATTCTGACCCTGATTTGTCTGCAGCTACTATTTGTGTAGCTGTTGCATAATGCATTCTCACCATTGAAAATAAGACATGAGGTCAAACCCAGTTTTCAGAGAATCTGAATTGTTGAGTTTGGAACGTGGTTCTGGAGATCATTAGTTCAGCCCTCCTGCTCAAAGCAAAGTCAGCTGGAGGAAGCTGCCCAAGACTGTATCAAGGCTGGCTTTTGCTCCAAGGATAGAGACTCCACATCTTCTCTGGACAATCTGTTCCAGTGTTTGATCATGCTTATAGTAAAAGGATTGGTTTTGTATGTTTAAGTGGAATTTCTTCAATTTCAGTTTGTGCCCACTGCCTCTTGCCGTTTCATTTTTGGTACCACTGAGTGAGTCTGGCAGCTTATTCTTCACCTCTACCCCTGCTTCTGCCATCAGATATTAATACCTATGGATAAATTTCTGCCTCACCTCCCCAAGCCTCTCCAACATAAACAGTCCCGGCTCCTTCAGTTTTCCCTCTAGACACATGTTCCAGTCCTTTAATCATCTTTGTGACCCCTCATTTGACTTGGTTCAGTATGTCCACACCTGTCCTATACTGGGAACCAAAGAACTGGACACATCACTGCAGATGGGATCTCGCCGGTGCTGAGTAGAAGGGAAGGGTCCCCTCCTCAGCCTGCTGGCTGTACTCTGTTTAGTGGAGTCCAGCAGGCTGTTGGCTTTCCTTGTCCTAGGCCTTTTATGCAAAACTGCTTTCCTAATGGTTGGCCCAAATTCTGGTGCTTGGGGTTATTCCTCCTTGGGTGCAGGACTTGACATTTCCCATTGAATTTCATGAGGTTCTGGTTTGTCCATTTCTCTAGCCTGTCAACATCTGCCTGAATGGTAGCATGCCCATCTGGTGTATCAGCCATTCCTTCCAGTTTTGTATTGTTGTCAAACTTGCCATGGGTGTACTCAGTTGTATAGATTGTCAGAGATGATGTTATTCTTGGCTCCAGTATTGACTTCTGGGGCAGACCACCAGCTGAATGGCCTCCAACTGCACCTCTTTTTGTTGGTCACAACGTGTTCAGCCTGGCAATTCAGCCAGACAGTCCTTACGAATGACTATCAGGTTGGTTAAGCATATTTTCCTCTTTTTAAATCACCTTCTTGTACTTTATGTGTCTGGATGCCTTTCTTGTTGCCCTTCATTTTTACCCAGATTGAAATCCAGGTGGGCTTTGGTTTTCCTAACCCCATTGCTGCATGCTCAGTGTCTTTGTATTCCTGGAGCCCCTGTGTCATGCTTGCAATCCTTGTACACTTCCTTTTTACATTTGAATTCAGTCAGAAGCTTCTTGTTCATCCATGCAGGCCTCCTGCCACCTTTGCTTGATTTTCTGCACATTGGTATGGATCATTCTTGAGCTTGGAGGAGGAGATACATGAAAATCAACCAGTTCTTCTGGTTCCCTCTTCTCTCCAGGACAGTCTTGTGTGGGATTCTTCCAAGCTGATCCGTGAATAGCCCTGTTCTTCTCAAGTCCATTTGGCTTTTGTTCCCTGCTCTCAGGATCTTGAACTCTGCTGTTCATGGTCACTGCAGCCAAGGTTGCCCCTGACCTTCACACCCCCAATAGTTCTTCCTTGGCTGTAAGTATGAGAACCAGCAGATTGATTGCCTCTTCCTTTTTGGATCCTCAGTCACGTGTGCTAGGAAGTAACTGTCAGCACATTCCAGAAACCTACTGGAGTGCCTGTGTCCTGCTGTGATGTTAATAAAATTATTAAAAGCAATAATATTTTTATTGCATTTTTTTGTGCATACTTTCTGAATTGTTTTTGTGCAAGGTAAAATAAGAACTGCTCTCATAGGCTGTTGTCCAGGAACTTATACAGAGGGATTTAATCCTTTGAAACTTCCTCTTCTCTGTATTTATTTGTTTCATCATGCAACAAAATTTAAATGCCATGATATAAAATTGGTAAGAAAACCGGTGAAGAGTTTTGATAAAGGACTATTAAATAAAGCTGAAACAAAAATTTATACTCCTATTATGAAGTAACTTCTAGTTATTGTTTTATGTCTGTTGCACATTCAAAATCTGGTTGAAAATAATTCAGTAAATTTTGCTGTCTTCATGTCTTGCTGCATGTTAGTGGTGTGCATGTCTCATATCATTGACATACGATATTTTTTGCAAACACCTCATGTTATTTTAGGTCTTGGAATGTCTACCATTTGAAGTTGCAGTGTGGTGATTTTATAAAATAATTTCTCACTTGAAAGACAACGTTAGAAAATACATTGTCCTTTTACAGATGTAGTAAAAACTGAGAACAAAACCTTCCAGAAGAGAGCCACTTCTCTAGTACCAGATATTTTTGGACAGTCCTATTACTGTCACTTATGTAACGAAGAGCTTGGCATGTGCATAGCAGAGTTCTGTGATTGATAGGTCACAGTGTGCCTATTCACACTTGGGACAAGTCTGGTAAAAGACGTTCCTAAGATATACCGTGAACTTAATGTGGCACAGTGTCCTTTTGTTAAGGATCAATACCTGCCGTTGACTGAAAGAAGGTTGTGGTGATACAAGGCAGACTTTCTGCTGAAATATAAGCAACTCTGAATTTAATTCACATGGCTGGTTGTTAGTTGTATAGTCAACGCTTAGCCTTCCACTAGTAAACCACCTGCTTGTTTCTTGGTTTCTGCTGGTGTGATTTCCCCAACCCCAACGTGTTCCGCACATTCAGCTATGCTTGGTTTCTTTAATTTCATTTTGGATGTTGGAGTTTTCAGTAACTTGTTTTGTAGGATTTTTTGGCTGTAATATTAGTACTCCTCTGAGCACTGATGGAAGTCTGATATCTGATTCATCATGATTGATTTAGAACTTGCTTGTTAAAATGGTACGTTTTTATTGAAAGTGTAATTTCATTAGGTTTCACTGGCACTGCCTAGAACTTTTTGATAGCATTTTGCATGGTGTGTTCCTTCACATGCAGAAAATTTGTTGGTGAGTGATCAGCTTTTTAGTTTGATGTATATTGTTTCAAGTGGTTTTATGTGCTGTTTCGTGAATTTGTGCACCTGGATTTCTGGATTAGGATGTTTGATTCAGTCTTTAATTACTAGGAATTCCTTTGAGATTTTAAGTGCTAGTGTATTTATTTCATATTTGCCAGTAATGTTTAAAGGTGAGTGTTTTTTGTTTTTTGTTTTTTTTTTTAATTTTGCATTGTAGCCCTGAACTTCTCAGTTAAAAAATAAAATAATAAAAAAATCTTTGACCCATAACTCTACCTAGCTTTTGCAGAAAAGGAGTCTGCTATTTGTGACATACTTTGTCTTTTGTATTCAGTACAGAGGGAAAGGTTTTAACCTGTGACAAATATTACAGATTTGATCATTCATGTTCTGTTAAATTTTTGATTGCCTTTGTACATTGTTGATCACTTCTACTGCACAGCCTAAAAGCGAGTACCACTTAATGCCCTCTTTTGCCCTGCTCATCCTGTCCTCTTCCTACTGAGCCATTCATTACTTTCTCCATTGTTGGGGTCTCTTTCCATCATTTACTGTGTGGCAAAGACTTTAAGTCAAAGAACTGAGAAAGGCCATGTAATTATGTGCTGGTTTTGCAGCTCTGGAGGGGATAGTTCAAACAATTCAATGAAGAAAAAAATATTTATTACTATAATGAGTAATGCTGGTGGTGTAATTGTTGTTGCCATACCTGTATAGCATAGTTAAGTAGTTGGTCATATTTACTGTCCACAACTTTTGCACTCTGCCATCTTCAAAACACGTTGGTGTCATTCCCCATCCATTTGGTGCTATTGAAGAAGACTGAGCCCAGTTTTTGGCCCTCCCTGCAGGACAAGACAAGCTGGAGAGAGTGAAGATGTTTGGGGGCTGGACTGCTTGGCTGAAAGGGAGAGCAGTGACATGAGCTTTGCCCAGCCTGGAGCAGGGAAGGCTGAGGATGTGGCTGGCTGGGGTCTTTGGCTGCTTAAAGGTGAAAGGGCAAGAGGGAACAATTGCAGTAAGGAAAACTCCAGCTGAATACGAGGAAAAAAAAATAATCATTGAGGTTAAGCACTGGAACAGGTCGTGTGTGGGAGGTCTTGGAACCTTCCTCTTTGGAGACTTTCAGGACCTGACTGGGCAAATAACTCAGCAGCCTTTTCATCAGTAGTATCCAGTGACAGTGATTAGAGATGTCTTGGTCTTTCTCTAAATAACCTTCTGTTTTGTTGCATTGTAAAATCCATATTGGCATCTACTTTCTAATAAAAACAATAGATATTTCCTAACATATTTATGCCAGGAAAGGATACCTATCTGAGCCTGTAGAGTCCTTTTAAAAAATTTGACTACTCTTGGTTTTTTTTCTCTCTCCTCCTGAGGTCTATCTGTATAGTACTTCATGAAGAAAAAGTTTTTCACTATCATCTAAAGCTTAGCAGACTTGTACTGTTTTGGACCACTGGGGGCAGCATCTATTTTAGAGATGAAGGTGTTTCAGGGATAAGAAAAAAAATAACAGATGATTCATCTTGATCTTAAGTCTGTCTGGAGAACTTCCGTGTGACGACTGAAGAGGAGATGGCTTTTCATCATCCAGCATGAGTTTTGACTAGGGTGATCATTACGTCAAATTCACAGTTCCTCTTTATCACCTAACTTTAGAGGATGAAGTTTTGGAAGGAAAATCAGAATCAGGTTGACTTTGTCAGGAGCTATCTTGTCTATATGGCTCCTCTGTTAACTACCTTTTTGCAGGATCAGCACTCAAGTAAAGTGAAGGTACAAGTCTGCTTTCTAGGGGTTTCTTTCTTAGTTTATTGTTTTGTTGGGAATTCCAGAAATTGTATTTTAAAATAAGTTATTGGAAGCCCTTTGTGTTTCTCTTGTTGTGCTTTAACTTTTTAGTTTAAGTCATTCTCTTCTCTCAAGACATCAGGAATAAGGAGTAGGAAAGATGGATCTGAAATCAGCATGCTTCTGAGAATAAATCTTGATGATGTTAATGGTGGAGTTATGATGTAGGCCATTGTACTACAGATTCCACGTTCGTCCTCCCTTTATTAATGAGAACTTCGATGAATGCTATTCCTAGTTTCAAAATAACATTAAAGCTACATGCATGTTTATGTGCAGGTTTGGAGATGGGCTTGTGAATAGCTCTCGACTTGATGGGGTAGGCACACTCTTGCCCAGACTTTTGGTATGGCTCTTCTTATACCCTCTCATAATAGTGAGCACCCCAAAATATTTTTAAGCTAAAAAAGTGAGATTTTGCACAATGTTATCTTCTATAGGAAGCTGATAGGAAAACAAAATTACTAGATCGAGTTAGAAGTTCAGGAAATAGATCTCTCTTCCCTTTTGACTACAACAGAGTAAATCCTTGCTTCTAGAATCAGT